>NC_134799.1:36798192-36815692 GCF_046742065.1 Oratosquilla oratoria | reverse complement strand
ACAGAGGTAAAGCACAGGTGAAGTACAGAGGTGAAGGCACAGAGATGGAGGCACAGAGATGGAGACACACAAGAAAGATACAAGAAAGACACACAAGGACACACAAGAAAGGCACACAAGAAGACGCACAAAAAAGACAGAAAAAGACACAGAAAAAGACACAAAAAAGACAAAAAAAGACACAGAGAAGAATGCGAGATAAAGTAACACTGAAGATGGAGCCGCGTCTCCTATTGCAAAATAAGACATGGGATATAGAGAGCAGCAGTAGCTTTTCAACATTTCTTCGAATTTTCTTTTGTGAACAGTATCCTCCCCTCCTCCCCCTTCTCCCAACTAATGTTAGTAGTGCTCTTACACCTACCCCCCACCCCCCACCCCACCCCCACCCAGCTATATTTTCCATCTGTGAGGGACACTACCATACTTTTTCTCCTATGAGAAGGGGTTCCCAAGACTTTTTTTTGTGTGTGTGTGTGTGTGTGTGTGTGTGTGTGTGTGTGTGCGTGTGTGTGTGTGTGTGTGTGTGTGTGAGTAGTGTTTCCCCACAGTTTTATTTTGTGAGCACTGGTTTCTTTGTGCGCTGGTAGCGTTATCAGAAGCTTGCGTGCTGGTTTCGCATACCCTTAGTTGTGGGTTCAAATCCCGCACTCCTCACAGACTCCCATCAGGGACTGTTACCTGCCCCAACAGTACCTAAAGCGCATAACAGGGCAAAGCTGATGGCTGCGGCCGTAGCTACTCAGCGCCTCCTGGCGTAGGTTCCATGCTTTTTTTTTGTGGTGTGTGTGTGTGTGTGTGTGTGTGTGTGTATGTGATTCACCATGGTCTTGGATCACGTGTTGACTCGTGATCTACAGCTATTTCCCTCCCGGAAGAGAGCTCATAGCTCATATGTGACCGATCTATGGGTAATACTCTGACTTCACACGCACACACACACACCCAACTCCCCGCCCACGAGAGTTAGAGTAACGACTCGCAGCGTAGTGATAATGAAGTTATTTCAGCCCTGGGCGGGATTCGAACCCCGATCGCTGTAGTGGCGGCTGCGAACGCTACCACTGCGCCATCGAGTGTGAGTGTGTGTGTGTGTGTGTGTGTGTGTGTGTGTGCGTGTGTGTGACGGGTATCCCGTAGACATGGCCTCAGAGTAAGTGGCTCATGAATTTTTCCTCTGCAAGGATTGGTTCCAAAAATAAGTAAATTAATCATAATTATGGTGATAATAATAATAATAACAATATAAAGATAATGATGATGATAATGCTAATAACAATAATTATCTTTTTATATTACTTGTGAGCAGTGGTTCCCCGAAATTTTCCGGCTCACAGTGGAACCCAACCATTTCAGTGAGAAATGGTCCTCCAAAGTTTACCTGTTAGAGCATCAGCCCACACCAAACTTTTCCTTTGCGGGGAGCTGCGAACAAAATACGATAACCTGCGTGGTTCCCACCTCACCTCACCCCAGGGGCGAAACATGATAAACATGGAAGGCAGCCTTACAGAATTGGAGAACCTTGATGCACCCTTCCCCCTCCTTCCCCTTCCCCCTCCTTCCCCTCTTTCCCCTCCTTCCCCTCTTTCCCCTGCTTCCCACCTTTCCCCCCTTCTCTCCTTTCCCCTTACCCACACATTTAGGTTTGTCTCTGAAGGTTGATGCACCCTTCTCCCCCCCCTTCCCCCCTTTCCTTCCCCTTCCCCCCCTTTCCCCTCACCCACACATTTAGGTTTGTCTCTGAAGGTTGATGCACCCTTCTCCCCCCTTCCCCACCTTCCTCCCCCTTCCCCACTTTCCTCCCCCTTCCCCACTTTCCTCCCCCTTCCCCACTTTCCTCCCCCTTCCCCCCTTTCCCCTCACCTACACATTTAGGTTTGTCTCTGAAAGTTGATGTATCCCTCTCCCCCTTCCCCCTTTCCTCCCCCTTACCCCTTCCCCCTTTCCCCTTCCCCCCTTTCCCCTCACCCACACATTTAGGTTTGTCTCTGAAGGTTCCTCAACTTTAGAAATTGACTGGCGGAAACCAGAATAAACATATAAATCCTAAGATGCGCTGTTGATAGAACGTGTTCTCTAACTGAATGAAACCGTACGGTGACAGTTGGATCAAAGATACGAAACGATTCATTTTTTTTTTTTTTTTGCAGGTGGAGAGTTTCTTAGACTAGGAATCTAGGAATATGATTCTAGGCAGAAGAATCTAGGACTACGATTCTAGGAATAAGAATCTAGGAATATGAATTTAGAAATAAAAAACTTAGACTAGGAATCTTTGGATAGGATTCTAGGAATAGGATTCTACGAATGGGATTCTAGGAAGAGGATCCTAAAAATCAGAATCTAGGAATAGGATCCTAGAAATTGGTTGCTTAGTTTCATGGAAATGTAAAATTAGGACGCCTCTGGTCTAGATAACGAAAACGTAGTCTTGGGTTTATTTAAAGAAAATGGGAAACCAGTTTGCGGACGGAACGAGCTCTCGTTAAGTCCTTACGATCAACTCGTTCGCTGTGTTAAGGATTTTTGGTTCTTGTCCTCGACAAAGGTTATTTGAAAAAAAAAAGTCTCGAGTCAGCTGGCAGAGAAGTGGTTGGTCTGGTTTGGACTTCTCGAGGTCCAAAATAGGCATTTCTCGCTAGCCTGCTGCTTGATTTGACCACCTCGTTTGAGTAGAAACAACTTCAGTTACGATTTTTTTTTTTTTCAAATATCAATTTACTCCTGCGTCATTCAGTGAAAAGCTGAATGACGAACCAAAAGAAGTTACACCTAGAATACGAATGTTTGACACATTGTTGAGATGCTCTTACGGAAGTCTAGAATATTAACCTAACATGCTTCTACTATAACGAAGGAGCAAAAGGAAGTAGCATACTAGCCTAGTGTGCCGCCAGCCTTTGCTGGATGGCAAATAAGACATTTGGTTTATTTTTTTTTTTCTATATATTTCCAACATAAGTTTTTCAAACACTTTGTGGTAATCACATATATGTTCTTGCACATCTGTAACCACACCGAAACATAACGTAAATTAGTTTGCAAGCTCTAGGTCTACATCCTCTCTCTCTGACTGACTGACTCTTTCTCTCTCTTTCTGACTTCTCTCTCCTGTCTGACCTACGATTAAATAGACTCGTTAAGTTGCCAATTTCTATATGTTCTTCTATTCTTTCTACTTCCTAACTGATTTTGTACATTCTATTTTGTCACCAATGTCTTTATCATAATATGAACTATCATATTTTATTTCTGATTAGTTTGTCTGGCCTTTGGTATACTTTAAACTTAATTCTATTCTAACATCTGATTTTGTGTATTTGAGTTCTGCGTCTACTGTATTATTTTTCATCAATGGCTTATCCTTCTATGGAGTGATTTGTCTGACCTGTCATCAGTCCTGATATGACTCGTTTCTTCACACGTTTGTTATCTTCTGGGACCCGTATTTCTGAGTGCGTGGCTAATCTATTTTTCCTACACTAGCAAACAATGCAATACAATACCTTAATGCTGTTGCTCTTATTAAAGAACGAAGATTCTTGGAATATTTGTCAGTTCGGGACCCCATCCACGTTGCGATCTGATTTTCAGGCCGCCGGACAGATCTGATCGGGTGCGACCGGATTGGATTGTGGATGTACTGAATTTGGTTTGTCCGACCGACATACTCAATCCAATATGATCGGATCAAATGGATGGATCCCATAGAGAGAACTGCGATGGAAATTGATCAGTAATCCTGTAAGGATTAGAATGTTCCTTTGAAAATGCCAAATTCACCCCAATGGTCCTTGAAGATTATTATTCTTTTTTTAATCTCCCTTTTCAGATTAGATGTTTTTTCTTAACTTAATAGAGCCGTGTGGTGATGATCAGAACAAAATCGTTAAATGTAAAACTCGTTTTAGTTAGTTTCAAAGGGTTAACTAACCTAGATTAATTTTGGATTTGATATATTCTGTTCAGGTTGACATTTGGTGATTTTATTCAAGCAGGAAGAGGCAAGAAGAAAATAAGGGAAATAAAAAAGACAAAATAAATAAAGGAAAATAGGAAAGAGGACGGAGGAGGAG
The DNA here is from genome assembly GCF_046742065.1 of Oratosquilla oratoria. Taxonomy (NCBI): domain Eukaryota; kingdom Metazoa; phylum Arthropoda; class Malacostraca; order Stomatopoda; family Squillidae; genus Oratosquilla; species Oratosquilla oratoria. The sequence goes on along the minus strand of NC_134799.1, from coordinate 36,811,613 downwards.
GAGGAGGAGGATGATTGTTGTTTGTGAAATTTGGGAGTGAAGCTCCCACGGGCTTTGATTTTGAGCCCGTTTGGTGGGTGATTGACTTATGAGTGTGTGTGGGCCCAACCACACACACTCATACATTCACAAGATGTGCATACGTATATGAAATACGTATGCACATCTCAGTGAATGCACCCTTCCCAAGTGAACTGTTTTCGATGTTAGGTGAATGGTAGCAATGGTGTTATAAATTTAAGAAAATAAAAGGGGGAGGGGTGATTCAATGTATAAGTGGTCGTGGTTTGGCCACGCCCACCCATACATTTACCGGATGTGCATGCCTATGTGAAATACGCATGCACATCTCGGTGAATTCACCCTTCCTGACATGAACAGAGTACAGTGCAAAAATATAAAAGATTTAAAGGGGGGGCTGACACTCCACCAGCCGACGCAGTTCGTAATCGCTAAGGTGGCGGCATAGGCGACGCACAAGACCCTCAGATGTTGTCGGAGGCCCTCTCCTCAGAAAAGCAGTTGCGGGGCAATGCTTGAGGTAGTGTTCTAGGGTGGCTTCTGGGTGGCTGCAGTGGCGGCATCTTCTTTCTTCAGGTGGTGAGTCATTCTTTATCCGCCAGAAACAACGGTCCTCCAGTCGCAGACGGAAGAGCAGAGTTTCCACTTTTCTAGGTGTGGAGCGAAGAGGAGGAGGAGGAGGAGGAGGAAAAGAGAACTGAGGACGCGGGGATGGGGAGAGGGGGTGTTGGTCACGTGATACATTGAGCTTTGATCACGTGTCACATCCTAAATCGAGGCACAAGGGAACCGACAGGATAAAAATGTCTTTGCGGAGGAGTCTGATAGGATTCCAGGCATCCGTCGACATTGAAAATGCAGGTGCACATGGGATATTTCCGAATAATCCGTCGCCCATTGTCGCTTTGTGTCATTCGGATTCGTTGAGATGGCTTTTGAGTGGTGTCGTACATCTGGCAGTTGCACCTCCCCCCCTCCCCCCAAAAAAAGAGAGAGAGAGAGAGAGAGAGCAAATGTGAGTGCGTGGGTGACAACTTGGTTATAGGACACTATTTCTTTGTGTACCAAGGACCTCTTACTCCTTATTAGGGAGGTAGTCAGTCAAGGGACGTACTCACTCCTACCCTATCCACCACCCTTGGTTCCCTTTCATCTTAGTTCCTTATGGATGAAGTGTCTTCCCTGTCTTCTGTCCTGTATTTGCATCAGAAGCAATGCAGGAACAGGGTATACAACACTGGGGTGTTAATTCCTTTGCATTAAATTGGGGGGGGGGAATGGGGAGAAGGGGCGTTGCTACGGTAACCAGAATGAATATTTCAAGTGTTCGGGCTTAGGTGACTAGAATGAAAAATTGTTCGTTTCTGGTAAAGGGAAGAAGTCGAGATCGACCTAAATGGGTCGAGGGTAAGCGGACAGAAGAAGGCATTCATGAACAGACAAGGACGAAGAGGTGGTCCTCGGAAAGAGGTGATACTCGGCTGTGGGTCGAAGTAATTCGAGGAGTAGAACAGATGGAGAGTTACCACTAGTACCGCGGTCTCGAAGTTGGAGGAGTAGCTTGGAGTGGGGAAGTTGGACAATTTTCCGTATGTCAAGCGGTTTCCGGGAGGACTTACTCAAAGAGGAGGAGGAGAAGGAGGAGGTAGGAGGGCCAAGGTTGTCCATGTGGAAGACGAGAAGAGAGGCAGGAAGTGAGTTTCTGTGTTGGAGAAAAGAAAGGGAAGGAACTACGTGAGAGGCAGCGGGCGAAAGATCCTCCCATGGTATAACGAAATCTTTTCAGAGATGTTTTCATCTTGATATAATTCGGGTGTAATTTCACAGTTGTACGACTTGGAAAGGAGGTTTTTTTTTGTGGGGGAGAGGTTGGGGGTATGTGTCTTTAAGACCCCTTTCTTTTGACTTGTCATCTTCGTATCATACCCCTGTGATACTTAAACATTTTTGATGATCTCGGGTTTAATGGGAATGAGCTGAATTGCTTTTAGCCTTTCTTCGGTGACTTTTATGGCCTTGGCTCTGCAAAGTAGTGTAAATGGTCATGAGGAAGTACGACATTATAGAGAAAATTTCCACGACAGTTTACTCTATTTTCTCCTCCTCCTCCTCTTCCTCTTCTTCCTTCTCTTCCTTAAAGTCCTCCCCTTTCTTTTCTTCTTCCTCCTCCCCTTCCTTTTAGTCTTTCTCTTCTTTGTTTTCCTCTTCCTCCTCTTTCTTTACTTCTTCCTCCCTCTCTACCTTCACCTTGTCATTCTCCTCCTCCCTCCTCCTCCTCCTCCTCCTCCTCCTCCTCCTCCTCCTCCTTCTTTCACAGAACTTGGTAACAGGAGGCAACCCCTTTTAAACTCTTTAGTAAGTGGCAGTAGAGGGTACAGAAGAGAGTACAGGACTAATGACCATTGTGAGGAGGAGTCTGAGAGAACTTGAAAGTTTATCTGAAGAGGGGGGAGGTAAACAAACAAGGTAGAGAAATCTCGAAGTCGGAAGTGAAAAGGAGAGAACGAGAATGGCTGAGGAAAGGTGTAGAAAGAGGGATCCAGTGAAAAGGGACTTGGTGAGGAAGAGATGGAGAGTAAAGCGAGAATAAAAGCAGAATTGGGAAGGAGGGACCGGAATGGAAACGAAGTTTGGGATTGGGGAAGGGAACTAAAAGGAAGAGTTTGGGATTGAAGTAGAGGAAGAGGAGTAAGAAGGGAAGTGAGACATAAGGAAACAGATTGTGGTAGCGACGACAGTGGTGGTGCTGGTGATGGTGAATTGGTGGTGGTGGTTGTAGTGGTGGTTGTGGTGGGGAGTCATGAGGAGTTTCAAGGTTACAATTAGGAAACAAACTCGCCACACTTTTCGAGCTTTGAACTTTTCCTCTTTTATGACTTAATTTGTTTTGCCCCCCAAGGAAGGAAAAAGAAAAAATCATATTCTCATTGGCGATGCCCTATTTTTATCTGAATAGAATGGCTTACCGTACTCATATCTTAAACACTCATCCTAAGAAAAGAACCAGTGAACTATTAAAAAAGAATAAATAAATTAACAAATAATAATAGAACAAGTAGAGAAGTACATAAATACAAACAAACTATTCTTAACCGTATCAAAATACGACTACATGTTATCTCTTGACTTCCTCTTCCGTGTTGCCATTCGGCCATCTTGGTGCCATCTTGGCACCAACTGTGTTCATCTCCGAACGAAAACAATCTATTTTGCTGCGGACGTGAGGTGGAGGTCAGAGAAGCTATATTTGGCCAAAACGGACTTAATCACAACCTATTTTGTCTCATTCCTTCCCCTCTCCAGTCATTGTTTCGCCCGAGGGGCCAAGGCTACACGCCTTCAAGGGACTGTAAAGCCTGTCTGGCGCGAAGTCGTGGGTTATAAAGTGCGATTCCCTCCCCCCTCCTCCTCCTCCTCTTCCTTCTCCTCCTCTTCTTCCTCCTCGTCCTTCTCCTTCTCCTCCCCCCAGGTATGTCATGCACACGTACAATACACACGCACAGATATGTGTGCGTAAATGCATATGCATGTATGTACACACACAACTCGTGGCGGTGTTGGTAGAGTTCCCGGCTGCCACTACGGCGGTCCGGGTTCAAATCCCGCACAGGGGTGAAATAATTTCAGTATCGCTGCGCTTCGGGTTGTTACTCCAGCTCTCGTGGGGGGGAGTTGTGTGTGTGTGCGCGTGTAAGGTCACAACATTACCCATAGATCGGTCATGTGAGCTCTGAGCTCTCTTCCGAGAGGGAAATAGCTGTCGATCACGAGTCCAACACGTGGTCCAAGACCATGGTGAATCACACGTACAATATATCACACGTACAGAAACGTACAGATGCGCGCGCACGCACAAACTGACGCACACACACATTTGCCCATACGTATGTAGGCACGCACGCGAACACGCAGGCGCACGCGCATGCACACACACACACACACGCGCGCGCGCGCGCGACTCGTGGCGCAGTGGTAGACTTATTGGCTCCCACTAAGGCGGTCCGGGTTCGAATCCTGCCCAGGGCTGAAATAATTTCAGTATCACTGCGCTGCGGGTCGTTACTCAACTCTCGTGGGCGGGGAGTTGGGGGTGTGTGCGTGTAAGGTCACAGCTTTACCCATAGATCGGTCATATATTAGCTCTGAGCTCTCTTCCGGGAGGGAAATAGCTGTCGATCACGCGTCCAACACTTGATCCAAGACCATGGTGAATCACACACACACGCACACACACACACACACACACACACACACACACACACACACACACACACACACACACACACACACACACACACAGCAGGAGAGCCTTATCTCTCTTATCGTTTATCTCAAATCCATGGTCTCCCAGTGGTCTCTCAGCCTCTTCGCTAGGTTCTCGGTTTGCACATTGGAACAGATTTGCATCACGCAGATTTAAGGAAGGAATCTGATATCCTAGAGGAAAATGATTATCTCCAGCATATCAAATCGGTACCGCCGATTAGTTGGAGGTTGGGGGGGAAAATAGCCCAGTGTGATAGCCTTTACTCAGTCTTTTATGACTTCAGAAGATTGTTGTCACTTATTGAGGGGTGATTGCTTTGTAGGGATTGTAAGGCCTGTGTGAACTTCTCAAGTCTTTCTCCAAGTCCGTCTTTCGGGTCACGCAGTCTTGACCTGAAGTCTTGCAATGTGTCACCGTCACAGTTCCCCAAGGTATATGATATCTCCGTTACGTTCTTTCTCTCGGTTATTCATCCGTTACGTAATGAAACACGTTACATTTTGGATCACGTTACATACCCTATCTTCCCATCAGAGCGTTTTTCCTTGCGTATAGATACCTGACACCAAATAAGTAATGTCACATATCACGTGTGCCCCGGGTTATGACGTCACGTCGACGTCACGCGTGACGTAATTCTTCATCCGAGGTGCAACCTCCACTGGCACTCGTTCCCAGTGCAGTGCCACGCCCTCTTGGTAGAGGTCGTTGTTGTCTCCCCCTCCCCATCCCTCTCTCCCCCCTCCCCCTATGCCCTTCCTCCCTCTCCATATGCCCCCCACCCCATGTCACTCTTCCCCCCCACCTCGACACCTGCTCCAAACCTCTGTGCAAATTTCGTTTCTCCTTTCCTTCTCTGCCTCACTCTCGCCTTTTCTCCCTCCCTCACTTATTCCCTTATTCCTCCTCCTCCCCTCCCTCTCTCCCTTCCTTCCTTCCTTCCTTCCTTCCTTCCTTCCTTCCTTCCTTCCTTCTTTCTTTCCTTTCTTCCTTCCTTCCTTCCTTCCTTCCTTCTTTCTTTCTTTCTTATCTTCCTCCCTTCCTATCTTCCTTCCTTCCTTCCCTTCTTCCTTCGTTCATCCCTCCCTTCCTGTTTCCCTTCTTCCATTCCTCCCTCCCTTCCTCCTTTCCTTCCTTCCTCGCTTCCTTTCTCCCTCTCTCCCTTCCATCCTCCTTCTCTTCTTCGCGTCCTTCCTTTCTCCCTTCCTCTCTCCTTCCCTTCCTCTCTCCCTTCCTTCCTTCCTTACTTACTTCCTTCTTCCCATCCTTCCCTCCTCCCTCTCTCCTTGCTCCCTGCCTCTCTCCTTCCCTCCCTATTTTCCCCTCCTGTCCTCACGTATATTTCTCCGTGCCATTCTGCCCCGTCTTCTTCCATGCCCTCTTCCTATTTGCCTCCTTTTCTATCTATCTTTCCCGTCGCCCTCGCCTTTGCTTACCGCCATCCATCGAAATTTTTTGTCAAATTTTTCTTGACCTTCGCTTCGAGTCTCGACGTATATGTGCATGTTTTCCTTCCTGTGAAATCCCCCCCGCCCCCCGCCCCCCCCCCCCCCCACCTCCCACCCCCCGGACTCCAATTTTCTTGTTTACATTGCCTTTCAATTTCCTTTCCCCTCACCGCCTCCTCACCTCCTACCTCCAATCCCCTTAGTCCATGTCATACATTCCTTACTTCTCCCTTGCTCCCCTTCACCATCTCCCCTCCCCCCCTCGCCCCCTTCCTCTCCTTATTCCAGTCATCCTCTCTTCTCTCTCTCTCTCTCTCTCTCTCTCTCTCTCTCTCTCTCTCTCTCTCTCTCTCTCTCTCTCTCTCTCTCTCTCTCTCTCTCTCTCTCTCTCTCTCTCTCTCTCTCCCTTTCCTCTCTCCCTCTCTTCATCTCCTCCCCCTCTTCCTCTCCCCCTTTTTCCATCCCTCACTTCCTCTTTTTATCCCTACCTCCTCCTTACCTCTCTCCCTCCCTCCCTCCTTCCCTCCTTCCATCCCTCACTTCCTCCTTTCCTCCCTCCCTTCCTTCTTCCCTCCCTCCCTCCTTCTCGTCAAACACTTCCTCTCCTCCCACCCTTCCTCTCCTCCTTCGCCGAGTTGAAAACGTCCCGATTTCTGCTTCGCTCGGGACCGTCCGCAGTCCGTCACTTCGAGTTGAAGGGCTGATGGTCCCTGAAGGAGCACCCGAGGTCGGTATCAAAATCGAACTCTGTCGTTGCCCCTTCCCCTCCTCCCCACCCTTGACCTCCCTTTCCTGTCCTCCCTCACCCTCTTACCCTCACCTTCACCCCCCTCCCTTCTTCATTCTCTTCCCTACTCCATTCCCCTCCCCTTTACTTTCATCTTTACCTCCTCCCTCCCTTCCTCCTTCAATTCCTCCTTTCCTCTCTCTTCTGTCTCCTCCCCTCCTACTCCTGTCTTCCTCCCTCTTCTATCCTCTATAGTCTATACCTTTCCCTCCCTTCTCCTCTCCTCCCCTTTCCTCTCCTCTCCTTTTCTCCATTCTCCTCCCATCTCCTCTTATCCCCTCTCCTCACCTCCCTTCGCCTCTCCTCTCATCCCCTCCCCTCCCCTCCCCTCCCCTCTCCTCTCTTACCCTCTTCTCTCATCTCCTCCCCTCGCCTCTCCTCTCCTGCCTTACCCTCCCCTCCTCTTTCCTCCCTTTTCCTCTTTCCTTATCCTTTCTACGCCACCCCCTTTCCCATCACTCACCCAATCCCAGTGAAGGGATTAAAATAAGAAGTGAAAAAAAAAACACTCGAAAATCACCTATCAGAAAAGGACGAAGAGAAAAAGAAAGTTGAAAGTATAAAAAAAAAGACCCACACGATTTAGAATCGAATTTTGGACATAGGAAATGTATCTCTGCGGGGGAAGATCCCAGAGGCATCCCGTGGGATGAAGAAAAATATAGAAAAAAAAATAAATAAAAAACAATCGAGGCGACTGGTTTATTTCTGCCAAAAGGTATTTGCATACCAAATGGACGCCCCCTCTTGGGAAAGAGAGAGAGAGAGAGAGAGAGAGAGAAAGAGAGAGCAGACAGACAGACGTTGATAGAAGAGGGATAGACAGAAATTAATTGAATAATATTTCTTCCACGTAACAACATAAAGTATTACATTTGTGATATTTTGAATATCTAGAGAAAATAAAAAGAATAAATAGATAAAGAAACGCTTAATGACACAAGTACCTACCTAGTTCTAGTAAGTGATACATTACTCTAGTCATTCGAGGCGTGAAACCTCTATCACTCGCATTGTAATATCACTTCAGTACGATTAATATTTTCGCGCGCAGCATCAGCTGCCATATGTAATTTGTATCACAGTATTCGCATTATAAAATATAAACTCGCTGGTGTAGTACTCGTTCTCTTTTATTCTAAGTAATAATAAACACAGAAAGCGTGATCAAACCAGTTCATAGAATAACTTATGTACATCTACAATATATATATATATATACATATATATATATAATATATATTACATATATATATATATATATGTAAATATATTTAATATATATATATATATATATATATGCAATAAAAACACTAGGAGCGTGTGTTCACAAATGCGTAAGTAACCACTAGGAAAAGTAAACTAACGAAGCAGAGTGCTTACGTATAATTACATATTTGTATCTGCACTGAAGATGTAATAATACGAAAGCGCTCTGCTTCGTTAGTTTACTTTTCGTAGTGGTTACTTACGCATATATATATATATATATATATATATATATATATATATATATATATATATATATATATATATATATGTATATATATAATCACGACGCCGACGTCGGCATCCACGTGTACACACTTGCGCCTCATAATGCCTATGTATGCGTCATCGTACCGAATTGGATCGTTCATCCATACATTCACTAATTCACTCACTAGCTCATTCATTCAGATTTATTCACTCGTTCGCTCATTCATTTACTCGTTCATTCTCCATTTCATTTGTGTTCTTGTTTGTTCTATTCGTTCATCCGTTCATTCGTTCATTCAGCGTCCGGTCTGGATGATAACTGGAATGTATCCTGTTTTTCCACTTAAGTCCAGGAGTTCATTGTAAGTTTAATCTGATTATCGCTATCATGAACTTGGCATCAAAGCTATTGTTGCTTATCTCTTGCAGACGTCCGAGACTTTTGGGTGCATTGCCCCCCCCAAGTTCCCTTCCAAGCCCAAAAGGGTCCAGAGTTAAGAAAAATAGTCTGGATTGAACCAGAAAAAGCTAGATAAATTGGGTTAAGTAGAGGTTAAATTGGGAATGAATTGGTATACGGAGGCATACTTTTTTATTTATTTATTTATTTAATGTATTTTTCTATTTGTTTATCTATTTTATTTATACATTTATTCATTTGTTATGATTATGAATACTATTTTTTATTTGATTTGTATTTTTTCTTGTTGGTATTTGTGTATTATTGTATTTTATAGGAAGGGAAAATATTTCATATTTTGTTGCTTCTAACGCAAAAATCATCGGTTACGGTAAAATATTCAGTTTTTTTTTTTTTACCTCTTTTTTTTATCATTATTTTGTCAACATTGTGGGCGGCAAGTCCTGGCTTGAATGGCGGCCCCCGGGCATATGCAATCCTCCACCAACACACTCGATGGCGCAGTTGGTAGAGTTCCCGGCCGCCACTACGGCGGTCAGGGTTCGAATCCCGCCTAGGGCTGAAATAATTTCAGTATCACTGCGCTGCGAGTCGTTACTGCAACTCTCGTGGGCGGGGAGTTGGGTGTGTATGTGCGTGTAAGGTCACAGCATTACTCATAGATCGGTCATATATGAGCTCTGACCTCTCTTCCGGGAGGGAAATAGTTGTCGATCACGAGTGCAACACGTGATCCAAAGACCATGGTGAATCATGCAATGTGAGGGCTTTGGATTGACGTTGGTTTGACGACTTGGCGGGATGGTGAAGACCTGATTCACATCAATATAACCATCTTTCTTTTGATGTATATTATTTCCTTTTTACTTGTAGTCCTGTGTTTACGTAAATGGATCTCTTGATTTTTTTTTTTTTTCTTGTGGGGAGGGAGTGAACACCATGTGTATGTAAATATTGACTGCTGGTCGGCACGTGGACGGCAAGCCGACTTTTATCAAGAATGATCGCTTGAAAAAACGGTTTCGCAGTATTTCTGTGTGCAATTGTATCGAAGTTGGTCAATATTTCTTTCTCTGTGTACACAGGTTTGTCAATATTTTTTTTTCTCTCGGTGCGCGAGTCTGTAAATATTCGTCTTTGAAATGCGAGATTGTCAATATTTCTTTATCTTTGTCTCAGGTTTGTCAATATATTCTTTTTCTTAGTATATAGATTTGATATTTATCTTTGTAGCACAAATTTATCCACATTTTTATCTTTGTACACAATTTTCCCAATATATTTTTATCTTTTCGTTGTCTACATGTTAGTTGATCTTCTTTGTACAAAAGTGTAATATTTTTTTCTTTCTCTTTGTAGGTATGGAACACAGGCCCTGGAATGCTAGAGTACTTTGTTTCCTGACGTTTCTGTGACAGTGTACAGCAGCGTGACACATTGGAGTGATGGTATGTAACGCCATTGCACGCAAACGGTGTTGTAATGGCCGCTAGAAGAGGAATATATATATATATATATATATATATATATATATATATATATATTTATACACACACACACACATACACACACACACACACACACACACACACACACACACACACACACACACACACACACACACACACACACACACACATATATATATATATATATATATATATATATATATATATATATATATATATATATATCCATCCATCCATTCCTTACATACTTCCCTTTCTTGGTATATTTGCCTTTTCTTGCAATTTCCTTCCTCTACATTCCTCTTGCCTTTACATGCATTCCGGCGTTTGTTCCATTTTGCATTTCCTTTATTTACCATCTTCCATATTTTCTCCCTGTCCTATTTTTTCATACCTGGTCACATATCTCCATGTGTTTGTTCTCCCCTTTCCCTCCTTCCCTTCTCCCTTCTCATCTCCTCTCTTTCCATCACGTTTTTTGCCCCTCTCTTCTTCATTAAATTTTGCTGACTTGTTCATATGATATGTGCTTCATCTCCCGCCCTCCCTCACTCGTCTTTTCTATGGCATGTGTCGTATCTTAACACTATTTCTTTGCATTGACTTCACTTCAGCATGACATGCCCTTCCTTACCCGTGCCCTCCCCTCCCCCACTCCTCCCCTCCCCTACTCCTCCCCTCCCCCCACTCCTCCCCACCCCTACTCCTCCCCTCACCCACTCCTCCCCTCCCTCACTCCTCCCCACCCCCACTCCTCCCCACCCCCACTCCTCCCCACCCCCACTCCTCCCCACCCCTACTCCTCCCCTCCCCCACTCCTCCCCTCCCCCACTCCTCCCCTCTCCCCTCTCCCCACTCCTCCCCACCCCCACTCCTCCCCTCTCCCCACTCCTCCCCTCCCCCCACTACTCCCCATTCCCTACTCCTCCCCTCCCCACTCCTCCCCTCCCCCACTCCTCCCCTTCCCCCACTCCTCCCCTTCCCCACTCCCCTCCCCCACTCCTCCCCCACTCCTCTCCCCCACTCCTCCCCTCTCTCACTCCTCCCCTCCCCATGTCCTCCCCTCCCCTCCCCCTTCGCATGCCCTCCCCTCTCTATGCCTTTCTATCTCTATGACCCTCCCCTCCACATTTCCTCCCCTCCCCTCCGCATGCCCTCCCCTTTCCATACCCCGTCCTCCTCAGCTTCTTCCTTCCTCTTTCTCCTGTTACGTTCTCTTCTCCCAAAGTCTCTCCTTCAGTGTTTCCCTTTTGTCATTTTGCCTCGTGTCCCCATTTGTACTCATTACCCAGTTTTCCTTTCAGACTACTCATTTGCTCCGACCCCTCTTCCCTTTTCAGTCTCGCCCAGTCTTTCTCTGTCTTTTCTTCCAATCTGTCCTCCCCTTGTTATTCCTCTCCTCCTATCCTCTTTTCACCATTCACCCCCGGCTCTCTTTCACATTTGTCTCTCTCCCCTTTCTCTTTTGGCACGTGGAGCCCCTCTTTTTTCACTGTAGCTGCCCCCCCCCGTCCCCTTTTGCTCTCTTCATGTGAGAACTTTCTCTCCTCAGGTAGAGCTGTCCCCCCCCCCCACGTTCCTCCGGCGTTTCTGCCTTTCGTTTTGCCTCGCTCGTTTCTTCTCTTCTTCCCCTCCTTCTTCTCCTTCTTCCCCTCCTTCCCTCCCCTCCTTCTTCCTCTTCGTTTCCTTCTTCCCCTTCCTCTTCTTTCCTCTCCTTTCTCTCCTTCCCCTTCGTCTTCTTCTCCCCTTCGTCTACGTCTTCTTCGTCTCTTTCTTTCTCTTCTTTTCCCTCTTCTCATTCATCTCCCCCTTCTTCTCTCACTTCCTCTCCTTCCGTTTCTCCTTCTCCCCATCTACACTTTCTCCCTCTTTGTCTCCTTCTTCTTCGTCTTTCTTCCTCTTCTCCTCCTTCTTTTTATTCATCTCCCCTTTCTTCTCTCACTTCCTTCCGTTTCTCCTTTGCCCCATCTACACTTTTTCCCCCTTCGTCTCCTTCGTCTCCTCCTCCATTGTCTCTTTCTCCCCGATCGTCTCCTCCCCGATCGTCTCCTTCTCCCTCATTGTCTCCTTCTCCCCCATTATCTCCTTGTCATGCTTTGTCTCCTCCTCGTACGTCTTCCCTTTCCTACTCTTTCTTCCCCTTTTTGTCTCCTCCCCCCTTTCCACTCCTTCTCTCCTTTACGTCTCCTTTCTTTGGCTGCCTGTCTTCCACTTCCTCTTTCTTTCCTCTTCTTTCTCCCTCTTTCATCCCCCCTACTTTTCTTCCTCTTTTTCCTCTCTTCCCAGCCTCTCTTCTCTTCCCAGCCTCTCTTCTCTTACCAGGCTCTCTTCTCCTCTCTTCCCTTCATTTCTCAGCTTCTCTTTTCTTACTAGCCTCTCTCCTTTTACCAGCCTCTCTTCTTTTCTTCTCTTCTTTTCTCAGCCTCTCTTCTCTTCCCTTTTTCTCTTCTCATTCTATCCTCTCTTCATTTCTCTTCCCAACATCACTTCTCCTCTTGGCCTGTATTCTCTTCCCATCTTCTCTTCCATCCTCTCTTCTCTTCCCAGCATCTCCTCTCTTCACATTTTCTCTTCTCTTCCCAGCCTCTCTTTTTTTCCCAGCCTCACTTCTCTTCTCCCCAAAAAACTCTTCCCGGCCTCTCTTCTCCTCTCTTTCCTTCTTCTCTCTCCAGCCTCTCGTCTCTTCTGTTTCCCTCTCTTCTCTTTTTAGCCTCTCTCCTCTTTCTCTCCACCGATATCTCTCCATTCGACCCCCCCCCCTCCTCCTCCTCCTCGGTTCGGCCTCTCAAACGAAAAGATTGGAAACGAACGGGACGTGGTTGTGATCGAGTCGCGATGGATTGGCCTTCCTTTCTTACCCCTTTCCCCCTTCCTCCTTCCCCCTTCCTCCTTCCCCCTTCCCCCTTCCCCCCTTCCCCCCTTCCCTTCCCCCTTCCCTTCCCCCCTTTCCTTCCTCCCTTTCCTTCCCCCTTCCCTTCCCCCTTCCCTTCCCCCTTTCCTTCCCCTCTTCCCCTTCCTAACCAGAAGACATTGTTGAGAAAAGAGGACAAGGATGCGGAGGAGGAGGAGGAGGATGCGGAGGAGGAGAGGAGGAGGAGGAGGAGGAGGAGAGGAGGAGGAAGTAGCAAAGAGGCTAAAGGAGTGAGCGAGAACCCTTAAGCGTCCTTTAAACTAAAGATAGCATAGACTGGCGTTGGCAGTATGGAATCTTTGATAGGGAAACATGCACGTGAATAAAATCCAGGACGAGACGCGTCGCTTTTGATGCTGAAAGGGGATTTGAAGGGAGTTGATTTGATGGAAAAGAGAGGTTGATATGAATAGACCAGAAATGGTGGAAAAAATGTGAATTTTTATTTAATTTTAATTTTAATTGAAATACGAGACAAATGCAAAGGCCAGCTTTTTTTATATATTCTGCCTGGGATGGGAATGTTGATGAAAAAAATGTAAAAATTGGAAAGAAATGTTTAGGCTTCTGAGGTGACGTATTGACGTGATTGAATTTTTTGCAAAATAAATACGTCTT
>NC_134799.1:36785692-36793192 GCF_046742065.1 Oratosquilla oratoria | reverse complement strand
CCGTCATTGTATGATTTAAGATTGCACTGTGCACCTCTACCACATCCCTCACTCCCTCACTCTCTCCCTCCCTCTCCCCATCCCTTTCTCCCTTCCCTTTCCGCTCTCTCTTTCCCTCTCCCTCCCCTCCCCTTCGCCACTCCCCTCCCTTTCCCCCTAACCTCCCTTCCTCATTTTTCTCCTTTTCCCCTCACTCTCTCCCCCAACCCTCCCTCTCTCCCCCTCCCTCTCTCCCCTCCCCCTCTCCCCCTCCCCTCTCCCCTCCCCACTCCTCACCCTTTCCCCCTCCTTCTCTTCCCCTATATTTCCAATTCTCCCCATCTCCCCTCTTTCTCTCACCCTCCCCTTCTCCCCCTCTCCCCTCCCCATCCCTCACGTTCCCTGCCTTCTCCCTCCCTATCCCCCTCTCGCTCCCTCTCCTCCTCCCCCATCCCTACCCTCTCCCTTCCTCTCCCCCTCCCCCTATACTCTTCCTCCTCCTCCCCTCCCCATACTCTCTCCCCCTCCCCCTATACTCTCCCCCTCCCCCTATACTCTCCCCCTCCCCCTATACTCTCCCCCTCCCCCTATACTCTCCCCCTCCCCCTATACTCTCCCCCTCCCCTATACTCTCCCCCTCCCCCATACTCTCCCCCTCCCCCTATACTCTCCCCCTCCCCCATACTCTCCCCCTCCCCCATACTCTCCCCCTCCCCCTATACTCTCCCCGTCCCCTATACTCTCCCCCTTCCCTATACTCTCCCCCTTCCCTATACTCTTCCCCTCCCCCTCTACTCTCCCCCTCCCCCTACCCTCTCCCCCGCTCGCCCCCGACCATTCCTTCCAAGTCCTCTCACCAACTCCCACTCTCGACGTCTACCAACTCCCCTTCGTAGGTCCCAACTCGTCCCATTCCCATCCCACTTCCTGTTCATTCCCCCCACCCCAACTGCTCGCAACTTCTGCTCCTCGCTCCTTCCCGCTCTTTTCTCTCTTTTTTTCCTTCGTTCTACTCTTTCTCCCACACCGTCCTCTCTACCCTTACACATTTCACTTCCCCACTCCACCTTCTCCCCATTCCACCTCTTCTCCACTCCTCCTCCACTTCCCCATGAAAACAAAACTATTCTTTCCCAAATCGTCGTCGCTCCACCTCTCACCAACCTTTGCCCTCTGTGTTAGGTTCATCATTTGAGGTGAACTAAATCTCACTTAGATTTATCATACTAACTACCCATTGATTGTGTGTCCGTGTGTGTATGTGTGTGTGTGTGTGTGTGTGTGTGTGTGTGTGTGTGTGTGTGTGTGTGTGTGTGTGTGTGTGTGTGTGTGTGTGTGTGTGTGTGTGTGTGTGTGTGTGTGTGTGTGTGTGTGTTTATGTGTGTGGTTACCGTGATATCAGTTATCGATACCACGTTTTCTTTCACCCAATCATGGTTCCTGCAGGCTGTCCATGATCGTAACTCGTATGTTTTCCCTCTCTTATTTTTCGACTTATTTTCTCTCTTGTCACGTTTTTCGTTTTTCTTTTTCATATCTCACTTTTTGTCTCCCATTTCACCTACCTTCCCCTCACCTCTCCTACCTTCTCCTCACCTTACCTCACCTCACTTCTCCTTATTTCCCCTAACCCCTCCTAATCTCCCCTACCATACCGTACCCTACCCAAACCCTACCCTCCCTTCCTCTCTCCTCACCTCTGCTGTCCTTTGCTCTCCTTTGCTCTCCTCTCTCGTCCAGTAAAGAATATTGACTGCACACGTTTTATGCAGTCATTATTGTAAGATATTAGTAGCATACCTATGGGGCAGAGTTGCGTATCATTTTTTTAAGATGAGAAACTAATTTCTCCACTGAACGTTTGAAAGCTGATCACTTTCAACACTTACTGCCCCTTCCTAAATCTCTCCTTAATCAACTCTATGACTCCACCTCTTCGGTGTGGATAGAAACGCTGATTATTGCTGACCAGATACTAAAAATCCTGCCCTCTCTTGCCATCTTCTTTCCCAACCTGATTTTTCTTTACTTCAGTCCTCGCACTCCAAACACCCACCAAACCACCCGACCTCCCCCCATCCCCTCCTCGTCTCTCTCCTTCTAACTATCCTTACCTTCTTCCTTATCTTGCTCTTGTTCCTTGTCATAATACTCCTCTTCATCCTCATCCTTCCACCTCCCTTCCATGACCTATCTTGGGCTTTTGGGCGTTATTGATTGATCAGCACATTTCTTCTTCCAACTTTGCTTGTTCGTTAGCCGCTTCATCTTTTGTTTTCATCTGCTGCGATGCTGCTGTTGCTGCTGCTGCTGTGTGTGTATGCATGGGTGTGTGCGTGCGTGTGCGTGTGTGTGTGTGCACATGTGTGTGTGTGTGCGCGCGTGTGTGTTTGAAGTTTTAAGGGCTCAAGATGGATTTCAGGTCTTTATACTGCATTATTTCATGTGTATAGATAGGTTCGTATCATGTGTACCTGCATGCGTGCGTGTATGCGTGCATACATGTCCGAATAGTGCAATGCGTTTGTATGCGTGTGTGTGTGTGTTCTTGTGTGTATGTGTGTGTGTATGTATGGACATGGAAGGTTTTATTTCCCAGGACACACTCTCTCTCTCCCTCCGTCTCTCTTTCTCTCTCTCCCCCCTTCTCTCTCTCTCTCTCTCTCTCTCTCTCTCTCTCTCTCTCTCTCTCTCTCTCTCTCTCTCTCTCTCTCTCTCTCTCTCTCTCTCTCTCTCTCTCTCTCTCTCTCTCTCTCTCTCACACACACACACACACACACACACACACACACACACACACACACACACACCTTGGTCTTCACTATGCCGTAAGGGACTTCACTCGGCCGATTAGAATCGCCTGGCGGGATCCGGGAAACAAATACTTAGGTGAGGGGGCTTCGCGTGCACCTCCTGTGTTTATCGAGTGGGGTCGGGGTCGGGGCTGAGTGAGTTCACGTTGCTGAACAAGATCTTCTGGCGATATTCGAACACTTCTAGTGATTCGTTCCAGCGTGTGTCTTAACAGCTGTCCGCATACCTAGGGCAAAGGTGGTATTTTTTGTATGCTCATTTTTTTTTCTTTTTATATGGCTCACAAGGATTCTTAACTTCAGTCTTTCTTACCCCCTGTTTTATTCTCCTCATTTTTATCGTCCTCTCTTTATTCTTCTTTCTATCTGCGCCCTTATTTTTTTCCTCCCTGTGCTCCTTTTCATTATTTTTTCAGTCTATCTATTTTTTTTTATTTCTATTCTTTTCTCTTCCCCCCCTTCCTATCCTTCTTCCAAACTATCTATCCCTCTATCTACTTTCTTTTTCTCCATTCGCTTTATCCTTATTTTCTCCTTCATTATCTCTATTTTCCTTTATCTCTATCCTCCCACCTCCTTCACTACATCACCATTTCTGTTGAGCCTTCATTAACTTTTTTTCATTTCTTGATATCTTCCATTTTTTCTTCGTATTTTTTCTTTTCTGTTCCTTTGATTTCCTTCCATGACGTAGATTGGCATCCATCATAAGGTTATTCTGAACTCTGAGAGAACATATTAACCTTTGTATTCCCTTTTATACTATATTCGTGTATTTGTATATTTGTATATTTGTTATTATTTTCTTTTTTGTGTATTAAGGTATATATTTGTGTGTTTTATTTATTTTATTTTGGTAAATTTTAGTTTAATGCATTTTATATTTGCCTATTTATTTATCAATTAATTTTTTCATTATTATGTTTCATTATATATATATATATATATATATATATATATATATATGTGTGTGTGTGTGTGTGTGTGTGTGTGTGTGTGTGTGTGTGTGTGTGTGTATACATTAATTTATGTATTGCATATAGTGTCGTTTTTACCTCTTGTCGTGTCTTCTTTTCATGTTTCTTTTTTCTTTGTCTCCTTTCTCGTATTCCTTTTGTGTTCTTTCCGTTTTCTTTTCATCTTTTTTTTTTTAACCTTTTCAGTTTCACCCAGCATTCAGATTTTTCCCTTTTTTATTCGCATTTTCACATTGATTATTTTTTTTTTATTTTTCCATTTATTATCCCTTTCCTCTTTGACTTTTTATTTTTTTTCCTTTCTGCCTTTTGATATTGCATTTTCTCCTTACATTTTCTCTTCCCATTTTTACTTATCTCGACATTTTCTCTTTAGCTCAAGTTTGAACCTTGGCGCAGTCTCATTTCTTTTAGCCTCTTCCCTCTGCATTTCCGAAAGCGTCGTCAAGGTAACTTATCCCTATCAGAACGTGTTCATGATTACTCCTTCTCCCCGTTACTCCTCCTCCCCATTACTCCTCCCCTCCATTACTCCTTCCCCCATTACTCCTCCCCATTACTCTCCCCGTTACTCCTCCCTTCCATTATTCCCCCATTACTCTTCACCTATTATTCCTCCCCTCCATTACTCCTCCCCCATTACTCCTCTCCCCATTACTCCTCCCTTCCATTACTCCTCCCCTATTACTCCTCCCCCATCACTTCTCTCCCCATTACTCCTCTCCCCATTACTCCTCCCTTCCATTACTCCTCCTCCCCATTACTCCCCCCTTACTCCTCCCTTCCATTACTCCCCAATTACTCTTCACCTATTACTCCTCCCCTCCATTACTCCTCCCCCATTACTCCTCTACCCATTACTCCTCTCCCCATTAATCTTCCTCCTTATTACTCCTACCCTCCATTACTCCTCCCCAAACATTACTCCTCCCCAAACATTACTCCTCCCCCATTACTTCTCTCCATTACTCCTCCTCCCCAGTACTCCTTCCCCATCACTCCTTTTCTCCATTACTCCTTTCTCATTACTCCCCTATCACTCTTCCTCCCCATTACTCCTCCCCATTGCCCTTCCCCATTACCTCTCCCCCATACCTCCTCCCCATTACTTCTATCCCATTATCTCTCCATTAATCCATCCTATTACTCCTCCCCATTATTCCTCCCCCATTACTCCTCCGACGTTACTTTAGCCCTCCGTTACTATTCCCCACGACACTCCTACACTGTTACTCCTCTCCCCGTTACTTCTCTCCACGTTACTCCTATACCCCAGTTACTCTCACCCCCGTCACTCCTCCACACCGTTACTCCTCATCGCTGTTACCTCCTTGCCCCGTTACGCCTCTCCCCAAGTTACTCCAACCCCTCCTTTACTCCACCCTGCCGTTACCTCCGCCCTCCCCCATTACTCCTCCACTGTTACTCCTACCCCCGTTACTTCTCCTTACCGTTACTCCTACCCCCATTATTCCTCCCCGCCGTTACTCCCTCCTGTCGTTACGTCCTCTTTGCTGTTACTCCTTACCCCCGTTACCCCTTCCCTCGTTACTCCTTTCCTAGATACTCCTCCCTTCGTTACTCCTCTCTTCTTTCTTGTCGTTACTCATTCCCGCCGATACTCCTTTCCACTGTTACTCCTTCCTCCCGTTACTCCTCCTCTCATTACTCCTCTCCTCGTTAACCTCCCCCTCCGTTACTCCCCCCTAGCTCCTACCCGCGTTACTCCTCCCTCCGTTACTCCTCCCCCGTTACTCCTCCCCTCGTTACTCCTCACCTCGTTGCGCCTCTCCCGTTACTTCTCTCTCCCATTACTCCTCCCCAAACGTTACTCTTCCCCCATTACTCCTCCCCCGTTACTCCAACTCCTGGAACTACTCCCCCTGTTACCCTTTTCCGCCGTTACTCCTCCCCGTTGCTCTACCCCCGTTACTTTTCCCCCCGTTACACCTCCCCCGTTACTCATCCCTGCCTTTACTCCTTCCATGGACGCTCCTCGTCCGGACCCACCTTCCCGCAATTTCCGTCGACGAGAGCGACTGACAGATTTAGTTGACACTGTTTTTGTAATTGTTAACTCTCTCTCTCTCTCTCTCTCTCTCTCTCTCTCTCTCTCTCTCTCTCTCTCTCTCTCTCTCTCTCTCTCTCTCTCTCTCTCTCTCTCTCTCTCTCTCTCTCTCTCTCTCTCTAACTCTATCTCTAACTCTATCTCTAACTCTATCTCTTTCTCTACCTCTATCTCTAATTCTCTCTCTCTCTCTCTCTCTCTCTCTCTCTCTCTCTCTCTCTCTCTCTCTAACTCTCTCTCTAACTCTATCTATCTCTCTCTCTCTCTCTGCCTTGTTCTCATTCTCTTGTACTGTCTCTTCCACTCCTACTCTCACTATCTACTTTATTGTTTCCCTTGTTCTCAGTGTCTTTTTCAAATTCATTCCTCTTGTTGTGCTTTAGACGTGGTTAAATGGATACACTCTTATTATCCGCCTTGCTCCCGACCCTTCCTCGCCCCACTCCCCGCTTCCACACCCTTCCAGATGCAGCTGACGACACCTCCCACCCCCCACTCTCCCACCCCAACCCAGCTGCCGCTATTGCAGGTGCGGAGACACGAGAGACGCAGTTTTGTCTTAAGGAAGTTCATTATGTTGTCAAACTCCTCCCCGCGCCCTCACCCCACGCCCTCACCCCACGCCCTCACATGAACCCATACTCATCCACCACCACTCACCCTTCCTCTTCTATGTTCTGCTTTTCTTCCTTTTGTGTTAATTGTTTGTCGTGTAAAAGTAACTGGCCCCCACTACCTTCTTTTATTATTATTATTATTATCTTTTTTCACTCTGTTTTCCTCCCTCCTTCCACCCCAGTCGTCCTCAGACCCCCTTCCCTTCCCCCTCCACGGCCCGTCTACGATCTTTTACCCTCCCCTCTCCCATGTCCTCCTCCATAATATGCATTTTGCTCTCTCCTTCCTTATATTCACATTTTTTTCAATCCCTCGTTGCTTCGTACTCTGTGAGTATTCCACGTCTCCCCTTCTCCTCGCCGTCGAGATTAAGCTCAGTTGTGGTGATGTCAGGCATAATTAGTTTGGTAATTAATATGACGTTCCCACTAACTTTGAGTGTCAGTAGTTTGGTTTTTGTTTTAGTCTTGTGTTTATACTCGTATTGCATGCTGCCCAAATGACTTCGAGTTGTAATTAATGATTTCATTTTTATTTACTCAGTGCCCGTGTATATATATATATATATATATATATATATATATATATATATATATATATATATATATATATATATATATATATATATATAGTGTGTGTGTGTGTGTGCGTGTGCAAATGTATGTACGAGTATGTATGTATGTATAATATCGTCTTACTGGTTCTGTACCACACAGAAATTTAATTTAAACGTTGTACCCCTCCATTACATTATTGGATGACTCGTCTAGCCGCTGTGCATTCCATTTTCCCCGCTTGCTGCATCAACTTCCGTCCTGCATAAATTGGTTTCATAACTCTTGTTGTCTCTGCAACACACACACACATATTTATCTCTCCCTCTCTCTCCCTCTCTCTCCCTCTCTCCCCCCCCCTCTCTCTCTCTCTCTCTCTCTCTCTCTCTCTCTCTCTCTCTCTCTCTCTCTCTCTCTCTCTCTCTCTCTCTCTCTCTCACTCTCTCTCTCGTGTGTACATTATGTTACATGATTGAATCACTTGATGTATT
>NC_134799.1:36750692-36770692 GCF_046742065.1 Oratosquilla oratoria | reverse complement strand
TTCTGTCCTTTGTTGTGCCTTTTGTGGTCATCTTGGCTTCCGTGGAATTCCCTTTTTCCACTCCCTCTCTTCTTTTATTGTGAATTTAGTTAACTGTATTTGTCCCCCGACTTATGCTATTCTGTTGATTGATCAATAAGTCAGCGATTTGGAGTGTACTGCTGAAAAAGGATCTCTGGTAAACTGTCTTACGAGCCAGCCTCTGCCACGTCACTCCTGCAAACTTCTTTATCTCGTCTTTCCATCATTTGTCTGGTCTCCTTGTTCCACGCTTCACATCTTGCGGCGGTCGATCAGTAACATACTTGATCCGTCTTCCATTTTCTTTCTCTGACCACGTGACCTGTCCAATGCCGTTTCCATTCTTGTAACGCCATCACGCGCGGCTATTTTTATCCTTTGACTGTTGAAGCAGATTTGCAGGTTTCGGGAAAGAATGTGATATGCTTGAAGGAAGCAGTTTTTCCCTCTAATATGTCGTTTTACATTCTGCGTAGATTGTTGAGAAAACAGAATAGTTTCCCATGGTGATTTTACGGCGGGAATAGTTCTGGAGGTGAGCGGTATCGCCGATTAGTCGGAGGTTGAAGGAAAATATCCCAGTGGGATAACTTCTCTTTCAGTTTTCGAGTGTGCATTTCTTTTTTGTCTCGCTTTCACTGCTCGTAAACATTACATTACGGAGACAGAGATAGATAGTCTCTCGTGATGTTCCTATATTATTTCCCATCCAATTATAATCCATCCTTTCATGTAATTTATTTGATCTAAAGTGAATTTTAGCACTTGTTCTAGATAAACTCTTGAACCTGTTCAAAATGTTTTTAATTGGTAATAGTGGCCTTGGTTTTCCTCCTATTCTTACTTTGAGACTTAGGCTGTTGAGATCACTGAGCATATCTTGCAAGTCATCTGGTGCTTGTGCAATGAGAATTTTATAAAATAAGATAAAATCAAGCGAAGAAGATGTTCCTCATTAATAATCACACATTTCCCTTCTCAATCCAGTTCTCTGCAAATCTTATCGAAACAGTGTAAATAACATGTCTACAAAGTCTTTTCCAAAATCTTATATATATATATATATATATATATATATGTATATATATATATATATATATATATATATAGTGTATATATAATGTAATATGGATTTGCATATGTTTGTGTACATATAGTTGCATATATGCGTATATGGACGTATATGTGTGTATGTATTTGTGCTTATGTATAAATAGGTTATATATATGTGTGTGTGTGTGTGTACGTTTTTGTGTATATGTACGTATATGCAGATACGTATATATACATATGTATATGTATATACGCACTTTGTATTTTATCCAACATCCAAAATCCGTTTTGGGAATGACTATGTTTGAAGCGCTAAAACAGTCTCGTCCTTGCACGCTTTCAGACATCGGGGGGAAAGGTCACTTGCTCCCTGAGGCAAACGAACACTATTAGCCTCCACATGTTGATACTAAAGAGGTCTTGAGGCCTCAGTTGGGCCGGGTGACCTGAAGCATTATGGCGATCGACCATCAAGTTTGCGCGGAAGCCTGGCCCCTTGCGACTTAGACCACGCCCACTTCGAACATAAGCTCCGCCTTTTTTTTTGGGGGGGGCACTTTACGCTGTGACGTCATTCTTCATCCGGCTGAGAACCATTTATGTGTAGCATATAAACTGTTGTACTTTGAGAGCCCTACAAGTTTGCACAAAACCTCGGACCCTTGGTATATATATAAAATCAAGCTCTTCTGCAACAGAAACTCCGCTTCTGTTGGCCATTTCATGGAATTGTATTACTCCCAGGGAAGAGACGAATATGATAGCCTGGCGGCAGATATAATAAAAGGAAAATTGCCGTTATGTGCATCAGGGTTCATCAGGTTTAGGCTTGTAGACTAAAATCAGCTCAGTGGGGACCGAATTAGTGTTGCTCTTTCTCATTGCAAAGCAAAAAGGCTTAGTAACTCTCATGAGGTTTAATCTCCTAACTTCAGTATTTTACTTTTACTGAATAGAATCACCTGACAGCAGTTAAGATATATTACGTGATGCTATGGCTACAACGGAGGCGGTAGTTGAGGTACAGTTGGCAGCAATTGTAGCGGGAGTAGTGGTTTGTAATATAGTTGCTTTGGTGTCTTTGTTTACACAGTCTTATCTAGTACTCCGGCATCAATGCATAAACCTAGAATAGACAGATAAGCTTTATTAGTCCAACGCTGTCAGATATAAGTTCTGGCAACTGTACGTTTTAGTTAAAAGGAGAGAATCACCATGGCGGCAGTTTTGAATCAAAGAAAAATAAATGAATAAATGAAATAATTAATTAATGACTGAATAAACAAAAAATAATAGAATAAATGAAATAAAATAAAATAATGATCCTCAACGATGAGACTATACTTTTCAACCATCTGCTGAAGCCTCACGTGACTACGGCAGGATTTTTAAACTCCTTAGCCAAGCACCAGCTGCATCGAAGGGATTCAGGAAGCGGACAGACTCTACCATTTGAGACTCGACCATCTGAGACCACCTGAGACTTTACCATCTGAGGCTCTTCCCACTGTAGACACTTCAAAATCTATTCTTCCATCATTAGTATATTCAACTTGACAAGCTATTCCACCAAACACTCTTCCACCAAACACTCTTCCATCTAGCACACCCCCTTCCACCTGGCATACTCCCTTCCATCTGGACGAATCCTTTCCACCTAACAGACTCCCTTCCACCTCGCACCCGGTTCCTCCCAAAGAGCTTACTGGAGTGTGAGCATTTGCTCACAAAACGCCGAGATACGAAGAAACAAAAAACAAGAAACTGGGAAGGACGATTTGGCAACATGACGACGGAAGGCGTGGTGCGAACATGCTCAAAAATGGAGCTTGGGAAACGGGGCATCGCTGCAGGAGTGAAAGAGGGAGTTGGGGAGGGACGGGCGAGAGACTCTAAGAGAGAGAAGGGCGAGAGGAAAGAGGAGAGAGAGGAGAGTGGAGGAAGGGATAGGGGAGAGGAGAGAGAGACAAAGGAGAGGGGAGTGGAGAGAGAGAGGAAAGTTGGGGAAGAGATAGTGGAGAAGGAGAGGGGAGAGGAGAGTGAGAGACGTGAGAAGAGGATAAGAAAGGGGAGAAGAGAGAGAGAGATAAAGGAGAGGTGAGGGAAATAAAGGAGAGTGGGGAGGAGAGAAGAAAGTAATAGAACTGGTAAAACGAGAGTAAAAATGAGAAAGATGAGTGATAGAGAGTAAAGTTAGAAAGGAGGGCGAGGTGAATGAGATATAGACAGATACATATAAAGAGAAAGAGAGTGGATAGTGATATTGAGAGGGAGGAGTGCAACAGAAGAGTTAAAAAAGGAGGGAGAGAGGAGAGGAGAATAAGAGACGGGAGAGAAGACTAAGAAAGGAGTGGCAGAAAGTGAAAAAGAAAATAACGAGGAAAGAAAAAGCACTAACGTTGTAACATTGATGCTGAAGGCCGTTACACCTGTGTTCATGGATAAACCGTGGACCATCGACCTCACGAGGCAACGAAGAAAGAGGAGACTCGAGTGGGAGATAAAGCTTTGGAAATTTGATTATTTTCTTGTTTATACGTCTATCTATATAACAAGAGCTTTTTCTCCCTTGGAAGGGAGAGAGCCAAGTCAAAGACACGTATCTACTTCTACACATTCCATTCTCCTCCACGACCCTTTCCTCCTCATCTTAGCTCTTCATGGATGACGTGTCATCCCTGTATCCCACTCGCTGTCTTGGGTCAGGAACATTCTAGACACAGCAAGACAGCTTCACTTGGTCGGCGATCCCCCTCTCCGTCCCCTCATGTAGAACAAGGGAAGACGGGGAGAAATCTCTTTGGGCTGCGTCAAAATATCATTCACATGTAAGCACCCCTACCCCGTCCCCCATTTCCCGCCCCCTCCCTTGTATAACAGTATCATCTATACATAGCCATTTTCTACTCACTCCTCTCTCTCCTGCCTACTCCCTTGCTCAATAGACATTCCCCTCTTTCTCAACGCCCCTTTCACCCCATCCATCCATCTCATCCTCGGTCATCCCCTCAAGTTCACTCTCTCCACCTCTGCCTTCCAACCTCATTTACTAATCTTTCTCCACTCATTCTTTCCATGTGTCCAAACCATCCCAGTGTTATTTCATCAGCCCTATCTGCCATCTCATTTTCTGCTCCCGCTCTCTTCTCCTCACCTCATTTCTTATTCTATCCAACCCTTAAATTCCATATCTGTTTTCCATACAAAGCCGTCCTGCCGTATTTCTCAGATATTTCATCTCAAACACATTTCAACTTTTTCTCTCTGCCTCTCTTAAATTCCATATCTGTTTTCCATACAAAGCCGTCGTCACAATTACCTCATCATACAATCTCCTCTTTGCCCTCCATTCCCAAATATTTATTTCTTATGACACATTTTAATCCCCCAAGGCATTTACTTGCTTCTCTCATTCTACAATTTACCTCTACCTCCATTCCTCCATTTCTAGCAATATGCGACCCCAAATACCTAAAGCTATCAACTTACTTCCAGCTCACTGCCATCCTCTCCCCTTGTACATCTCATCACCGTGCTCTTACCCACATTTACCTTCAACTTTCTTCTATCGCATACCTTCCCAGACTCCGTCACTGACTCCGTCACTGACTCCCTTAATCCCCCCCTCTGACCCTGCCACAAGCGCAATTTACTCAGCAAACAACAACTGGCTCACCTTTCATTTCTCTCCATTTTCTTAAACCATCTCCAGTCCCCTGCCCAGTATCCTTACGTTTACTTCCCTCACCACTCTATCCATGTACACATTGGACAGCCACGGCGACATGACGCATCCCTGATGCAGTCCTACCTTTACCTCAAACCACTCTCTCCATTTCCTATTCTAACACAGGCTCTACTACTCTCGTAAAAACTCTTGACTGCCCTTAACAGCTTTCCCCGAATCCCATATATCTTCAAATCTCCCACGGTGTCTTCCTGTCTATCCTGTCATAAACCTTTCCCAAATCCATAAAGGCCCAAAAATATCCTAACCTTTTGCTAAAGCTTTCTCACATATCTGCCGTAGCACAAAAATCTGATCCGCGTCACCCCTGCCTTTCCAAAACCCACACTGTTCCTCACCAACTACTCCCTCTCTCTCCTAGTCCTCGCTATCAAAACTCTCCCATAAGTGTTCCCAACTACCTGATCCCTCTGAAACTACTACACTCACGTTTGTCCCCTTGTCCCTTGTAAAATGGCACTATACAGTCATTCGTCCAGTCCTCTTGAACTCTGCCCTCCCATAGACACACAGTAAACAACCTCACTATCCAGTCCAGCAACTCTATCTGTTGGCTCATTTGCTACTCTAGTATTGAGATCTCCCAATACCACTACATTGATATTCCACCCAAAACTCTCTAAGCACTCATCTAAATCTATCCAAAAAGCCTCTCTTTCCTCTACACTCTTCTCACTACGAGGTCCATATACACTTACAAAGACCCACATCTCCCCAGTTTCATCTTCATCCCTATTAACTTTGAAGAAACCTCCTTCCACTCCACCATACGCTTTACGTTTATATGTACTGTATTGAAACAACATTTTTATCATGAGACACCATGTGAGGACGGAAGCTTTATTCGTACGAGATTTCGCTTGCTATAGCTGCAACAAGCGAAATGTACTAATAAAGGCTTCGTCCTCTCATGATGTTTCATCCAATACACCTGTCGGCAATTACATACAACTACTGCTTTACCACCCTCAACTTTAGATAAAGGACAGATAGTTGGACAAAAAATTGTTGCGAACGATTTTTTTTTTCTGAGTGTTAGAAAGTTCTTCTGGTATTCGGTCTTTGTTGACTAGGTAACGTTTCGTTTTTGTAAAATTAGAAATTCGCCAATTTAGAGATTTCCAATGGAGAGGACTATTTATTTATCGCATATCACTGCAAAGATCGGCTCTCTGGATTGATTCTTAATGTCAGCGCTGAATGAAACTAGCCAGCAGTAGCCCATACAAGTGTAAATGGTGTATCATTTCAAATGTGTTGTAAAGGTCCAAGAAAAACTTGTTCCGAGTTGTCGGAAAGTGTATAATGACATGTCCTTCGGGGGTGAAGTGTGTGTGTGTGTGTGTGTGTGTGTGTGTGTGTGTGTGTGTGTGTGTGTGTGTGTGTGTGTGTGTATGTGTGCGTGTGTGTGCTTACGTGTATGCATGTGTGTGTGCACATACTTGTTAGCATTCCTTGGCGTGCGGGTGTATTCATGGATCAGAGATGAGGAAGCCAGTCGAGATTCAAGGAATATTTTCTAACATTCCTTCCTTTTCCATCTCCTCTATCTCCTCCTCCATCACCAGCATCACCAACAACATTAGCAGCATCAAAAGTAAAAGCATCTCATCTCATCTTCATCTCATCTTCATCTCGCCATCTTCATTTCTTCTCCATCTTCTACGTCACCTCCTCGCCCTCATCTTCTATCTTTCCTTGCATATCCTCCTCTTCCTCCTCTTCTTCCTCGTCCATCGTTTTGGGCATCGTTTCTCTTCCTTCTCTTCATTCGTCTTCAGTTGTTTTTGTACATTTTTTTTCCCCTTTCGCTCAATCCCGACTTTGCAATTAATTTCAACTTCTCGCCCATCCAGTCCACCAACTCATGCGTCTGTCTTCCAACGCACACAAATCCCCCACCAGCAAACCCTTCCCTCTTCACCTTCTGTTTCTCCATCTCCTTTTCCTCCTCTTCCACCTCAACCTCCTACTCCCCCGCCTTCCTCTTCCCGATCCTTCCTACTCCTCCTCCACCTCTTCATCTTCCTCTTCCTACTTCTCGTGCCCCTCCTCCTGCTCTACCTCCTCCCTTCCCATTACCATTTCCACCTCCTCCTCCTCCTCCTCCTTTACACTCATAAGCAGGCGGCATTTCCACCACCACTGTTATTACAACCACCACCACAACAACCACAACCACCACCACAACCACCACAAACACCACCACGACTACCACAACCACAATCCCATAGCCCACCACCGCAGAGCAATAATATAAATACATGTATGTACGTACATACGTTCGTATATATGCATGTACGTATGTATCTAATGCAAATTCCTCTCTTTTGATCTCGTGAATTTTCTCGTTTGAGTATTTCGTTCCTCATAAACCCAATTCACGGCCGCATACTTCCCCCCCTGGTGTCAGGGCCAACACTCACTCGCATGGGAATGCCGTGTTTGTTTGAATCTATGTTTGTGTTGACGCTTTTACACCATTGGGGTTACGGAAGAGGAGGATGGGGAAGATGAGAGAGGATTTTGCTCAACGTAGAAGGAGTGATGTGGGTGTGGAAGACAGGGCGTCCTTTCTGTCATACATGTATACTTAAGCCCTCCCACCCACCCCCAAACACTCCTTAACTCTAACCCCCCCCCAACCTCAACTCCCACCCTCCTCACTATCATCTTCAGACACTCACCTTCCTTGGTGATTACCTCCTCCTCTCTCTCTCTCTCTCTCTCTCTCTCTCTCTCTCTCTCTCTCTCTCTCTCTCTCTCTCTCTCTCTCTCTCTCTCTCTCTCTCTCTCTCTCTCTCTCTCTCTCTCTCTCTCTCTCTCTCTCTCTCTCTCTCTCTCTCTCTCTCTCTCTCTCTGTCCGCTCTTTCTGTCCTCTCTGTCCCTCTCCTCTCTCTTTCTCTCTCTCTCCTTCCCTCCCTCTCTCTCTCTCTGTCTTGTTCTCTCTGTCTCTCAGTATGACTGGCTGTCTGTCCCTTTTCGTAGTTATTTGTTTATGCATTTGTATATGTTGTATCCTTTACCGAACGAGATTTGGTTAGTGTCTCTACCATGAATGACAGTAATTGTTTCGGAGTTGTGATGCAAACGAGCATTTAATCGCCAGTTGAGAAGGGAGACTTTGGCATTTCACCGCCAGGGAATGGCAGGCGGCTTTTCTTTCGTAGGAAGAAGAGGCAGAAGGAGAAAGATGAGGAAGAAGAAGGAGGAGGAAGAAGTAGTAGGAAAAAGGTGGAAGGAGGAGGAAGAGAAAGATGGAAGAAGAAGAAAGAAGAGTTGGAAGGAGGAGGAGATAAAAGACGATGGAGAAGGAGAAAGCGACGACGAACACAACGAACACAACAGCGAAAAAGACGACGCCGATGAAGAAGATGACGACGACGAAGACAACAACAATGAAGGAGATGACGACGAAGAGGACGACAGTGACGAAAAAGACGACAACGGCGAAGAAGACGACGACGACAAAGAAGACGACGACGTAGAAGAAGACGACAACGACGAAGACGACGGCGACAAAGAAGACGACGACGATCAAGACGGCGTAGAAGAAGAAAGTGATGGGGGGCAAGTGTTCTCCGAGTTTGGCCTTGCTCATGCAAAACTCGTCGAGTCACATACGTCTCGTTAAGTACACAAACGCCATCTTATGAAACTCTGTTTCAGGACATAAGAAAGCTGTAGGCCTGCCTCCAGAAATGGGAAAATTGAATTTAATGCAGGCTCTGTGTTGCAAATAGGACACACAGAGAGGATAAAAATAGGATAATGGCGCATGCAGATGAGAAGTAGAAGATAAAGGATGGAAAGAGAGAGAGAGAGAAAGAGAGAGAGAGAGATGCTGGGATGACTGTCTTTTATGCCGGTGTCATGTCAACTCGTACCCTGATCAATTCGTAACCAGTCCCAAGTCAACTCGTTCTCGCCCGCGAGTAAGCATATACACCGTATATTTCAAACCCAAAAATGGCGATGTAAACGAGTAATGTAGCCGAAGTCAAAGTCCTCTCAGAACCAGGCTGACGTGACATGAATATCAAGAGCTACATATTATAACTAAGTACATTTTATTGAATAGGCCTGGTCTACAAATGCAATATATATATATATATATATATATATATATATATATATTATAAAATGTATGATACATGATATTATACATTAGGTTCGTTCACAGACATATACACCATATATCAAACACATAAAATAAAAAATTGCCTGATGATATAATTAATTAATTAGTTGTTCAATTTAACTGGATACCGACACACACCCATCTACGTCTAAGTTACGAGTTGACTCGTGGTTTGATTACGAGTTGACACAGATAAGTTACGAGTTGACTAGGGTACGAGTCGACTTTAAAACCTTCTGTTTATGTGGAATTTGGTTCTCAAATGACCTAAAACTGCAACGTCACCTTAAAAAGAAGAATATCACTGGACAAGAAAGATTTAAACTTGAATGATATAATGACCGCTTTGTAACAATCATTGGGTTTGTGGAACACAAACAACGTTGTGGGACCGAAGGGACAAGGCTAGGAAGTTTGTCCTCCTCCTCCTCCTCCTCCTCCTCCTCCTCCTCCTCCTCCTCCTCCTCCTCCTCCTCCTGTCTTTGCCATCATCTTGTTCGCCCTTGCTCCTTCGTCTTCCTCATTTCCTTCAAACTTCCTAATCTCCTTCAGCTTCCTCATCCTCTGCAACACCTTAGACGCCTCGACATCGTGTCGCGTTGCATCCTTAAAGTCGAAGAGACTTCTAACCATGAATTCCTGCAATAGGAACCCACGCTTCTGCAACAAGAGCTCCGCCCCGTGCAAAATGAGCCCCGCCTTTGCAATCCCGCCCCCTTGCAATATGAGGACAATCTCTTACATCAGCCCCATCTTGCAACACGAGTTTCGCCTTTTGCAACATTCAGCATGACTGGCGGATTGACCTTCTAAGCAGTTAAATACATTCTAATATGTATATATATATATATATATATATATATATAAACGTGACACTACATTCTTTCAGTAGCCAATTAAAACAAAGCGCGTCAGGTAGGGGATCTGCCAGTAGTAAGCATCACGTTACGGCCATATTGTTCTCATAGTTGTTCCTAAATGATTGCTGCATTGAACGTTCGTCCAGTTTGTGGAGGTGTTGTCTAGTGTGAGGATTTGCCCTCCAGTTTGTAGGGGGGTTATTTTCAGGTTAGGGTGTTATCTTCTAGTTAGAGGTATTTTCCAGCTTGTGAGGCTGTCTTTCAGCTCGGGGGTAGTGTTGTTGTTTTCCAACTTGGTGGGGTAACTTTCAGTTTGGGAGGTTGTCTTCCAGTTTGTGGGGTTGGCTTCCAGTTTGATGGGGAGTCTTCTAATATGATAGGGATCTGTCTTCCAGTTCTTGGGGGATCTTTCAGTTTGAGAGGGTGTCGTCCAGCTTGGGGGGTGGGCGTCTTTCTTCCAGTTTCCAGGGGGGTTGTCTTCCAGTTTGGGGGTGGTGTCTTCCAGTTCCGGGGGCTGTCTTCTAGGTTTAGGATCCTGCATACGAATAAGATCAGCTCCTCTGCGCTTCTGGCAAGATTCCAGTTCGATATTTGCATCGCGGCCGTTGTCGCGTCTTTTCGCCTTCGGAAGACGCGAATCCACTAAGACCTCGGATAGTGTTATGCAGGGGCTAGAGGGCGGGGAGGATTGGGAATATTAGGAGGAGAAGAGGAGGAGAAGGGGAGTAAGGGTAGGAAAATAGGAGTAAATGGGAGAGGAGTACGAACAGGAGAAAGAGGAACAGGAGGAGAAGAATGAAGAGGAAGCTCAAGAGATGGAGGATGAGAAGGAAGAAGGGAAGGTGGGGAAATAAAAAAGAAAACGAAGCAAGGAGAGAAGGAGGAAGGTCAGGTGGAGAAATATGAGGAGGAGAAGAAGGAAGAGGAGGGGAAAAAGCTGAAGAGGAGCCAGGAGAGCGGTAGTAGGAGGAAGAGCAAAAATGGATGAAGGAAGAAGAGGAAGAGGGTAAGTGGGAAGAGGAGCTGTGGTAGTAGAAAGAGGAAGAGAAGAAGAACGAAGGGAAGGAGGAGGAGGCAAGGGGAGGAGGAGGACCGTGGCAGGGGTGGCGGGGGTAATGTTTAAGTGTGGCATTTCATCTGTTAATGGGAAACGCTAGAGTAAAGCGGTCTTCACAGCAGCTCAATCTGCAAGATCGACGTGGATTTAGAACTTGAAGGCCTTCACCATCATCGAGCTCCGGCTTGGAAGGATTTCAGAAACCTTAAGAGTTCCTGAAACCCTGATAGAATCATCTTCCGTTGGGCCAGAACCGAGCCCTTGAAGACCCGGAAGTCTCCAAAGGGTAAAAGTCGTTTTCGAAGGCGTTCCTCGGGTGTCGAACTCGAAGACGCTCTTCGGTTATCGAGCTCAAAGACGCTCTTTGGATGGAACGTGAGGTCATCCAGCATCTTAGGTCTCCTTACGAAGTCCTCGCCAGAGGCCTCTCCTTCGCTTGGAGGTGAAGCGTATCTTTCAGATGAATAACATCTGGTGGCATCCAGAAGTGCCCAAAGTTGACTATGGCATACAAAGGGACAATCGAACCTTTGTGACCTTTACAGTAATAAGGTCCTCCTCCTTCAGCTGAATAAAACCGCTTGGCCGTAGTTAGAGTAAGGTAACCTAAGACTAACGCGTTGACGATGAGATGAAGGTGCGAGGCGGTTATAGAAGATTCGACGAGAGAAGAAATACAGCTGTAAGAGCGATGTTGCCCGAGGGCTTTATATCTTCATTTTTACTCCAATTTCCTCATCTCCCCTCCTTTCCCCTCCCCTCTCTCCTCCTCTCCCCTCCTCTCCACCTCTCTCCCATTTCTATCCCCTCTCCTCTCCTATTCTCTCTTTTTCCACTGTCTTCTCTCCCTTCCTCTCAGTTTTCCTTCCCTCCTTTCCCCGTCCGCTTTTTTCCATATCCTTTTTTTCACCGTCCCTCCTTTCTCATCCCCTCCTTTTCCCTCTCCTTCTTTTCCCTTCGCTTCTTTCCCCTTCGCTTCTTTCCCCTCCCCTCCCCTCCACTCCCTTTCCTCCTTTCCGGTCCCTCTCCTTCCCTTCTTCTCATCTCTCTTACCCACCCTGTGCCCCTCTCCTCTTTTCTTCTCCCCTTCCTTCTCCTCACTTTACAGCATTCCCTCTCTTTCCTCCACTTCGTGTCCCACCAGCCTTTTTTGTTCACTCTTCCTTCTCTTCCTCCTCCTGCTCCTCCTTCTCCTCTATCTCTTCCTTCTCCCCATCACCTCCTACTTCTTCTCCTCCTTCTGTTCCTCTTACTCTTCCTCCTCCTCCTCCTCCTCTTCCCCGTTCCTCTTTCTCCATTTCCATCGTGCCACATATCCCCTCTCGAGATGTCTGCGAGGTTGCTCCAATGTGGTGTCGGTGTAAGTGCGCCATTATCTGTCCAACACCAATTAGCGTTCATGAGGCGTGCATACCTGTGTACGTGTGAGTGTGTACATATGTATGCATATATGTGTATGTATATTTGTGTATGTATGTGTGCATGCATATATGTGTGTATATATATGCTTGTATGTATGTATGTATGTAGCGAGGCTTATCATCATACGAGATGAAAATTTCAAATTATTTTTCCTTCCGAAATACTCAGAAATATTTTTACGCCTTTGATTAATGAGTGATGTGTTTGAGCATCTTCCATCCTTTTCCCTCCTTTCCCTTCCTTTCCCCTCCCTTCCCTTCCCTTCTCTTCTCCCGCCTCCGTTGTACACTACTTCCCTTTATTTCTCCTCTCTTCCCTTCCCCTCCTTTTCTTTTTTCTCTCCTTTCCTTTTCTTTCCCCCCATCCTTTCTTTTCCCCTCCCTTCCTTCGTCTCCCCCCTTTTTTGCTCCCCTCCCGTACCATTTCACCCCTTCTCTCCCCTCCCGTCCTTCCATGTCGTGTCTCTCCCTCCCTCCCCTCTCCCCTTCCCTTTCCCCTTTCCCCTTCCCTTTCCCCTTTCCCTCCCTCATTCACTCTTGTTTTCTTTCCTCCTAGCCCCCCTTCCCTTCCCTTCCCTTCCCTTCCCCTCACCTCTCCTGGGCAAATGGCTGTGTGAGCTTGCGTACCTCAGCACTTGATTTCAGCTCTCATGTTTTCTGAAACAACAGCCGTGCAGCTACTCTGGATTTCTGCTTGAGGACCCAACTAACGCAATTGGTTCTTTCATTCGCGCCCATGCGCAGGGGCTCGATTGGACTTTTCGTGTTTAACCTGACACGTGATGGCGTGATTTCCTGATATTTTTCTGGCGAAAATGAGGTGATTTAATGGGGGGATATGGGTGGAGTGGGTTAAGTTTTTTAAAGTTCTGGTCACACGTTCAAGATTCTCGTCAAATCATGTGAATTTGAAAAGCTAGGAGACGACTCCGCTTACAGTGTTCTAGACTTCCCTACGGACAATTCAACAATATATCTAATATTCGTATAGGTTTAACCTCTCTTAGTTCGTCCTTCAGCTTCTCAGTATATGACGCAAAGGTGATTTGACATTTGGAGATTCGAAAAATAAAAGAGTGTGACCTAAGTCGATTTTATTCAAACGAAATCACTTAAGGGGCTGAGGTGCAAATGGGGCTTAATAGGGGAAAGGATGAAGTATGTGGGATTTGTGTTGTTGATCATTTCGGGGTTAGAACGTGGTTAAAATATGTGGTCAAAGGTTAGTGGGATTTAGTTGTTATGAAATTGGTATTCCTTTCGAAGTTTTGACGGAGTTGTTGACGTTTCGGAGGGGATTTGTTTCAAGGCCTGAGCTGAAGTCCTGAAGTTGAGGAGCTCTCGATGTTAGAGGCTTCCGCATATGGCATCGAGTGCTCTGATAGGTGATGTGTTTTTCTTCTGGGTAATATTAGACGATTTTATTCAGGGCAAGGGCCGGGGTGGTGCTAATCCGGAAGGGGGTTGGTTGCTGAGTGACCCACAAAAAATAAGTAGATAAGTAAGTAAATAAAATAAATAAACTAATAAAATAAATAGAATAAATAAAATAAATAAAATAAATAAAATAAATAAAATAAAATAAAGAAATAATAAATAAAATTAATAGATAAATAAAATAAATAAATAGAATAAATAAATTAAATAAATGAATAAATAAAATAGATAAATAAAATAGATAAAAAATAAAAATAATAATAATAAATGAATGATGATGACGATGATAATGGTGATGATGATGACGATGGTGATGATGATATTGGCATATTAACACAAAAGAAAGTTCCAACAGCTGAAAACCATCGCCTGACATAACTAGCTAAAAACTCTAAAAGGACTTCACCGTGTTCAAAGGCGTTAATCGAGATGATCACAAAATCCCCCTCGGTCGAGTAAAATAGATTACCGACAAGAAGACCAGCGTCTGCGTTGCCTTATTGAAAGGAGTAACGAAGAAATGAGAATGACTTAAAGGAGAAAGTCTGAATGAAGATGAGGCTGTTAGTATTGGGAGAGGAAAGAACGGGTACAGCAGAAGACTGAGCCACTAATGTGGCCACCTGGCGTGGATATACCATCTGTAGGATGTGGATTTGGATTATTAATTACCCTTTTTCTTACTCCTAAATTGTCATTCATCTTACATAAATGAAAATACAAGATGTCTATACATTGGTGAAATGACTTACAGATGAGCATAACTTTGGAGCCAAAAAAGCACGTTAAGCAATACATATAACTAATCAAAGAAAATTTGGATAAGCGGTGACTATTGGCTATAAGGGACGAAATATACCCACCATTATGATGACGTCATCAACTGATCAAGTTGTGAGGAGCGTCAGACGATTTTATTAGTTTTATGGACAGATTTGGACTGAGATAGTTGCCAAATGCTGCCACACTATGCGGTGCCGCCGGGTGCGGCCAGATGATGTTTGCAAGTTCATTTAGCTCAATAAGATCACCTGGCGACAGAAGTCAGAACTTTACACAACGACCGCCATATCCCTTATGGTTGAAATACTATCATAACATTTCGAGTTTAAGGACTCTTAAGGGAAACTGCTAGAGCCATCAACAGGCCGCAACGGCAGCGCCGCGTCGGATAATGTGATGCAATCATTTAACTTTAGCCAGATAAAGTTAGGAGATGCGGAGGTAGTACTGGTGATCATAAGTGCAGGGTGCATACGCACGCGCGCGCACACACACACACACACACACACACACACACACACACACACACACACACACACACACACACACACACACACACACACACACACACACACACACACATCGACGGCGCAATGGTAGCGTTCGCAACTGCTGCTACAGCGGCCCGAGTTCGAATCCCGCCCAGGGCTGAAATAATTTCAGTATTGCTGCGCTGCGAGTCGTTACTCCAACTCTCTTGGGCAAGGAGTTGTGTGTGTGTGTGTGTGTGCGTGTAAGGTCAAAACATTACACACACACACACACACACACACACACACACACACACACACACACACACACACACCACACGCGCTCAGAGACTCGACGGCGCAGTGGTAGCGTTCGCAACTGCTGCTACAGCGGCCCGAGTTCGAATCCCGCCGAGGGCTGAAATAATTTCAGTATCACTGCGCTGCGAGTCGTTACTCCATCTCTCGTGGACTGGGAGTTAGATGTGTGTGTGTGTGAGTGTAAGGTCAAAACATTACACACACACACACACACACACACACACACACACACACACATCGACGGCGCAATGGTAGCGTTCGCAACTGCTGCTACAGCGGCCCGAGTTCGAATCCCGCCCAGGGCTGAAATAATTTCAGTATTGCTGCGCTGCGAGTCGTTACTCCAACTCTCTTGGGCAAGGAGTTGTGTGTGTGTGTGTGCGTGTAAGGTCAAAACATTACACACACACACACACACACACACACACACACACACACACACACACACACACACACACACACACACACACACACACACACACACTACTACTACCCTTCGTGTATATTAATGTCAGTTGGTAGTGGCCGTCCTGGAGCTGAGGAAATATATATCCTTGGCTGCGTGCGTGCGTGCGTGCCTGCGTGCGTGCCTGCGTGCTTGCTTTGCTTGAGATTCAAGCGTGTTCCCTCTAACGAGATTATTTTAAGCATAATCGTAGACTAGCGGTCTGCGTAGAGGCTTGGGAATCATACGAGCCGGAGTTAGTCCTGTAAAGGGGAGATGTGTATGATTCACCATGGTCTTGAATCACGTCTTGGACTCGTGATCGGCAGCTATTTCCCTCCCGGAAAAGAGCTCAGAGCTTATGACCGATGTGTGGGTAAAGGTGCATCTCCACTATGCCGCTCGGCTTTGCCACACGGCAAATGCAATTGGCCCTCTGCATTTCGGCACAGGTACTCACTAGACTTTCAGTCAGTACGTGCCACGCAACGCAAGATGAGTGACGAGGACGATGCAGTTCTGTTGACAGCGGCTGCTATAATTACCGATTTTTGTGGACCTGCTCGCAAAAAAATATTTTGGGTTCGTCCAAGTCTCAAGAGTCGAAATATATACAGTGGAAGTGATTTAATGAAAGACTTGATTTTAGACAATGCAAACGAGTTAAACTTAGAATACCGATGTGATATGGGATTTCGAAATTTCTTTCGCATGACAAACATTGACTTTCAGACTTTGTTGGATCTCATTGGTCCTGCTACTGCTGTATCTGAGAAAGCTGTCGATTTGCCCAGTGATATGATTGTAATGTAATGATGTGACATATGGACTTGTATCTAGCCAACCTAGGTTACATTGCACTCTGAATAAGTGTAGGTGAGTGAGGATGGTAGTTTTGTGATATGTCACAGAGGTAAATGCAACGAGGAAGTCTAGTAATAAATACTGAGCTGGACATTTCCGTAGTCCAGTGTAGGTAATCACCTCGTACCACCATTCATAGTGATATTCGTACGTGATTAAACCTATTTTAATTTAGGGAATACAATAACAAGACAAACCAATTGTAATTTTATCTTTTTCTACCATATACTTCTGAATTTAAGAAGAAAAGGGACATTACGGACATAATTCCGCTGATGACGTCATGTCCCCAGCATGACGTATCTATCCGTTTTGATGACGAGTTTCCGCAGGACGGCAACACTATCGGCCGCCTGGCGTCCACACCTAGAGAAGCCGATCGGCTTCCTTTGATGAGAGACCGCCACCGTTCGGGTTAGGATCGGCATGCAGATCGGCTTACGATGCAAACCAACGGTCACGTCTTCACTGACTCGGCCTTGCCGATCATGCCAGCCGATCGGCATAGTGGGGATGCACCTTTATGCTGTGACCTTACACGCGCGCGCACACACACACACACACACACATACACACACACACACACACACACACACACACACACACACACACACACACACACACACACACACACACACACACACACACACACACACACACACACACACACACAACTCCCCGCCCACGAGAGTTGGAGTAATGATTCGCAGCGTAGCGATACAGAAATTATTTCACCCCTGGGCGGGATTTGAACCCGAACCGCCGTACTGTGTCTGTATATGTGTGCGCGCGTGCGCGTGTGTGTGTATGTGTGTGCGTGCGTACGTGCTCGTGCGCCCGTGTTTTGACTAGATCAAAACCATTTATCAACAAAACCATGTGACGCAAGCTAGAACAAAGCATATAAAGCTTGCCACCTCATTCTGAAAAGCTACTCCAGCGTCGTCATCATTATTGAAATTTGCTCTCGGTAAATGTATACTTCGTCAACACCGCCCTGATCATTTCGACGACTAATATAAGGATTACAAAGGCAAAGGGATTACAAAGGCAAAGCATGCCGACAGGAGACCTTTTGATCCATATCTAGGTCGGATGCACAAAAAAAAAAAAAAAAAAAAAATCATATTAATAATAAATTAAAACTATAACAATGTAAATAACAATTAAAATACATAAATAAATGCATTGGTATAGTTGAATAACAAACAAACAGGTAAATAGTAAATGATAATAAATTGACATATAACACTGGATGGGCCTTGACAATGATCGTAATTTATGAGTCAGTTTAAGCCTCTGTGATTGATCAATTAAGGGAAGAGTTTGCTTGCATATCATTTACTTGTGTACCGATTTAGATATTTTCTTTTCTTAATCTGTCAGTTTTTATTAATTATTTATAATTTATTTATTTGTTTATTCATTTTTAACTTGTTTATGGCGATAATATTTAATCATCCTATTTAGTTGACTCCAAGCGATTAAGTATTAATTTCAATGGTTACTAACGAGGAGAACGTCCCTCGAATGTGGACGGAGGATTGTTTGGTGTTCGTTAGCATCTGTAATGAAATGTCATTAGCATAGGGCTTAAACGAGATAGCCTTAACCTCCTTCATCGCGAACTAATCCTATTGGATGGGCTGTTTGGTATTAGGAGAAAAAGTATATAAAAGTTCGTCATGCGAATGAAGAAGTTGAAGTGATGTGTTTATTAATTATTTTTGGGGAGTGAAATCAGTGCCGTATACCTTAGACCTGTGATTAAAGTGCGGGTTTTAATTTTAGCGGAATAGAATGGTCTGGGATCAACTAGAATTAAATCCTTGGATATTACGACTCTCCACATTGGGTTAAAAAAAAAAAAAAAAAAAAAAAAAATATATATATATATATATATATGTATATATATATATATATACATACATATACCAAAGGCTTCCCCCCCCCCTTACACGGGAGGTAGCCAAAAAGAAAGAGGCATAGAAGCCACTCTCACCCATTCTATCCCCTATTTTATCCAAATAATTTTCATTTTAGCCGAAGAAAGTGAACACCATGATGAATGTATCATGATATCTGGCTTAGCAGAGAGACGCAAGTTATGCTCGGGCAGAAATTTGTCTTTCTTTGCAAAACCTGATGGTTGTTCAACTTTTGCGAAAAGTTTTGTTTGGATGTCTGATTGTTTTCGCCTTTTTTTCTTTTCTTTTCTTAAGTCTCGTTGAGGATTCTCGCTGCCTTGTAAAGCTTTGCCTAGCCGGATTTGGAGCACATTTACACTGCAATATTTCGACATATTTTACAAGAAAAAGAAAAGAAAAAAAAAGAAAAAATACATATATATATATATATTTCATTTTCAGTGGAGATTGATCTTTTCTTTTGATTCAACTTTGTCCCTCTGTTTTTTTTTTTTTTTTTTTTTTTATCTTTAACTTATTTGTTTTCTTTTGTGTCATTTTACTTAGTTTTCTTTTGTCTTTCAGTGGACATTGATCATTTACTTTTCTTTTGGTTCATCTTGTGTCACTCCGTTTACTTTTTTTATTTTGTTTTCTTTACCTTTGTTTTGATCTTAAACTTTTTACCTTGTTTTGTGTCATTTTACTTCGTTTTCTTTTGTCCATTTTATCAATTTCATTTCTCTATTCTTTTGCTCTCTTTTCGTTTTTCGATGTATCTTTTTCTCTTTTCTTCTTTTATTTACTCTATTTTTTCTTCCCTTTAACTCTTTATTTCCTGAAGATAACATTTCTTGACTTGGAAACGAGGCTGCCTGGATGTTTACGCCTGGAAACAGATCAACATAATTTGGCATTTTCGAATTTTGCAAAACCGGAATGTTTCGCTCAGCCTTTTAGAAGAAACGATTCCGGCGTGAACACATTTCAGAGGAACAGATAGCTGAAGTGGGTCTGGCGTGTTGCCTGTAGTCTCTCGTTCGTTTTCAAATTACATCGGACTAAAGGACCAAACAAGGTACATGTTACACGCACCTTCCCAAGTACGTCGACTCGTGCGTGCGTACACATGCTCATACGTACACATGTTCACGCGTACATATACATACACACGTACACACACACACACACACACACACACACACACACACACACACACACACACACACACGTACACATGCTCACACGTACACACACACGCATACACATACACACTTGCGAGCGCGGACACACACACACACACACACACACACACACACACACACACACACACACACACACACACACACACACACACACACACACACACACACACACACACACACGAACGCACAGCCTTATATATACACATAGTTACACTGTGTGTGCGTGTATACATATATATATATATATATATATATATATATATATAT
>NC_134799.1:36733192-36740692 GCF_046742065.1 Oratosquilla oratoria | reverse complement strand
GATTTAAAGTCCGGACTCACTAACACTCATAAGTCCTTTTCGCATACGGTTTTCTTTAATAGGACACTATCTTAGCTATACTCGTTTGCTGGGTTTTGTAATCGTACGTTTAACACACTGCATTTTGAGATATTGAAGTCCATTTCTCATTTTACCGACCATGCAAACAATTTATGAAGATCCTGCTGCAGTATCCCAGCATCTTCCTCAGGCCTAATAGGGCGTCCTATTTTAGCATCATCCGCAAACTTACTAACATCACTATTAATCCAATTGGGGAACGCAAATAGAGAAGAAACAATAAAGAAGCAGTACTCGCGAGTCGTTCCCACGGCTCTAAATGTCAGCCCGCGAAAGGTTCGGAAACCGTGACATATTCTGTAAAGGAAATCCCTCTGTTGTAGGAACATTTTCATTCCTTCAATACATGATTATTATTATTCCCACAGTGCATGCACTAATTGTACCAAGCTCGAGATAAAACCATATCTTTTGTTCACCTTAAAAAGCGACTTTCTTATCGACTCCAAGATTTAAGTTGCCAGTGGGCAATAAATCATGTAAAGATCTCGAATCTTTGTTGTAATGCACACGAATTTGTGGATTAATTATTAGTGTTGTTATGTAATCAGGTTCGATTCCTAGTGACCACCAATTGCTTTGAGTTAATAGGATAAAGGTTACGGCTTCGGCCGCAGTTAAGCGTCTTTAGGGTTAACTCGCTTCATTCCCTACCTTAATTAAGTTACCATATTGGGTTAAAACACATTTTCAAGTTAGTCTACACTCCATAATTAATATTATATATGACTTTAAATTGTATTTAATTCCAGTCTTAC
Organism: Oratosquilla oratoria; assembly: GCF_046742065.1. Lineage (NCBI taxonomy): Eukaryota > Metazoa > Arthropoda > Malacostraca > Stomatopoda > Squillidae > Oratosquilla > Oratosquilla oratoria. The sequence goes on along the minus strand of NC_134799.1, from coordinate 36,739,853 downwards.
CTGACAAATACGTTATTGCCATATCCACCTAGGAAAGGATACATGTTACAAGAAACACGTTGGGTCTCACGTTAATAACGGAAATGCTCTGTTGCCACATCTAAAGAAATACCTCATTATTGAGACACAGGAAATGCGTCGATGCCAGATCGACAACAGAAATACCACGGTGCCAAATCTCCAGCCTTAAGCGGGAGAGGAGAGATGTGTGTCAATTTCCAAGTGATAGAGATCCACGAAGGCTTGGGTTGTTGGGACGCAAGTTGATGAAGGAAACTCATCGATGGGTAGATGAATAGGGCACATGATTAGGGAGATTGAATGGGACTCATCAGTGGGTAGTTTGGCCACGGGATTGGGGAATTGGAATGGATTGGGTGGCGTGTGTCTATGCAGATGGGGGATTAGTTGAAGGAATTGGTGTGTTTCGTGTTCGATTGGTATTGAAATGGGACAGAATACAATGGAAAACAAACTAGCATGAGGTCTTTTTCTGTCTCTCTCTCTAAAGTAAATGAAGTTGCCTCATGTTAGCCAGAATTAAATCATAAAAGAGGGCACTGAGTTCTAATGGATCAATTAATCACTTGTTTTAAATCTATGTGCATATTTTCACTTGCTTTTGTTTATGTATACATGTATGTATGTATGGATACTTGTATCTATGTGTGTGTTTTAGAGTCCATATGTAGACTATTTATGTGTATCAGTGCATGTATGTGACTTCGTGGATGTATGCTTTTGAGTGTCAATGATTCTTTTTTTTTCACTTTTTTGTGTAATGTCAGTCTGCCTTTGGTCTGGAAAACTTCCCTTTAATAAACAGCGAGCAACCTCGGATTTTTTTTTTTTTTTTTTTTTTTAAAGGTAAGCAAAAGGTATGTAGTGTTCACGGAAGCTTATCTATGTTGTGTCTAATACACAAAGTTGGTACAAGAGTAGAAAGGCAGCTATTCACAAAGGTTTGTATCCACTTCATTAATGGAAAGGCGCTGGCATCGTTCAGGGTGCCTAGGGCCTCAGGGACCTGATAACCCTCAGGGAGTTCATAACCCTAAGGGGCGCGATTTTTCTGGCACATGAGCTATCAGGGACTGAACTCTCATGGACCCTGAACCCGCAGGGACTCTGAACTCTCACTGAAATTTCAGGGTTCTTAGACTTCAGGGGCGTCTGAAATAAATGTCAGGTAGGAAGAGCTTTAATTAAAAAATGAGAGCGTGAGCTCTCTCTCTCTCTCTCTCTCTCTCTCTCTCTCTCTCTATCTCAAAAATTAATAAATAAATAAACAAAGTAATAAAATTAATAAATAAGTGTTTGAATTTCAACGACTTCAGATCTGTGCACATATCTTAGAGCAGCGTTTCCCAACCTGGGGTGCTGAAATCAATTATAGGGGGTGCTGGGAAGTGATGCACACAAAAATCACATTGAATTATGTATCATTGATTACCTAGTTGTGCATATTTGACTTTTTACATGCTATTTTATTTTTCAAGGGTGTTCTTATTTCTTATACAAATGATATTGTTATTATTAATATGATTTTTTTTTTTTTTTTTTTTCATCCGACCTAGATATGGATCAAAAGGTCTCCTGCCGGCATGCTCCGCCTTTGTAATCCTTTGTTTCAGTTCTAAGGAATCAAGAAAATAAATCATCAAGCAGAACGCTTCACTTTCTTTTATCCTTCTAATAACAAGATAGGGGTGCTGGACTGCTTAGACATGGTAACAGGGGGTGCTATGGTCGGAAAATGTTGGGAAACGCTGTCTCAGAGGATGCGTGTTTCTACTCAACTACCATTTAGAGAAGTGGTCAGAAAATTTATTGCAAAACTCCGCTCACTGACGTCATCCCGTTTTCTTTTCTCACATGTTTTCTGTTGCTTCGATGAAGAACGCTTTTCAATACTGAATAAAATTGTCAACCAGACACTAATTATCAGTATTTTTTGACTTGTGGGCCCCATTTTGAAACATAGAGGGACCACGACCCCAAACCCCTCAGGAGTCTTGCATGGATTTAGGTACAGCTCCACTGCTTTTAAGGGATTTATTGAGATGGATTTTATCTGGATTATCTTAAGGGCGTTAAACGTGCTCCCGCTTTTGAAGGTGTGGGTCTGAGTTCGAATCCAACCGCTAACTGTGTCTGCTATTTGCACACTTAACACTTGAGGCAGAATAGACGCCAAAGGAAAGGTTAAAGGTGAGATAGTAAAAGTTAAAGAATGATGATTATTTTTTGAGTGAAGAGTGATTTCCATTAATGAAGTAATGTGCGAGTCTGGTCCATAGGGGTGTCATTCAGCCCCTACGGGTAGGTATATAGACCAAATGTGCAAGTTGTGAATAGCTGAGAAAAGAAGGGGTGTTCACTCAACTGAATAAAATCGCCTGGCGGCAACCATAATACATAGACAAATCGTCAGTAGCATTGAGACTGCTAAATGAACTTTTCCTTAAAGAGGGTTTCCGAGTAGTCCCATTGGAGCCCTTTAAAGGGCACGGTGTTGAACGGGGCCCCTCGAAGATTAACACCCCAAATATTTGAAGACTTCTCGAAAGCCAACGAAGAGGGCCTTAAATCTAAGGACCATAAGACTTCTTTCCGCCCCCTCGACCTTTTCGGTGTTTTGCACTTTGTGAAGACTTATCATCTCTTCCTGTTTAGTGACACGATATCGAGCTATGAATAATACTGGTGGGGAAGTGGATGTGGTGGTGGTTGGAGAGAGCGAGGAGGGGGGTGGATTAAGACATCGAATGTGCTGGGGAGCAAAAGTCAAAGGTCGGTGCGCAGTTCGACGGCTGGCACTCATGAGTGTCACTCATGGCACTTGTTGAAGCCGAGAGAGAGAGAGAAAGAGGGAGAGAGAGAGAGAGAGAGAGAGAGAGAGAGAGAGAGAGAGAGAGAGAGAGAGAGAGAGAGAGAGAGAGAGAGAGAGAGAGAGAGAGAGAGTTGAGAGATCTCCGGGGATCCTGCTTGAGGTCTTGTGGCACTGCATTCCTGAGCTAAGGAGTCCATTCTGTTTAGTAAATCTATAACAGGTGGCGCATTTTCACTTTGCCAGATCACCTCACACTCGATCAAGGACATATTTAAAGACAGCGCTATGATAGTGCACAGGTACGAAAAAAACATTACTTGGGTGGAAGGGGTTTGGCTAGATCAAGAAAGGGCTTTTTGTTTTCTCCCTAACTCCATTGTCAAAGTCAGTTCTCACTGCGGGCTGACAAACAATAACAACAGCTATCGACAGCTACGTGAGTCGAAGGGAGACTTGAGGTGTGAAGTTTGACGAGGACGTGGAGGAGATGTGAAGGCATAAGGGGTTGATGTAGGGGTTGATGGGGTTGATGTAGAGTCTTGGATGTCATAGCTTTTACCCACTGTCTTTTTCCCACTCGTTTAACTATTCATTTGCATTTTTGTTGTGACTTTTTATAGATATATTTAGGGGAATGTTAGAGCCATCTAGAGACGTGAAGTTAGATATGTGGTGGTTTGAGTCCCGCTAAAGGGTCATCGCGTAACGACAGTAAAGCCACACAATCATCCACTGGCTTCAAATACACCACTGCCTAGACACTTCGCAAAGCGGTTAATGACTGGAAATTAGACAGGAAATTCTTTGTTCATAGATATACTTATTTTTGTGTATGAATTCATTTGTATGCTTATTTGGTTATTCATATACTTCTTCATCCATTTATTTGTTTCTAAGGGTTTTGATCAAGTTGATGTGGAAGTTGAAGGTGTCAATGTGAAATTGATTGTGGGAACTACGATTGATCGATTTTCTTGGAGGAGACCAACACACCTGGAGGCTTACATCTACTGTTAACTCTGCAATTACGTTTTCCAATTATCTTTGCTGTTTTCTCTGAAATCACATATGGAGTTCTCTTTGATGCGGTGATCTCGAGAAATGGTTCATAGCAGAGACGAGGGACAACGCACTTGGGATCAACATGAAATTAAAAAGGACGCAAACAGGTTCCTTAGTTGATTCAACCAACACTTATCTACAAATATTGAAAGTATCGTCTTGGCCCAGAGTCCACGGAGAACCAAGGCAAATGGCAGTCATCAGAGGCCGTAAAGGATCAAATATAAGAACATAAGAATAAAGGAGACTGCAAGAGACCATAAGGCCTACACTAGGTAGTTCCATGTCCATGACCACCTATCATCCCCATCCATAAAGTTGTCTAACCTTTTCTTAAAACAACTGATAGTTTCAGCGCTCACTACATGGTTACTAAGTCTATTCCATTCGTTGACCATTTTATTAGTAAATTAATTATTGCCTGTTTCCTTTTTAAGTCTGACTTTGTCCAGTTTAAATCTATTACTGCGAGTCCTGCGCTGTTGTCTTATGAACACTCGTAATGCCAAATGTGAGTGAAGTCTTTCGCATTACAGCGGCAAATAACGTAAAGAGTAAACTGGACTACGCTGTGATCTCGTATCACCTTGACATTATGATTTTACATAAGTGTGTATGCGTGTGTGGGCAGGATGGCTAAAAGGGCGTGTGCACACGCGCGTGTGTATGTATGAGTGTATGTGTGTGTGTTTGTGTATGTGCGTATGTGCATGTGTATATGTGTGTGTGTGGGTATGCATGAGCGTGTGTAAATTTATGTGCATGTGTGTATGTTTGTGTATGTGTGTGCGCGCGCTCGCATGTATATCAATGTGTATATCCATGATGTATGTATGTATGATGTACGTATGTGCGTGTGTTTGCGTGTGTGCACATCGAGGAGAAACATGTGCGGGGTTCTTCACAAGAAAGAAATGTCCCATGTTAGTTGTTCTCGCACGCATATCAAGAATAATTTACGGAGTTTAAGAAATGTACCCTTAAAAGCCTTCCGCCAGCCCTGCTGAACGCTTTCTATTCTTAGTATATAATTTTGTACCAACTCCATTGGTTATACTAAAGAAAATGACCAATATATTTTATAAACCAGTCAGTAAGCCAGATTAACATAAATAGAAAAATAATTAGTATTCGACTTTCAAATGTTAGAAAGCGTTGACCAGGGTTGGCAAAAAAAAAAAAAAAAATAAAATAAAATAAAATAAAATAAAATAAATAAATAAATAAATAAAAGTACATTCCTAGTTTGTATTTCAGTTAAAATGAAATCGCCCGGTGTCAACTGGAATAAAGTTCACATAGTGCTACAGGGGCACGAAAGGGTCGGCTCTTCGCTGTGTTGTACTTCATTTTTTATCCTACGTACCACCATGTGATTTAATTCAACTGAAGGAAATCCCTCAGTAGCCAATCAGGAAAGAAAAATGTTGAGTACACCTAACATCAGTGTGGACACGCACGCACACACACACACACACACACACACACACACACACACACACACACACACACACACACACACACACACACACACACACACACACACGCACACACACATGTTCACAAAATATTGAATTAAGTAGAAACAAAACCTACATAAAGTCAGAATTGTCTCCTTATACTTTAATATTGCCCCACGCCATGACCTGGAATGTGAAAGCCACTCTTAGGGCCGCTGCCTCGTCCAGTCTCCGCTGCAGGGGAACGCCCCGCGCCGACGTCCTCCTGTTACTCGTGGCCTCCGGAGGTCTTCGCCGGCCGACGTTCTTTAAGGATTCTACTCCCTTGCTGACAGAAGGACCCTCTTCGGCAGAAGGACCCTCTTCAGGACGGATGAATCAACCTTTGCCGGAGGTCGTCCGGTCTCATTAGCCTGGACCGAAGAGTCCGCCAGTGGAGGAACCTGCGGGCGCGTCACCTCCCGTGCCTATCTGAAAGAACGTTCCAGCTCTCTGGAGGCTTTGTGCAACTGTTGGAAGACGGGTCTCATTAACCCTGACCACAATGCCACCGTCAGAGGAGAATCCCTCGGCCCACAGACTTGGTGCCTCTGGCAGATGGGGTCTCGTTAGCACTGTCGAAGACCAGACCGCCAGAGAAGGGTCTTATTGGTCTGAGAACACTGATCATGGATCTCTTGTTGGACACGAGGCTCTCCGGGGGGTCTTAGAGGCGTGGTTGTTGGGTTGAGTCTCAATAGTCTTGAACATAAGAACATAAGAATAACATAAGAATAAAGGAGACTGCAAGAGACCATAAGGCCTACACTAGGCAGCTCCGTATCCATCACCACCTGTCATCCCCATCCATAAAGTTGTCTAATCGTTTTTTAAAACAACTGATAGTTTCAGCGCTCACTACATGGTTACTAAGTTTATTCCATTCATCGACCACTCTATTAGTAAACCAATTCTTGCCTATTTCCTTCTTAAATCTAAATTTGTCCAGTTTATACCCATTACTGCGAGTCCCCTGCCCTTGGAGGGGCTTTTCGTGGTTCCTGGTGGGTGATCACTTATACATACATATACAAGTACATGCACACACACATAAATTTATACACATACTTGTACCAATTTACATACATTTACACACGCTTACACATTTATTATATACGCTTACACTCATCATATACCCACACATACATACACATACACACACACGCACACACGGGAGAGCAAAAAGTATGCATTCATAACATATACTGGGTTTTGTAGGGTAAACTCTATGAATACATATGTAGGGTTCTCTAGGATAAAATGAATA
>NC_134799.1:36718192-36723192 GCF_046742065.1 Oratosquilla oratoria | reverse complement strand
GCAATGAAACCTCAATAAACGCATGATTCACAATTTTGTATCACTGTAGCATTTGGAGATCACTGTAGAGCAGGAGAATGAACACGAAACCTCACTCTAACATGGATTTAGTTTACAATGAAGTGAATTGAAGATTTTTTAATTCATAGATTTTTGGAATCATTTTTAACTAATCACAATGCAGTTGGGTAAAAAATATAAATGTTTTCATGTTTGGTGTGAGAATGTAAAAGTTGTTGCCGTTTGTGGACATCACCCAGATTTGTCATTGGTTGAAAAAGTGAATACTATATGGAAATTTTATAAACAGATATTGGCATGGTATAAATCTACGGGTTATGCACATGCTATTTCACTGGTCGAATACAGACAGATATTCACATTTATATAGATATATACATAATTTATGTATGTATGTATATCAATTCAAATAGATTTTACATGTCGTAGACGGGTCAACTTTTCAAAATTAAATCGGACCTGTGACCGTTGTGTTCCAGTGCATCCCATTGACGACTGAATATTTTTTAAACTGATTAGTACTTTAGGGAATTAATCTATACCCCTATGGATCAGAGTTACACATTTTTATTATTTGAGAGCAATACCTACGCAGAGAAGAGGCCCTGAGTATTGACAACAAAATAAAGTGTATTTTATATTAATGATAAACAAATAAATAAGATTAATTCTAATTTTCGGTTATCCAAAAATTTGCTAATTTTTATTTAATTTTAATTTTATTATTTTGTTAGATTGTATTATTTATTTGTGTTTAATTTTTATTTTATTTTATTTTTATAATTTTTCTTCTTTTATTTATTAGTTAATATTTTTTCTCTTGTATTCTTTTTTATTTTTCAAAATATGAATTTGGGCTTTAAGAGGAAGTAGTTTCTGAAGAAGAAAAGATACACAGAAGCCCTTGTATTGCGGCTTGATCTGCGCGGTGGTGGCGGCTGATGCACGCCAATAGCTCCTGGTCAAGATAATCGTCCAATTGCTTCTTTTAAATGAGATTAACTCCGTTCAGAACGCGTTAAGTTACACGCACAGAAATATACATGCGTGTATGTGTGTGTGAGCGCGCACAGGCGTGCATGTAAATTCACATACATGTGCAAACACACACATGCGTGTGCATGCACCCTCCGCAGGCAGGGATGCGCGCGCGCGCGCGCACTTGATGGCTCAGTGGTAAAATTCGCGGCCGCCACTACGACGATCCGGGTTGGAATCCCGCCCAGGACTTAAATTCATTATCGCTGCGCTGCGAATCGTTGCTCCAACTCTGGTGGGCGGAGAGTTGGGTGTATGTGTGCGTGTAAGGTCACAACATTACCCATAGTTCGGTCGGGCATATTTGAGCTCTGAGCTCTCTTCCGAGAGGGTAATAGCTGTCGATCACGAGTCCAACACGTGATCCAAGACCATGGTGAATCACACACAAATACACACACAGGTGCACACACATACACGCACGCGCGCGCACGCACAAACACACAGACACACACACACACACACACACACACACACACACACACACACACACACACACACACACACACACACACACACACACACACACACACACACATACACACAGACACACACGTACACACATATACATGCACACAACGCGCGCACACACACACACACACACACACACACACACACACACACACACACACACACACACACACACACACACACACACACACACACACACACACACACACACACACACACACACACACACACACACACACACACACATAGAGATGACTTAATAAAGTGGGACAGAAGAAAAACAAGAGGACACGAGAAGAAACTTAAGAAGGACAGTTACAGAAGAGATCTGAAAAAGAATAGCTTCCCACACAGAGTGATTGATATCTGGAACAAACTGAATGAGGAAACAGTGAGTGCTAACACTATACATGCCTTTAAGAACAAACTGGATGCGGAAAGATACAAAAGCGGGTCTTTACGAGCAAAGTTCTCTTCCCGTAAAATACAATTAAGTAAATACACACACACACACAACATGTGTGGAAATTTTCACTACAAAGTTATTAGCCATTGCCTAGGAAAAAAAAAAAATACCCAATTTGCAGCGTGACTGCTAAATATGTATAGCCACCGCAGGGAATGAATTGCTCAGCTTGGGCGAGGGCTTCGGAGATCTGGGGTGGAGGTGGGGCGAGCCAGGAACGTTTATGTAAAACGTAGCACAAAAATATTGGCGCCAATGGTTATTCACCTTCGGCAGGCCATGGACTAGCGTCTTGGGAGAAATCTTCTACTCTCCCCCCTCCTCCCCTCCCCCTCCTCCCTCCTCCCCCTCCTCCCTCCTCCCCCCTCCTCCCCCCTCCTCCCTCCTCCCCTCCCCCTTCCTTCAAGAAGAACCTTCCCCATCTTGACATGGCCACCAATAACTCGAGTCTCCAACAGGAAATGTCGAACCCACAGACCTTACACCCCCTTTAGAGCCATCAGTTCTTCATTTTAGAAAGTGTGATGTAGTCCCAGGTTAAAGACTGGAAGGTGAGGACCCAATCTCCTCACCACATCGAAATTTCTGAGACATGCACTAATTATAGTTACAACTCAGGAAGCAGATTAGCGTAAGTATTAATTAGCTAGCCCTGATTATACGAACGCGAAAGAGGTTAAACCTGTATGGTAACCTCGTTGGCACCAAAGGAATATCAGAGCTGTACGAAATAGCTTGGTAACATGTGTTACTAACTAGTATGAGCATTAACTAGCATTAGCTAATATTAACGAGAGTCAAAAGGACGCATATATCTTCAGACACGGAATGGGCTGTACCACATTCCTTAGTGGCTGCCCTTCATATGGGCCTTTTTCCTGGCCTTCTTAATGCCTTAGTAGGACGCCCACCCACCCGCCCACCACCCGTAGCTTCGTGTCAATTCCGCAGCTGACCCGAGTCAATTCACGGCTGAGATTGGCGATTTCCGCGCAGGGCTTTGTAGTGCAGTTCCTCGTTATCGGAGAAAATGATGGCGGAAAACGAGGATTGTGGGTGGATCTCCCGGTGTCGGACTCTCCGAAAAGACCCAAGGTTGGTGTTGGGGGGAGTTGGTTGAGGTCCCACTCTAATTAGGACTTTCTCTCATTCTTCTTTATTTTTTCTTCTTCAAGAACTTTTTGAAGGATTTTTAATTTTTTTTCAGCACTTTTTCCTCTAGGATTTTTTCTTTTATTTCTTTTTTTTTTTTTTATTAGTCATCATTACATCGAATATGAATATTCTGTGTGTGCGTGCGTGCGTGTGATTCACCATGGTCTTTGATCACGTGTTGGACTCGTGATCGACAGTTATTAGCCTCCCGGATGAGAGCTCAGAGCTCGTATGACCGATCTATAGATAATACTGTGACCTTACGTGCACGCACACACACACACACACACACACACACACACACACACACACACACACACACACACACACACACACACACACACACACACACACACACACACACACACCAAACTCCCCCTCCCACGAGAGTTGGAGTAACACCCCGCAGCGAAGCGATTACTGAAATTATTTCAGCCCTGGGCGGGAGTCGAACCCGGACCGCCGTAGTGGCGGTGTGTATGTGTGTGTGTGTGTGTGTGTGTGTGTGTGTGTGTGTGTGTGTGTGTGTGTGTGTGTTTTAAATAAAATCTCACGTAGTAGCAGCCAAAGTGAGGTACTTTAACTTACGTCGTTGTGAAAGGAGGAGGAGGAGGAGTAGAAGGAGGGAGTAGAGGACATCAGAGGGAGGGGAAAGGAAGTGGTGGATTGAAGGTTACCTAAGGAGCTAGGGGTGAGTCTAAGACTTCTTGCCTCAAATGATCAAGACTAATGTGTGATCATCTCCTCCTCTCCCTCTCTCTACTCTCTAGTCTACTCTCTCTTGTCTCCTCTCATGCTCTTTCTTCCCTCCTCAGATCTCCTCTCCACTCCTCTCCTTTCCTCTCTTAACTCATCTCCTATACTGCCCTTTCCTCTCAACTCCTATACTGTATTCTCTCCTGTTCTCCCCTCTCCTCTCATTTCCTCTCCTTTCCTCTCCTGTCCTCTTGTCTTTCCTTTCTCCTGTAATCTTCTTCTTTCTCTTCTTTCTTCTACCCCCTCCTCTACTCTCTCCCCCTTTCCTCTCCTTTCTCTTTTCTTCTTCCATCTCCAGTCGCCTCCCCTCTTCTTACTTCTCTTCTGCTTTTCCCATCCCCTCTCCTTTCCTCCCTCCCCTTCTTTCTTCTCGCCCCTCCCTCTCTCTCCTCCTTTTCTCTCTCCCCTCCCTCTCTCCCCTCCTTTTCTCTCTCCTCTCCCTCTCTCCCCTCCTTTTCTCTCTCCCCTCCTATCCTCTTCCCTCTTTTCTCCCACCATCTTCCTTTTCTCCCCTCCTTTTCTCTCTCCTCTCCTTTCCACTCTTCTCCTCTTTTCTCTCTCCCCTCTTCTTTCGTTTCCCCACATTTCCTTTCTGCTCTTTTCTCTATACGTCTCTCTCTTCTCCTTTTCTCACTTCTCTCCTTTTCCCCTCTCCCCTCTTTTCTTCTCTCATTTCATAACAGTAGATGTAGTGCCTTCTGGTACAGAGGACATCAAGACACTCGCTTCCGAGAAATTAATTAAAAAAAAAAAAAATGGAGGCAGACAGAATAAAAGGGAAAAAAGTGTCATCCAACACAGAAGAGGAAAATTTTGGCTGATGAGGCTTCAGTCCAAAGAGGAAAATCTTGTCTCTGGCCGGGACGAAGAGATAAAGAGGATGAGCCGAATTTATACTCCGTTTATCTAAACGAGGCGAGGATTTTTTTTTTTTCAGTTCTTAGATTTTTGAGTTGGGGGTTTTTATGGGAAAAAGGGGAAATGGTGGGAAACGATAATTCGATAAAATATGAGCATCGCAAACCAAAAATTAGCATAATGGTCGAGGAAATCTTGGTATCGATCAGATATATGTGAGGAACGGTAGGGACCG
>NC_134799.1:36703192-36710692 GCF_046742065.1 Oratosquilla oratoria | reverse complement strand
GGAATTCAGAATAAGTTTACTAGCCAAATTTTGTAACGTTTCTGAGCTTGGGGAGATCTGACAGAACGTATAAGCGCGCCACCAACAGACGGATATTGCGCAATGTTTAACATTTTAAGAAATGCACAATACAACATCCACTTTACATCATATGTACGCAAGGCGTGCCTAAAAAATACAAATAGGAGACTATTCACACTTGGGCGTTACACAGCACAAAGTACAGGAGTCTATTCACGATAAGGACGTGACTATATATGTGTATATATATATATATATATATATATATATATATATATATATAATGTATATATATATATATAATGTATATATATGTATATATATGATATATATATATAAGTATATAATGTATATATATGTATATATATAATATTATATATATAAGTATATAATGTATATATATGTATATATATATAATGTATATATATGTATATATAACATATATGTGTATATATATGTATATATATATAATATATAATGTGTATATATGTATATATATGTATAATGTATATAATGTATATATATATATATATATATATATATATATATATATATATATATACACACGTATATCACAACGAAGTAATGTCTTAGCACGTTGGTAAAATTATACTAATGGCCCACTTTCGGAGAACAATTGGCGAAAGTAAAGGGATCCGTATATTTCGATCACTATCTATGATCCTCTTCAGCAGATGTGTTACAGAGTTGATAGAAGCATGTATATATACAAAAGCAGTGAGGGGAGCAAGTAGGGGTGGGGATTCAGGTCACGTGTCCGGCGCTACGTGGACATTGGTAGATTTTCTCCGCATTTAGTATTGAGGGTAGCAATGTGTTAACAGCTAAGGTAGTTATACAGTGTGGTGACCATTGACAATTGGAAGTATTATAATCAGGAAAACATTTTATTAGTGATGATTCTAAGATTTTTCTCCTAAAAGTGCGTTTTGATTTATAAATGATTTCAGCGTCGTCCCAATTTATGCGGTGGTCTTTATTGGCAACATGCTGAAATACGGCAGAGTTTTTCTTGCCCATATTTAACTGAGTACTTATGTTCTTTTATCCTAGTTGTGAGACCTCTACCCGTCTGTTCCCAGTATACATCATTACAATCTAATCATGGTAATTTTTAATCTCCAGTTGTATTACTCTTTGGTCTGTGATGTACTTTAACAATTTTGCTGAACAGATTATTGGGGTAATTGAAAATGAAGTTAAAGTTATCTTTATATATATATATATATATATATATATATATATATATATATATATATATATATATATATATATATATAATGTGTAAAACCAAGAGATTTAGTTCATGTTCATGATGGGTGAGTCATAGTTATGGTCAGTCGAGCACCGTTCATTGAGTCGGGTATATTGATATATCATCGTCCAATATGAAACCTGTTGAGCAATAGCCATTTATCAATAGGATAGCTAGACCGTAATTGATACTATATACACGTTTACTAGATCTATTACTGAGTGGGGGAAATGCCAGACCTAGTATTTAACAATTCCCATTTAATTTTGGTAAATTACGAAAGATTTTGTTCAGGTGGTAGGGGGACCCTGGGCTATTGGATGGGCTTATGCTCGATCCTTACCCGATGAAGCCCCAGATATAGCCCACCAGAACCGGTGCGGTATATCCGGGTATTGATATCTGCATCCGATATCGGGTAATCATATTCCTCTCCAGATTGCATTGGCCTCTACTGGGAGAGACTTGACCTGCACCGTATGCTTTCAGTATTGGGGAGGTTGATTGAGTTCACATCTGGTGAAGGCTTCTAAGTAGGAATGGAGAATGTTTAAGAACATTTAGAAAATCTCTGGAAATAGACTTAGTCAACTGTGCATTAGTCTAGCAGAATTTGTATCGAAATAATATGATTTTTGACCGTAGACTTTCACAAACTTACTCGGTCCTGTAAGGTTGTAATGACTTACAGTAAAATAATAGATGTAGGTCTCTTTAGTGGAGTAACGCGCCCTCAACTAAATAAATCACCTGGCGGCAGTAAGAATGTAAATTCGTCGATGACCTTATCGTTCGTGATTGGTGGAAAAACGAGTGTACTAACATATCTCCCTTTTAGTTTCTAATTTTTTATATTTATTTATTTACTCTCTTACCTGTTTATTTGTTTTTAATTATGCCACATATCCTCAGCTGTACCTCTGTCGAGCTTTTCACCCGTTACCTCATTGGACAAATTTAGATTTAAGAAGGAAATAGACAAGAATTGGTTTACTAATAGGGTGCTCAACGAATGGTAACCATGTAGTGAGCGTTGAAACTATCAGTTGTTTTAAGAAACGGTTAGACAACTTTATGGATGGGGATGACAGGTGGTAATGGACATGGAACTCCCTAGTGTAGGCCTTATGGTCTCTCACAGTCTCCTTCATTCATATGTTCTTATGTACCCTTCACCTCCCCCTTCCAACCCTCACTCAGCGATTTAGTTCATCAGCCTCTGAGGTATTCTATCTTTGGAGTTTGGAGGGCGGGGAAGGGAAAGGTTAGGGATACTGACCATCTTCAGCCCCTCTCCCCCTATCTCCCCCTTCCTCTCTCCCCTTATCTACTCCCCCCTACACCTACCTCGTCCCCCCACCGCCTGCCCCACTTGTGTCACCCAAAGATATTGTCTTTATTATTGCACTGTTAGGGATCATGGGTTAGGGATGAAATAGGAGTTGTTAACATAAGAGGGGTTTATTCAGCTGAAATCAGGAGTAAAGGAATCTGCGGGGAATTGGTTTAAGAGACTGAAAGCAAAAGGCCCGTGCATCAACGCTCCGTAAGGAATTAAAGAAACGCATCATAGCGATATTTCACTCTAAGTTATTAGAATTGTGTGACGGTGGCTTAAAGTTTGTCACCATATTGAAGGGAAAAATCTTTGGCGATATGGAAAAAAATCGTTTCGCTATAATTAAAACCAGTCTATCAATATCGCTGATGGAGACGAGAAAGAATTTTGACGCGTCTTTTTTTTTTCGCGAGTACCCTTTTTCGTTTTTATGTATATTTTCAATCTTGTTATTAAGGCGTTTTTATGCCCGCGGTTCCATACATACTGTTTTATTTTTCTTTGTATTTTTTCTTATTGATTTATTTATTCATATATTTTTATCTTATTATTATTATTTGTGTATTGTTATTATTATTTATTTATCTATATATTTATCTATTTTTGAGTGTGTGCGTGTGTGGTTCAATCGTCGGGTTTCCTGGGCCGTTGTTTATTGGCCATTTTTACGACTTAAGTTTACAGAGTCGACCAAACCCTCCTGAAGACAAACAACCTTATATACCCAAGGGCGTTTGCTGGCCATTGTGAGGTATAATTTCAGATCACGTACGGCTTTGTTGAACGATTTCATTTCTTATTGGGGCCGAAGTCCACTTCTAAAGATAATTATGATAATCATAATAATAATGATAATAACGATATTAATGATAATGATAGTAATGATAAAATGGTCTAAGAAGATATTGAATGACTCACACCAAAACTGTGTGTGTGTGTGTGTGTGTGTGTGTGTGTGTGTGTGTGTGTGTGTGTGTGTGTGTGTGTGTGTGTGTGTGTGTGTGTGTTGTGTCTGTGTGTGCGTCTTCGCTTGTTTCTCTTTTCATATGTATGGTAATATCTCAGTGTAATAAAACTAGATAATATTCCCACAGAGTGTGAAGAGGCTTTAGACTTTAAGCCTTTCCCCATATACCATAACTCTTCTTTTTTGCCTTAGAGGGAATTTTAGGCCTTTGAGGACACCACAGAGAGGAATGATGTGTCTCATGAATGAAATAGTCTGAAGACAACCAGAATAAAAGAAGTGCCACTCAACAAGGAAGCAACCAGTCTAGTTTGTGGTATACGAGTCAAGTTTGAAAGATGAACTCCGCCATCTTTCTTAGTCCTTTTTATCTCTGTCGTTTCCCCTCGATTGCCTCGGAAGCATCTTTTATGTCTCGGACGAGTCCCGACTCCTTAGGGTTTGTTAAGATCGACAGCGGATCTGTAGAACACGATGGATTCACAGACATTTGGAGTTGGAGTTATCTGCAAATTCCCTCATGCTGAGACGTGCGTTCGTACACACGCTGATTGCATAGGAAGAAGGGTCGGTGAGGGGAGAGGTTTGGGAGAATGTCAGTGGAGGAAAAGAAGAGAGAGGGCGAAGAGAGAGAGAGATAGAGAGAGGGGAAGAATAGTGGAAGACTTAGAAAGGTAAAAAGGAGAGAGAGCGATAGAGGGAAGGAGAGGAGAAATATAGGAAGACATACAAAAGAAGAAAAGAAGAAATAGAGAGAGAGAGAGAGAGAGTTCAGAAGAGTTACAGAGCGACAGAGAAAGAGGACGAAGTAGAATACAGTGATAGACCTAAATGGAAGAGAGCGCAAGGGAGCAAGAAATTGAGAGAGCAAGAGTGAGAGAGTAAGAGAATAAGAGAGAGATATAGAAAAAGAATTAGAGAAAGCAAGAGAAGAAAGAGCGAGAGAGTAAGAAAGTGAGATAAGAAGGGAGTCACTTTACTGAGTGAGAATTCTACCCTCGTGACAGGGCATGACAGCAGACACGATGAAGATGAAAAAAATGCTACCCGGTACGTGAAGGCTTGGGTGAAGGGAGGAATTGGTAATTAGAATTTGCTGTTTGTTTTTCTTAGAGTTTCTCCTCTACACCTCTCTCGTTTTTTTCTCTCATAAAATTAATTTTTCTAAGTTAATTGATATCAATAAGAAATCCACTGACACCAATAATAATAGTATTATTAAGGTTTTAGATGTACACCATTTATGCCTCACGGAGAGGGAAAGCAATGACAAGTAAATTCATGACCCTTTTCTTCCACAAGAGACGATCTGGGTCAGGTCAGGCCAGGATTAAGTTAATTAACGTGTTAATCCCCGCAAAGGGACAAAGTTTTCGCGTTGGTTAATTTGAAAACCAAATGAAGTTAACATTTATGTATTTTCGGATGATCATAAGTTTTATTTTTTGTATTTTGAGTTTTGGAGATTTTCTTTTTCCAGAGTATTAATTTCGAATGGCACGCGAGTAATATCAAGGTTATTGTGTTTTTTGGATCTGATAGAATCGGTTTATTATTTGTCGTTCATTTTCGGGTTTAATCAATTTTAGATTTTTCAAAATTAGATCAATGGTTAGATATCCGTCAAACAAATATACAAATAATACTTGTATATGTGGTGTGTGTGTGTGTATGTGTGTGTGTGTGTGTGTGTGTGTGTGTGTGTGTGTGTGTATTTACCTAGTTGTATTTTACGGGAAGGGGAGCTATACTCGTATAGTCCCGTCTTCATATCTCATTTTATCTAGACTGTTTTTAAATTCATGTATTGTTTTTGCACACACCACTTTCTCATCTAACTTGTTCCAAAGGTCTATTACTCTGTGGGGAAAGATGTTCTTTTTCAGGTCTCTTCTATAACTGTCTTTCTTGATTTTCTTTCCGTGTCCTCTTGTATATCTACTATCCCATTTTATTGGATCCTCTCTATCAATAGTTTCTATGCCTTTCATGATTCTATAAATAGTTATCAAGTCTCCTCTCTCTCTTCTTTGCTCTAATGTCTGTAGCTCAAGTTTTGCTAGTCTCTCTTCATATGTGTGTATGTGTGTGTGTGTGTGTGTGTGTGTGTGTGCGAGCGCGCGTGCGTGCGTACATGTTCATGTGTATATATTTGCTTTACCGAAAACAGGAGGCTTTCCCCTTCATCCCTCATTCGAGCGTTGAGGCCTGAGATGACCTCGCACCGTGCCGAAGGGCGGACGAGAATATTAATGACCCTGGAGCTGTTGCCCCAAGTTCCACTTCCTGAAGAGGACGAACGGTGACTGTCAATCCTGTCACCCTGGCCTATAGCGTGACGCAGTGATTAGATTGACTTTTGGACCCCCACGTTGCGGAGGGTAGTTCGTTTGAGTTGAATTAAGTCGCCAAGCGGCAGAAAGAATGAGTGACTGGAATCGTCAGACTTAGTGTACCTAAATCACATCGTTTGGTGAAAGGAACTGATGATGGTAATGTGATTACTGCCTGAAGAAAGGTAAAGAAATGCACATCTCTCATAATTGAGTAAGGGGCATTTCCCACAGCTGTATCAGTTTGGCCATGGAGACACGCACACACACACACACACACACACACACACACACACACACACACACACACACACACACACACACACACACACACACACACACACACACACACACACACAAAGTATATACTTTCAATATATATATATATATATATATATATATATATATATGCGTGTGTATCTTTTTCAACCACATATCACTTTTAATTCCATACCATCGCAAACGGGACTGAGAGTTGCTCGAAGGAGGCATCCGTTGGAAATTGAAACGTGGATGAGCCGAGGATTCGAACCCAGCTAACCAGTAACAAAATTACTTTGACGTAAACCAATACGCTATTTATCTCTCTTGATAGCGTATTGGTTTACGTCAATGTAACTTTGTTACGGGTTAGCTGGATTCGAATCCTCGGCTCGTCCACGTTTCAATTTCCAACGGATGCCTCCTTCGAGCGACTCTCAGTCTCGTTTGCGATGGTATGGAATTAAAAGTGATATGTGGTTGAAAAAGATATTAATTGATCACTGGGAACCATTCAGTGTGTATGCATATGCGTGCGTGCGTGCGTGTGTGTGTGTGTGTGTGTGTGTGTGTATACATATATATATATATACACACACACACACACACACACACACACACACACACACACACACACACACACACAAACACACACACACACACAAGGGGGTATCGTAAATTTTTAATTATGACCGTGAAGTAAATGAACCAGAAACTTCATTTTTATTTGTGGTCCTCAAGACTTCTCTACATAGTCACCGTCCAGAGTCGCACATTTCTCCCATCGATTCTTGACCTTCCGCAGGCCGCCGTCGTAGAAGTCCTCAGATTGCGTTGAAAACCACTGTTCCACCTCATGAATGACGTCAACTATGTCATTAAAGCGCCGACCATGCAGTAGATTTTTCATCTCTGGGAACAAGAAAAAGTCGCTCGGGGCAAGATCGGGAAAATAGGGCGGATGCGGCAAGATTTCATAGCCACATCGCCTTGCTTCCACAATCGCAGCTTGAGGTGACTGAGCAGGTGCATTGTCGGCAAGGAGACGGACTCCTTTGGTGAGCATACCGCTGCGTTCCTTCTTCAGAGCATCTCGCAACTTGTTCAGAAGTGCGCAGTAGTATGCGCTAGTGATGGTCTGAGCCTTTACAAGGTAGCCTGTGAGAATGACTCCACGATAGTCCCAAAAACCGACAGCATGACCTTCACTGCGGATTTCTGCACCTTAGCCTTCTTGGGGGGAGGGGATGTGGTGTGCTTTCACTCCTTACTTATCTCCTTGGTCTCTGGATCATACAGATAG
>NC_134799.1:36688192-36690692 GCF_046742065.1 Oratosquilla oratoria | reverse complement strand
ATATGAAATTTGTGGTATATACCTACATTAATCCTTTATTATTGTATTTTCTTGATAAGTATGATAAATGTTTAGTTAAAGAAGGGAAAACTTGAGCTTGTCTTGTGGAATCTTATGTGCCTGTTGTCCCTGCATGTAGGAAAAATCCCTTTCCTAAGCAGTGAGATGAAGAATATGAAATTTTCACTACATTTGTGTTCAGCGTCGTGTATCTCTGACATAGAATAAATATCTTCTTATAAGAAATGGCAGCTGGTTACACAAGTCTTCTCTCTTTGTTTATATCAAATGCCCCTTTTGCACTAGTAGGTTCTGTGTATATATATTTCGTATATTACGAGAACAAAAGTTAATCTTGTGGAGTTAGATTGGTAGGTAGGTAGATAGGTAGATTCACGTAGGTTGGACGTCTCTGGTTGTGTTGCATTGTTTGTGAATCCCGGACAAACGCGTTGTCATCTACTCTACGACCTTTTGGAGTCTCATCAACTTTGAACAAGTCACCTTTGACCTCAGTTTGACATTTGTCCTTATGCATGACCCGGCAAAGATTATAGACAATATTGCCTTCTGGCTGTTTCGTCCTCCAGGTTCACAATACACTCTATGTATATTATTTTCACTCCTCTCTTGTTCAACTCTGTTTTGCACTCCGGGATTCACATCAGCGTGGGTAGCGTGCTGCAAATGAGAAGGGATTGCAGGTGTAGCTGTAGGTGTAATTGCAGGTGTTGTTGTAGTTGGGTAAGTGGGCAGTTGTTGTAATGATTGTCATTGCTGTTGTTTACCTCCTCATTGGTGTCGTACTTGCTGTTGTTGTTGTAATTGTTATCGATATGATATGGGTCAACTCTCGGGTGAATAAAGTCACGTCGCGGCACATGGCCGGGTTGATGATTTGAAAGACTTCACTGTTACGAGTAATTTGTTTCATAATAATTACAACGTCGAAGTTAAGAAAAGCTTCAGTCATATGGTACTGTTCATCACGAGTGGCGTCGGGAGCTTCGTGAAACGAATGATATCTGACGGCAGTCACCTTCATTCCTGGATTCAAGTTGATATCAGGTTCTGGCTCTTTTGTACACTCAGTGATGTTATCGGTAGCGTGGTGGGCTAGCGTTATGATGGTCCACGATCGAGTCTCGCGACGGCCATATTGCTTGCTTGAAAGACTTAACGTTTACGAGGGATTTGTTACACACACACACACACACACACACACACACACACACACACACACACACACACACACACACACACACACACACACACACACATGCATACATAAAGAAAAAATATATAAATGTAATTGTCTCACGGGATGACGAAAACCTTCTTCCTGTCTTTCCCAGATGTTGGTTGCAGTTTCCGTTGACACTGTCGACATTTACATGATTTATGATCCCCCGCTTTGTGCTTTATTCACTTGACTTGACGAAGATTTTCTACAGATATATTAATGTACAGTTTGTATTCACTGAAGTACAGTTGCCTTGAATTTCCTATTTTAATTTTTTCTTTTTTTTACTATTGTTAATACTTTGAAAATTTGCCAGATTAGCTACCACAGACTAATCTGGCAAATCAGAGTTTCGCCAAGGTAAAATGGACGACTTACAGTTTGTTTTGCGTTCGTGGCTTCATGCGAGCTTGCCAAGTAGTTACTATCGCCTTATTTGCCGTTATAACCTAAGCTAAAAATTGTGTGCGCGCGCGCTGGTGGCCTAATCGGAAGCGTGCTGGTCTCGTTCACTTATTTTTTGGTTCGAATCCCACATATAGGGCAAAGGTGGCCACGGTCCTCGGGGATGATAGTATTAGGAGGGGAGCAGTCGCCGGTTGTCAGTTCTCCTTTTATGGAAGAAATACAGTTCAAGATGATAAGGAGATCTTCTGTCCGCGGTCCGGGGATTGAATGTCAGCCCCTCGGGGTTGCACATCCAGATGGAGGTGAAGGGGCTAATGAGATCTGAAGACGGGTTGTAGGGAGATGGTTGTATCTGACGTTCATCGTGTAGATACTCGGTTCTTTACTCGAGTTGGCTTATCCACCTTTCGACCTTTGCGAGCGTGCGACATCGACCTGTATTTTTCTCCGTCACCCACCGATTTGACCTCGCGTTGTTTAACCTTTGACCTGAGACCCTGACCTTCGAGTTGACCCCGGCAAGGGCGCTTGTTCTGTTTCTTTATTCATTTATTTATTCTTTTTTATTTATTTGTTTTATTTATTTTTTTATTTATGTATTATATATCTATTAATTTATTTATTTATTTTGATTTATTATTATTATTCTTTTCTTTGCCATAGTGACCGACGTCTTGTGGTCTCTTCATGGGTCCAGACTTCTTATTTCATATCAGTGAGGCTGAAATGTCCAGATGATGGTTCTGAGATGCCATTAGTATTTTCATAGAACCCACACATTTCATTATATATGTGTACTTACCATATGCACAGACATATACATCAACTCAAATTTAGTGTTCCCAAGAT
>NC_134799.1:36678192-36683192 GCF_046742065.1 Oratosquilla oratoria | reverse complement strand
TATACTTATTGATTTTGTTTCTCATGTGTGTATGTGTATTTTTATATTTGATTATACTTCACATCTCGATAACTACTTGCTTCCTTCCACCTTCCTTGCCTTCCTTTTTTAAATCGTGATTTCTCGTTAATTATTATTTTTATTTTATTATTACTTATTATTATTGTTATTCTTATTATTTGTACTATTATTATTGTTTATATTGTTATCATTGTTATTGTTCTTATTGTTTATTATCATTGCTGTTGTGTTTAATCTTCGATATCTTGGTTCTTGCTTTTGTTCTCTTCTACAATGTCCTTTGTTTCTTTCACTCGCCAGTATTTTGTGTCTGTGTATGCGCGCGTGTGTGTTCGTATGTGCGGTGTGCAATTGGCTTCGTCTTCGCTCAGCAGTGCAGGTTTATTGGCAGCATTAACTCCGGACGCGTTTAGTATCCACTCAATAATCCTTCCTCTCCGGACGAAATATATTGACACTCAATCCTCTTGGCCGTGGCGTGTTATTGTTCTAGACTGCGCCCTGAACTGCGTCTTGATTGGTCGAGACCTATAATAGCTAGGGGTCATCCCTTAGCTGGACAGAATAGTTTGGATTCGGTGTGAAGAATTTGGAGAAGAAGTAAATCTAAAGACTGAAAAAGTTGATTGATTTTGGAGAAGGGGAGCTTTGGAAAGAGGTCTGCATTTCTCTTCCATTTTTCCTTTTTCATTTCTCCATTATTTTTGAGGAAGAAGAATAAAAAAGCACTGGAGGAAGTGGTGAACTTTTCTGATTGCAGGGCTAGCTCTTGCTGACGGGTGGAAGAAATTTTTATCCTCATAAAACAAAAATCACAAAAAAAAAAAAAGATACTAAGAGATAAAAGGACAAGGACAGCACTACTCAGGGGAGACCAGGGGAAGAATACATTTAGTCTTCCCTACGCGAAGTCAGCCAACGAAGTTCTTCGCATTCCTTTTCCAGGGAAAGGTGTCAATTTCCAGAAATCATGGAAGGGGAGGACGCTTGGAAGGATAGTGCCTGAAAGAGGACTCGAAATGGATTATTCAGATGGCTGTTTGCACAGTAGAAGTTCGAGAGCCTTCGTCGGCCGACAGTGTCACCTCTGCTGGCACCGTTCCAAGGCACTCCTTCAGCCTTCTCAGACCGCGTAAACTTAGGAGACGTGCACTGCTTCAGGGCCTGAACCTGGGGTGCGCGCGGAATGTCTTTGGCTTTCCTGTTCCTCCTCTTCTTATATATATATATATATATATATATATATATATATATATATATATATATATATATATATATATATATATATATATATATATATATATATATATATATATATATCCAAAGTAGACCACTTGGAAAAAAGAAACTTGCATAAGTGAGCACATGTACCCGTGTTCTTATTAGCATATATATATATATATATATAGATATATATATATATAATATATATATATATATATATTATATGTATATATACGAGTATAATTAAATACGACGGAAGTTTCAGCGTCGATGATCTTTTTCTGAAGACGTTCAATTCTTCTTAAAATACGTTTCTCATCCTCAAGGAATAAAAAAAATCTTGGAAAGTGTGGGTCATGGAGACGAGCAGAGTAAATTCTTGGATTTACTGGCATGACGTTTCATATATCTTTTTACATTTTCAACGGAATACATACATTTTATACGGGGTTATAAATATGTACAAGAAAGGAACACTAAGAAAGGTCGTTACAATTGAACAACTCAAAGTATATGTGGCTCCACGTGGGGAAAATATGTCATCAACACTGAAACTTCCGTCACATTTAATAATATATGAAACAGAGAAAAATTGCTGCCGAAGTTCGCTAATATATATATATATATATATATATATATATATATATATATATATATATATATATGTATATATAATATGTGGGTGTATATAAAAGGAAACATATAATCTTCCGAAGGGTGTCCGATGTTGCATAAAGTCGCTTGGCGGGAGGGCAACGGGTTCATAAGTAGTGCTAATGGGCTAAAGCTCAGCGCTTTGTATCTGTGCCCCAGGGTGTCCTTTTGCGGTCCCTGGGCGGTCCCTAGGCGGTCCCTAGGCGGCCCATGAAGGCCATTGGGTGGTCACTAGACTGTCGCTAGGCGGTCATTAAAAATCGCTGGGCGATCCCTAAAGGTCCCTGGCGGTCTCTGGCGGATCCTGACGGTACCTGAACGTCCCTTTTATGGGCCCTGAACGGTGTCTGCGTGGTTTCTGAACGGTTTGTTGTGGTCCCCGGTGGTCGCTGCTTCCCCTGATATTGACTGACTCGTGACGCCCCCGTGGCGGTGCCCAATGGATAGGTTGAAATAGTTATAGTATTCGTGCCAGAGACGCCAATCCCAGTGGGTTCATTGACTACGTGAGTCGATGTTTATTCTTTGTTTACGAAGGTTCCTTCCATTCCAAGAACAAATGTGACAGGAACCGTGATGATACGATAGTTACTGATGCTACAAGTCCCTTTCGCTTCGGTGGCGTCTCTTCAGCTAACTAAACTTCTCTAGACATCAGAATAAAACCTTTGAAGAATCGCACTGTCTCGAAGGGTTTGGTGACGTCTACCCACGTGAATAAAATAACTTGGTGTCATTGATCACTGATTGTCATATCCGGCCCTATCCAGCTGAACGGATAGCTGATCGTTCCCTTTATCCGGACTTACACGGCATCATCCTTCTCTATCCGGCCGATTCAAACGACTGGATAGTTGACCGTCCATCATATCAGGCTATAACTTTCATGGATCCTCGAAGAAGGATTGAGCCTTCGGGTCTTCTGCTATTCATTTTTTCGTCTTTATTCTTGTTCATCTCCGGTTTCTCCTCCTCTTCTTCCCGCTCTTTCTACTAACCGCCTCTTCATCCTCCTCCTCGTCTTCCTCTTCCTCTTCCTACACCACCCCCTCGTCCTACTCCTCTTTCACCTCCTCCTCCTCCTCCTCTTTTTCCTCGTCCTCCTCTTTCCCTCTTTTTCCTCCTCCTCTTTCGAAGGTTGTATTTTTAACTTTATAACAAGAATGCATGTCTGTGCCCCATCCCCTCGAAAAAAAAACCGCTCCCCACAAAAAATAATAATAATAAAATAAAATGAATGGGGTGGAGTCACTGCATTGTATCCCTGAGGTGATTCCTGAATATTAAAATGTCGAAGTCTGAAAAAAATGTGCGCCCTCGCCTCTTCGTCAGGCCTTTCCCCCCTCCTCCTGAAGCCTTGTGGTTGTTCCTCGTTAGTGGTGCCGTTGGCACGTCGATGAATAGGTTCCTCCTTCGATTTCGTGATTCTTTGTAGTTGGGTGAGTTCTTTGGGGAATTGCCTTGCCTTCTTAGTAAGGGGTTAGCTTGATGAGAAATAATGCACCATGGCGGTAGCTAACATAAAAAAAAAGTGAGAGAGACAGAGAGAGAGACATATTTCGGTTGTAACAAGTCTATAACTCTGTCGCTACCGATCTTGGTTTCGCTGAGTTGGCAGGTAGAGGCGCTAGCCACTGCAGTAGAAAAGGTTGCGTGTCTGTGTGTGTAATGAGTAAGAGAACAGAGACAGAGATAAAAAGTGATTGAGTATTAAGGTTAGTTTACTCAATCTTCGTTAAACTCCTACATAGCTCTCGCTAAGATCACTTGGTCCTTGTCTTGCGAAGCCTTCAGTGGAGGCGACCCCCAAAGTCCTTCCCAAGAACTGCCTTATCTTGGACAAGAAGTTCTTCAATGGAATCCTTTCATGGCTTTTGGGGTCATTTAATTGGTTCTCTTGAAGAAATTTTGATCTCTTTGTCCCCGAGCTCTTCACGCTGTTCGACTTCGGCAGTAACTCCGGTGGAGTTGACGACGATGTAAGGGATGGTCGAACTTGAGACCAATAAGTTTCTTGCAAGGGTTCCTTGGTCGCTGGACCCTCGGCGGGAATCATCGGCTGGCAAGAACTCCGAGCAACGGAGACCCGAGGAGACTCGAGTATTCCCAAAGGCGCCTTCGGTTACTTTGACCCAAATTCCGCAGCCCATTGGCGGAGGGCAGCGGTTCTCGGACCCTCCCTTATCGCAGTTGAAAAGGTCTTTGACTGTTTTCTGTATTGTATTAGTGTGGGACTGTTTTTGTGTCACCAGCATGTGGTAGAAGGTAAGCAGTCACTGGTTTGTCCGGTCCGGAGACCCAGTGTCAGCCCCTTGGGACTGGACCTCCAGGTGGCGGTGATGATATTGACAAGTTCTGAAGATGTGCGGGATGGAGATGATCCTCTCTGACGTCCGTCTCACAGAACCACAATTTGCAGGTACCCGTTGTTGGTCCCTTCAATAGGTGTATTCCACTTATTGTATCCTATTTTATCCTGCATATGATGTATTAACTAAAAAAAAAAATATATATATATATATGTATATATATGTATATATATATATATATGTATATATATATGTATATATATGTGTATATATATATATGTATATATATATGTATATATATATATATATATATATATATATATATATATATATATATGCGGAAAAACAACAAAGTAAAAAGATAAACTGATGATCAAGCGCTTTCGTTTATTCAGACATCCTCAGGATGTCTGAATATACGAAAGCGCTTGTAAATAAGTTTATCTTTTTCTTTTGTGGTTTTTCCGCATATTTAGAATCACAAGTTTATGTGATTTCTCATGCATATATATATATATATATATATATATATATATATATATATATATATATATATATATATATAAACTACATAATCTCAGGTCAAGAAAGATTAAGGTTATGTTAACCTTCTTGTTTTAGAGTCCAGACTCAAGCTGATTATAATCTTGTGTCGTTAGCCTTATCGTACCAGCGGGGGGAATTGAGACAGGCTCAACACCCCCGTAACACGAGGGTTCTGTCCTTAGCTGAGTAAAGTCGTTAGAGTTTACTAGAAGAAGCCACTAATTAGTCACTTTAGTAGTATTTTTT
>NC_134799.1:36665692-36673192 GCF_046742065.1 Oratosquilla oratoria | reverse complement strand
ATACATACATACATACGTTTACACATGCATGCATACAGACATACAAAGTCTATTAATACAAATGATGTTCACGCACATGGAGACATGGTTTGCCTGTGACGTCACTTGGTGTGAATAACAGAATATTAGAAATGACGTCAGGGCTGAGTTTCTCTCATTCCGGATGGTACTATTTGTGGAACCATAGGGGACCGACTCAATTGACCTTGCAGACAGTAATGCACACATGCCTACATACATACGTACACACATACATATATACATACATACATATACATACATATGAATATCCAGACACAGAAGCGCTTATAATTCATGCTTAATTTGATACATATACAAACATATGAACACGCTTAATACATATTTATTCACATGCTTACTTATATGCTTACATACATGTGTATGCACATATATTGTCTTCTTTTTCGTTGATAAGCTTTTCCAGGTTCTGTGGGACGTCATTTAGTATCCCCATGCTGCAAGTGTATTCAACTAATTATTACTTTTAGACAGAAAAAACAATTACTTTTCACTCTGCCTCATAAAAATTTCTGACGGAAGTTGTTGCAACATCAGGGAGTCGAACCAAATACCGTCGGGATAAATCCAGCAATTGTGCACACTGTATCACTATACCACGATGTCTCTATGTGTGTACACACACACACACACACACACACACACACACACACACACACACACACACACACACACACACACACACACACATATCTATGTATATATATATATATGTATGTATATATATATAATATATATATATATATATATATATATATATATATATATATATATATATATATTTATATAATCATGATGATGATTCGGTTTTGCGTCGCAAAACTCCCCTTATCAGGAGGCTAGGATAGTACCCCTTACAGAGAACTTTTTAGTGTGAAATCTAATGATCCATGACCCTAGTGTTCGTCGGTGGCAGAGTTCGAACCGCCGTCACCTGTACCTCTGTCGTATGTAGCCACGCCCAAACTCACTCGGCCATGGAGCAGCATATATTGTGTGTATGTATATATATGCAAAGTAGACCACTTGGAAAAAGTGGTCTACTTTGCATAAGTGAACACACGCACCCGTGTTCTTATTAGCATGTATATATATATATATATATATATATATATATATATAATATATATGTATGTTATATATATATATATATATAATATGTATGTTATATATTTATATATATATATAAATAGATATATATATATAGATAGATATTGTGTGTGTGTGTGTGTGTGTGTGTGTGTGTGTGTGTGTGTGTGTGTGTGTGTGTGTGTGTGTGTGTGTGTGTGTGTGTGTGTGTGAACTCTTCACACATTGGACCATAAGCGTTTATATCTGAAACCTTGCTATTTAATTTGTTCCTTTCATATACAATTATATAAATTTTGCTTTCACTTCTTTCTTCGTAACTCGTTCAACCTCAGTTCTCACTCGCGTAACATTCTTTATCCACCTGACGGAAATTTTTCGAAATGCTCTTGTTTTTGTCTTTCTCTACTCCATCTGTCAAAATCAGTACCTTACATATAACTTTCCCATGATGGAACTTCCCTCCCAACCTCATGTTGGTCTTTAACTCACAACATATAGAAATAAGTATATGTATGTATATATTTTAGTACGGAGGTTGTATGTGTATGTATGTATATATATGAATATTTACATGTATACTACTGGGGACACATGGACCCGGCCCTTTTTATTTATTTAGTTTTTATCTTTTTTTTTTTGTTTTTTTTTAGAAATTCTGCATCTGACCTCAAGGTTTATCTTCTGTGTGTATGCTCATCTTTGGACTAACGACATGTGTATGCTCGTAAATTAAACTCAAATAATTACCATAGTCGTCAAGCCCATGTATAAGTAACGTCTGGGAATGGCCGTATGAAAAAAAAATATATAGAGGTGAAAGGTTGGAATTTGGATGTTCAGGAGATTTGATTCGAAGTGAATGTCAGACCTTTTATTTATTTTTTTTATTTCCATAAAAGGAAATGTTTCTGCAGAATCGCGCCTCGATGTCCATCTCCCGATGGCTTCGAGCTCGGACCCCTCGTCTTCCCCCCCAAAAAAAAGAAAATGAGTAAGAGCGTCTTTTTTCTTTCTTTTTACGAGGCAGTGTGAGAAACTTCCTTGGAAAGATCTAATTGAAGAGACTAGTTGCGGAGGAGACGTGAAGAAGAGACGAGCAAGAAGAACAAGAAGGAAAACAGTAGAAGCAAGAAGAGGTGGAGGAGGAGTAGAAGGAAGAGATGGAAGAGGAGAAGGAGTTGAAGGTAGAAGAGGAATAGAAGATACGGGAGTTGCAGGAGATTGAGGAGGAGACGCTGGAGATGGAAGAGGAGTTGGAGAAGATGGAGGAGGAGCAGAAGATGGAAGAAACGGAGATGGAAGAGGAAGAGATGAGATGTAAGAGGAGGAGGAGATGGAAGAGGAAGAGGTGATGGAAGAGGAATATGAGGTGGAAGAGGAGGAGGAGGAGATGGAAATGGAGATGGAAGAGGAAAAGGAGATAGCAGGAGAGGAGATGAAAGAGGAGGAGGAGGTGGAGAGGAAGCGATGATGGAAGAGGAGATGGAGGAGGAGGAGGAGGAGGAGAAAGAGGAATCCTTTTTTCCTCCTCTAGATTATAGTTACTTCAGGTTGATATGCATGTTGAATGCTGATAACGAAAATGAGGGATCCGAAACCACACAGCAACATCGCAATTAATGACTATTTCCTCCTGGCATATTGTCTATAGTTCCTGACGCTGTGCAATTTGCGCGTAACGACCTTGCATTCTCTCGCAGGACCGGCGGTCTCAGCTGAGTAAAAATCACTCGACGGCGCCAGAATAAGACTTATAAATCGTGAGTTGCCGCGAAAGAACTACGGTAATGCAAAACGACGCTAGGAGGCGCTTAGCTATGGACGAAACCGTCATCTTTGCCTTGGGTACTTGGCCTGCGAGCCTAGAACGATCATCAGCAGCTTCTTGTAGGATTTGGGTTCGATCTTGGGTCCTGAGGCTTACGAATCGAGGACGAAACGAGCGCGCTACAGCGATGTGTTGTTGAGAGCCTCCTGCAGTGTCTCAGGGTCTTCCATTTACCCAATTGCTGTGTTAATGTCACCTGAGCAGATCGAAATCGAATGGCGTTAGTCAAAATGATATCGAGTATTCGTCCTCGGAACTAGGAGGGGGAAAAAGACTAATAATAGTAGTAGTAGTAGTAGTGGTCTGTCTCTGTGGGAGACAGATGGTGCTTGCTTCTACCACACAGTTCCACGAAGATGGAGGTCGTGTTTTATTTAATAAAAAAAAAGTTGTAGTAGTAGTAGTGCTAGTAGTAGTTGTGGTGGTGGTGGTGGTAGTAGTAGTAGTAGTAGTAGTAACAGTAGTAGTAGTAGTAGTAGTAACAGTAGTAGTAGTAGTAGTAGTAACAGTAGTAATAGTAGTAGTAATAATAGTATCTTTCAGGAAGCTGAGCTCAGACTATATCGTTATGCAGTTAGGGCGATACCAGAAAGTCAATGTGGAATAAATGCAAAATTGCATGTACTACTTTCCTCTCTCTGGAATATATGTTCTGTTTCTCTCTGGTCCTCATAGAGGTTTGTGGCATTTATGAAAACAAACACTCCCTTCGGATGGACCTCAAAATGAGAAGCGACCTTTTAACCCAAAAATGTTAAATGAATGTACACGCGGAAATACAACTATTCTCGGAAAGGCTAAGGCAAAAACACCGGCCGGCACATTTCAGAATTCATATACACAATAATGGTGATAATATGGTTTAATGTTACAAACTCCCCCCAGTCAGAGGGCTTTGTGGCGTGGAATTTCATGAACCATGCACTTGTGGCAGGGTTCGAGCCCCCATCCCCTCGACCTTCGCCACAAATAACGACTCCCTGACCCGCTTGGCCAGCGAGCTTCCATAGTAAATCGTGTATGTTTTTTAACTGCGTGTGTGTGTGTGATTCACTATTATCTTAGATCACGTGCTGCACTCGTGATCGACAGCTATTTTCCTCCCGCAAGAGAGCTCAGAGCTCGTATATGACCGATCTATGGGTAATGCTGTGACCTTACACGCACACACACACCCAACTCCCCGCCCACGAGAGTTGGAGTAACGACTCGAAGCGCAGCGATACTGAAATTATTTTTCAGCCTTGGGCAGGATTCGAACCCGGATCGCCGTAGTGACAGTCGGGGACTCTACCAACCACGCCACCGAGTGAGTGTATGTGTGTGTGTGTGTGTGTGTGTGTGTGTGTGTGTGTGTGTGTGTGTGTGTGTGTGTGTGTGTGTGTGTGTGTGTGTGTGTGTGAGTGAGTGGGTGAGTGAGTGAGACATAGTCCCCTCATGTAGTGTTGCCACCTCTCCTTTTCTGTCAGACAATTGCCTCGGAATTTACGACATATTGCCTGTTAGGTCTCGGCTTGCAGGCCAGAAAACTCAACGTGTTTCCGAGTGCCTTGTTACCTTTCCTTTCCCTCTTCTTCTCCTTTCGTCATGTTCCTTTCTTTCTTACATCTCGCCCTCTTCTACGTTTTGTCTTTTAATCTTGACATTTGTTGTTCTTCCCAGATTGAGTTGACTCTCTAATACTTGACCTTATTTGGCCTTATCTCTTCACGCACCTTGGGCCTTCCATTTATTTGCTCACGTATTTGTGAGGAATGGGTATGTACACACACACGCACACACACACACACACACACACACACACACACACACACACACACACACACACACACACACACACACACACACACACACACACACAGGGCTGAAATAATTTCAGTATCGCTGCGATGCGGGGTGTTTCTCCAACTCTCGTGGGCGGGGAGTTGGGTGTGTGCGTGCGTGTAAGGTCACAGTATTACCCATAGATCGGTCATACGAGGTCTGAGCTCTCATCCGGGAGATTAATAACTGTCGATCACGAGTCCAACACGTGATCCAAGACCATGGTGAATCTCTCTCTCTCTCTCACGCACACACACACACACACACACACACACACACACACACACACACACACACACACACACACACACACACACACACACACACACACACACACACAGACACACAGAGACACACACACACACATATACACACACACTTACACAAACATACACAAACATACATTCGCACACACATACACACACGGAGGCATACACATACACACACACACATACACACGCACTTACATACAAAAACACGGGTCTGCGTTGTAGCGAGCCCATGTATGTGCGCTCTTGCGCGTGTGTGTGAGAATGTGTGCGTGGGCACGAGCGTATACGCACACTTGCATCCCTTTTTCTTTGATTACTTGAATAATTTCTTTGCTGTGTATATAGGCTTCCATTTTATTTCATTTCTTTTTGCGCTTTCCTTCTTCCCGCTTCTTTCATCAATCTCTATTCCTCGTCTCCATTCTCTCTTCTATTTCCTCTTCCGTCGGTTTGACTCACTCAGCAATTTCTTTCTTCTTTTTTCCTTTTTTCCCTTTTTTCGGGTAACTTTCCTGTGATTGGTGAACGACATTCGAATCGATTTTTGTTCCTTCGTCGATTCTTTGTCGTTCAGAGGCGTTCGAAGTTTCTTGAATAGGAATTGAAGTCATCGCTTTGCCCCTTCTTTTATTGCAGTCTTGTTGCATTTGATGTTGTGTTTTCTTTTGCACAGCTGTAGTTGCTCTGGATCTATTCTGGTGCTACATGTGGGCAGCTGGATGCAGCTAGGAATAGTAGTGGGAAGCTGCTGTAGTGTGATGTCATCTGTTGGTTTTTGAACCGAAATTTTCATGTCTTGTAAGACCTTTACTACTCTCGCGGATCTATATCTGCTGCCGTCAGATGATTTTATTCAACCATGGACAATCCTTCAGTGCAAAAGTTTCTCAGTTAAGTCTTTCATTGGTATCTGCGTAGTAGCTGTCTCACGGTCAGTCACGCAATGAGAGGTGGTTGGACATGGTAGCCTTTGATGGAATTATGAGATTGAAGACTTTATCCTTTTACTGAAGTCACGCAGTGGATCGAGCGGATTCGAACTGCCTACCCTCTGGCTTCTCGACTCCAGATGTCGGCTCTCGAGACTGCCATGACACTCAACCATTAAATCTGCGGAGGATTTCCTCCATAGGAATAGAATCACCTGTTGACATCCAGTAGAAAATGTAATAGTAATAGTGATGATAATAATAGTGATAGTACTACTACTACTACTACTACTACTACAATTTTTTATGTATAAAAATGACCTCCATCCTCGTGGAACTGTGTGGTGGAAGCTGTCAGGATCTGTCTCCCACAGACGCAGTTCATTGACCCCTCTCCCGCCAATGACTATAGTCGACGACCCTTTTATTTTTCATTTTAATTAGGCCTAATACAGAAGTTCATTTATCCTACTACTACTACTACTACTACTACTACTACTACTACTACTACTACTACTACTACTACTACTACTACTACTACTACTACTACTACTGTTACTACTACTACTACTGTTACTACTACTACTACTACTGTTACTACTACTGTTACTACTACTACTTCTACTGTTACTGTTACTGTAAAGGAATTTGTTTTTACTGCCCAGAGTAGCTAAATAGAGTCTTTTATGCGTTAAATTACACACACACACACACACACACGCACGCACACACACACACACACACACACACACATATATATATATATATATATAATTATATATATATAATATATATATATATATATATATATATATAATATATATATATATATATATATGCGCAAAAAAATCACCAAAACGCGTGATAAACTATTTTTGCAGAAACCAGTGGAAAATTAAAAATACGACTACCGAAACGTTTTCGTCTATTTAAGACATCTTCAAGAGTACAAGGTAGTGATACAAAAAGTGGTATTATATACATAAGAAGAGAGAGGGGATTCGGAAAGGTCCCATGTGAACCAGCTTAGTACAAACTGAATTACAAATGATCACAAACAACCTTTTTAATAAAAAATTATCCAATTTATATAAACTCAAAATAACTGTATATTTTCAAAATAACATTTAATGTAACAGGATTCTTTTTATAGTATTGTTACAAGATGTAATTATTTTCTATTTTTTCCTGTCAATGTCCATAGTCCTTTTGGTGAACAAACAGTCCACTTGACAATTGCCCCGTTCTAATGCTGTATTTGTGTTGACTTATTCTTTTGTTCAAACCTTTACCTGTTTGGCCTATGTAAATAATATTACAACCTTTCTTTTCTATTGGTGAATTTTTAATCAACAAGCTCTTAACATTATTATTGTTTATAAAAAAAACACCTGGATACCAAATTTTTTAAGTATTCAAAGAAGATCGATGAAATTTCCTGGGTAAGGAATTGTTAACATGTTCTTATGATTAAATTGTTTTACATGAGAAGTATTAAGAAAAGATTTCCTAGCTC
>NC_134799.1:36648192-36655692 GCF_046742065.1 Oratosquilla oratoria | reverse complement strand
ACAAAAACGTTATTTGGATTTTTGCCTCTCGGCCCCGACGCAACTCCTTCTTCTACCGTCACATCCATCTTCATATCCAGGGTACCGTCTTTCTTTCGTTTTCTGGCTAAAACGTTCTTTTCTTTCTCTTCCTCCTCCTCCTCCTCCTCGTCTTCCTCCTCGTCCTCGTCCTCCCACTCTTCTTCGTCCTCTTCCTCTTTTGCGTCCTCATCCTCCTCCTCTTTCTCCTCTTCCTCCTCATTTAGTTTAATTTATTTAGTAATTATTTTCTCATATATCCTTCATCTCGGGATATCATTTTCTCCTGCACTTACCCTTCCTGGAACTATTTTCTCCTTTCCCTTGTTTACCCGAAAGTTAATATAATTTTTCCATTTCTCCATTTATCTTGTTGCCTCTTTGTCTTCTATTTTCTCTCTTTGGCTTCACTGGAATTAATTTCTCTCTCGCTCGTCTTCCCATGAATGTTTTCTCTCGGGAATTGTATTCTCCTACACCCTCTTCCCTTATGCTCTCATTTCTATTCCGTTTCTCATCGTTCTCCCAATTCTCTCCTTTCCTTCTCTTTAATTTTTACCCATTTTTTTCCATATTTTTCTTTCAGTCCTCTTCCCTTCCTCTCTTTTTCTCTTCTCCATTTATTTCTCCTCCCTTTTCCTAACTTCTCCTTTCCCTTCCCTTCTCTCTTTATTTTCTCCTTCCTTCCCGCTTCCTCTCTTTCATTTCTCTCTTTCTTCTCTCTGTTCATGTCTTTGCTCTTCTTGTGTCTTCTCTTTTCACTTGCCTCTCCCTTATCATTTCTTTTATCTTTGTTCTTCCCTTCTCTTCTCTTCTTATCCCTTCCCTTCTATTCCTTTCTCTCCTTATCCCTTCCATGTCCATTATCTTCTTTCCTTACTTTGTTCCTTCTACCATTTCCCATCACTTCTTTTCCATTCTTCAATACTTCCCCTCCCCCCGTCCTTCCAAATCCATCCAGTCCTTCCATTGTTCCCCGTCTCTCCTTTCGCCTATCGTTTCGTCTTCATCCCTTGTCTTCCCTTTTCATTCCTCTTCTTCCTCGCCATTTCTTTCGTCTTTCCTGTTCTCTTTTTATTTATTTATTTATTTATGTATTTATTTTTAGAATTGTAAACTGAGTGCATTATGTACACGTAAATTCTGTAATAAAATAAGCGATTGGAAGCGAACGTAGGTATTTCTTATTGATTGATTATTGATTTTATTTGATCTATTACCATTATCTATTTATTATTGTTACAATATTATCATTGTTATTACTGTTAATATCATTATTATTATCATTATTACTATCAATATGATTAAATTTATCAATGTATTTGTTTTTTATTTCATTTATTGATGTATCAGATATTTATATTGGGCAGAATAAAATAATTTAAGGGATTCCAAATAAGGAGGATAATCGAGACATTGTTATTATTGTTAATATCATTATTATTATCATTATTACTATCAATATGATTAAATTTATCAATGTATTTGTTTTTTATTACATTTATTGATGTATCAGATATTTATATTGGGCAGAATAAAGTAATTTAAGGGATTCCAAATAAGGAGGATAATCGAGACAACCTCATTGATTTTAACCTGAGTATCTGGTCCCCAAGCTAAAGAAAACCTAGATTTAGCCAGAAAAAAATTTGTAATGATCATAACTGTCTGTATGCATACCAAGAATCATGTTCGTGTCATATCAAATGTATTTCTGAGTTGTCATAGACTTTATTGCACAACTTGCTCAGTCTGGAAAAAAATCCACCAAATAGATTTATCTGTCCGTCTATGTCGATAACAGACTCTTTGATACTTCATGAATGCATTCCAATATGTTACAAGGCCTGAAACTGTACTTCAAAAAGGTTCAGATCCTGTTTTGCCCTGCAAGCCGATGTTGGTATTTTTTCTGTATTCATGTTCCCTACACTGATTGGAAAATGTGGAACCCTTGTTTGGCAGAGTTTTCTGTTGCGTTCAATGCAGACAAAAGTAAACGAGCATGCACACGTACCAACAGGCGCCTGCACGCGCGCACACACACACACACACACACACACACACACACACACACACACACACACACACACACACACACACACACACACACACACACACACACACACACACACACACACACACACACACACACACACACACACACACACACACAAGCACACACATGCACATACACACACACACCTATACATGCACACCGATACACACACACCTATACATGCACACCTATACACACGTCTACACACACAAACGTCTACACACACACACGTCTACACACACACACACACACACACACACACACACACACACACACACACACACACACACACACACACACACACACACACACACACGACGGGACACTACGAGCATAGCTCCCCTTACAGTAAAATACAGCTAGGTAAATACACCGAGGTAAAATACACACACACACACACACACACACACACACACACACACACACACACACACACACACACACACACACACACACACACACACACACACACACAAAATTATATACAAGGTATTGTTAGACACATGAGGACGTTGGAAATTTTTCCAGTATTTCTTTGTCTTATGCTTTTACGAAATTGAAGTCGGCACTGGTGCATTGGTTGGAAATGCTCCTCAGGGTGAATCACTTGTAATATATATGCATGTATGGTGTATCTAAGACAGATGAGTGGTAGGGTGATGCGGTAAACACAGGTAACTCACGTTTCGTCCTCACCAGGATATCTTCAGAGTATATACAAGATGTTGATTTTTCTGTAATTGTATGTATTCTGAAGAAGTACTGGTGTGGACCAAACGTCTGTAATAAATCTTCAACAGTTCCCTGTGTTTACCTCACCACCCTACCACTCATATGTATGGATTTATGTATGTATGTATGTATGTATGCATGGTTCATCGTTGTCACGGATATGTTTCTATGTACGTAACGTATGCATGCATGTATGTATGTATGGTATGTATGTATGTATGTATGCATGCATGTAAACATACGTATGGTTCACCGTTATCACAAACACCTAGCTATGTATGTACCGCATGCATGTATGCATATATATATATATATATATATATATATATATATATATATATATATATATATATATATATATATATATATATATATATATATATATACATGCATGAATTTGTGTACATAGTCGTAATTTTTTTAATTGCCTGATATTTGTATTTCTCCTAAATCATATATCAGTGAGTGATTATTTTTCTTCGCAATTTTAGACAGCCATTGCAAATGTGTTGATAACTTTTGGTGAGTTGGTATATTGCATGCATTTGTCATTTTTATGTGTTCAGTAAAGCCTCGCTGCCACATTAACGATTTAAGAACGATGTCTAAATCATGTCTGCGGTTAGAACACACTTTCCAGTATTCTTCTTCAGCCCACGGTCCGTCTGTAACTGAATAAAGGCTTCTGGTGTGGACCAGAGTGTTTAGTAGATCGATGAGGTTAGTCAACGTAGGTTAAGATCCTTTAGCTTTCTGGGTTCTTTCCCCCGCCCATCCTTGGCTGAATAAGATAGTTTGATGGTACATGAAGAAAGTTCAAATCAAGGTAGGATCAAAGAAGTTATTGAAATAATTTTTGATACTCTGGCAGAACTTTATTTTTATTCCGATGGTCGCCCTATTTCGAAAAAAAAGGAAGTCACCTTGCAAAAAAAAAAAAAAAAAAAAAAAAAGTTCAAAGGGTGGTAACTGGGCCTCTTTCGTACTGTTGGGGGCCTTTTCCAGACTATCTTTATTTCCTTACAAATTTATTTCGTTCCCAATTTCTTTATTATTTGTTGACGATGGAACCAAACCTGGTGTCCTTCCCTACCTTCTCAGGTGAAATAATTCTTTTTTGGCATTAGTCAGAACAAAATTAATGAAGAGTAGCTTGGGGGATGGTTTGCGAGAATTTAATTTTCCATTTTTTTTATCTTTTTTATTTTATTTTATTTTATTTTTTATTTTATTTATTATTATTATTTTTTTGTGATTCCTCTAAAAGGGGAAGGGAGTGGGCATCTGGCAGAATGAATGTTGCACTGTAAACTTGCCAATGGTTTTGCAGACTCCGGGAAACTGTTACGAAATGTTCCATAAAACTGCGTGTCAATGGTGAATGAAAGGGTCGGACTTCAGGGATGGACTTCGGGGTTCGTCGTCGTTGTCTTCACTTCATCGGCCAGCTTCTGTCGTTCTGACTTCGTAGTATATATATATATATATATGTATATATATATATATATATATATGTTTATATATATATATGTATATATGTGTATTATATATATATATGTATGTATATATGTGTATTATATATATATATATATATATATATATATATATATACATATATACACACGAGTATATATATTTCCCTCCCTTTCCTTACCCGAATTTCACCAACTGAATAAAATCGCACGACGGCAGCTAGTCACGCAATAAAACCATAAAACGTGGCAGAATTTTTACTTTTAAGATCAAGATGGAGGATTGTCCTCTGAATTACATCGTTTGACGGCAGCCAGAACAAATGCATAAAGCGTCAATTGTAAACGGATTAAGGAATGGAGATTGATTATAACTGTGTAACGAGTCTTTCCTCTCAACCGATTGAAATCGCATAATAGTTGACAGAAGAAAATGCAATAGGCATCGGTCGCGTGTCGTGAGTCTTCCCTCAGCTGAATAAAATCGTCTGGCGGCATCTAGAATGAACAAAACTAACTGTCACATGGAAATGGGTTGATGCTTAGGACAAACTAACATTGTGCAGAGCAAGAAGAAAGTGAGGTGTTTACGTCAGGAGGCGCATAGCTGCGGATGAAGCCGTCACCTATGCCCTTGGACTGTTGGGGCAGGTAACAGTCAGTCACTGCTGGGAATCGGAGAGGAATGCGGAACTCGAACCCATAACTAAATGAATGCGAGATCAGCACGCGGGGCAACGTCACCCGCAGATATATGCGTTGTTTGCCGTCGGTCAAATACTGATAGGAATTCTGATCCGAGTATTTGTTTCTGCCGAGTTAAGTCTGACGCCAATCTCCGGATGTCAGAACCGATGTCTGGCCCGGAAGGTCCGGCTGCTATTGTCCGGACGGTTGAGCTTGTCCGGAAGAAGGTTCTCGTCGTCGTCGTCGTCGTCATCGTGGTCATCATGACGCGCCGGGGCATATGCAAATAGATCAAAGCATGGAACAGGCCATCAGGTATCATTGTATTGTTCTTTTGTTTTCATTTCATTTCTTTTCGCTGGCCCTTTTTCTATTTGTTTATTCATTTATTCATTTATCTTTACTTTTTTATAGCACGATTCCATTTAGTTTTTATGTTGATTGTCTTTAAGGTGTTTGATTAAGTTTTCTAGGTTCATAGTTTTTATTAGCACGTCTATTGGTGAAGGTTTTATATATTCTGTTCAGGTTGTCTTCATGAGACTTTGATGACCTTGCCGAATGAATTAACCTGAAGTATTTCAATAATTCAATTTTATTGACTAATTCCGGAATATTCACTCGCGGACACATCACCCTGACACAGTGTGACGTGGAGTGATGTTCGTTTCTCCCCGCAAGCTTGGGCTATATGAGGAGTGAGATGTTCGTCTACTATGTTATTTCTGAAGAAGCCCTGGTGGTCGAAACGTATAAAACGGTGGACTGCTGTTTGTGTGTTCGTTAGAGTGGGTTTTTGTGATTTCATACTATTCAGAATTTATGTCGGTTCTTGGTCGTTGCCGGAACCCATGCAAGAAGGGATAACTTGGTGATATAGGAGAACCTCAGTGGACCCCTCGTTAGCGGAAGGTCGTTATGGCCGAAGACCGGATACCCGGAGACTCTTTGGCGCCGAAGAGTCTTGTCCCGAGTCTTCCGGAAGAACCGGATAGGTGGAATTCTGGCGCGGCGGCTCGCTGGGAGATTTCTCGGAATTGTCCTACCGGAGGAAAGTAATGTATCATTTTCCCTCTTCCTCTCTCTCTGTCTCATTATGTCTCTCTCTTTCTCTGTCTCTCTTTCTCTCGCTCTCTCATTCTCATTCTCTTTTTCTCGTTCACTCCTTCTCATTCTCTTTATCACTTTTCCTCTGTCATTCTCATTCTTTCACTTTTTTCTCATTCACTCTCATTCTGTATCTCTCTCTGTCTCTCTGAATGCCTTTTTCTGTCTCCCTCTTCCTCCCTCCCTCCTTCCCTCCCCTGTTTTAGAGATTAGGATGTTTGATGTGAGCGACTTAGAACAGGTTTAGCACCACAGGATTGAGTAAATGAGAAGAATAAATGATGATGGAACGTGAACATCCTTCCCGCAGAGCCAGGTTCCAAAGTTCGCCGACAGCCTTGCGTTGTTCACGCGCTTGCTAAGAGATGCCTCCTTAATCTCCGTATACTCGCTGCATTGTAAGCATGTCTGGCGTTTAAACTTGTAACGAAATGTTGTACATTACTCTTGTATATTCTCTTCATGATCCCTCAAGATCAAAAATCTTCACACAACTGACAACCTCCCCCCCAACTACTCCAGATGAATAGAATATTTTGGCTTTAATCAGAGGAAAGACTCTAAAGTGCCACCGAAAGACGAAGAGATTCTGTTACTAATGTGAAGTCTGCCTTTATGAGTATGGAAAAATAGTGATACTGTATAGCAAATCATAGAGACAGCAAGAGAGTGAGAGAGAGAGATAGATAGATAGATAGAGAGAGAGAGAGAGAGAGAAAGAGAGAGAGAAGAATGGTTTAATTCGAGAGGAGCGGGAGATGTTGAGGTAATGCAACACGGCGGAGAGGACCAGAAATTTTGAGTATTTGCTCAGGGACAAGCAAGAGTTAGCTAAAAGGGTCCGAAAACAAAATTTACTTCCCGGAAAGAAGAATTGGAGGAAGAGGAGGAGGCGATTGTGATGGATGAGATTGTGACGGTGGAGAAGATAGTGGTGGTGAAAGAAATATCAATGGTGATGGTGATGTCGGTGGTTGTGGTGGAGACGCCGGTGGTGACAGTGTTGGTGACGGAGACAACGGTGATGGTGGAGATGGCGTAGGTAGTGCTAGTGGTGGTGCAGTTGTTGATGACGTTGTTGTTGGTGTTGAATATATCAGAGGACTTTGTAAGAAAGGTATTTAGTAATTGGGAACGTGTTCACACCAACACAACAGCGTAAAGCCAGAATCGGCAACCTAGGGTCAATGATGAACCAGATAGAAATTTAATTAAAAAACTGAATTGGAACTGATTTGAAACTGCAATGAAAATTATAAAAAATATGAAGATAGAATAAACCAAACTTAATTGGAATTTGCATCAATGAATTAATGTCTGAATTAGTAAAATGATAATTTGTATTGTAATATGCAAAATCACTTTTTTACTATATTTCATTTAGAGTATATGGCATTTAAACAAAAGAGTTTCATATCACAAAAA
>NC_134799.1:36633192-36638192 GCF_046742065.1 Oratosquilla oratoria | reverse complement strand
CTCTCTCTCTCTCTCTCTGCGTGTGTGTGTGTGTGTGTGTGTGTGTGTGTGTGTGTCTCGATGACAATGTTCATATTCGTGGTACACCAACTATAGGATGACTTTTTTAACGTTAACCAGAAAAAATAATTGTGTATATATACACGCACGCACATCATGGTAAATATATAATATAATTCGATTATTTTTTGCCTTCTGTTGGATGCACAATAACATAAAACGTCTTCCAGTTGGTGATTTTGTTTGTGTTTATATTTACTTGTCTATTTACATATGTATTATTTATTAATTTATGATTTATTTATTTATTGGTTGTTGCAACAGGCCTCGTTATAGACGAAAAGGTCCTCTTGCTTTGTCTATGTATTTCTTTGTATTTCTTTGTGATGTGAAGGAGGCCTTCCAGATCCGTCGGCCGCACTGGAAGAGTCTGCCGGGAAACGATCTCTTGAGACTACAATACTAAAAGAAACTTCCAGGAGGAAACCCTTCGATCCATACCTAATCTAAATGTAAGATATAACTGTATGGATATGGAGATAAATCAGTCGATATATAAACTAATGAAAAGACTAGGTATAATCTAAGTATTAATCTAAAGCGGCCCATACACGATCAATTATATTGCGCAATTTCATTGTCAATACTCTGAATTGACAATTAAATTGACCGTGTATGGGCGATATATCGCCCATACTCGGTCAATTTAATAATACACGGTCAATTTAATTGTCAATTCAGAGTATTGACAATGAAATTGCGCAATATAATTGATCGTGTATGGGCCGCTTTAGAATAATGAAACTTAAAATAAAACGTAAGAATAAATGGTGATAATAAAAAAAAGCAGTTCACAGTGAGTACAGGCTGCATTGAGATAAGATAATGATTAGTCGATGTAATATGGAAAGTATTGATGAACAAAGTATAGAAGAAAGTAAACGTAAGAAAATTAATGAAATATATAAAACTCAAAGAAAATTGGGATAACGAAGAAAAGCTAACTGCAGTGATTGCAGGCTGTAATAGGATAAGAAAGAATTTGTGGTCAATGTAAAATGAAAAGTAATGTTGAACAAAATAAAAAGAAAACAAGAAAAGACTGGAAATAATGGAAAAAGCGAATTGCAGTAGATACAGACTGTAATGAAATTGGAAAGAAAATGTAGCCAATATGAAATGAAAAATAATGTTAAAGAACGAAAAGTTAAAAAAGAGGACACAGTATGTCAAAGCCTTGAGGCTGGCTCGCCCCCTTCAGCTGGGGCTCAACCTCGTTAAGGCTCAAGAAAATCTTGAAGGCCATCTGGAAACCAGCTCCTCAGGTCTGCAAAATCCCCCAGCACCACCTGGATCCTGCCTCATTAAGGACCGTAAAAGGCAACCGCATCGGCGAGAGGTCTGATTCATTAAGGTTAGTTGGGCAGAACACTGCCGCTTTTGAAGCTTCTTTTTCCATAGTTTCGTGATTGAAGTGGAATTGAGATCAAATACGTTGGCTGGAAGAAGCTTATAAATCCCTCATCACAGGTCATATCAGTGGCAACTCGTTTCAGTACCTCATTTAATTAATTCAGGGAATTTCTAACACGTGCACTGTGTCAGAGATGTCTAGACAGTTATAGTTTGCATTTGGTTAAATTCCGTAATATCTGTGTAATCACTTGAGAAAGGCTTGATTCTGGAAAGACCTTATTGGAAGAGGAGGAAAATGATCCATGTGGGGTTGGTATAGCTCTGAATAAAGACTTTAAAATACTCCTTCATTTAGGTCGATAATTGCTTACAGAAGTCATAATGGTTCAATCTGAAGTTAAACTATTTTATTCAGTTCAAAAGGGTCTGGACTGGAAGAATGTTAGGACATTATGATAGAAAAAATAAATTTATTTATGGATAATTCCTCGAAACTCAGATGATTTTCTTTTGGCCAATGGACGGCCAGCGTCGTTTGGGAGTGCTCTGTTATACATAGCTTGTTATAAATTCCATAAGCTATGTTGAATACGTATTGGTGGTGAGAGATTGGGTATATTGGCTGTGGAAATGGAGCATACAACGGAACATATCTTTCTACACTCTCACATCCTGTTATCCTTCCTACACCATCCTACTACTCTACCTTTGTAACCATTCCTTTACCAACAGCACCCAATACCCTTTCTTCCTCTCCTACATTTCCGTCTTCCCATTCTATCCTCTTCTTCTCGTCCTCTTTTGACTCCTTCTCTTTCCTCACATCTCCTCGTTCCTTTCCCTACCTCATCCCGCTTCCCTTTCCCCCTCCATCCCCTCCTTTACCTCTTTCTCCCTCTCGTCCTCCCCCTTCTCCTTCTCATCCTCCCACCTCCTTCTTCCCCTCCTTCTTCTTTGCCTTCTGCTCCTCCACCTCTCCTCCTCTCCCTTTTACTCCTCCTTTTACTCCTCCTCTATTACTCCTTCCCTTCTTATTTTCTCTCCTCCTCCTCTCCCTCCTCCTCCTTCTCCCCCTTCTCTCCC
The DNA here is from genome assembly GCF_046742065.1 of Oratosquilla oratoria. NCBI lineage: Eukaryota > Metazoa > Arthropoda > Malacostraca > Stomatopoda > Squillidae > Oratosquilla > Oratosquilla oratoria. The sequence goes on along the minus strand of NC_134799.1, from coordinate 36,635,693 downwards.
TCCTCCTCCCTCTCCCCCTCCCTCTCTCTTTCTTCTCCCTCTTACTCTTCTGTCTTCTTCTCCCGCTCTTCCTCCTCTCCCTCCTCCTCCTCTCCCTCCTCCTCTCCCTCCTCCTCTCCCTCCTCTCCCTTCTTCTCTTCTCTCCCTCCTCCTCCTCCTCCTCCTCCTCTCCCTCCTCCGCCTCCTCCCCTTCTCCTCCCCTCCCCTCCCCTCCCCAATTTTCCCCTTTTCCCTCCTCACCGCTTCCTCTCTAACCCCGCGTGGACACGTCCTAATACATGCATGTCTTCACGCGATGTATGCTCAAGTGTGTATTCATGTATTCATTAATTTCTTCCCCGCGTCTCGCTCTAGCTCTGGGAGTCCTTTCCAGATGGATTGGTGTCATGGTGGTGGTGGCGGTGGGGGGATGGTGGGGAAGGCGGAGTTGGCTGGACATGGCTAGAGGTCTCGTTCCTACTGGTTCGCGGAACTGTCACAAGGTTTTCCTTGCTCCTTCTTTGAATCTTCGTCGTCGTCTTCGTCATCGTCGTCTTCACCGTCGTCGTCTTCGTCATCGTCGTCTTCACCGTCGTCGTCTTCGTCATCGTCGTCTTCACCGTCGTCGTCGTTGACTTCCTCATCATCACTACCCCTATCATCTTTACTATTATCAGCACCACCACCACTGTCATCATCATTATTACCATTACTATTTCCATCACCATGCTTACCACTGCTATCACCACCACCACCACCACCGTCATCACCACCACCACTTACATCACCATTGTCACATTTACATCATCACCTTTACTCTCACTATCAACACCTTTACTTTCACTATCACCACCATCACCTTTACCTTCAACATCACCATCACCACCATCATTGTAACATTATCATCATCATTATTAACATAGTCATTTTCCCAGCTTGATAAGGTGTTTCGCACTAATTTTCTTTTTATTTATATTCTTTTGTCGCTCGGGGAGTAAAGGTGTTGAAGTTTATTATGACCCTGTCCAGAGGACCTCCGTTCCATACCACAGAGTCTTCTTTTCTTCGGAGGTTCTCGATTCTTTGTCTGCGTCCTTCCAGAAAGAGGTCTTCCGCTCGCTGACAGGAATAAAAGAACAATTTTGTGTTCCTCCGAGTCCCGGGCTTTTGGAGAACGGCCGGACTTCGCAGTCTAGTTTCTTAAAGAAAAAACAAGAAGAAAATGCTCTTAGGGTCTCCGGTTCGTATGTGAACTGACAGCGTCGTCTCGAACTCCAGACTCTGACGTCACAGCGATGGCGAATTCTTATGCAAATTTCTGGAATTTGGGTCATTGCGTCAGTGTACCTTCCGGACAGAGTGCAGTGTGTGGCTGATATACAGGGTGGCCCCCAAAAAATTGTGCTACATCTGTGACGTTAAGTGTACTTTTAATGGTGTAATGACTAGACATGTTTTTAGATACATCCAGAGTGGGGAGGACTAGACGAGACTAGTCGGAAAATATATACATATTTTATTTGATGATTGATATTATTTACCTTTTATATTATTCATTCGTTTATTATTTGATGTTTGGCTTAATTCTATTAATTTTCTTTTCAAAGTCATTAAACTTATATCTGTGTCAGTAAACAGTACATTTATTGTAATTCATAGCATGTAAGTTTTTGGGACACCTTTTATAGTTCTTTTTCAAAGGAAAGTTAATAAGTATGGAAGTTTCTGGTATTCGAAACAAATGTACTTCTGGTATCCGGAATATTTTAGATTTCGGAACGAATGATAGAACTTTCTGAATTTGGGAGATTCAAATATAGAGAAGTATAAAAATGAAAAGACCTCACCCAAAAAAATACATATACATTCATATATGTATACAACACTTAATGGGTCCCAGTGAACATATTTACATGTATCAACCATAATTCATTTCAATTCTAAGCTATCAACATCGAGAAGCTCGAAGAGGCATACATACAGAAATTCAAACGTGGTACAGCCAAGGACTCGAACCTCCGCTAGCACGTGACAAGTGATAGTGATCTAACCGATTGCGCAATCGGTTAAGTCGCTATCACTTGTCATGTGTTAGCGGAGGTTCGAGTCCTTGGCTGTACCACATTTCAATTTCTGCATGTATGCCTCCTTGAGCTTCTCGATGTTGATGGTGAATTGTGGTTGATATTAGGTGCTGCGTTGTTGGGTGATGGCGCGATGGCGTTGTTGTGATACATTGCAGTCCTTGTCGTATGCTTTTGGGGTTAAGAAATGTGAGGTCAGCAAGATTGGAGGTGTTGGTAAAGACGAGTACCATCTTGCTTGCATGAGGATCACGTGTCATGGCGTGTGATCTAATGATATGTTAGTAATGGGTACAATATTGTACAATATATATGTATATATATAAATATATATATTTATATATATATATATATATATTTTTATATATATATAGATATGTATATGTATAAATATATATATATATATATATATATGTATAAATATATGTATAAATATAT
>NC_134799.1:36578192-36628192 GCF_046742065.1 Oratosquilla oratoria | reverse complement strand
CCTCCCTCCCTCCCTCCCTCCATCTCCCACTCCTCTCCTTTCTTTCCTTTCTCACTCACTCCCTCTGTCCCTCCCTTCCTCTCCCATTCCCTATCACCTTCCTTCTCTCTCCCTCTCCTCTCTTCCTCTCCTCCTCTCTCATTCTATCTATCTGTCTATCTATCCATCTCCATCCCTCCCTCCCTCCCTCCCTCCCTACCTCTCTCTCTCCCTCTCGCTGTTTCTCTTGTTATCTTTATCTTTTCCCATCATCTGGAACCTGTCAGAATCCTCACACTTCGTCCAGCTCAGGTATTCTGCCCCGGATAGGTCCTCCTCCAGGTCTTCGCCTGCGGATGACACCGAAGGTGGGGAACCTCGAGGGAAATGATCACCACAGCTGTAAAAGGTGGTAGGAAGGCGGCTCCTGGATGTTAATGGCACCCCAGTTTTCCGGGAATGGTACTCGTTTATTGTTGCCGCAGTTCGGCCATCCAGGTCCGGACGCGTTCCCGGGATCTTGCGTTGTGCCACAGGGACCTCTCTGTGCGCCGGCTCCAGTGAGGGTTATCAGTTACTGGATAATTGTAGTTTTCAGTTGGTTGAGAGTTAGTCATGGACCTGGACGTAACTAACAGACCATACTATAAACCACTATTGGTTTATTGGGGCTGGAGGACCCAAATTGATTTAATAGTAATCGAACGGGACCCAATGGAGCGGTTTGTTTACAGTTCGGAAATGGTGTGTGTGTGTGTGTTTGTATGTATGTGTGTGTGTGTGTGTGTGTGTGTGTGTGTGTGTGTGTGTGTGTGTGAGAGAGAGAGAGAGAGAGAGAGAGAGAGAGAGAGAGCGTGCGTGTTTACAAAGGTGTTTTATCTTTGTAACAGAAGAGTGTATACTTAAACGATTTCTACGACAGTTTAGACTTTTAAAACATGCAGTTAAGGTGGCTAGATAGTGAATGTGTGCGTGGATGAGATAAGAGCCTGTGTACTGTCTCGATGATGGAGGGCCGGGCCATGGATGACGGAAGGGCGTGGGTGTACAGTGTGGCGTTCAGGTTCTCTGGGGCCATTGAAGTGTATGTATACATACACAGCTGGATACTGGTAGATAAACACATGTTTCTGCTATGTAAACATAACAATGCTCGTGATAGATTTTAGTGTCTTTGTAGAGTGAATGGTCTTCCATCAGGATGGGTGTAATAAATAAAGATGAAGGTGAGATCCTTGGGTGGATTAATGGAGATTGTGTTTACGTCGGTTGAATAAGAAACAAGGAAACGAGGAATAGGAGGAAGGAATTATAACAGGAATGCGAAGTTGGAACAATAAAATAATGAAGAAGTGGAGAAGGAGAAGGGGTAATGGGAAGGTGATAAGAGGAGGAAAAGAAGAAATAGGAGGAGGAAGAAGAGTGGGGATAAAAGGAGGGAAAGAAGAGGAGGAAGAGGAGGAGGGGAAACACTTGCCGTGTTGTTGTTCCCCAGAGACCTGTTAGTCTCTGCTACCTGTAACCACGTGATGGGGATTCTCCATCACAGGTAACGTTAGAGGTCTTGGGGAAGAAGTATCACTTGTTTCAAGTGCGCACGGTCACGTGTGACGTAAGACCTCTCATGAGGTCATGTAACGTATCTCGTGATGCTTTTCAACAGTCACACCACGTCACACAATGTAGAACATAAGTGACACAAAATTGCATCGTCTCGTGTGGTAAGAAGTCACGAAGGGGTTGTAGGGTGTAACCATCACGTGATTTCACTACTTGTGATGCAGTGCATGTCACGTGGGCGGTCGTAGATGTTGGGACGCCCATAACTCCTGGTTATGACTTTGTCTTGTAGCTGAAATTGCACCACATGTGCCTGGCGTCGCTCTTGCTGCTGTTTTCGCTTGAGGCTGACTGGGCTGACAGGCGTTAAACCTCGTTTATCTCCCCCCCCTCTCTCTCCCTCTCTCTCTCACTCTCTTTCCGTTTCTTTTGTGCTTTTTCTTTCGGTTTCTCTCTTTACCATTTCTCTTCCTTCACTTCCTCTTCTCTTTTTCTCCTTTTCTCTTCTTTTTACTTCTATCTCATTCTTTTCTTTGTTTCTGTCTTTTTGTTTATTCTCTTTTTCTCTCTTTTTATTTTATCGTTTCCTTTTCTTATTCTCTCTCTCTCTCTCTCTCTCTCTCTCTCTCTCTCTCTCTCTCTCTCTCTCTCTCTCTCTCTCTCTCTCTCTCTCTCTCTCTCTCTCTCTCTCTCTCTCTCTCTCTCTCTCTCTTTCTCACTCGTTCGCTCTATCTCTCTCTCTCTCTCTCTCTCTCTCTCTCTCTCTCTCTCTCTCTCTCTCTCTCGTTCGCGCGCGCCCATTATGATGATTTGTTTTTCATTTGATTACCAAGTTCAAAGTTCGTTCATAATGCATTTGTTATTTGGTTAGTAATGTTTGTATTCAATTATTCAAATATGGAGATAGGCGTAATGCATAGCTTGATATCCTGTTGTATCACATTGCATTGCTGTCTTGTTCCGTTGCTTATAAGTTGATTGTTATATCAATACCATTTAATTGTTTCGTTTATTTGTGTTATCGTTTTAACATCTATTTGTTTCTTATTTGCTAATTTTGTTTATTTATTTATTAAATGAATGAGTTATTGCGAAAAAAATTTATTTGAATTTTGTTTATGATTTCTTTTGATTTTTTTATTTGAATTTTTTATTATATTGTTTTTCATTTCTTTATGTTTTTTTCTAATTTATAATTCTTTTGGACATTTGTACTTTAGTTCTATTTTTGTTTCGGTTCTCTTTTTGATTTCTTGATTTTCCTTTTTTTTCTTATATTGTTTTTCATTTCTTTATGTTGTTTTTTTTCATTTATAGTTCTTGTGGATATTTCTGTTTTCGTTCTATTTTTGTTTCGGTTCTCTTTTTGATTTCTTGATTTTCCTTTTTTTTCTTATCTTGTTTTTCATTTCTTTATGTTTTTTTCATTTATAGTTCTTGTGGATATTTCTGTTTTAATTCTATTTTTGTTTCGGTTCTCTTTTTTTTTTTTTTTTTTTGCGAAATTTTTATCTTATTTTGGATTATATCAACGTCCTTTGCATCGTAACCATGTGCTGTGCCTTAAGTTCATGCATCAAAGGATTACAAAGGATTACAAAGGCGGAGCATGCCGACAGGAGACCTTTTGGTCCATATCTAGGTCGGATGCGAAGAAAAAAATCATACTAATAAATGAATAAATAAAAACTACAATAATGTAAATAACAAATAAAATACATGAATAAATGCATAGGCATAGTTAAATAATAAACAAACAGGTAAATAGTAAATAACAATAAATTGACATATAACTAATAATAAATGAAAATCAAACAGACAAATAATAATAAAACAAAAACAAATAATCATTTATTCTTTTTATGTTGCCTGGGTGCCTATAATGGTCTTAGACTCTTCAGAAGCTTCTGTGCTCTAGATACAGACATTTCCAATTTCCAGAGGAGGGGGTTTTGCAACAGAGATCGTTGCTCTGTACAGTAAATAAAATAAGATTGTATTCTGGTCTCCATTTGCCACATATAACTGCATATTTTGCAGTTTAATTTTGATTCTTATTTGTTTATTCATTTATTTATCTTTCATTTATTTCTGTGTCTGTGCAGGGTTATTAATTTACTTATAAACTACAATATTTTTGTGATATAGGTCCTGATATTTATTTGCTTATTTATTCACTTATTAATTTGATTATTTATTTATTACGTATTTTGTGAAAAAAAATTAATCCTGAGATTTATTTACTCTTTTGTTGACTTAAGTATTTATTCATTACGTACTTGTATTTTCATCTTGTTCTATTTATTTTATTTTATTTTTTCCCTGACGTCGGTAAGCCTGCCGTGTCTCTTTCTCCTGCACGCTTATTTTATATTTTTCTCAGGCACTCACAGTATTTTTCTCCGGCACACAATAGGTCCTTCGAAGTTCCAATTTAAGATTAATGGTAATCTTCCGCTGCATATTTTACTTCTACTGTGAATCTGTCCCATTTTTCCTTAGTTACTCTCTCCCTCTCTCTCTCTCCCTCTCCCTCTCTCCCTCTCTCTCTCTCCCTCTCTCTCCCTCCCCTAACATCCTCTCTATCTCCTGGCACACATCTATTCTTGTGGCATCCTTTACATCCATTCTTGGGAGCAGTCATTCCTCTTGTGAAGAATTCCGCCTTTCTCTCCTTCCAGTAATATCCATACTGTTGTTCCTTCACACTACCGCTTCCTTGCAATGAATTACTAGGAAATAGCTGCGATAAGTTTAGGGCGCTCCACACCAGACTTGATCAAATTGCCTGTCGTCCGATGGGAAAAAAGAAGTCGGGACTAAGTTGCGAAGTCGAGCGGGGTTAGAAGGTCCAAGGATCCTTCGTGAGAGGAGGAGTCTTGAGCAGTGTGGATTCAGCTCGGCGCCCGTATCCTCCTGTTTGCCTTCCACTTCACCGCTTACGCGTTTTGGCGCTTCTTCGGCTTCAGATTATCTTCTTGCTACGGTCTTGGTGTGTGGTTTTTGAGGTAGTGCTACTTCATACCCAGGGCACACGCACGCACACGTATGCATTATCTCTGTTTGTCCATTTATGTGTTTCTGTCTGTTCCTTTCTGTCTCTCTATGTCCCTCTCTGCCCCTTTCTGGCCATCCCCGTCACTGTGCCCCTATCTCTATCTATCTATCTATCCATCTATCTTTTTCTCCCCCCTCTCTCATTCCCTCTCCCTCATCCCTTCTCTCTCTCTCTCTCTCTCTCTCTCTCTCTCTCTCTCTCTCTCTCTCTCTCTCTCTCTCTCTCTCTCTCTCTCTCTCTCTCTCTCTCTCTCTCTCTCTCTCTCTGTCTTTCTATCTATCTGTATCCCTCTCTCCTCCCTCCAGCCCTCCCTCTCTAACTCTCTCTGACCCTCCCTCCATCTCTCTCTCCCCTCCCTCTCCCTCTCCCTCCCACATTCACTCTTACCTTCTCCTTCTCTCTCCCTCTCTACCCCCACTCTCTCTCTCTCCCTCCCTCCCTCTTTCTCCTTCTCTGTCCCTCTCTCTCTCTCTCCCTCCCTTCCTCCCTCCCTCTCCCCTCTCTCTCTCTCTCTCCCTCTCTCTCTCTCTCTCTCTCTCTCTCTCTTATCTTGTTGTGTCCGCCTTACATGGCTGCTGTAGTTTATAGTTATTGTACTCTGGTGCAATGATTGACAATAAAAATAAATTGGTAGAGGCCAACATCGATAAGCCATGGGAAAACGCTAAGGGGTGACTATGGATGAGGAAGAGGGGGAGGGGAAGAAGGAAGGGGACTAGAAGAAGAAGAAGAAGAAGAAGAAGAAGAAGAAGAAGAAGAAGAAGAAGAAGAAGAAAAAGGAGGAGGAGGAGGGGAACTGGGAGGGGAGTTCGTTGGAGTGATCGTTGTGTATGGAAGGCGTTTATGGATGAACACAAATGTTTCAAACGAAACAAATTGAAAGTAAACTTGAAAACGAACATTTGCATACGGCGGACTAGGACCAATGAAAATGGTGGTTTGTCAGACTTGTTTGAAGAGTTTTTCCCTCTGCTGAATAAAATCGCCTCATGACATCAAGGATGAAGTGTCCTGGATCGTAGCGATAAGGTTATTTGCGGTAGATCCGGCACATGCAGATGTTTCTGACAATTAACTATGATCGCATAGCGGCAGTCTGAGCAATGCAAGACCCAGGTTCGGAGCAAAAGAGTACGAGGAATTCTTTATGACGCTTTGTTCTGGCTGAGGTCCAGTACTCAGGGACCAACAGACACAACCATATATTTTAAGCAGTGAAGGGTTTCGTCTGAGAAAGCGAATTTGCCATCTGGCAGCCATAATGAAATGTATAGAGTATGGCCCAAAACCCAACAGAAGCTGTTCACCGCACAACCTTTGTCTTGAACCCAAAATCATCAACCGCTTAAATGGGAGACTATATACATAAATAGATTAATTAATGAAAAATGGGGTGCAGCCTAGAAAGACAGAGAGGGCGGTGACTTGATAGTCTCGTCCTGTGTCAGACACACATACAAGATAAAAAGAAAGAAGAGAGCTTGAAGCAAGGGAGCGTCAAGCGAGGGACGTGAACTTAAGGAACGTAAAGAGAGGGAACATGAAGCGAGATAAAACCTCACTGGAACCATAATGACAAAGGGCTCGTTGGGGAAGGGGTAATAACATTCATCATTGCCCTCATCTCGCCAGTGACAACGACATTTCCTCCCTTGGTAAACCCAGCACACATTACAGGCCGAGATGCGGCCAACATAAAACAAAAATAAATAAATAAAAAATGGCACAGTCCAGAGATTCTATACAAGAGTCTGGAAGGAAAATGAATGGAAGCGACCGCAAATCCAGTTAGAAAAAACAAACAGCAAAGCCCATTCCATTAGTAACGTCTTTTTATATCAAACGGTACACTTGTTCCAGTACACACACACAGAACACACACACACACACACACACACACACACACACACACACACACACACACACACACACACACACACACACACACACACACACATATATATATATATATATATATATATATATATATATATATATACATACATACATACATACATATATTCTTTCTTTTCTTATGGCACAGGTTTTCTCCAATTGAATTCTGATTGAAGTCAATTGTAGTGGCTTCCAGTGAGGTATTCTTTAACGTATTAAATACCTTTATTGGTAGCAAAAAGTGTCTTAATGTAGCTATTCATGTAGCCAACAGGGGGTGTAAAAGAATATCCACTGTTGGATATCGACTAGATGTGTTCGATGAAAGTAACAGGCTGAGATCTGTTGACTTTACCAACTAAACTCTTGAGTTTTTCGCCTCTTTCTACTGTTGGCTAAATGAACAGCTACATCCAGACACTTTCTGCTATCAATAGAAAGGTATTTCTCGAGTTAAAAAATACCACATTCAAGATTGTGAAAACCACTAGCGTAGTTTATTTCAACCAGAATATATATATATATATATATATATATATATATATATATATATATATACATACACACATACATACACACACACACACACACACACACACACACACACACATATATATATATATATATATATATATATATATATATATATATATATGATATATATAGTGTACTTATTCAAACCTTCTTTGTGCATGGCATGTTTGTGAGATGGAATATGTGTATACGGTGATATATGTGATGGTTGCGTAGTTGGTAAAGCCATCTCTTAGACTGTTGATAAACCTGTGTTTTCCTGTGTACAACTTGATTAAAAGTGGAAGAATTACCCAGTACAAAATTGGTTAATCGAGTTTGGCTTTGACTAATTCGCTAGATCCGAGGTGCCACAGAAATGAACGAGATAGCGTGGCGGAAACCAATTTGGAAAAAGAAATATATGACCCGGACTGGAAGGTATCAATGGAAACCGTCTGTAACTTGTCACCTGCCAAGGAGAACCACGGATATGAAGGAAATAATTTGGCGATAAGGATAATAAAATGTTAACGTTGTGGCACCCGGTAAGGATTTTTTTTTCTCCCTCTGCGGTGACGGATATATTTGACGACGTATTTGACTCTTTGGGGCAAGAGGCTCAACCCGGCCTGTGTACACAAGGTTTGTGTAACTTCCTAAAGTTGAACACTTGACTGAGCCAACGAAGGTCGTTTCGTGCAATGTCGCGGTTGACATGCTGTAGGTTAGATTTTGGCATTTAAATCTGGGGGAAATTTTAGTTTATTCATTTAATATTTGTTTGTTTATTTTTGGTCGTCGGGTATGAACTGGTTGTGCAAATTTTTTAATGTGAGTATGTATATACATATGTAGGTGCATGAATACATGCATACGTATAAGAGCATACATAATTACATACATAAAAGTATGAACATTCATACATTTATAAGTCTAAGAATCTCATATTTAACCACTTTCATTGTATAGGATGTAACAGAATTACTCCTTAATTGTTCTGCCTGCCACGTAATATCTTGAACCTAGATACATCACATTTACCCAGATTTTAATGATGCAGTCATGTGTCATGTAATTTTCATGCAATATAATAATTATTATAAATTATGTGTATCTGGTTCTAACATATCAGCTAAATGAAAACATGTTAGTTCCCCACACAGGCCTCTAAAGAATGGAAGTTTCTTGTATGCTTTTGCTTACACACGCGCACGCACAGAAGCACATGTACACACGAACGCACACACGAATACACATTACACACACACACACACACCTACACCTACATATATAGATGTATACACAAGTATACTGTGTATGCATACTTTTACACGTGCACCTAAACATATTGAAATTTTTCGTTTCAATTTGATGCATGGGTGCCAATTTGGTATAGTGAACAGGTATGAAAAAGAGTTTTGGAACCGAGTGAAATAGATTAGGTCACGCACTATCAACCGCTTAGCGGACACTTCGTGACCCTGCACGTCGCTGCTCGTGCGGGATGGGCACTTCGCGGATTCCAAAAGGCAGTAACCAACCCGCGGACCTCCCCAGAAGGTCGCGGTTCTTCAGCGTGTTGGTTGTGGTCGTCCAGAAGAACTGGATCCAAATCCAGTGGAGAGCTTGGAGGAGGAGAAGAAGATAGATCCAGTGACACACAACGGACATGTCCTCTGCAATTGCCTTCTGGATCTTCCACGGGCAAGGGTCCGAGTACACGGCAGACTCTATGAGCTTCCTGCCGAAGTTCGGGTCGAAGTTTGTCCCGTCAAAGTCGTAATATTTCTTGTAGTTCGAGAACGGGCAAGGGGTTTGAGATCCTAGTCTACAGCAGGAGACGGGAAAGTGTCCGGAGGTCTCTTGGAGTTCGAGTATTTGGCCGAACTCCCGGTAGCCGTGGTGAGTGGTACCGCAACACCGGTACTGTGCCTGTACCGCGTTGACAAGGGTCCGGCTCGTCTCTTCGAAAAGAAACTTGTCCATGTGTTCCCGAAGTCGGGTCTCGATCTCTAGCATCTGTAGCCCAGCGTGGGCCGTCAGGTAAACAGACACGTAGGCAACCACAAGGAGAACGAGAACTCCGAAGCTGAGACAACCCATCCAAGGTCCAATCAGGCTTACCCATATCCCACACAAGCGATACCTTGTGAAGTAGTTCTGGACCGTAGTGGTATACTTCAACATGAAACAGTGACTCATAAACACCCATGAATAGTACTTGAGAACATCCATGAGGGCTTGTTCTGTGGCCCCGCCGTCAAGAGGCTTGATGTCTGCCACGGCGGTGAAGACATACTGCATGTACGCCGAGGCGAAGGCCAAAGTCCCAAGGATTAGTTTGGACACGAAGGATACATTCGTGCCAAGGATAAAGCGGCCGCTCTCGTGGACTTTGGGCAAGACAACAAGGACCATTAGGACTCCGGAGGGAGGCACGGAGGAAGAAGGAAGGAGTCCGACTTCGTAGGATCAATATTCTTGCACAAAAGCGAACTTTGAGATTAACGTCTTTTCTCTGTGGTAACGTCCCTTGTTCTCCAATAGAATCATGTCGTGTTAGCTGGAATGAAATACTTAAAGGCTGACAACCAAATCAACAAGATGAAGCGAGACTTATTTTTCGTGACTCCTTTCGGGTGGATACAGTAGTCACTATCCAGAATAAAATCTGTAAAGTGTATCACTGTCTCGAGGATAAAAGAAAAAGTATTTCTTTACCATGAACCTGGATCACGTGATAGGCCCGTGATTAAAAGCTGTTAACTTTCGAATGAGAACAGAGATCTAATTGTACACCAATTTGTGGGCAGTGTTCGACCTTAGACACACACACACACACACACACACACACACACACACACACACACACACACACACACACACACACACACACACACACACACACACACACACACACACACACATATATATATATATGTGTATATATATATATATATATATATATATATATACACTCAAGCTAACGCACACATCTACACATACGCACACCTACATTCATTCGCTCACATGGACACACCTACGCACGCACTTGAACACCTATACACATGCAAGCAAAAACACGCACACACCGTAAGTCTGTGTGTGTGTGTATGCGTGTGTATGTGTGCGCTCGCTCTCATTTGTACACATGTAAAGCACAGTAGGCGTACATTAACGTTATTGTTAGTACATGAACAAGTGCATTTGCGCTTCTGTTGGTCCTCCGACTAGCAGAGACGAGCAGAGCGTGGCTTTGTCGCGCAGCCAGCGGGGGTTTTTGGAATGGGTCCCACGTCTCTGCCGTTGATTTATTTCGAGTTGAGGGGTGGGGGATGAAGGATTGGGATGGCAGTAAGCCCTATGGCGTAGCATTGTGCTATTATTAAATCCCTTTGGGAGAGGGGAAGGGGGTAGGATTCCAGAAGCTGAATAAAATCTCGTATGTATATATATATACACACACACACACACACACACACACACACACACACACACACACACACACACACACACACACACACACACACACACTCACACATATATATATATATATATGTATATATATGTATATATAATGTGTGTGTGTTTGTGCGTGTGTCATTTTGTTGTCATTGGATCTATTCTGGTCGGCCATTTTCTCTCGCCATTAATTTCATCTGCTCCATTTGCTGTATCCACTTCCGACAATAAATTCACGGTGGTCATCTTGTCGAAATAATCGGGTCGGAACTGTCGTTGAAAAAGTGATGAGGTTAATAAATCTGTTAATTACAATTTTTGAAAAAATAATGTATATTCGGAATTCGAAATGTGATGTATTTGTTGGGCGATGCGTTTTATCATTTATTCATTTACATGTTTATTAATCTATTCACTTATTAATCTATTTATGTACTTGTTATTTTTTATTTATTTATTCACATAGTGTGGATGTGTTTAGTAATTTATCTATTAATTCTTTTTGTGGTTATCCATATACATAGGGCAAAGGTGAAGGCTTGCTTCTTCAATCCGTGAATAGTGGGTGATGACTCACGGGTGAATGGAATCGATTGGTTTTGGTCGCAGCCTTGTGATCATGTGTATTTGTTTCAACAAATAAAGAAAAACAATATAAAATATGTAAATACAGAGACATGTAGTGTATATATATATATATATATATATTATGTGTGTGTGTGTGTGTGTGTGTGTGTGTGTGTGTGTGTGTGTGTGTGTGTGTGTGTGTGTGTATGTGATTGGTGTACTTATGATTAGCTGACCTATAGATAGATAGAAATAAATTAGGTAAAGTAATTTAAAAAAGCTGTGACGGCATCATTGTAGACTAGGAAATTCCATCTTCATTATTTATTCCTTGAACGTAGTCTCCTGAACTAAATATAATCGCCTGGCGTTAGCTTGAATAAAGTCAACAAAGTACACGTGAACGAGGTCTTAACACCTTGGGTTTCGATACACCACGCGGTCTGAATAAAATCGTTTTGCTTAGCTCCTGTGGTTAACGCCAGGTGGTTTCTGCCAGCTGGTCGGGTGCCAGACAAGAAGTCTTGGAGACTCCTGAAGGCCTTCCAGGTTCCAACAAAGGCTCCTGGACCTCAAGTTAATCTTCCCCCCTCCCATGCACCCGGGACGGATTCAATATATCAAAAGGAGAGTAATCTTGGCTTTTAATCACAACGAAGTATCTCTTTTTGGCGTCTCGGTGGTCAAGGTCCTCATGCAGACCCTCGGTGTACGTGGAACGGTCTCTGTTCTGTGATCGTTTATTTAGGTCGTGGTTATTACCTGAATTATTTTGTATTTTGTGTTGATACGAATGCACGCGTACGCGCGCGCACACACACACACACACACACACACACACACACACACACACACACACACACACACACACACACACACACATATATATATATATATATATATGATATATTTATTTATTGATTTATTCGTTTATTTATTTATTCATTATCTTCGAAATTGTTAAAGAATGATATGAACTGTTCGACCAGGGATTTGAAACACGGAAAAAAATCAAATTTATTTTAAATCATGTTATGTGTGATGGTGACGTATCGATAGGAGACTATGGTGTAATGACAAAAAACAGAAAGTGGGAAAGAGTACCTCAGCAAGTAAATAAATAGATAGATAAAACAAAATCTATAAATAAAAGAAATAAAATGTAGATTTTTCTTCTTCTTTTTTTCAAGGTGTATGTACTAAGGTACGCAAGTGAACATTATTTCTTCATGCTTGGTGCACATATTTAGGAATACAAGAAGGATAAGATGTGTAATCAAAGTTATAGATATGCAAGGTGGATGTGTAAAAAAGAAGTCCCATACACGTATGTTTGTATGGCATCAAGTTATGGACAATACAATAGGAATAGATTACCTAAAGAATACATTAACAAAAACATGTTAATATATACAAAGAAGTTGATGGAGGAAGTGTGAGTAATAGAGAATATAAATAACAAGCACCGAGGTGGCACATGTAAGGGATAGGATGGGAAATAAACGCCACAGTTTGAGGGAAAATGGTATGGAAAGTGAGATCCAGAAATGAATGTGGATGCATAGTTCATGCATGGAAAGAGCGGGTTTAAAGATACAGGACACGGTAACGCTGGTGAGGTGAAAAGGAAAAAAGCGGAGATATTGGGAGATTATTCGAAGATAAGAGGAGAGAGGGACGTGAGATAGGGGTTCTCTACTTCTCTAATTTTAGAAGAAGACGCCATGCCCCCCCCAAAAAAAAAAAAAAAAAATCACTGGAAAAATTGAGGTTTATAAGAATTATTATTTTTCCTGAGAATCTGTGTCTTCCGACTCTGAGTTTGTATCATGTTTTCCTTCCCTTAGATGTCATTTATTTACTTCAGAAGTAAGAGCCAATCAACGTGGAAGACCCTACTGTGATCTATAGGGGGTCTCCTGTAATCCTTTTTACCCTCTACGTCACTCCTATCTCTTCGTCTCGTGCGTCCTGCACACCCATTCCAAGTTTTTCTTCTTTTATTTTGAATTAGTCTTCCCTCTTCTCCTCGCCCTTTCTCGTTTTCGTCCTCCTCCTCCTCGCCCTCCTCCTCTCGCCCTCCTCCTCTAGCCCTCCTCACCCTCCACCCCTCCTCCCTCTCTTCTTCGCCCTCCTCCTCTTCTTCGCCCTCCTCCTCTTCCTCGCTCTCCTCCTCCTCTTCCTCCTCCTCCTCCTTCTCCTCCTCGCTGTCCTCCTCCTCCTTCTCCTCCTCGCTGTCCTCCTCCTCCTTCTCCTCCTCGCTGTCCTCCTCCTCGCACTCCTCCTTTCCCCAATCCATCTCTACTCCTCCTCTTCCTCGCCCTCCTCCTCCTCCTCCTCCTCCTCCTCCTCCTCCTCCTCCTCTTCCCCTCCTCCTCTGCCCCTCCTCTTCCCCTCCTCCTCTTCCCCTCCTCCTCTTCCTCCTCTATCTCCTTCCCATCTATCGTTTTTCATCCTGCTCCACTCCATTCCCTCTTCCTCCTCGTCCCTCCTCCTCCTCCTCCTCCTCCTCCTCGCCCTTCTTCTCTTCGCCATCTTCCTCATCCTCCGTTTCCTCCACCCCTTCCCCCTCCTCCTTCTCCACCTTCTCCTCCCTCCTCCTCCACCACCTACTACTCCGCCTCGCCCTCTCTATCCTCCTCCTCCTCCTCCTCCTCCTCCTTCCTGACCCCTCCTCCTCTTCCTCTTCTATCGCCTTACCGTCTATCCCTTTTCCTTCTCCCCTCTTTCTCCCCTCTTCCTCCCCTCCCACGCTGCCCCTTTCCTCCCCTTCCTTCTCCTTTTCCCCTTCCCCCCTCCTCATCCACTCCTCCCCTCTTTCTCCACTACTTTTCTTCCACTTCTTCACTCGTCTGCTCCTCTCCTCTTCCTCCACTGCTTTTTCCATTTCCCCACCCTCCACTCCACTCCTCCTCCACTTCTTCCTTCTTCCACTACCTCTTCCTCCTCCTTTTCCTTTTTTTCTCCTTTTCCACTCTTCCACTCCGTCTCTCTTCTTCTCTTCCTCTCCTCTTCTCATCCTTTCTCCCTCTTCTCTTCTTTTCTTCCTCCTCTCCCAGTCTTCCTCCCGCTCCTCTTTACCGTCTTTCTCCATCTTCACCTCTCCCCTTATACTTCTACCTCTTCTTCTTCCTCTTCCAATTTTACATTTTTTCAACGACCCACTTCTCATGACTTCCCTGTTAGTGGACCTTCCCTGATTTGCTCCAGATAGCGTGCGCGCGCGCGCGTATGTGTGTGTGGTGTGTGTGTGTGTGTGTGTGTGTGTGTGTGTGTGTGTGTGGTGTGTGTGTGTGTGTGCGTGCGTGCATGCGTGTGGGGGATGCTGGCGTGTGCAGTACTTGAGGTCCACGCTGTACGTTTGTCCAATTGTTGCTCCTGAGGATAGAACGTCCCTCTCGTGGCTCGTGGCTCGTGTTTCATGTTTCCTGTCTCGTGTTTCGTGTCTCGTGTTTCCTGATTCGTGTCTCAAGTTTCGTGTCTCAGGTTTCGTGCCTAGCGTTTCGTGTTTCGCGTACAATCGCTATAAACTCTGTCGCCTTTCGTGCGTTTAACTTCTCGCATATCATAACTTGTAGACGGCGTTTCCTCCGTGCCATTTCGTTTGTGTTTAAGGTTGATATTGCAAGACAGTGCATACAGAAATGGATCTTATGCTCAGTAATGGAGGTTGTGTTTGTTCATGTTCTAGAGGGATGAGTGACGTGAGACGGCGGATGGAGCTTTGATTCTTGCGCATAGCGTGGTTACTAATGATTATTTTTTTTTATTCAATTATTATCTATTCACTTTTTCGTTTATTTACCAGTTTGTTTATTTATTCAGTTGTGCATGTATTTATCTATTTACATGTTATTTTTTTTTTGTATTTATTTATTGGGTAGTCGATTGATTGATTAATTTATTTTATAAAGATGTTCCTCCATATACCTCCTATCATCTTGTCGGTCTATGGGGACTTCCATATCATTAGACATTTGGGGATTATCTTCTTTTCGTATCACAGTTAAAAAAATTCTATCAAGCTAGCATCCAAGCCGTTCGCCATATTTCAACGAGTAATTATTATCATTGTTGATATTTACACTGTGTGATTAAGGTTTAAGCTCAGTGTCTAAAAAGGCAAGAATCGTCGGAAATGACTTCATGTATTTGGAGATAGAACACGAAAGAAAGTAATTAAAAATACGGTTAAGAATAATCTATGATATCTAATGAGGCTGAGGCACAATGTCGAAGGGGTACAAGTCACTCAACTGCCTGACAATTCAGTCTGGTGTCAGCTTCACGACACAACGTAAGTACTGACAAATTTATAGTATATTGTAGGTTCCCGGTGGGAGCCAGTTACTATAAGTAATATTAACATTAATGATAATTATGATAATGGTAGTAATAATATATCAGTCATGATATTGAAATGGAGTGGAGAGCTTTGTTACATGAATAGGTGAACTACTATTTGTTTATTAATGTATATATATATATATATCCATTTATTTATGTATATATATATATATATATATATATATATATATATATATACTGTATATATATATATACTGTATATATATATATATATATATAATATATATACTGTATATATATATATACATATATATATATATATAATATATATATACTGTTTATATATATATATATATATTTTATATATATATATATATATATATATATATTTATTTATTTGTTTGATTTAAGGTTTATGTTCATTGTACGTGTTCCCACGTCCAGGTTTCCAATTACAACCATTCTGAATTTCATTTCCTATCGATCCTCACTATATGGACAAATCTTTCAAATTCATTTGAAAAATCATGATCGACAATATGCTCATGACAAAAAAAAAATATGAACACAATTTTATAGATAGTTTTATTTTAACTGAGGAAACGAGAATCGCTGCCTTAAAATAAAACACTTGTACTGTCCTCCTCTTTCTCCACCTGCTCCTCTTCTTCCTCCTCTCCTACTTCTCCTTCCTCCTCCTCCTCCTTCTTCTTCCACGTATCCCCAATAGACCCAATCTCCTTTCTTTTTTATTTCATCACCGTGACAGTTTCCCTTTCTTCATTGTTAAGGATATTTATGGTTCCGTCCTTGGCGAGTTTCTCCTTTCTTCGTCAAGTCGAAGCGTCGTCTGTCCCCCTCGGAAGGCTCGTCTTCCATGTCTTGAGCAAAAGCAATCTGATGCGGCTTGCTGGGCATGTCCATCCTTCTTGCCACATCCCCGACGACTTTTTATTTATTCATTTATGTCTTTATATCATTCCAGTCATTTGTTTGATGTATTTATTCTTTTTCAACTCTGGATTGGTTTATTTACTTAGTTACCGGAAGGCAGGACGTGGAGGGGAAGTTAGTCTTTTGCTCCGTCAGAGGCCTCTCATACCATTCCGTGACGCGCACGACCACAGCAACCTCTGTCACATTACCACAGCGAACTCCTACATTTCACTTTTACACCTACCTGGCCTCTCTCCTCCACGCTTCCCATCTCGTGGCGTCCAGTCAGTAACACACTTCATATTCCATCATTCGTTCGCACGGACCTCCCTGCCCAATCCCATTTTCTTTCTTTTATCGCCGCCACAATATCTTTCCCTCCAGTCTGCTCTCTCGCCCAACTAGCTCTCTTCCTGCCTTACAGCGTTTTTCCTAGAATTTCTCTCTCCATTTTCCATTGCACACTCCTCGTCAGTTTCCAAGTCTCACATCCGTAGATTATAGCTGGCATTATACAATGATTGTAAACTTTGCTTTGAATGTATTTACAGTTCGATATACACACACATACCTACACGCACATTATATGTATATAATGATGTAATATGGACGTGCATATGTACAGTATATATGTATATATGTATGTATATAAGAAAAAAAATTGAGTCCTCTGTAGATGAGGGGCAAGGGAAAGATTAGGTAGGACAAACATCTAGGAGCAGGCGAGAAATTAGGAGATTTTGTAACCAAGAGTAGGAGGGTGACATTTCGCCTTCTAGGGATTTCCAGATTTGGGAGACTTGGGAAGCCCAACCCCAACGCGGGACTCCAGGTCAACTAATAGATATTTGATAACATGGGATTTCCTAGATGGGAAAAATGAGAATAGCTCGATGAGGTTGCCGCGTTCCTCTCTGGGTGAGGCATATGTTTATGTATATAAAGGAGGATCTAGCTGCCTCACCATTGTAACCCTTGAGGACGAATCCCGGGCAGGGTTCGAAACGTCGGGATTCAAGCACCTGTTTCTGAGTTCGGTGTATTTTACCTATAGCATATGTATGTACGTATGTATGTTGAACCTTTACCAAAGAGAGAGTAAATATGTAAGTTCGATGTACACACAAATACACACGCACAGTATACGAATGTAATGTATGTATTATGCACGTGTGTATGTATATATATACAAATACACATGCGCGCAGTATATGTATGTAATAAATGTAATATGTATGTGTGTATGTATGTATATGCATATGTATGTGTATGGTGAAACTTTCTCCAGCAGAGTAAATACACAAGGAACGTAAGTGGAGTAAAAGTGTAATTGTTTCATTTTCCATTTTGCTGATTTTTTTTCTGTTTATTTTTTCGTGAAGTTTGACTAAAATTCTGGCAAAAACTGGCCAGAGATAAAAATCGTGGGTGAATTGCGTTTTTGTATAATAGCAAAGGGGTGAGAAAGGCGAGTTTTTATTTATTATTATATTTATTCATTTGTTTTTAGCTGATCTCATATATTTTCCATTCACTTGTTTGTGTATAGATTAAGAGGCCGAATAAAGGAGGAAGGTATTTATGTCTGTAATAGATTCTTGTATTGTTTTGATAATCCTCAACATCAGGACAAGAAATGGTCTCGATCACCTGAAGAGAATCGTTTGGTTATTCTGTGAATACATTTTGCAAAATACATCACCATGTTAAGAGTCGGGTGTGTTAAAACTGAACACAGGAATTCGTCAGTTATAAATATTGAAAAACAATCTTCTTTTATTTGTATGCTATACGAACCTGTTGTAGGTGGAATTCATATTTATTTTGTGGATTTACGAAAATGGTTACATTGCAGTCAGAGCGATTTTGTGTGTGTGTGCGTGCGTGTGTGTGTGTGTGTGTGTGTGTGTGTGTGTGTGTGTGTGTGTGTGTGTGTGTGTCTGTGTGTGTGTGTCTGTGTGTCTGTGTGTGTGTGATTCACCACGATCTTGGATGACAATTTTGGCTCGTGATCAACAGGTATTACCCTCCCGGATGAGAGCTGTGGCCTTACACATGCATACACACACATACACAATAAACTCCTTTCCCAACAGAGTTAGAGTGCTGGTTTTCAGTGTGTGTATGTGTATGTGTGTGTGTGTGTGTGTGTGTGTGTGTGTGTGTGTGTGTGTGTGTGTGTGTTTGTTTGTGTGTGTGAGCGCGTCCGTACGCACGTACATTCATGCACTAAAATAGAGTAGTTGGACTTTGTCATCCTGGAGCTCATAGTCTCCCTGTTATGAATTATGCCCCATTTGCAGTTTCCAGTTATCCTTTTGGATGATAGCAGGTCATTAATCAAAAGCTCATTAATACATATTTTTTGAAATGGAGGGGATGCAAAAAGATATGTTAATTACCAGACTGACATAGGTTCTGATTATGGATTGGACATTTGGGGGACCTTCTGAACCGTTTGAAGTAAATGGTATTCGTGATTATGGTGTGATTAGCTGGATGTCAAAAAAGAGATTGTCACCGATAAAAAGAATGATGATTTCGATTTTTGAGATTTTAAGCCACTGTCACACTATTACGATTCTCGTCAAATGTAGTGAATTTGAAATCTGCAGGACGACTTCGCCTATAGTATTTTAGACAGTTCAACAGTGTATCTAATATTCGTAGAGGTTTAACTTTACTTTGTTCGTCATTCAGATTCGAAAAAAAAAAATTAAACGAAGTCGTTTTTACTCAAACGAACTCGCTTGAGTCGTGATAGTGTGACCGAGGCTTTAGTGTGTATAGAATAGTATGCAGGTCGAAAATAGGATTAAATAGGTGGATTATTATTTGTGAATCTTATTACATGTTTCATTGTATAATAACCAGGGGTTTGATTAATAGATAACCAGGTGGCTGTAATATATTTAGTTATTAATATTTTTCTTATTGGCTGGTAGCCATTGTGGATGTGACTGTGCTGAATAGGATGTTTGGCGTTGACTGCAATAAAATCCTGAAACTTTCTTGCTGAAGGTAATAAGATAACAGTAAGAAAAAATATACATACAGAATGTAGAAAAGTCAGTCATAAAATTCGTAAGTTCATAAATAATAAAGATTTTTAAAAGTAATAAATGGTAATACGGTAAGAGGATCTTGGAAAATGTTATGTTGATCTTACATACCATAATTTATAAGAAATTTTTACCATGAAAAGGAATTATAAGATGATGTGGGACTGTAATGATTTCTTGTGTAATCAAATTAACAATATTAGTTTAGAAATGATGCCCTATTGACAGTCATGAACTATCGTAACATTTTGACGCCAAACATATAAAAAAAATTCCAGATTATTATATTTTAGTAGACAATTTCTATGATGTGTAGGGGTTGTGCCAAAAGTCTTATCGTCTTCACTGTGGTAACAATTCCCATTTAAATACGATAGTTTTGTATTTGATACAATAGAATTGTGAAGGTATGCTATGTCACGGACTTCTATCTTTGTGAACAGGCTTCTGAAGGTTGTCTCTAGTTTGCTTGGGGAATGCAGCAAACACGAATAAACTAATTTTGTTTAAGCTAGCTTAAAGTCAGTGAATTTCAGCGTACGGGAAGCTTGGGGACATCACAGTCATGTTTATAAAACGTGGGCGGAATAGATGAATTGTTGATTATTCAGTGAGGAAGGGGTTGGGTTTGTTGCGAATGGTGATATTGTGTGTTTCCGGGAAGAGCAGAGACTCTTAACACATAATATCTCCACAAACACCACCAGCTCCAACAACACCAACACCGACAACACCAGCACCGACAACACCAGCACCGGCAACACCAGCACCGGCAACACCAGCACAACACCAGCACTAACAACATCAGGACCACCAACAACAACAACAACAACAACAACAACAACAACAACAACAACAACAACAACAATAATAACAACACTAGCAACGACATCACCACCACCACTGACACCTCTCCCCTCCTCCTCCTCATCCCAGAACGCTGGAAATAATTAGACCTCTGCTGGATGGAAGACGAAGGAGCCCCGAAGTAAATTGGGTCGTTAGTCTGGTTTATGAAGGCCCACTACTCATTTGGGCCCTCCGAGCGATTCAAATTACACTTCATGGTCTTTGTCATTCGAAAATTCCTCAGTCTCGTCTTCTGTCCTCCTGTCGTCGCCCGGTTCTTGTCCTCGGGTTGGAACTGATGTGTTGGGCACTGAAACAGTTAGACTTAAGATGGGGTGATTAGACAGAAGCTACTGGGTTTTAGGAGTTGGCTCTCGTCTACTGAATTCATGGTCCTGGGGACGATACCCAGTGGCTATTGGTGAGTGCCACATGCCCTGGTTCTCCGAGCTCGCAGGACAAAGGTTGATTTCGGGGTCAGAAAAGCGCTCCCGGCCTAAGAAGGGGCCGAGATGACTTGGGGGATGGGGGTGACTGCTTAGAAAAGGATTCTTTTTTTCTTTAAACGTGTTTGGAGATTCCAAAGGAAAGTCATGGAAATTAAGGAAGAGAGTCTCTGTAGCGCATTGGATTCTGATCTTACCCCGTATGTATGAAACCTCTGGTTCGATCCTTACGTCCATGAGTGTGAGTGACACTTGGTCTAATTGCCCCAAGGCTATAGGGACCCAATGTGATGATAGTTACGAGCCTCCTAGTATAAGGTCCCCCCACATACATTCACCACTTGTAGTTTTAACTAAGCACGTATGAAAGTCGTTGCGTTTTTTTCATAATTATTTTCTCCGAGGACACTAGCTCATAACATTCTCCTCATTCGTGCGGATGTGTTTCGCGTGTGTCGTGTTAAATTTCTTCATGTGATAAAACGTGCTTGCTGTGAGAGTCGGCAGTGTGGTGATGATAAACAGGAGTCGGCAGTTGTCAAGGTGAATTTACGATCAGGGACTTTGCTCTGCGATAGATTTCTCTCTCTCTCTCCCTTTTTCTCGTGCCAAAGGACTGCAGTGCAACGACAATTTATGGGATTCTGTTCGGGTTGCATTGCAAATGACGATTTGTATAGGGGGCAAGGACTGCAATATTTTGCCAGTAGAGGTCTTTGTGGCGAGTTAGGTTATAGTTTGGATTAGAAGGATAGCGATATAAATTAGGATGTAGGTTGTATAGTAAATTGTACGAACGCTGTTTGCATTGCGCATAGTTATTTATCCCAGTGGAGCGTTATATTACAGGCCAAAGGATATAGTATTTCATGAATTTTGTTGGTGAGGAATAAAATACCTCTGTTTACTAACAGCGGGCCTCGATCATATATCTAGGGATATGTATGGTCCTGTATCAGACGCCTCCTACCCGGTGCTCGGGAGCACTGCCATGTTGTGAAAATACCCTTTTTAAGATTTTTTTTACCATATATTCAGATACAGAAATAGCTTTATCTTTCACTATCACACCTTTTTGGTCACACACACACACACACACACACACACACACACACACACACACACACACACACACACACACACACACACACACACACACACACACACACACACACACACACACACACACACACACACACACACACACACACACACACACACACACACACACACACACACAGAAGAACCTAAAGGTGGCATCAGGTGGATGGAGAGATGATGGGTGGGGGGAAAAAACTCACAAACCCAAATCCGACCTAGATTGGAATATGCAGCAGCGGTTCCCGCACCCAACATGAGAGATAGAACTAGGACTGAGAAAAGACAAAAAAGAAAGGACTGGATTGTTCATATCTGTTTAAATTCCCATAATTGATCAGATCATGTTATAGCCCAAAATGGATTTATACATGAATTTAAGACTTAATATGATAATTTTAGAATAAGAAACTGATTTCTTCCCTTTGTGCCATAATTAGGTAAGTACAGGTATGTAAATACACACATAACATATTTTCAGAGTTGTTCATATACTTATATCTCGAATTCTTTGTTGCAGGTAAATGATGATTTCATTGCACATCACAAGGTTCTCAGGTAAGGAAAGAGATTGAGTTGCTTGTCCAGTGACCGTAACGGTTCGTTGTACGTACGATGACCGTTTGGTGATCGTTTACGAAAGGAATCGTCCAGCATCAACCAAAACAATGTCTGGATAGTCTTTGCCTTGATGTGGATATTTACCCTTTTCACTGCGGAAGGGGGTGTCCTCTACTTGAATAGAATCGGTTGGCGACAGGTAGAATAAACGGCTAAATTTGTAAAATGCAGTGAAACGGCGTTGTTCAATCCCCAAATCGATAATGACAGTGTTTTTTAGCTAACGCGACATGATCATATTTGTCTAAGGCATATATTATGGCGAAAATGCTTCCTCCATCCATATAAAACCCACTTTTTTTCCTTACATGTCACTTTAGCTGAGTAAAATTGCCTGCCGGTAGCCAGAAAAGATGCTGCAAAGAGTGCCTGTAGTTTGCACGGGCTGGTCGAGGTAGCTGTAAACTCGTTTACGTTGCAGGTACCCGTTAGCCATCAGCTTCAATTGTATATTTTTTCCGCCTTTTGATTTCTTAAATGTCCTTTTGAAACGCGCACTTGTCGAGTCATCACACCCCCTTGCACACGTTTACCTTTTTTCTCTCCTTCATTTTCTTCCATTATGTTTTTTCTTGTGTTTTTATATATCTTCATTCCCTCTTACTGCGTACATTAGTTGGTGTCACTTTCCATCTTGTTCATCCAGCCGTTGCCACGTTTATACTCATGTAACTGTTTGTGTACTATCTTCTTTATTTTGTTTGATCTTGCTTTATTTTATTTTGTCATTTTGCATCCAACCTTGTTATGGACGGTAAAGCCATAATAATTCTTTGTGAAATATCAGATCCTTTATTACTCCCTTTTGGCAATGAATTCTGTATTTAAGGTAGATCCTTCATTTCTTTTTTTCCCAAAATTCACAGCCTTTACACTCGATACAATAAGTAGTTTAAGCTCCTTCCCTGTCCTGTTGCTAATATATCCTCTTTTATTTTATTTTTTTTTCCTCTTATCATCCATGGAATTATTGAACAACCATGGCTTCATCACCTATCCTTGTCTATGTCGAGCCTCCTCTTTGTCCTCGTAAAGGATAATGGCTTCATTCAACAGTTTTCCACCCTCATTCCATTGCAACACTTTCTAGTCGTATATTGTTTCTTTAAAATAAAAAACAGATCTCAGTCTTTATCGAACTTTTTATTGTTTTCATTTAATATAATTATCTAATTCACACATTACCTTCCTTTCCCAGATACCTTTTATTTTTTATTTATTTTCAGTTTATTTGTTTATGGATATTTGTTCATTTCTTTAACTTTTGATCTTCCACAACTTACTCCCTTCCTATATTCGGTCAGTATTTTTCTCTACACCTTCCACTGAATAGTTGTTCCATTGCAAATGTTGAATATCTTTCAAACCCCTCCTCCGGAACCATTTGTTTATGCATTACCTTCGTTTTCTTAACATTTCCTTCCTTGGGCGTCCCATCCTTTAATGGCGAATTTCCTCGTAGCTTCCTCAACCTCCGTCGCCTGTACCACCTTTTCCTTCACCATGTTTCCGCGCCATTCCCGTTTTCCTCATTTGACAGGACTGAATGGGTAAGTGTTTCATATATGTACGAGTATGTATGCATTATGCATGTACGTATGTAGGCATATGTATGTGTAATTATATATATATATATATATGACTCACCATGGTCTTGGATTGACAGCTATTTCCCCCCCGGAAGAGAGCTCAGAGCTCATATATATGACCGATCTATGGTTAATGCTGTGACCTTACACACACACACACACACACACACACACACACACACACACACACACACACACACACACACACACACACACACACACACACACACACAACTCCCCGCCCACGAGAGTTGGAGTAACAACCTGCAGCGCAGCGATACTGAAATTATTTCAGCCCTGGTCGGGATTCGAACCCGGACCTTCGTAGTAGCAGCTGGGAACTCTACCAACTGTGTGTGTGTGTGTGTGTGTGTGTGTGTGTGTGTGTGTGTGTGTGTGTGTGCAGCATGTGAAGCAGCGAGAAATTTCGAATATGAAGAAAGATCATAAAGCCGGGAATGTATCAAACTCTGTAATACTATATATCATCTAAGAATTATTGCATTTATAAGTCAATATCTGACGCAGCAGATGTGTTGATTCATATAAAACCAGATCTATCATAAACCAGACCACTTTGATTTATGATATTATAAACTACCACATGATATAGTAAGACTACAAATTATACCAAATGAAAAGAAAGAAGTCAATATACTAGAGATACAATCCCTCTTGAAATAATGCTTTTCCATTGGTTGCTAATAAAATGAGAATCATATCCAAGATATGTTTTCTCAGTTAAAAAGTAATAACATCGGGAAAACCTGAGCAAATGAAAGACATGCTGAGTTCATTTGAACTGTTGACAAACATCGTAGGATGTATCACATAAACACCTGAAATTAAATTCACAGTTCAGGAAAATGGTAGAGGATAGAATCTCTGGATACCTATGCCCCAAGACTATTTGTATATGCTCCCAGCTGATTTAAAAGAAAGTACAAGTATTGAACAACTCGATAAAAAAAATCTTTTGCAAAGGTGTTACGAACTAAAAATGCCAAACAAGATAGTGATTTGTTACTTAGACAACACAAGCTAACGAGGCCGGCTTAAGAAGAATATAAAGTAGTATATCCTTGGAGGAAGGCGGCAGCAAAGTTCCAGGAGTAATGAAGTAGAAATGTATAATTGTGTACATATGATACCAAAACCTCTCGTAGAACGGAAACCTCCGCCATGGGAATTGCGTAAGCCGATTTTCCAAAAATAAAATCAGTCTTGGCACTGTAACTTGCCAAAGTTGACCAAAAAATAAAATTGAATAAAAAGGAACTAAAGGAAATAAAATAGAATAAAACAAAATAAAAGTAAATAAAATCAAGATCGTGATTTAGGCCATGTCACGCTAGAAAATATAGAAAATAGATAAATATATGAATGAATAAACAAAAAATGATAAGTGAAAAAGAAAATAGATAATTTGATAACTAAATAAATGGATAAATATATAAATAAATGCTGTTGCTAATAAACAGACAAACGCACACGACCGAAAACGTAACAATTGTTAGTTTCTGTTATGTAGACCGAAACAGAACAGGCGAAGGGCTCTTCGTGTCTTAACTATTAGTTCTCTTTGGCCTTCAGAGAAAGAACTGACACCAGCGCTTCTTTCCTTATGTATTCACTTACACCGTGACACGACCAGACCGAGAAAGACGTCTGGAAATCTGATAGTAATAATAATGACGATGATAATGATGATGACAGTTATAGTACATAATGATAGTAATAGTAATAATGATATCGATAATAATGATGATGATGATAAGAGTTCTCGAAACATTTATCCAAACATATTTTTTCCAAGAAAAGTCTTCACTTGTTGACTTCAACATTCCAGACCTTCATGAACAAAAGCTGGAATGTAATTTTATTGCTTCGTCAATCTTTATTGAATATCTGCGCGTTCTGTTTTCACTGCCTAATTTCTTTTGTATATTTCACGTTTTCTTCTTTATTTATTTCATGTCGGTCTATCCTTTTGTGTCTTACTATTTTTCTTCTTATTTTCCTTTTCTCTTCTTTAGAGTACTTTCGTTGAAATTATTCATTATTATTATTATCATTATTATTATTATTGATATTATTATTATTATTATTATTGTTGTTGTTATTGTTATTATTATTATTATTATTATTATTATTATTATTATTATTATTATTATTATTATTATTATTATTTTAATTTTTATTTTTTTCTTGTCTGTTTATTTGACTTTGTGTGTAAAATTCCCATTAATTCGAGGAAATATATATGGCCAGGA
This sequence comes from Oratosquilla oratoria, assembly GCF_046742065.1. NCBI lineage: Eukaryota > Metazoa > Arthropoda > Malacostraca > Stomatopoda > Squillidae > Oratosquilla > Oratosquilla oratoria. The sequence goes on along the minus strand of NC_134799.1, from coordinate 36,601,972 downwards.
TAGTGAAATAGTGAACCTCCGTTCCCTTGCTGCGTGTGTATATATATATATATATATATATATATATATACATATGTATTATATATATATATATATATATATATATATATATGTAGTGTGTGTGTGTGTAAATACCAGATTATTTCACTCAGTTACAGGGAGCTACTAAGACCTAAATGAGGTTTCCATCCATGACCTTGAGTTCTCTCTTGCACGTTCCATCGGAAGCTCCCTCGTGGAAATCGGAGGGCTTCCAAGGTCGAGGGAGTTTCTGCAGAAGTGGTCCGGAAGCGAGCTGGAGAAAAGCTGGTGTGAGTAAATAATGGCAAATGCATAACAAATCCACCTCTCAAACAAAGGTTGGGTCTGGTGACGTTGGATCAAGAGAATATAATGTTTTCATGCATACAGAGTTCAAATGTAAGTGTATGTATTTGTATATTTTTATGTGCGTATATATGTGGATATGCATCTGCCAACGCTCTCCCACTCTCCCATCTCACGAGTTTCATTCCCTAACCATTTAAGCACGTGTGTGTGCGTGTGTGTGTGCGTGTGCGTGTATGTGTGTGTGTGTGTGTGTGTGTGTGTGTGTGTGTGTGTGTGTGTGCGCGAGTGTGTATGTGTGATCCATCATGGGTCCTAAATCACGTGCTTGACTCGCCATCAACTTTTTTTTTTATCCAACTATATATATATATATATATATATATATATATGTGTGTGTGTGTGTGTGTGTGTGTGTGTGTGTGTGTGTTGAGACATTGTGACAGGTTTGAGGAAGGAGGAAGAGAAAGGCACGAGTCTAGGGCCGATTTTATTCCTGGCCGGTTCCGCTTATAGCGAAACCGGCCAGGAATAAACTCGGCCCTAGACCCGTGTCTTTCTCTTCTCTCCTCATATATATATATATATAGCTACATGACATTGTTTGAAGGAGAAAAGCGATGAGGTCTGGAAGATGCCTTTCAGGTCTTATGCTGTTGTCCACTTGATTTACAATCGAGGAGTGATCGCCTTGTGGGGAACGTAAATCGTGTGACAATGGGGAAGTATACCTCCATAAATCGTAAATACCCGTCGACTCCTTTCTGTACCAGAAGTGACCTGTTCCCGTTTCGACTTTTTCCCTTCCAGTCTCAAGAAAGTGGTTCGTTACGTATGGCCATGCATTAGTTCTGGAACGCCCGAACTGCATTCCAGTGGGAGGGGAGGGGAGGGGAGGGGAGTTATTGGGCGCGAGGAGGGGGGTGGGAGGAGTGTCTGTTGTTCTTCGGTATCTCCCCCACCCCACCCTCCCCCTTCCCCCCCGGAAGGCAAGCAGACGTCGCAGAGCGCGTCGCTTGAACGCCCGATGGCGGAAGGGGGGCGGGAAGGGGGAGGCGGGTGGCGGTTAGGGAGGAAATGAGATGGAGGAGGAGGAAGAGAATGGAGTAGGTGTTTTTGAGATTGTGGTCTTGATGGTGATGGTAGAGGAGTAGAAGGTAGTGGTGATGATAATGGTGATGGTGGTAGTGGTGGAGTAAATAGTAATAGTGTTGGTGGAGAAGGTGGTGGTGGTGGTGGTAACGATGAGTGTGATGGTGTTGGTGGTGAGTGTAAGGGAAGTAGTGATACTTGTGATGGAGAAGATGATAATTTAGGTGAAGGAGGAAGAGATGGTGGTCGTGATGTTGGTGAAGGAGGAAATTGTGACGGCAGTGGAGGGGGTGGAGGGGAGGTGGAGGTGGACAGAGAACAAATGGAGAGGAAGAGCAAGAGTCAGCGTTTCGTCCAAAGGAGGTCACAAGGCAAAACAATTAACATAAGGTAGTTGTGGAGGAGGAGGAAGAGGAGGAGAAAGAAGAAGAAGAGTGTTAGAGGACTGTAAAGAGAGATCTTGAGGAGGTTGGAGGAATGTGAGTTAAATGACGAAAGGAGTTTGAAAAAAGGGGGCTTGGAGGAGAGGGGAGTGTTGTGAATTGGTGGGTTTGGAAGAGGAGAAGGAGGAGGAGGAGGAAGAGGAGCAGGAGGAGGACAGAGAAGGGGAAGGATGGAAGGAAAGGAAGAGGGAAGAAGTTGTGGAGGAAGGGGAGTGGTGGGAAAGAGAGTCAGAAGGAGTCATATTTTTTTAATGGGAGTAAAGGGACAAGAGAGGAGTATGGGTGATGACTGTGGGTGGGGAGAAGTGGGAGTGGTTAATGGGAAGACATGATTATGGGGAAATAAGTGGGTGGGGGAGGAGTGGGAGGTGAGGGGATGGCGTGGGGAAGGTCAGAAGAAGAAAAGGGGTTATGGTAGGTCAGGGATTTGGCGCTGAAGCCATTTTGTACCTTTCTCTAGTTGTTGTGTATCATAGTGGTGTCCAAGTTTGATAATTGGGTTTTTATTAATTGGTCTAATTCTACTTTTTTTTAACTCTTGGGCCGGTATATTCTCGTTTGTTTTCTGCTTATATACATACAACCACAATCACATTTACACACACACACACACACACACACACACACACACACACACACACACACACACACACACACACACACACACACACACACACACACACACACACACACACACACACACACACACACACACACACACACACACACACACACACGTGCGCGCGCGCGTACACTTACACACAAACCAAAGATCCCATCGCCTCATTAGAACAATGGATTCTTAGTAATGGGAGGTCTTTGTGTAATTCTTCTGAAATTGTCGAGTTGGAGTGGCTTTTTCTGTTGACGCTCTGCTCACGAAGAAAAACGATCTTATATTTCGGCAAGATTGTCTTCGTAAGCTGTCAGTTCGGGGCTGATGGAAGGTGCTGGAGAATCTTGCTAGTATCGAAGTCCCAGAAGTGGGTCTCAAAGTTCTTTTCGAGAACGTAGGAGGACTCTGGAGTGACTTTAGAGCTATTTCGAGGTTCGTGATGGGATGGAGGAAGGCGGGGGGAAAGAACTGTATAATACTTGAAGATTTATTTATTATTTATTTTATTTTATCTTATCTTACTTTTATCGAAGCGTCTGGTCTTAAACTTCGACTGTCTCCTCGACATTTTCGTATCACGTTCTTCCCCGCAGCAGCAGCAGCAACACCAGAAGCCTTCGGGACAAAATGACGACGAAATTTGAGACGCCGAGGAAGGCATTATTGTTTCCCGGAAGCGGATTGATATTCGTTATATTGCGTTCAAGTGTGCAGTGAAGCTTCTGGAAGAAGAATATTTTCGAACTCCGAAGTGAAAAAAAAAAAAAAATGCTGGGAAGGGGAGGAGTCATTTGGAAGAGTGCCAGAGAACAGAGCTTCCAGTGGAAGAACAAGACTGAACATTGAGACTCGGAATGTTTCGAGTCTTTTGTCACCGGGAGGGTCTTCCACGCAGCTGAATGAAATAGATTGACGATTTCCAGGATGGAAGGGCACAAGTACCATCCGTTACAGAAGGGTAGATAATGATGATGATGGTGGTGGTTATGGTGGTGATGGTGGCAGTGGTCGTCTTCGTCATAATGAGATGATGATGATGATGCCCCCCCCCCTCACCTCCTGGATGTCTGATACCTTATCTCTTTCGAAACTTGGGGTCCCCTATCCTCCACCCCCCCCCCCCACCTTCATGTGAGTGTAATCGCTTGGGGAGCAAACGGCACAAGTCGAATAATATAGTGAAATGGATTTGAGTTATGCTAATCTGATATTGACGTAATATCATTGACTGTTGTGCTGTATCTCATTGCTGACACAAAGAAACGAAGTATAATTCTAGGATGAATAGCATGTTTGTTTTTTTTACTTTTGAGGTCCAACAATAGATCTCAAATTATAAATTTTATTATTTTATCCTTCTTGGAAGTATGCCTGACTTATTTTCTTTCCAAAAGCAGAAAGAACACAACATCTACATACTATTATTATGCACCATTAAGTAATCTATTAATCGATCTATTCAATTATATCTTTTATTTAATTTATCTATTAATTAGTTAATTTATTAATCTGTTTTTGTGTTTGTATAATCCTCATTCCGTCTCGTTATGGACCTAAAGAAATTCTTTTAGATTAGATATTTATTTTTTCCTCTTTGTAATGCAACTCTCGTGTAAAGTGACTTCTGAGTTGGAGCAGTCTCTCTTTCCTGCTGTGGGAATCGTGTTGTGTATTGGACACCTTCCAACTGAAGGAAAGCCAAAGGCAAGGCTGCTTCCCGCCGGGCCGGCGCTTGTTGCTCGTGTCCTCAGTTTGGGGCGCAGCCTTTGGGACCCAAATTTTCTTGAAGAGGCGACGACACAAAATTATGACTTTTTTTTTTTCTTTCATTGGAAGTTTTTCTTTGCTTTCCCTTCCATACTTCTCTCTTCTTTTCGCTCATTTTCCCTTGTCTCTCTCTCTTACTCCTATTCACTCCTGTTCCTCCTCTTTTCGTTCCTCTTTCGCCTCGGGTGCAGTTCCGTCGTGTGATTGCATGTGTTTGAAGTTCTTGTTTGTCATTTGTGTTTATGTTTCCAGATGCACGCTATGTGTTTACACGACGTCGCATCCTTCATGAGAATATAAACGCTATGAAGGTTCAGCCTCCTCTTAACTTTATCCTACTTTAAAATTGATCCTCTGTAGTGCTTATAGTTAGATATAAAATATCCAATAATCTTTAAAAAGAAATCGTGTATTACACAAAAGGTGTTTTGATAATGTCCTATAATGCAGTCTTGATTATATCTCTTTTAAGCTCGCTTTCTTTTAATAATTTTTCAGCTCTTGTACACCTTGATGATACATTTCTGTTCACCTTTTTACTTTGCTTTCCATTGTTGTATTTTGAATATTTTATCGTTTAAGACTATTGTTATTATTATTTAAAGTTTGTTATTTTGAGCCAGTTTGAGTTTATGCTCTTTGATTTTTGCATTCATATCTCCATGAATGATAACATCTATTATCTCAAGATGTTATCCTCTTTTGTTGTAATTCTTTTAGTTTATTAATTTGTAGTTTATCATGTATCTCTTCTTCCTTTTTTTCGTCCAATGCTGTGAGTCCTAGGGTCATTATATATATATATATATATATATATATATATATATATATATATATATATATATATATATATATATATATATATATGTATATATATATATGTATATATATATATATATATATATATATATATATATATATATGTTGCATGTATGTATGTCTATATGTATGTATATAAATATGTATATATATATATATATATATATATATATATATATATATATGTGTGTGTGTGTGTGTGTGTGTCTGTGTGTGTGTGTGCGCGCGTGCGCGAATTTGCATCAATGTCATGTTTGTTTGTGCGATGACGTGTATTTGTCTTCTGAAAACAAACAAACGTCAGATCTGCGCTCTGGCTGAAGGCTGACACGCTGTCAAGGTATGCTGTCAGTGTTAGATGAAACACCGAGCCTGTTTAACGATAACACATAAGTGTAGCACGCTCAGGGATGTTCTCGTTTATCATACATTCTTCCAGAAGGTTACCGGTCTTACACTGACTTTACATTCCCTTCCGGGTGATCATTCTTTAATCTTTGGCTGAATGGAAGATGGCGCAAGGAAGGGAGACAGCTGATAGTTCCTTCCAAGATGTACCAAATCAGAAGATGGGGCCTGTGAAGATTTATTTTTCAAAGACTTTTGGAACATTCCCGGGTCCATTTTGCCAATTGGGATGGTGAAGGGAGGAGATGGGGGGGTGGGGGGATGGGGGAGAATTGAGACTGGTTTAGGAGAGGAAGAAGAGGGAAGAGAATACGAAAGGGTGGGGGAGGGGAAGATCCGAGTCATGTATGACGGGAGAATACAACATACGTGCCTGTTGTATGGAAAGGGAGTATTTGATAGATTTATTTATTTTATCATTTTTTTTCCTATTTCGTATATATACCTCGGGGATTTCTGTATCGTTTCCAACGACATATGTAAGAATTGAATGAAAAGGTTGTGTTTGATTAAGATTTTATTATGAAAATATTATGGGGCTGTGTGTATCGTCCTCGTTATTGTGAATTATCCAGGCTTCATACAATAACAAGAACCTCACAGGACATATAATCCAAAGGCATTTAGCAAGAGGATACGGAAGAAGTTGTACAAGAAGAATGATCGTTGACGATGATAAAAGAAATTCAAATGTGGATAAATGAGAATTCTTATCTAAGTATGAGAAGTAAGATGAAGGTGGAGATTGTAGGAACTTTGGGAAGAAGTCTGGGGAGATAACGAGACGGTGTGGGATTTGCCGAGAGTCGGGGAAGCGTGATTTCCTGGAAGCTACAGTAATATAGAAGCTTCCTGAGGAGGATTGCATAGGATTATGAAGGATTTAACAATTCCATAGACCTTGTGCTCCCTACGAGGCGAACAGCACTTGATTGTGCAAGATTAGGAATAAAAGGATTGATTAAGGAACACAAATTAATTACAGCAATGATGTTGGAAAAGTAGAAGTATAGTTTGTTGACAGAGTACGTAATTTTTATTTTTAGCTGAGAGATATGAAATGTGAAGTTGCATTCACTGTTAAGTACTACAGTGAATGATGTCTCCAGGGAGTTGTGGAGTCTTGTGTCTCTTGGCCGTAGATTTACGACGTAAACAAGTCCTTTACGACCTCGTAGACTCGTTCGGGTCGTAAATGTTGTTCGTGAAGAATTGCGGTTGCTACCATTTGGTAGATGATGCCTCGAACTGTAATACTTATAAGTGGTGCCAGCTGTACGCATAAAGTAGAAAGGCTTTGGGTGAAGTAAGCGGGAACTGAAAAAGAGTTGTTATTGTTGTTCCTACTGTGAAAATCCATGTGAACAAGTTGTATAGACACGGTAAAGGAAACATGGACTAGAGGTGAAGCTTTTATTCCTGACGTTTCGTCTATCGACTTTCTCATTCCTTTGAGAAAGTCGATAGACGAAACGTCAGGAATAAAAGCTTCACCTCAAGTCCATGTTTCCTTTACCGTTTCTACTGTTGTCATTGATGTTATTGTTATTGTTGCTGTTATTATTGTTGTTGCTATTGTTATGGTTTCTGTTGTTATTGTTGTCATTGTTTTGTTATGGAGGAAGCATTTTCCCCTCTGGAGGATATCAACAGCCTGGCGATAGAGTTGTCTTTTGACGGAGACCCCTCGATGGCGCATCTTCCAGCTGTCGACAATTCTTCTTTGGTTGTCGATGCAATTGATTGAAGACGGTTTGGATCCTCGGCGATCCCCCATCCCCACCCGCGCCATGAGAAGGAAAACAATACGGACGTTTGCCTCCACCTCTCCCCCTTCCACTCCACTTTTTTTTTTTTTTTTTTGTGGAATGTTAACTTGAATTGGTGTTGTGTATGAAAAGGAAGATAGGGGACGGGAAAAGAGATTATGTAACGAGATTATGTAATGGAAATAGTTATGAAGCTTCCAGTCCTTGGGTGTTTATTTCCTCTTCTTCCTCTTCCTCCTCGTCTTCTTCTTTCTCCTTTTATTCCTCTTCTCCCTCCGTATCTTATTCTTGTCCCTCGTTTTCTTCTTGTTCCTCTTCCTCTTCTTCCTCATCTTCTTGTTCCTCATCTTCTTGTTCCTCAGCTTCTTGTTCCTCATCTTCTTCTTGTTACTCGTCTTCTTATTTCTCTTTCTTATGTTCCTCATCTTCTTGTTCCTCAGCTTCTTGTTCCTCATCTTCTTCTTGCTACTCGTCTTCTTATTTCCCCTTCTTCTTGTTCCTCATCTTCTTATTCCTCTTCCTCTTCTTCCTCATCTTCTCCTTCCGCTTCATCCTTATCTTCTTCTTCCTCTTCTTCCGCATGTTCTTGTTCTTCTTTCTCATCATGTTCCACTTTTTCCTTTTCTTCTTTGTTCAAAAGGGAAGACTGAATCACATCAATCAGATCGTATAAGATGGTTAATTACTATCCTCTGATATTTAATTTGCGTTAATGATGGTTAAAGTAGGCTTCATGGTCCTTCACTGCAGTCTGGGAGACAGAAGTTTTTGGTCTTTTTTTGAGAACCAATTTTGTGGTCACGTTTGCCCTTTGTGGTTCGACAGCCAGGGTAAGTGACAATCATTTGTAGCCATGGGGGATTAGAAAGTGGGGGAGGTACTACAGAAATATATATAAAATACGGAGATAAATAGTAAGGGATCCTTTGCGTTTTATATTCATTTCTTAAAAAAAAAAAAAAAAAAAAAAATCAGCACAAAAGAAGGACCTGGCCTAGTTTAAATAGTCCTCTTTTTCTTTGTGACATTAGAGTTGGATTAAAAGAAGAAGAAGAAGAAGAAGAAGAAGAGAATCGGGGACTGTAAAATTGGTTTCAGGATGTAAGATTTTTTTTTTTTTTTCATTCTAATTTCTTTACAGAAATCGGCGCTTCTCCGAAATTATCATTATTTCGAGCTTGTCTCTAATTCCAGAGATGGGATTATGTGGATTTCTGCTCTGGTGGTGTATTGGTAACAGATATTGAGAAAAATTATTGCATCGAAAATGTTATTTGAAATGTGGGAGAGTTACATTTCAAACGACATTAGTCTCTCTCTCTCTCTCTCTTCCTCTCTCTCTATCCACCTCTTTCTCTCTCTCTCTCTTTCTCCATCTATCTACATATATGTCTCTTTCTCTTTATATGTACCTTCTATATCTCTATGTCAATTTATATATCTGTCTACCTCTCTACCACTCTAACTCGAATTCTCTGTTTAACTCTCCCCTCCCCCTACCATTGTTATATGAAACACATTCGTGTAAAACTTGTTGTAATAATGTGCCTTAACATATTTACAAGTAAATAGTGTAGATATTCCACATTTGTAATAACGTACGGATATTGTGTTGAACACGATATAATATATATGTGTATATATATATATATATATATATATATATATATATATATATATGTGTGTGTGTGTGTGTGTGTGTGTGTGTGTGTGTGCGTGCGTGTGTGTGTGTATGTGCGTGTGTGGATAATTTGAAACTGATCTCTATCTATATATTATTCCTCAAAAATCATGACATCATGTCGTTCAATAAAGATGTCATTCTTTTTGTCTAACATAATCGATATTTATATAATGAATATTTTTCTTGTGTTGTTTACGACTTTTTTTTCTAGACAAAATAGGTAATACCTTCATGCTTTGTGTTTTCATTGTATAATCAACTTTGAGAATTCTCAAGGTATAAGAATTATCACGAATAGACAGCAAAACAGACAAACTAGAAACTCGACCCAAGTACACCGTTTGGAGGAGGGATGAGGGTAAGGTGTTCGGAAATTATATATATATATATTTTTCCCAGTGATTCTCCATATTTTTCTTTATACTACTGCTGTTCTGGAGGTCGATAACCACCTGTGTTTTGTCCAAGACTCGTGACGTAGATGAAGACGAAGAGGAATCCTGGATTGGACGCCTGCGCCTTCTTTGTCCTATTTCGGAGCGAAACGAATCGAATTGTGACGTCATATCGGTGCGTTTCTGAGACCGAAGTCTGCACGTAGGCGACGTGACAGACCCCGAAGTTATGTTTTTCAGTGGAGGGGAAAGTTAAGAGTTTGTGTGTGGAGGGAAGTGGACGTGTCTAGTTTTAGAAAATGGTGGAGAGGGGGGGGGAGTTGTAGGGAGCCTAGAGCCATGATTCTAGTTTTCATTGTCTGAAAAAAAAATGGTAGTAGTGGAACGGGAACACTATTTTTTCTAAGGGTACTTGAACTTCATGATGAGAGAGGTAATCAGCGTGCCTCTCTTCCAGTGCATTCCGTCACTCTTTGGCAGCCTCCAGAAAGGGTCTTCCAGGAAGAACTCAAAGGAGCATCGGGTTCCTGAGCGTTATCTTATCTCTTTTTTTTTTTTTTTTTACGGGGGGGGAGGGGGTGCGGGAGTGGGGGCGAACGTCGACGCCCTGGTGCCTCGTTAGTGCTTAATGAAGCTTGCATTGTGTTCAGAGCAGCCGACGGTGCCTTCGTTCTATTTCCTTTTCTTCTTTTTCTTCTTCATCTTCGTTTTCTTTTATTTCTTCGTCTTTTTCTTCTTTGCTTTTTTTGGCTTCGACTTCATCGTCGTTCTCTTTATTTTATTTTTTATTTTCTTCTTTGTCTTCTTTGTTCCTTTCGTCTCCTCCGTCTTTGTCTTTTACGCTTTTGTCTTTCCTCTTCCTCTTCTTCCTTGTTTTAGTCTTCTTTGATTTTTTATTTTTGTCTTGCTGTTCTTTTCGTCTTTTTTGTAGCCCTCTTCCTTGTAGTAGTTTTCATTTTTTGTCTTTTTTCGTATTCTTACATTTCCGCTCATCATGCACTGACTTGTCTTACTCTTATCCTGTGTGTGCTTATGCGCGCGCGCGCGCGTGTGTGTGTGTGTGCGTGCGTGTGTGTGTGTGTGTGCGTGTGTGTGTGTATTCACTTGGTCTTTGGATCACGTGTTGGACTCGTGATCGACAGCTATTTCCCTCCAGGAAGAGAGCTCAGAGCTCGTAGGTCCGATCTATGGGTAATGCTATGACCTTGCACACACACACACCCCTAACTCCCCGCCCACGAGAGTCAGAGTACGACCCGAGGCACAGTGATACCGAAATAATTTCGGCCCTGGGCAGGATTCGAACTGGGTGCTGGGAGCATTTCTGCTTCCCAGTTCAGTGCTCTACCAACCATGCCACCGAGTCGGTGTGTGTGTGTGTGTGTGTGTGTGTGTGTGTGTGTGTGTGTGTGTGTGTGTGTGTGTGTGTGTGTGTGTGTGTGTGTGTGTGTGTGTGTGTGTGTGTTTTCGATCTCTCAAGAACCCAAGGGTGCTTCAGAAATGAGGAGGGGATAACTGAGCAATTGAGGGAGCTTTCTCGAGTAACGTCGTTTAGCCGCACCCAACATTCTCGTCTTGAGATGATCATCATTGGTCAGGTTCCCAGGTAGACTCCCTACTCACTTTCAGTGTCATAAAAAAAGACGAAGAAGAAGAAAAGGAAATTGGTACAGTGTGTTGGTAATGTTGGCAAGGAGGGAGCAGAATAGAATGGTGTTCTCAGCCCGTTGGCTACGGATAGACGTATCAGGTACGGAAGTTGTTTATTGTTGACGTTGTGTTAAGAAGAAGGCTGTGATAGACGATGAAGTTACTTGTGGGCTTAACGTGTTGTAACGAAACCGAGCTGTGGGTGATGAGGATGACATTGGGTTTTAAGGTTTCTTGGTCATCAAGGGTCCTTTGGATTGTCGTACTCGGGTGAAGATGAAGGATAAAAGATAAGTGATGATTAACGAGCCTGGAGACTGACGCTGGGTCCCTTCCTCCTCTCCTCCCCTCCTCCCTTCCCCCCCCTGGGTCTTTAGTGTCATTTCTGTGTGGGTGGAAACGGTCCGTATAACCCCGAAGACTACGCCACGCTTTGATATGATTTATTTTTTATTTTCTTCTTCTTCCTTTTTTTTTTTTCTTTTTAACGAGAGAAAGCTGAGATTGGATGAGTTCTATGTACCGCTGTGGACAGTCATATCTGACCCACAATGCGTTAGTACATTTTGTTTGTAAATATATATATTTTTTATATGTGTGAATTATTGTACATAGAAATGATGTAGAATACTCAACAACGGAAGATTTATTCGCGAAGTTTCGAGATAATATGGGTCAAGTTTTTGGTGTCCGTCATTGTACACGACATGACGTCACTGGGAACGACCACTTTCGTCGACAAGCGAAGAGACCTGTTCTTGTATCGACCTTGATCCTCCTGGTCTTCGAATGCTTTCGAGGCATCTTCGGGATAAAAGAAAATCAAAGAAGTGAACACCATAGTACGGTAGTGAATTTAAACCCTAATTTCCCTCCGGACTCCACATCGCGACTCTATTGCCCCTTCTGGGAGTTGACGCGACCTTAGGGTAGTGTCCAAGACGTTGCAGAGACCTCTGGGCACTGGCAAGGACGTTGAAGAGCATTTGGCCGCTGATACTACTGAGAGACGGCGACTGGTTCCTAATTATCTGGATGTGACTGCTTTCTTCCTCATTAGCGGAGATGGGGGAGCAAGAGGCTGGTCATGTTGGCTTCAGCTTCCGTTGAGACCTCAACGAACCCTAAGATTTTTATATTGTCTAGTTCCATACGATTTTATTCACAGAAAACGGGATCGAAGTGGACCTGGGAAGATTGTCCAGCGTTGTGCCTGAACTTCTGGGGGAGGGGGTGGGGGGGAGGAAGAGGTGGATTACTCACGATCTCGGTCTCACTCTCTGGCTGTCACTCTCGGTCATTGACATTCTTGATCACTTTCTGTTTCGTTTAGAGGGGTCGTTTCCAGTCACGCGCGCACTCTCTCTCTCTCTCTCTCTCTCTCTCTCTCTCTCTCTCTCTCTCTCTCTCTCTCTCTCTCTCTCTCTCTCTCTCTCTCTCTCTCTCTCTCTCTCTCTCTCTCTCTCTCTCTCTCTCTCTCTCTCTCTCTCTCTCTCTCTCTCTATATATATATATATATATATATATATATATATATTGTGTGTGTGTGTGTGTGTGTGTGTGTGTGTGTGTGTGTGTGTGTATCTTTGTCTTTTTTTGTCTTTCTCTGCCTGTCTCTCTCTTTTCCTTCCTCCTCCCTCTCTCCCTCCTTTTCTTTCTAATCACCTCCCTTCCTTCGCCTCCTTTCCTTCCCCCTCCCTTCTCATTACCCACTCCATTTTCCTTCCCTCTTCCCTTTTCCTGCTCACTTCCATTCCTTCTTCTTCTCTTTCTCCTTTCCCCCATCACTCTCTTCCGACTCCCTCCCATTCTCCCTCCCCCCTTCGTCCCTCTCCCCTTCCCTCTCCTCCTTTCCCCTTCCTTCTTTACCCCACTCCTCCTCCCCCTCCTATTCCTCCCTCTCCTCCTTTCCCCTTCCTTCTTTACCCCACTCCTCCTCCCCTCTCCCATTCCTCCCTTCCTTCTTTCCTCCTCCTTCTCTCCTATTCTCCGCTCTCTCCCATCCTCCCTTACTCTTTCCCTTCCTCTCTAATTTCATCTCCAGTCTTTTTCCTTCCATTCTCCTTCATTTCCCCTTTATTTGCTTCTTGCCTCTTCAATCCTCAACCTACATCCTATTCCTCCCCATCCACTCTTCCTCTTCCTCCTCTCCCTCGCCTTCGGACCTCGACTGTTTTGATTTCGTTTCTTTCTTTCGTCTCTTCTTTCTTTTCTTCTTTACATCGCCTTTCAGCTCTGCATTTTTCTCTCCTTTTTTTTCTTTCTTTTACCCTGTCTCCGTCCTTCCATTAGTTTTTCTTTCCTTCACATGTTTCTCTTTGTTTATGTTAATCTTTATCTTGTTTCCGAAAAGGAAAAATCTCTTGGCGACAGAGAGGCAATAAACGCACAATTTGAGTTTAGTAACGAAAACATTTCGGATTTTTTTTATTTCGACCTGTTTCCTGTCCCCTTCTCCTCCTCCACCTCCCTTCCTCCTCTTCCTTCTCCCTCTCTTCTTCCCTCTCCTCCTCCGCCTCCTACTTCTCTACCTTGTTCTTTCTCTCCTCTCACTACCACTCACAAAGGATTACAAAGGAAGGGCATGCTGACAGGAGACCTTTTGGTCCATAACTAGGTCGGATGCGAGGAAAAAGTGGATAAATTGATCAAATAAATAAATAGGTAATGACGATAAACAAACAGAAAAGTAACTAATTTGTAATGAATAATAAATAAGTAGATAATAAGAAATAAACATAATAAATAAATAGATTAATAAGAAATAAACATAAATAATAAATAAATAAAAAATAAATGATAATCATTACAGCATATTGCTTAGGTGTTTATCTAAATGAATCTTAAAGCTTCGAACTGAACTACATTGTACTGCCTTTGCAAGAATATTATTCCATTCATTGGCCACACAGTTGGCGAAGTTGTTTCTACCCACTTCCAAATTAAATCTACTTCCTGGCATTTCGAGACCATTATTTCTTGTTTGATTTGCATTCAGTGTGAAATTTTCGTTACTTCTGATGTTGTTAATTCCCTTTAGAATCTCATAGACCTGTATCAAATCACCCCTGAGTCTACGCTTTTTTAGGGAAAATAGATCTGTACGTTTTAGTCAATTTCCTCCATCACTTAACTTCCTCAACCACTTTTGCCTTAATCACTTTTGTTAATTGATCTTCCTTTCCTCTCTTTCTCTTCTTTGCCTCTCCCCCTTTCACCTCTTTCCTTTATTGTATATATTTTGACACTCGACCTTTGGTCATCCATTCCCTTTGACCCCCTCGTGCTTTTCTCCTTTCGTACATCTATTGCGTATATATACGTATATATGTATATATATATATACATATATATATATATATATATATATGTATATGTATATATATATGTATATACATATATATGTATATATATGTATATATATGTATATATATGTATATATATATGTATATATATATGTATATATATATGTATATGTGTATATATATATATATGTATGTATATATATATATATATATATATATATATATATAATGTGTGTGGATGTGTATTAAATGAATGATCTATAATATAACTGTTCATAGATTGGATAGAGGGGGATTCCGTAATTTCGGATAAAAAAAAATCTTCACAGTTTTAAGAAGGAGAAAAATCTAAGTAGGTTTAGTCATCAAGACGAGGCACTCTTCCACCCACCTGAGCTCAATAAAATCATTTGACGGCAGCTAGAAAATAAATCCTCAAAGACAGTTGCCATCGTTGCAGGGTGTATTTTCTGCAACCGTCATGTGCCTTTGTGCCACCACACAAGGTTTCCCCCTCTCCACAAAAAAAAAAAAAAAAAAAAAAAATGTGTAGGCGTCCCTAACCTCCATTAATATTCATCTATTTTTTTTCTCGCATTTTTTTCATTATCCGGGCGTGTAATTCTGATGTTTTCTTTTTTATCTTTTTGTTTCCAGGTACGTGGATCCGGTTACCTACTCCCGAGAGTCGTTCATCTAGTTAACAGGTGGAGAAGGGGCTCATTTGTCGAGCGACGGCATGAATGTCATGTCCGCCCCTTTGCAATGGTGACGTACTCTTTTGTGTTTGTTCCGGCCAAAGGCAGACTATTTTAGTCAGCTGAGGTGAAGTTTCGAATCAGAATAAGTCTTCATCGATGAAGAATCGTTCTTGGCCATGTTTTATACACATCCAAGAAGGTCCTTGTCCACTGCCGCTCAACATCCGGTTTTTGGTCTTGTTTTACAAGATTTCCCATAAGTGTAATTGTTTGGATAACTTTTACCATGAATATTTGTTCATTAGGCGCCTTGTTATACAACAGCATCAACAACAACCCGTCTTTTTGCATTGCTTCTGACCTAGGGCAGTGGGTAGGATATAGTGATGACTCATCATCCATGAGGAGCTAAGATGAAGGGAGGAAAGGGTGTTGGAGGGGAGTGGAATGTGAGGGAGTAGGTACATGGCTTTGACGTGGCTACCTCCCTTGTTAGGGGGAAAAATCTCTTGGTATGTAGATAGATAGATAGGCGGGTTGTGCGTTTTGACTTTGCCACCCCTGTTATGAAGAAGACAATTTTTTTGGGAGATTTATTATGTAATGGGGGTGTGTGTATGCCTTGGCATATAGATGGATAGATATATTACTGTTTCATTTTGTTATATTGTATTATCATTATGGTTTAATTTTATTATACAGTATTGTTATTATATTATTATGTAATCTTATTTCATTATAATTATCTAATTAATCTTCTTCTTGAAGGGACAGATGTCTTCTTCTTAATTGACCAAATGTCTTGGAGGCGTTGGGCTCTCAGTCGAGACGTCACATGGCTAAGGATTAAGAATCGGATTGAATAAATCTTAAAATCTCGCTTCTCGCTCGCCTGATAACCTTTAGCGCTCTGCCCGATCAATTATGCAATCAGGGCGAAACGCTTTGACAGCCTTTGTGATCGGCACTCACAATTCTGATTGGACAGTCGATCCATTTCGAGACAATGCGCCTCCCCCTTTTTATTTTTTATTTTATATATTTTTTATTTTTCATTTTATTATTATTATTATTTTATTTATTTATTTATTTATTATTTTTTGCGAGGAGTTAGAATAGGTGCGACGTTAATTTTACTTGGTTGCGGGATATAAGTTAAGTTTATTTATGCAGCTGATGTGAGGTGCGGTACAAGTCGCTTCTATGGAGGACGAGGCGGCCTATGCTCATTTGTATGCGAGTGTACAGGAAGCATTTTTGGAGGCAAATTTTCGCTCCAGTCCAAACTCATTTTCTCTTCCCTTCGGTCTCTTAGAACAATAACAGCAACAACAACAACAACAACACCGTCACCAGCACTATCACCACCAGCACCATCACCACCATCACCATCAAGACCATCCCCTTTCTCCTCTCACCTTTTTCTTCCTCCTGTCCTGCTCTCCATCTTCATTTTTCTCATTTCCTCCTCCTCCCCCTCCTCCTCCTAATTCCTACTCCTTCATGCTACGCCACCTTCATGCCACTACCTTTTCCTCTTCCTCCTCCTTCTCCTCTTCCTTCTCCTCTTCTTCCTCATCCTACTCCTCCTACTACTCTTCCTATCCCCCCTCCTTTCTCTTTCTCCTGCTCCTCCTCCCCCTACTCCTCCTCCTGCTGCTGTTCCTCCTGCTTCTGCTCCTCCTCCTCCTCCTCCTCCTCCTCCTCCTCCTCTTCTTCTTCCTCCTCCTCCTGCTCTTCCTCCTCCTCCTCCTCCTCCTCCTCCTCCTCCTCCTCCTAATTTTCTTCCTCCTAATTCATTGGAAGGCACACAGACGACCACGACCATCCATGGCACCTCTAAGGAGATCAGATGGACGGTGGCAAGAGAGGGGGGGGGTCACATTTCACTAAAAGAAAATACAAATCCTCGGGATTGGTTCAGCCGAGGAGGAAGCCAAGCGGATTATCTCGGAGTTCGACGAAACCTCGAAGCCAGAGCCCAAAGGGGAGGAGGACCCTGCCGAGTACGAAGACAAGATGATGAACAACGCCCTGGGACATGAGATGCTGTTCCCTGCATTATACTGTTGTGTCGAAGCGTTGGAGATTATGGACATTTCCGTCCAGTCCCTTTATTTATATATTCATTCATCTGTTTCGTTAATTACATATTATTTATTCATTTATCTGTTTGATTTGCTTACTTGTTCATTGATTATTATTTTTTTATACCGCCATTCCTCCACGCGTGGACAAGGAGACGAGTAGTCGGATAAAAATATTACATACATATATAAACACAAAATAATCTATTAGAGAAATTATTTTGTCGTGATAATTGGTTTTGACAAATAATATGTGACTTAGTAAGTGATGATTGATTGATTCGATTTTGCGTTCCAAACTTTGTTTTCTAAAAATATCAAAATGACAATATTCTCGCGTTTTTTTCTTTAATGCAGTAGATTCTCAAATTATATATGAAATGTGTCAATCTATTTTTGAAAACTGAGGAAAATGAATATGCAAATAAGATTGTCTGGGAAAAGCTTCCCCGCCGAAGTGAAATTCTCTCCAACATCGTTATCCGTATTTCCTAATGGCCTTTGAATTGCGCACAAATATAATAACAAATAAATATTTATTATACAATTTACCTCCACCACCAATCCGGTAGCGAGTTGTCGGGAAGATGGGAGAGTTTGGTTGTTGCATGGTTTCTGTATGTTGATATTAACTTGTTGGATCATAACATGTTTAGGTTATATGCTACAATCCCACCTCTTTCTCCAGCTTAGTACGTATTGGAATGCATGCTATAACCATGCATTTACTGCTTATTTGAATATCAAAACATTTTCTTTACTCCTGGAGAAAAAATATGTACGTAATGGCGCAGACTGTGGTGTAGTATTATGGAATCTTGGAAGAAGCTTGATGCAATACGTCCTGCTGCCACGCAGCCTATTGTGCTGCATAGACATCTTGCATATGATCTGGCAGCCTCAGACGTCATATCTTCGAGTTTCAAGAATTATTTAGTCGGGATATCGAGGTCATGAAGAACATGGGGGAAATGCAGATTTTGTAAACCGGCAACTTAAGACTCTGAGCTCAAAGAGGTAAATTTAAAAATTATCTGCTACCTTCAACGTGTTCCCAAGTCAATTGAGGTTGCTTCGTGGCTGTCTTGGGTTTTAATCTTTATCAGTTTTCTTGGAAAGGTTCTGAGACAGTGCAGGACTTAGATAGGCTCTTGACTATTTCAATTGTAAGCTCCTTTCCAGTCCCCCACTCTCACCAGTGTCAAATTATCGGCCGAGACACTGTCATTCTGAAGTGGAGTGAAGGAGAAATTACTGAAGGATTGACAGTGTCATAAACATTATACACCTCCCAAGCTTATAGAGAAGTGTGTCAATGTTCTTAGTTAATTTTTCTTTGAAAATTTGAAATACTTCATTCAGTCACACCAGGGGTCACCAAACTACTGCCCGCGAGGTCATATGCACACATACACAATGTACACACACACACACACACACACACACACACACACACACACACACACACACACACACACACACACACACACACACACACACACACACACACACACACACACACACACACACACACACACACACACACACACACACATATATATATATATATATTCAACGTTTTGGTAAATGAATATGTTTGTTGGCTTTATTATTTGTGTGCATTGTGTTTTGTGTATTGGGGAATAGATATGTTCGTTGCCTTTATGTGTATTCACTGTATTGTATTGAAGAAAATTGATGTGCGGCCCGCGCTCGTCATTCCCTCAGTTATCTGGTCCGCTCGCTGTGGGAAAAAAAAAAAAAAAAATAAAATAAAATAAAATAAAATAAAATGGTGACCCCTGGGTCACACTGAAGACTATTATGGCCTAGACGACCGAAATGGGCCGAGGCGGGACGCAGTTTGGGTATGAAATGTCAAATTATAACAAGTTGTCGAAATGTTTAATAAAGTTGATACAATATTATTATATAAGATATAATCTTATGATGGTTTTGAAGCATTTTATTGACCGAAATGATGTCGACGAATCTTGCCCAGACCGAAATGAAAAGGATAGGTCGAGGTGTCCCAGTTCTTATTTTTCATTTTATTTAATTATTTAAATAATTTATTTATTTTTGGGGTATGCAATGTGAAATAATAAGTGATCGAAATATGTAATAGATTTAATACATTATCATTTTATAAGATATAATTTCAATGTGGTTTTGAAGCATTTTAAAATTATTTAGTTATAGCTAAGAATCTGACATCATTTCGTCAGTCTTCTCACTGAATCTGAAATGGAAAATTTAGAAGAAAAATTATAAAGTTAAGATAATTTTACAGCTAAAACTTTGACTTATTTGTAGTATTACACATTTCATCTTGATTGGAATTTGCCATTGTAACAGGTTATGTTAATATATATCATGTATGCCTACGTATGGGGTACTGATTGCATATTTAAGCAGTTGATTTTATTAGGGAATCTAGTGACATCCATAATACTCAAGTTACTCGACATTTTTTTGTGAACCGAAGCTAATTTCCATACAAAAGAGAAAGTCGATCTATTTGTACTTCTATCCCTGAAAAGTGCACAGACTGGCAAAAAATAGAATAAATAAATGAATAAATGAATAAAATAATTTTTTGGGTCTTCATAGAAAACGGGATCTTGTTGCCCTGGAACATGAGCTTCCTTTTAAGCTAGAGCTTAGGAATGCTCACAGACTCATCAAGGAAAGAAGTAACGACCACACAGCTCGCTTAGAAGAAAGTGAGGAGCCTACGCCAGGAGGCGTTGAGTAGCTGCGGCCGAAGCCGTCACCTTTGCCCTATGTGCTCAGGAACTGTTGGGGCAGGTAATTACAGTCACTGTTTCCCTCAACTGAAATTAAATCATCTGATGCTAGCCAGAATGAAATTAGGTAAAACGAAACAACATAAACGCAATAGGATTAAGCTGAGTAGAATAGTTTTGCGCGTCAGAACAAAAATATTAGATTATTATTATAATTATTATTTATTTATTATTATTATTTATTTATTATTATGTCTTTTTATCCCGTTAAGGAATAAAGGTGCTCTCTTAATTGAAACAAGTTTCTCAAAAAATAAGATAAAAAAAGATAATAATAAACAGATAAAATAAAGTGGTGAAAATCTGGTTTAAAAGGTTAGATTCTAAGTAGCCAACTGTATGACACGACTGACTTTTATGCCCTGATGGTAGGCCCATTCCTGGAAGCTCTTCTGCATAATTAGGGAATTTTCGAAAGTGAACCAGACTGCACTGTTTTCAGCGGGTGCGGATTTTGCCACACGTGTTTTCAAAAAAGTGTTTTATTTATTTATTTATTTATTCTTTATTCTGGGTTCACCAATTCTTCACCAGTATCAACACCGACACCGGGTACACTAACGCCACCACCGATATCACTACTGTCATTCCTACCATTCCTACCACTCATGCCACTCATACCACGACCTTAAACCCCACCCTATTACTCCTATCACCACCACCATTATCATCGCCACCACTACAAATACCACAACCATAACTAACACCAACGTCAGCAGAAAGAAGGGTGACGTGCATACGCCAGTAGGCGCATTGCTGCGGCCGAAGGCGTCACCTTTGCCCTGTCATGTACTTTAGGGACTGCTGGGGCAGGTGACAGTCACTGGTACCCATTGAAGAGAAGCGGGTGTAGCGATCAGCGAGTTGGGTTCGTCTGTGCTGTGCACGAAGCGAGCTCGCGGTCATTATCAGTAACAAGGGATACATTATCAGTGACAAGAAATACACCAACACTTACCAATGTACCAGCAAATGAATAAATAGATACATAAATAAATAAATAAACAAATCAAATTATTTGCTCCTACCACAACAGCACTACCACCACAACCACCAGCACCAACAACATCGCCACCACCACCATAAACAACAACAAGAACAACCAGCAAGCGCAAGAGCATAAACTACCTCTGTTCTGTACTGTTGGACGAGTTCCAAATCCTCTCTGCAGCAACGACTGAGATAAGGCGATGCCAGATCCAACAGCGCCCATTGTGTGTGACCGGTGGTGGTTACAATGCGCTTGTCTGTGTTCCCTGTGACATCGACGTGTCGGAGTTCCTTGTGACACCCATGTGTCAGACAGGTCCTCGTGACACCCATGTGTCAGACAGAGTTCCTTATGACGCCCAGGTGTCAGAAAAATCTCTGTGACAGTGGTGTGTCAGAAAGTTCCCTATGACACTGGCGTGTCAGATAGTTTTGTATTACACCAGTGTGTCATAAAGAGTTCCTTATCACACCGATGTGTCGGACAGTTCCTTGTGACACCAGTGTGTCATATAGTTCCCTGTGATACGGTTAGTAAATGGACCCATTATTATTCAAATACGTACAATGGAAATGCAGTGCATGTAAAAGGTATTCCCTCCATAATGCATGGACATACATTTAACCTTTTATAAGTCTGTTTTATTTTATAATTCGTTTTGCTTGATTTTATTTTATTCTTTTTATTTTGTTTGTATTCTATTTTTGTTTTCTTAATTTAATTTTATTTCTATCTTTTTTCTTATCTTTATTTTATTGTAATATGTTTATTCATTTACTCATCTTTTTATTAGTGAATGTTTTTATTTTTCTGAAGATCACATGTCAGTTAAAATCCATGCCAAAGGGATTAACCTTAACCACTTATAATTTGGAGATTCCTCTGACAAGAATAAGACCATTTTACCTTAACCAAAACGAAAGCCTTAAAAGGTGAAGAGTCAAAATGAACTCCAAATTGTGCACGTCCTCTCTTGCGCTCTTAGGCAATATGTGACAATGTTGCCACTTGTTTCTGTTTTTATGACTGCAACGTTGCCGCTAATACAAGCACGGGCGTAAGTAGCCACTTCGCTTTTTTATTTGTTTAATCCCGTAGATATAGTCTTGAGTCAATTTATTCAACGTGAGTAGAAATAGAATCTCTAAAGAATGTCATCTTAACGAAAGGGATTGAGAGTTTGCTAGTCTGGTTGTAATTGGAGTTGTGGGAATTGTGGTTGTGGCGGTTGTGGTTGTGGTGGGTACAGGTAAAAGAGAAGGCAGAGAATACGAACGAAGTCAAAAAGAAATAAAGAAAAATGGGAACAAAGGGTGTGGAGTGTTGTGTTGCCATGGAGATATTGCCTTCCTCATGAAAATGGTCGGAACACACTTTTTATTTTTCGTATCCTCTCCTGGGCCGTTTTATTTCTCGTAGGCTGCCCTGAGCGAGGTATCAATATCCATTTCACTTTCCCTGGGTCTAGCACAAAAATAGCACAAAAATGCTAATTTTGAATGCTCATCGGACAAATGTCAATTCTTTTCGTCCATTTGATTGACTAGGCAGAAGCTGAAATGTAAACACGTATATGTTGTTTTTTCTTCATATAGTTTTTTTGTTTTTATTCTGTTTTTGGGTGATTTCCGGTTTTCAATGGAGTCGCCAAACAAATCACGATTTAATTGGCCAAGTCGATGTGTTTTGCAATTCAGGCAGAAATTTTTGAATGCTTTTCAGTCCCTGACGCTCCCTCCCACCCTCCCTCCCTCCCTCCCTCCCTCCCTCGCTCCTTCCCTCCCTCTCTCCCTCCCTCCCTAGCTCCTTCCCCCCCTGCATCCCTCTTCCTCTAACCTCTCACTCCCTTCCTCCCTCTCCCTCTTCCTCACCCTGTCCATCTCTTCCTCTCTCTCCCTGTCCCTCTCATTCTTTTCCTCTCCCTTTCCTCCTTTTCTCTTCCACTTTTCCTTTCCATCTGTTTCTTTCTCTTCTTTTTCTTCTTCCTCTCCCTTTCTTCCTTTTCCGCTCACTCTTCCCACTCCATTCTCTCCCTCTTTCTCCTTCTCCCTTCCTCCGTCTATCATACCGTTCTCCCCCCTTCGATCCTTATCCTCCTCTCTCTCTCTCTCTCTCTCTCTCTCTCTCTCTCTCTCTCTCTCTCTCTCTCTCTCTCTCTCTCTCTCTCTCTCTCTCTCTCTCTCTCTCTCTCTCTCTCTCATCCCATCTCTTTCTCATCTTTCCTCTCTTTTTCTCATATCTCTCTCTTTCTATCTGTATCTCTCGCTCGCCTCTCCTCTCTTCTCTCTCTCTCTCTCTCCCTCTCTCTCTCTCTCTGTCTCTCTCTCTCTCTCTCTCTCTCTCTCTCTCTCTCTCTCTCTCTCTCTCTCTTTCTCTCTCTTCATCTTTCTCTTTCTCTGTGGACATTATAAATAGCCGTAATTATTTCCGGCACTTCTTTGAACAAATATAATCTTTGATGCAGAAATAATGCAAAGTATTGGAAATTTTTGAAAACTCAAAAAGACCATCTGTGCATGACGTAATGGGACAAAAACAAAAGAGGAGAAGGATCTGAGAATGTTGGTTATGAATACCTGACCAAAAAATATAGGAATAAAATCATGGATCACAGTTGCAGACGCAAAAGTATCTTTACTACATATACAAGAAAATATAAATATAAACAAATAAATAGATGTATATATAAATGAATAAATAAATAGATAAATATAGATAGTTAAATAAAAAAAATCGCATGAGGCCTGATCCGCCCTAGACACGAATATGCAGCAGTGGTGTGTCTGCACATAAAGTGAAAGATATAAACAGGAATGAGAGAATGGAAATAACCTTGCAGATAAAATGCGCAAAGAGAGGTTAAAAGCATTGTATCTGCTATCAGTAAAAGAAAAAAGAGAAAGAGGCGACCTGGTA
>NC_134799.1:36558192-36573192 GCF_046742065.1 Oratosquilla oratoria | reverse complement strand
AGGTTTCGTAGATGGGAGGCGGGGAGATGAATTTCTCCGACGTCTACCTAGTAGATACCTATTTCAGTCTCCCTTTTCTTCTTTATCTGCTGATTTTTTATTATCATTAATTAGATTTCATTATCAATGATTAAATATCACATATAATCCGTACGTTCGTCTTGTCTTCCGTTTCTTGTAGATTTCCCATGATTAGATTCTCGAGACTTTTTTTTCATAATACAATCTCATCTAGATTTGTAAAGTGTCTTAAATACTTGTGTAATATGTATATACTGTACACTTATATGCACATTGTTTTATAATGCCCTCAGTTAACTTGCCTGGAATTAGCCAAAATAAGAATGCGATTGACGACAGATTTCTTTAATGGCGACAACACTTATTGGCAACAGTAGTCCTCGTTGCCCACAGGAATCTTTGACATTCCATCACTCCCCTTCTATTAATGAACCCTTTCCACAGTCCAGCAGAGTCTGCTGAAGGAAATGACACACACACACACACACACACACACACACACACACACACACACACACACACACACACACACACACACACACACACACACACACACACACACACACACACACACACACACACACACACACACACACACACACACACACACACACACACACACACACACACACACACACACACACTGAAAAACGTAATACACACACACACGCACGCCTCCACAGACTGAATTAACTCTTCCATTGTTTAGAACGCAATATGGCCCATCCCTCTCCACAGAACCTCCTTCTCCCTGTGAAATAATTAGTTCCTAATTTATTTTGGAAATCAGCACTCCTCTGGAGTTGCCTTCATTTTCTCTCTCTTCTTTCCCTCGTCTTTCCCTCGTCTTTCCTCTTCATTCGGTCTCCTTTTTTTCCTCTCTGGATTTTTATACATTTCTTTGGCTCCTCTTTCCTCCAGTCTACCATTATCTCGTAGAGAGTTTTTTATTTCAAGGGTTCCTTTGGCTGTCTGCCAAGAGCTCTTGAAGGTGACAGCCGAGGATGGAGTTCCTCCCAGACATACGTTTTTGTTTTCTGTGTCTGGCGCTGTCACCCACAAGTGTTTGTCCACTTGAAGTACTGCAGCAGGTCACTTTTCAAATGGATGGAGGACTGTGCAAGAACAAAAATTGTGCGCGCGCGTGTGTGTGTGTGCGTGTGTGTATGTGTCTGTGTGTGTATTCACCTTGGTCTTTGGATCACGTGTTGGACTCGTGATCGACAACTATTTCCCCTCCCGGAAGAGAGCTCAGAGCTCGTATGACCGATCTATGGGTAATGCTATGACCTTTCACACACACACACCCAACTCCCCGCCCACGAGAGTCAGAGTAACGCCCCGAAGCACAGCGATACCGAAATAATTTCGGCCCTAGGCAGGATTCGAACCAGCTACTGCGAGCACCACCGTACTTCCCAGTCCAGCGCTCTACCAACTGCGCTACCGAGTCGTGTGTGTGTGTGTGTGTGTGTGTGTGTGTGTGTGTGTGTGTGTGTGTGTGTGTGTGTGTGTGTGTGTATGTTGAAGGTATGTGTGGAGGTCGGGAATAGAGGTGCGAGACTGCGTTCGGTGTGTGTGATGTTGCCATGTTTGTTCAACATGTTTATGGACGTGGTGGCAAGGGTTGTGATGCAAGAGTAATGGACAAAAGAGTAGTTTGGAATTGTTAGGTTAGAAAGAGGAGACGTGAAATAAACTTTTTCTACTGGGATGAAGGTCATCCTGCCTTTCGTTAGACTGCTCGAGTCAGTAACAGTGCAGCGAGGCATAGCTCTCCCAAAGCAGGGTCCAGCAGCCGGAATTGGTTCACCTGGACTACTTCATAACATTTCATGTCTGTCATTCGGCTGATTAAAATCGTCCGGAGCAGCTTGAACGAACGTAAAAGCCATGAAGGTCTTAATATAATAATTGAAGTCAAGGAAGGAATACATGTGCTGGGTAGCGTATTGTTTCCTATCGTGGATCGCGCGACTTTGAACCGTATTCGGATCCAACAGTGACTAGAGACTTCACCTTACCCTTGAAGACTTAGCACTGCGGGCAAAGGTGGCTCCGTATCTCGGCCGTGGCTTTGAGCCTCCTGGTGTGATCTCGTAACTTTTTGAGTAAGAAATGTTTTGTAAGTTCGGAATCGAAAATATTTTTAAAGAAGAAAAGACTGTTGGAGTCTGCAGGAACGAGACCAGAGGAGGAAAGGCTTTGAAAAGATTAACTGGGTTTTAGCGGAAGGACTTAATTGCTGATTTTTCCTTTCTGTTTAAGATAGCCCGTTCAAGTTTGACGAGTTATTTTATTTGTTTATAGTATGTATATATATATATATATATATATATATATATATATATATATATATATATATATGTATATATATATATATATATATATATA
Organism: Oratosquilla oratoria; assembly: GCF_046742065.1. Taxonomy (NCBI): domain Eukaryota; kingdom Metazoa; phylum Arthropoda; class Malacostraca; order Stomatopoda; family Squillidae; genus Oratosquilla; species Oratosquilla oratoria. The sequence continues at coordinate 36,570,777 of NC_134799.1, read as the reverse complement.
TATATATATATATGTATATATATATATTAATTTGTTTTATAGTATGTATATATATGTATATATATATATATATATATATATATATATATATATGTGTGTGTGTGTGTGTGTAGTGTATATATATATATATGTGTGTGTGTGTGTGTGTGTGTGTGTGTTACTCGAGTGGATGAGGTGGTGGTGGTGAAGAACCCATGCCAGGAGGCGCGTATCTTTGACCTTTGCCCCCCCCCCTCCGCTTGGACTGTTGGGGCAGGGAACAGTAGCTTCGGGAATCTAAAATGAGTGCGGGATTCGAACCCACAACTAAGCGAATGCGAGACCAACATGCTTTCGATTATGCCACCAGAGCACCTGTGGCAGTCTGCATAAAATAAGGGTGAGGAGTTGAACGAACTCCGGCTCTGAAACCCTGACGTAGGAGTCTTGCTGCTTTGACTCTAATCCGAGCAGTACCGGAAGACAGGGGGGGGGGAGATTTTATTTTTTATTTCTATTTTTATTTTTTGATAGTGTGGGTGAACGGTGGGTGCATGGTTTGAGTCAGTCCTCCCCCGTTGTGTGTGTGTATATATATATATATATATATATATATATATATATATATATATTGCAATGGGTGCACAGTCGGTGCGTGCTTTGAGTGTGTGTGTGCGTATCTTTCTATGTATGTTTATATGTGTGTGTCTGCCTGTGTGTCTATACTCCGCCATACGTCATTAATTGGTTCCAAAATCTGTGACAGAACCCGGATTTTTGACGTAAATTGGACGTCATTTCATAAGAAAAAATCGCACCGGATTGGAATGATGGCAGAAAGTTCGTATCGAAGTGTCATAAAACTTGAGTTCGATCTCATGAAACGGTTCAGGCTTCATGAAGCATCAAGGAGACCTCCGGGTTCAGCGAGCTTGGCCGTTATTGAACCGCGCAGTCCGTTAACGGGTTTTTAACGGTCGTTAACGGTTTTCGGTAATGATGGTAATGGTGATGACGGTGATGATAACAGTAATGATATCAGTAGTGATGATGGTGATTGTGATGTTGATAATGATGATGGTGATGAGGGGTATGAGTATATGTATAGAGAATTGGTTTATATTATCAATGATGCCATAACGTGGTTAGTACTTATGTACATCCACTTCATAAGTCTTAAAATATCACGTCAATTTTCGTCAGAATTATAAGTATCATAGTGATATTCATAATACCAATAGATAAACATTGATTTACTAACAAATTATACAGTGAACTTGTAGTGAGATTATATCTTTACATCTGATATTTAAGATACGTCTAACTTTATGAAGTCTTAAACGACACAGTCAGGTCGTAAACTTACGATCCACTGTAGTCCTTAGGGTAGAACCAAATATACACGAGTTTTAGTTTTAGTTTTTCATTTTCTCTCTCTCTCTCTCTCTCTCTCTCTCTCTCTCTCTCTCTCTCTCTGTGTGTGTGTGTGTGTGTGTGACTGAGTGCATGGGTGTATATGTGTGCTTGTATGTGGTACGGAATTTAGATAGGCTCTTAATAAATTGCATTTTATTGTCATTGTCATATCCATATTTAATAAAGATACGTAAATCACGAGTTTAATACAGTAAATGTTTTAGAGTGTGAATTACCCTTTTCACACGGGCGTACCCTGGAAACTGGGTATACTGGGTACACTCTGTTTAGAATGAATTCTAATCAAATTTTGTGGAGGGTATATTTAGTTACAAATTTATCCTTAGCCTTGCGACCAGTGTGCATGTATCTGTGTGTGTGTGTGTGTGTGCGTGCGTGTGTGTGTGTGTGTGTATTCACTTGGTCTTTGGATCACGTGTTGGACTCGTGATCGACAGCCATTTCCCTCCTGGAAGAGAGCTCAGAGCAGTGTGAGTGTGTGCACACGTGCGTATGTAGATATACATGTTTATGTTTTAGCTCAAGTCCACGACGTATGATATTGACAGCATTTTTTTTTATGCAGTTACCATTTCAGGGGCTTTGTGGACCAGAGCTACGGAGCATATTTGTATGGTCTAAAAATAGTCTATTAAAAAATAATGGTGGTTACTTTCGACTTTTACCATCCCGTTCTGCTGCCTCCAACCACTTTGGTACGTTGACGCCCACGTAGGTGTCATGAGGCGCAGGTAGATACACCAGGATGTCGGCGTTGGCATCTTGATTTTATATAAATATATATATATATATATATATATACATACATATTTATATATATATATATGATGTAAGCGGAATAGGAAACACAGGAGTCTTGGTCTTGAGTTTATTCCTGACTAGTTTCGCATGTATGCTTTTTCAAAGGAAAAAGCATACCTGCGAAACTAGTCAGGAATAAACTCAAGACTAAGACTCCTGTGTTTCCTATTCCGCTTACATCAACCTGTCAGAATGTCTCAACATATATATATATATATATATATATATATATATATATATGTATATATATATATATATATATATATCTATATATATATATTGCAGTTGTACATGAGTTAAACCCCGGATTCTGTGAACTGTTTTGATCGTGTTTTCTGTGTTTATTATTACTCAGAGTAAAAGAGAACGAGTAATACGGCAGTGACTTTATATTTCATAATGCGAGTGATGTGATGAATCGTACGTTTGGCAGCCGATGCTTCTCGCGTGAATTTGAGTCGTACTGAAGTGGTTAAGTCGATCCTGCACAGCCTGTTCGACCTCACCTCTTAGGTGCAATTTTGTCCTAAAGGATAGAATCGCTGGTTGTTGTTAAAAAAATGAAATTGTCTGTGCCCGTGTATGTGTGTAAGTCAGCGTCTGTGTCTATATCTTTGTTTATTTATTTATTTATTTATTTATTTATGCTCACTAATTGGCATTCACACGCACATGTAACCGTGGCAATTTATTGCGTCGACGGGCCACGAGTTTTCATGTTTGTATATTCGAAAAAAAAGAAGTTTTATGGTCTTTTTCGTTTTCTAAAGTGTTCAATCACATGCAGTAATTTTGTTTTAGCTAGGTATTGTGCGTTTGTGTGTGTTTAGGGGTGGGGGAGGGGGGCGTTGAAGAAGTGCGCTAAAAACCAACTACTGCTTCCATTTAGAAGGTTGGGACACGATGCAAGAACATTTTAAAAGTTCTCTCTCGGGAAATAATATTCTTTTGTTCAACAAAACTAGTGTACAGCTCCTCGTGAGCAATCTGCAACAAGAACAATTGAAAGTTCTTATCGGGAAATGTTGTTCTTTTGTTCTGTAGAACAACTAACATATATTGCATTTTGCACATACACTGTGTTTTGGAGTATCCTTGGGCTGAGTAAAATCTCTTAATAGAAACCAAAATAAAAAAATAATTTTTTTTTTCTTAATCGAAGTTGTAGTCGAGGCAATCGTTGATATAAAGCTACGTTGAGCTGGTGATGAATGGAATCGTGTGGCGTTAACCATAAGAAACTATAAATTATCAAAATTGCACACAAAGCAGTATTATACATATCCTTATTACGTTGATAAACATAGTTCGGATACTTCATTAGTCACGAGATATTCACTGAAGTTGATTAAAATCACCTGCCGACATCCTCAAGGATAAATCAGATTAGGACACAGTTGATCCCTCGTTTGCTGGAGTCTTTCTTAAGCCGAATAAAATTGCTTGGCAGACACTACAAGATACTGCAAAGCCTTTGCGGTACTCAGTGGTCGAAATATACAGACATGATTTTTTGTTAGCCATTATCCATAATTTGATAACAGAATGACATACACATTCACAGTACTGAACTTAGACGCTGATCAAAATCTCGACCCGTGTTTCATAATATATATATAAATATAATATATATATATATGTGTATATATATATATATATAAATATAATATATATATATATGTGTATATATATATATATATATATATATATATATATATATATATATATATAAAATCGGAGATGACATCTTTACACAACAGTGTAATATAGGTGTACCTGTGTGTGGAGACTTGATTCACTGTTGTATTGAGGGACAGCCAACCCCCCACCCCCACCTTCCCCCCTACATATTGAGTCACTTATTGCTTCATAACTCTTTCCCCTCCCCTTTCCCCCCATCCCCTCCCCCTCCCAATTCTCCTACCATGTCTTTCCCATCCGCTTCCACTCTCCCTCCCAGTTTCCCTCCCCCTTCCTCTTCCCCCCCTTTCTCTTCCCCCCTTCCTCTTTCCCTCCCCCTTTTCTCACCTTCTCCAACTTCCTCTTTTTCCACTTCCCCTCTTCCTCCCCCTCTCCTCCCTTCCCTCTCCTCTGTCCCTCCCCTTGCCCCTCCCCTTGCCCCTCCCTTTCCTCTTTTTCCACTTCCCCCTCCCCCCCTCCTCTCTTACCCTCATCTCCCTCTCCCCTGTCTTCCCCTTCCCCCAGGCCCTGCCCCTCCCTCTTCCTCTTCCCTTGTACCTCTTCCCTTTCCCTTAACCTTCTCCCTCACCCTTCTCCCTCATCCTTCCTCCTCGCCCTCACCCTTCTCCCTCACCCTTCTCCCTCACCCTTCTCCCTCACCCTTCTCCCTCACCCTTCCCCCTCACCCTTCTCCCTCACCCTTCTCCCTCACCCTTCTCCCTCACCCTTCTCCCCCTCACCCTTCCCCTCCGCCTCATCAAAATCGCCTTGCACTGGCCAGAACACAAGTTTTCATATTTGTCATCATATTATAGAAGTTGGTTCCCGACTTTGGTGGCCCAGCTGACTAAGAGCTGGTGGGCGAGTAGGAGGGGGGAAGGGGGTGGGGGCTTGTCACCTGAGCAACGCCTCCCCTGAGCCAAATAGAATTATATAACGTAGTCAGACGAAAATACTTCAGCGGGGATTCTTTAGATAATCTGTTCTCGACCTGGGGTCTGTGTAACCTCTGATGGGTCCCACGGAAGGTCACTAGGGGGACCGCAGACTGATGACTTGTAGTACTTGGAAGTGGTCTTGAAAATAGATAAATGAATAGACGAATAGATAAAAGCAAAATGGTCTTTAAGATAGATGAATAAATAATTTAGTAAATTGATAACAGAAAAAGAAAAAAAGCAATGCTTATGTTGAGAATACGTTGGGAAGGAGTCATCAAAAATGGTGAAGTGGTCATCAAAATATATGAATGAATAGATAAATGAATAGATAAGCAAAAAAGATGAAATGCAATGCAAGCCTATAGGACATGAGAGGAACTAGATAGAAAACCCTTGATCTATACACTTCTAGAAAATAAACTAGTTTGATGTGAACTGGAGATACACACACACATTATATATATATATATATATATATATATATATATATATGTATATATATATATATATTATATATATATATATATATACTGTATATATATATATATATATATATATATATATATATATATATATGTATGTATATATATACTTTTTTGTGGCGACGAAGTTGAGGAGCTTGTAAAGTGACCTTTTTATCGCTCAGTAAATCGTTTAGTGTTGGGTTAGCCCAAATCACGCTTCGAAAAAAACCATGGAAATAATAAATTTTGTTTTTTGGATCTTTTCCCACCAGCCTTGGATATCCTCGTTCAGAGAGCTTAACTTAATCAAATTATTTTTTAATGTAAAGTCCGTGAAAGGTGAATGTGGTGAGAGACGTGGATGGAGTGGAAAGAAAGAGAAGGATGGGAGGAAAGAGAACAAGAGGAGGATGAAGGGGGAAGGAGGGATGAAGAGGAAAGATAAAGAGAGAGGACGGAGGGAGAGGATTAAAGGGAGGAAAGTAGGGAGGGAGGGATGGAAGGAAAGAGTGAGTGGAGGAGGGGAAATGTGGCACAAGGGAGGGAGGGAAGGAGAGGTGGAAGGTGTGGAGGGAATAAGGAAAAGAGCGTCAGAAGGAGGGAGGGAAATAGGGAGATATGGAAAGGTAGGGAGGAAAGTAAGGAGGGAGATGTGGAATGAAGGAAGGGAAGAAGAGAGAAGGACGAGGGAAGAGAAGGAAGATGGGAGGAAGAGAGGGATGGAGTGAGAGAAGGAAGGGAGGCGGGAGGGAAGACGATAGAGAAAGAGAGTGAGAGAGAGAGAAAGAGAGAGAACAGAGGATGTAAGGTCACTCGATGATGGCATGTCATGGAGCTGGTTGTCTCCGTGCTATGGATACTGTATCTGAGTTCCAGGGCACATGTGGTGGTTTCCATGGTGACGGCGTTAGATTGACCGAAGAGACGCCCATTCATGGGAAGGCAGGACGAGCAGTCGGGCGAAGAACCAAAGGCCGGGGATCCAATACCTAATGGACGGGGAAACAAGCAGCCGCACTGGGAAGCAACCGGTCAAGTAAAATACTGGACAGTAAGGTGACTTACAGGCAATTGAGCTGATAGGTAAGTAAGCGAATAGACAAATAAGCTGGGTGCATTCCCTCTGACTGAATTGTAAATGGAGAAATAAATAAAAATATGTGTAGGAACTGGATCTCACGACTTCTACCCTCCCCCCCCGAGCCAAAAAACGCAAAAAAAAAAAAAAAAAAAGGCAAGGAGACAGATTAAATTAATTCAAGTACAACTCGAATAATAATGATGACAGAAAAAGGAAATTAATTTTAAAAAGGAATAAAGAAACGGCGTTCATTATGTTGCGAGGGAGGAGAACAGAGAACAGGAAGAGAGAACGAAGCGAGTTCGAAGAGCAAAGATGAAAGGCCCGAAACTAATTAGAGGAAGCTATGACAAGGAGGAAGTAAAACTAAGTTCGGTAGAACCATTTGCATTTGATGTACGGGATTGGCCATGTGCTTTAACAGTAGGGTCTGCCTAGAGTTTTGTATATATATATATATATATATATATATATATATATATATATACATACAACACATAGAACACACATGCACATACGTACACAGAGTTTACCGACAAACAAACCCACCTTTTATTCTGTAGCGAAGTGTGCAGATATGATTTGAAAAATGCCGTAGCCCAAGTCAGTACACTTTGTAGCAAATCGAACACCGATGGCCCGTCCCTCCCTACCTCGGGTCTCTTTCCGTATGAGACTGAAAAAATATTCAAGACTCTTGATCTTATTGATGGGAGATTAGATTAAGGAGAGGAATGAAGGAAGAAAGAAAGGGGATACTGAGGTGCAGGAAAAGGTTGTATTGTACGAGTATTTCACCAGTGTTTCTATCCTGAATAATTATATTTTTGAGAGAAAGACACGCACACACACACACACACACACACACACACACACACACACACACACACACACACACACACACACACACACACACACACACACACACACACAAGCACGCATGTAGACAAACACAGACAAATATAAAAGGAGAGAGACAGAGAGAAAATGGGAGAGAGAAAGGGGGGATTTGCTATAAACGTGCAGGAAAATGCATTCCTAGCTATGCTCTGGCTTGTGATAAGCAACTGTTATTGCACCATTAAGAACAAGTATTGCAAGGGAAGTACGAGGGACTGCCTGCGTGGTAGTCTGCTCTGCACTGGTTACACCCGGCTGTGCACTTACCGGGAGCGCTCTTGATTTTTTTTTTTTTTTTTTTTTTTTTTTATCCCCCGGGATTAGCCTCCATGCAAGATAGCGTCACCTGAGATCGCGTTGGTTAAAACTACTTTTTATTTTCTGTTTATTTATCTTTATTATTTATTTATTTATTTTGTGTTTATTTATTTTTCTATTTATTCTTTTTATTGTGGCTTGCATATGGTCCCACAGGGCATGTCTATACATCTTCAAGTTGTCCCGGGGTAAAGGTGACGATTTTTGCAACAGATAAGACCCCATTTTTTGTTTCTTTTAGCAAGATGGTTCCTCTCGATTGGATAAAAATAAACAACATATATTTATGTTTATGGTCGTCAGTGATATATTACTTGTCTTGGGAATACCGCTGCATTTGGTCGCATTGTGGTTTTCTCAGTGAGATTACACCTAACTTAAGGCTGTTTAGAAGACGATTATCATTATTCTGGCTCGAGGGAACGGCGGTGGCCCAGTTTGTGATGAATAACGAGGAAAGTTTTCTAGAGCGCGTGTGGTGGTGGGTCATGAAATTTTGCATGACCTAAATTCACGTCGAGTTCCTCAGTTTACTTGTTTATTCATTTATCTGATTTTTCTTTGTCTGTTTATTTAACTTCTTGATTGATTGATTTATTGATTAATTTATATGTTTATTTATTATTTACTTGTGGTCTGAAGTAGTTTGATTTTTTGTCAATTATTAATTAATTATTATTAATTTGAACTCGTTTGTTATTGAAATGGCACGGGGGATTAATAATTATATTGGTTAAACATAAAACCATTGATATATTCTATGATATTGAAGATGTGGTATCAAATACTGTATTAAACTATTGTATTCTACCACTGAGATGCGAATAGATAGAGTAATACTGTAGAATATTGCAGTTTCCTGTCGGTGTGTGAATAGATGAAGTAATGATACTATATATAATTTATTATACAATACCTTGTCAGTGTATGAATAGACTAGTGTAGCTATAATGTTCATTACTTTATATTTTGGGTAAGAAATGACGTTTTATCGACGCGGAAGGTCCAGACTTTGATTTCCTTTATATTGAAGAAAATATTTAACTTTGGACAAAACAGAATACATTGGGTAACGCTAGTATTGTTTCTTTAAATACTTTTAGTGTTTCTAATATCCTTTCCTCTCCCGATTTTTTAAATACCATAGAAAATTGCATAGCATCAATATTTCAAAAGATAATTGAGGTTTTATTTACAAAACAAACTATACTAAACCAGGGTAGTACACTTTATTTAGTATATTCACATTGTCTATAAATAGTAACTGATATTTTGTCCTTGTATTCCCTTTTTAAACTTATGAGAAAATGGAGGTATAAAAGCATGTGATACGGTTATAAGAGCTCGCTAGAAATGCATTGATGAGCGTGATTTCTTATTATGAACTCCTTGATCTTTACGCACCAGTGACTATATATAGTCTCCCATCATAGAAGTGTCCCATTTTCCTTGGTATCTTTTCTCCATCGCAGCAATGTCCTGATGGATCCTCTCAACATGCTCCTCACTCATTTCTTCCATGTTTTCATGTAAAAATTCAAATGTGAATCCAAAAAAGTGCATCTTAAATGGCATTCTATATCCTAAGTTCTTATACCTTTCCAACAGTTTTGTTACAAGCTTCTTGTAGTTTGAGTCTTTAGTATTACGAAGGTGTCCATTAACTATATCTCGAAATGCACACCACGCTTCTCTTTCGACATCACTCTTTGCATTCTCAAGTTGCACTGACTTCGACATTTCCCTTATTTATGGTCCAGTAGATATACCACACTTAACTTAAGCATCTGATAGCTTTGCAAAGAATGGACGAATCTATCGAGATGCCTTTCCACCTTGATCTAATGCTTTCACAAACTGTTTGACCAAACCAAGCTTTATATGAAGTGGGATAGCAACGCTTTGGCAGGTTCTACAAGAGGCTGTCTAATAAAATTTATTATTCTTGGCTGCAAGTCATCTTGAGGGGGGTTTCTGGCAGTGTTCCTCATCAGCCCGACTGTCCTATAGGCAAAGAAAACATGAATACTTGGTGTACTCGCTCTATAATCCAAATAAGAAGGGGAATATTTTAAAATTACCATAAGTATCCCATTTGAATTTATCATAATTTACCTTCTTGACAAGCCTTTTTACATTGTCATATTCTTTATATATATATGTATATGTATATGTATATGTATATGTATATGTATATGTATATATATATAAATATATATATTTACACACACACACACACACACATACACACACACACACACACATACACACACACACACACACACACACACACACACACACACACACACACACACACACACACACACACACATATATATATATATATATATATGTATATGTGTGTGTGCGTGTGTGTGTGTGTGTGTGTGTCTGTGTCTGTGTGTGTGTACACACACACGATTCGCATGGCGCAGTGGTAGAGTCCGCGCCCGCCACTACGGCGGTCCGGGTTAGAATCCCGCCCAGGGCTGAAATAATTTCACTATCACTGCGCTGCGAGTCGTTACTCCGACTCCCATGGGCGGGGAGTTGGGTGTGTATGTGTGTATAAGGTCACAACATTATCCATAGATCGGTCATATATGAACTCTGAGCTCTCTTCCGGGAGGGAAATAGCTGTCGATCACAAACGTAACACATGATGCAAGACTAAGGTGAATCACACACACACACACACACACACACACACACACACACACACACACACACACACACACACACACACAAACACACACTTACGCAGACAAAGTCTACGGAATATTTACATATTTTTTATTTATCTGATTAACCCATTCAACTCCGATGACAAGATGTCTTGTCATTTGGTCAAATAAAACAAAAAATCATAAAACACCAAAATGTTTGATCAAACACCAGAAAAATATGACGTCAGTCCTCGCTTCGCTGCGAGCGAAGCGAGGACTGACGTCATATTTTTCTGGTGTTTGATCAAACATTTTGGTGTTTTATGATTTTTTGTTTTATTTGACCAAATGACAAGACATCTTGTCATCGGAGTTGAATGGGTTAATAAAGAAAGTATTGCTTCCAATATAACTAGAGCTTTCTATCTTTGGGGACAAAATTAAAGCGAAGAAGTGGAGTCACAGAGGTGGTCAATGAGAGTTTAATGAGAATACCTGAGAGGAAGGATAGTACGAGATGTTAAAAAAATGATCATCTTTCCTTTTTAACCCATTCAACTCCGATGACAAGATGTCTTGTCATTTGGTTAAAACAACAAAAATCAAACAGCACCAGAAAAATATGACGTCGTCAGTCCTCCTCCTCGAGGAGGAGGACTGACGACGTCATATTTTTCTGGTGCTGTTTGATCATCAAACATTTTGTTGTTTTATTATGATTTTTTGTTTTATTTGACCAAATGACAAGACATCTTGTCATCGGAGTTGAATGGGTTAAACGAAGATCAGCCACCAAATATACTGCGTAAATCTGGGCCGTAGGGACTCTTAAAGAAATACTCAAACGCATAGAATACTTAGGCAATAGTTTGAATATGGTAGTAGGTAGGTCATTCATCTACAGAAAGGTTTCGCGGTTTGTAATTTTCACGATGTTATTAAATCCAGCGAAACTGGAAATAGGCTCCATTGTTTTGTAATTAAAAAAGAACCGTGGAGTGGGATGGAGGGCCTTGTCAAGCGACGGTACTGATAATGCGAATGAATTCATCTTCGCCAAATTTTGAACGCATTCCTCTTTTTTTTTGGTCGGGCTGCGGTTGGAAAATTTCGTCTTTTTGAAAACTATAAATGGCCATTGGGTTAATCTCGCGCATTCGTGGACGTTTTTATATATTTCATTCTCACTGTTGCCACTTATTTCCTTGGATAAAATCGTGTGTATGTATGTTTACATCCTGTGAGGCTCGTCTAATGCTGTTGTTCAGACTAAACGTATACGCATGCACACGATAGCGCAGTGGTAGTATTCGCGGCCGCCATTACGTCGATCCGGTTTTGAATCCCGCCCAGGACTGAAATAATTTCACCATCGCCGCGCTGCGAGTCGTTACCAACTCCTGTGGGCAAGGAGTTGTGTGTGTTAGTGCATGTAAGGTCACAGCATTACCCATAGATCGGTCATATATGAGCTCTGAGCTCTCTTTCGGGAGGGTAATAGCTGTCGATCACGAGTCCAACACGTGATCAAAGACCATGGTGAATTAAACACACACACACACACACACACACACACACACACACACACACACACACACACACACACACACACACACACACACACACACACACACACACACACACACACACACACACACACACACACACACACACACACACTCACACCTCAGCTGCATATGATCGTCTGCCCGTATCTTAAATGGAATGTATAAATTATGTAAATCTATTGAGAGCCTCGACCCATTTATGTCGGTGGCTTCCCTCAGCTGAATAAAATCACAAACCGGCATTGAAATAATATATGTGAAGAGAATAAACTCTTACATATATCAACTTCAATATATTCGAGTTATAAAACTTATTTTTATTTCTGTTTTTATTTATTTATTTATTATTATTATTATTATTTTTTTTTTTTTTTTACAAATTTTTATGAGTATACATGGATACGTAGGGTTTCTTCATGCAGGCTGGTAAAAATTTAATAGAATATTAATTACAATATGTTGTAAATAAAAATATTGTCTTTTCACGCTTAAAAATGGTATATTTTATTTGGGGGAAATATTTTTATGGGACAATGATAACAGAAGATAATTGGGTCATTTTGATTAACTTTATTTTCTTTTCGTCTATCACAGCAACACCAAACATATCCTTTTAATTAGTTTTTTATTTGTTATCGCTTTGTATAACTCTTATTTATCTATTTTTACTATTTTATTTACTTACTATTTTATCTATTTGTTTATTTGATATAATTTTTATTTTTTATATTTTCATTTTCATTTATTCAT
>NC_134799.1:36525692-36540692 GCF_046742065.1 Oratosquilla oratoria | reverse complement strand
AATGTCTAAGGATTGATTTTGCCAAAGTTCACAAACATTGCGAAGTTAATTTAAGATTTAATTTCATGAGATTCTATTTCCCAGCCTGGATTCAAGTGTTCTGGAAAATAAACAATTAGATAGAATTATAATTATAATAATGATAACTCAGATATTATACGATGTTTGATGAAATTATGGGCATGTGGAATGCATTAACTTTTGTTTCCATGAATTTCACTATGCATACATTCGTAAATTTGCATAGGTGGCAATTTTGCATCCTATTTTGCTATAATAAACGTATTTTGCGTTAAACGTTGAATAATGTAATACACCCAATTAAGCAATGCTACATATATCTACACATTAGCAATTACATTTTTTTTCTTCAAGATATTGATGTCTGACAGAAAAGCCTAGAAATAGTCAGTTTTCACCCAGCATCTCCAGAATTCTCCAGGTCTTAGAATCTCCAACAATTCCTTTCAGTGAACCACCAATCAACTCCAGCCAATCGCTTCCAATTCCCCCCATCACTCGCCCTTCTTTTATTGACCCTGAACACACCAACCACTCTACCAATCCCCTCTAAAACAATTTTAACTTCTCCTTTGCCTCTATCAGTTCTTTTTGTAGAGAAACTCGCAGCTGAATCAAATATGAATGGAAATCCTATTTTCTTTAGTTGCTTTCTGTCCAAACAATTAAAATTGATGAATATATCAAGAATATATGAATAATTGTTGCCGTTGCCGTAGATGTTACAGTTGAGTATGAGAAGAAATATCATCCAATATCCAAGATCAAAGAAGCAAGAAGCTTGTCTTTAGGGCTTCTGACCAGAAAGAAGACAATTTTTCTTTCTTAATGTCAGGAGGAGCTGTGTACGTCAAGATGCGCTCAGCTACGGTCATAACCATCATCCATATTTTTAGTGAGATGATGGCTTTAGGTTGTCGATGGGAATTGAGACCCTGAGGTAGGGAATAAACTGAAGATAACATGGAATAAATGGATTGAATTAGTAATGTCGTTTTAATCGTTTTTAGATTTTACCCTTTCGTCTCTTTCTTCTTTCCTTTTCCTTTTGCTTCTTTTTCTTCCTCTTTATCTTGATCTTGTTGTTCCTCTTCTTTTTCTTTTTCTTCCTCATTTTCTTTTCTTGTTCTTTTCTTTTTTTCTTCTTTCTTGTTCTGTCCCTTTCAGTTCTCTAGTTTTCTCCATTTACCTTCGCATTCTTCCTCTTTTTTTTCCCTTCTATGCTTCATCACGGTCCATCGTTTCTCATTTTTTATTCCATCCACTCTTCTTCTCTCGTCTTCCTTCCCCGTTGCTTACACATTCCTCCTCCACTTTTCCTTCTTCGTGCATGTATTATTTTATTTGATCAGTTATTGTTGAATTCCACTTGAGTTCTTTCTTATTCTGATTCCTGTACTGATTTTTTTTTTCTTTCACCCCTTCGGCACCAAAGTCTGTTCATGAGTGAATTAAATCGTCTGGCGTTATTCAGAATAGGATGATCAAGTGTCGAAAATCTCTTATCAGTCTTTTGACGTAATTTAAGTTTTTGTTTTGGTGAGCCACAGGCGGTTTTAGTCGAATATATGACGAGGAGCTGTGGACAGGAGTGTAAGTCAACGCTGATACTTTTGGATATTTATTTTATTTTATTTTGCTTATCTATTTATTATAATTCTCGTTTATTTGTTATTATTATTATTATTATTGTTATTATGTATATCTATATCTATATATCTATATATATATATATATATATATATATATCAATTTTTTATTATTTATTTATTTATTTATTTATATATTTTGCAAACGGCAGGTTGTCACAGAACCCCCGGCCAGAACGATATATTGAACTGTCGAGACGCCGGTCTGAATAAAATCGTTATGTGTTTCTGAGGATGTAAACACTGTTAAATAATTAAATTGATGACGTTGGACCTTCCCCCCTCCCCCTCTTCACCACTGTTCACGTGCCTCTGCATTTCCACCTTGATCCATTGTCTGTGACCCAGAGGTAGATGAATAGATAGATGAACAAATAGATTAATAAGCAGATGTAATAATGGATAGAAATAAAGAGAAATGGATGAGTTTATTACATAAATACATGAGGGAATATTAAATGAACAAGATGGGTGGGTGAAGATGTAAATAAAGGGATAATAATAATAGATATAATAATGAATAAAAATATAGAGAAACGGAACAGTTTGTTACATAAATACGTGGAGGAAATAATAAATGAACAAGACGGGTGGTTGAAGCTATAAGGAATGGAATGATAAACTAGTGGACAACAAACGCAACAAACGGACTCTTCTTGTGGAAGTTGACACCGACTTGACTCGTGGGGGGGTTAATATTGAATGAGATTGTACCGCCATCGGTTGTGATACACATCCTGACGTCCTGCAAACTGCTGTTGTCGTAACGTCGCCTCTGCTCTTGCTGAGAGTGAGAGACACGTAAGTGATGCGGCTATTTCGGCGACGATAAAGTGGCCGTCTGTCATAGTAAATGCTCCGCCTTCACGAGATCGCTGGTCACGTGAAAGGAAATAGATGTTGGAGGTTCCTGGTGGTGTACAAAGAGAGAGAAAGAGAGAGGGAAAGAGAGAGAGGTCAAAGACAAAGAGATACGAGTGGACAGTAGCACACTCAACACTTATATCGTGTGCTTGTGCACGCATGAACGCGCAAGTACCTACATTTGTGCTGTCACACACACACACACACACACACACACACACACACACACACACACACACACACACACACACACACACACACACACACACACACACACACACACACACACACACACACACACACACACACACACACACACACACACACACACACACACACACACACACACAATAAGTAGTACAAGGAAGCATACTGCTGTATTAGACATTTATCACTTATATACATATAACAGCAACTTATTGCAGAGTAATTTGTATCTGTGTTTAAAGCAGAGGCCTGATGCTTTTTCGTATGTTTTTCAGTCGTAACAGTGGAGAAAAAATATATTTCTTTTTAGATAAATCAATGTCATCTTTTTTTAAGAAAGGCTACATGGCGTATGAACATAAAATGATTTGCAATTATGAAACATACAAAGACCTAATAAGAAGCAAAGAATGATAGTAGTTATAGTTGCAAAATTCTTGTTGCAACAGAACGAAAAAAATACTGAAAATGATATATTATCTATTCGACATATGTGGAGACCATAGGGGAGTGAATATCTCTGGGAGAACAGTGAACAGAATATGAAAAAAATTGAAGAACAGTGCAGAACAGGTAATACGCACAGTTTTGACAAATTGAAATGTTCGTGATGGGATGGTGACGCCATTGTATTCGTGGCTGCCGGATCAAATTTGTTGGGTGGAATTAAGTAACTAAAAATAGTTTTGTTAGCTTGGATGACCTAAATGTTCCAATTTTGGGCATTTCTGTCCGCGCAATGATATTGTTTGCATATGCATGTAAGGTAATTGTGCGTGTGCCTGTGTATGTGCGTGCGTACGTGTGTGTGTGTGTGTGTGTGTGTGTGTGTGTGTGTGTGTGTGTGTGTGTGTGTGTGTGTGTGTATGTGCGTGCGTACGTTTGTGTGTGTGTGTGTATGTGCGTGCGTACGTGTGTGTGTGTGTGTGTGTGTGTGTGTGTGTGTGTGTGTGTGTGTGTGTGTGTGTGTTTTGTGTTGGTGATCATCTGTTTATATTCAACAAAGACCCACTGTATTGGATAAGAAGAAATGAAGTAGACGATATCCATATATTTCGATCACAGACTGACGAGGATCACAGTCTGTGATCGAAATATATGGATATCGTCTTTATTTCTTCTTATCCAACACAGTGGGTCTTTGTGGGATTTTACGAATGTGTTACGACATTACTTTGTAGTTATCTGTTTATATACCAAATGCTTCTTCCCTCTTGTAAAGGAGGCCACCAACAGAGATGACTACACTTGCATCCATTCCACTCTCATCTGTCTCTCATTTGTCTTAGCTGTTCGTTGTTAAAGGGTCATCCCTGCCTGGCGGCTACTACCCGGGTCAGAAGCAATGTAGCAATACATAGCCCAGGGGTATTAATTACATGGTATCAAACAATATTAATTGCATTGTAGCATGCAGCTAATGGTTTAGGGACTGTTTTTGGGCGCCCTACGGACTAGAGCAACACGATATTCGTGTATGTT
Source organism: Oratosquilla oratoria (assembly GCF_046742065.1). NCBI lineage: Eukaryota > Metazoa > Arthropoda > Malacostraca > Stomatopoda > Squillidae > Oratosquilla > Oratosquilla oratoria. Next base: position 36,536,469 of record NC_134799.1, on the reverse strand, counting down.
AGAGTAAAATATCTACTCGTAGAGGAATGATACTATTTTTGTATTTGTACTACAGCTGTTCCTCTTTTTACGACGTTCTCTTGAAACGGTCCTTTGTCACCTCTATGATCCTACCTCTTCTTATTCCCTTTAGTAAATGGCGACAAAATGGGACGGAGTGATGGGACTAGGGACCTGCATGTTCATTGTACGAGAAGTCAAAGCATAAGAGGGTCTGGGAGGGAAACTTCAACCATACTAGACAATATTACTAAGCTGAGCTCGACCTCCCCTTTTGCTGTGTTTTATGACATTGCTAGTTTATTCCAGTTGCCGTCAGGCGATTTTATTCAGTTGAGGGGAACCCACCCCCTCTTCCCCTCTAGAGCAGTGTCTCGATTGAATTTACATAATGTGTGTGTAAATGATCTTTTGCGCATGTCTGAGTTATGTTTAAATGTGTATATACATGTGTGTGTGTGTGTGTGTGTGTGTGCGTGCGCGCGTGCGCGCGTGTGTGTGTGCAAATATATGTTTGTGTATCTATCACTTTATACCTTCATTCTTCCCGAAATTCTGTTTTGCTCTCCTGTGCGACTGTATCGTCCTGGCCAGCATGATTGTGTTTTGATGTATGTGGACGCGTGATTGAGAGGGCGAACGTAGGATAGCAGATACGTTATCTCGGTTATGGGGGGGAGATAAAACGTATATTGGCCCAGACAGGATCAGTATTGGCAATCAGGGCTCTTGATGGATGTTGTGGAGTGAACGATCAAAGGTCTTAATGAATTGATCGAGATACGCGAAGCAGGTGGATGGATGGATTTGGAGACGCACCAACGCTGTGGATTTGTTTGTATGTGGATGGTTGGTTGAATGTTTGTTGGATGGTATTTTGGATGAGAAATGTTGAAAATGAAGGGGGAAATGTTTATTTGATTATTATGTACATGTTCATTTATTTGTTGTTATTTATTCATGTACGTATTTATTTGTTTATCTAAGCATTATTTCATTGAGAGTCCTGTTGACCGTATGAGAAGTAATTATAACGAAATGGTAAAATAATAAGCTAATGGAATGAGTGAAACAATAAAATCATAACACAATAAAGTAATGCAATAGTGATAGTCTATTAGAATAATATAACAATAAAACCAAAATAAAATAATAATAAGATGAAATAGTAAAGTATTAAAATGTCTAAAACAGTAAGAGGATTAATTTAGAAAATCATCACGGTATTGCAATGCATTTTGTTAGATTTTGTATATAATTTATAGATGTAGCTGATGTTGGCTTCGACGACTGAAGCGATATAGATCCGATTGTTTAAGCTCGAGTTGCTAGACAGGGCCAAAGGTTAGAGGCCAATTCTAGGTCAAGGTGTTGGTGGAGAGGACTGTGACTGTATTGTTATCAGCGACAGAGAGCATAGTGTTGCAGTGTTTGGTGTTGATGATGGTGATGATGACTATGGTGGTGATAGTGTTGATGTTGGTGATGATGACTATGGTGGTGGATGATTGTTGTGGAGGTGGTGATAGTTATAATGGTTGGTATTGTGTAACAGTCCCCTTATACGTTGGCCGTGACGTCAAATAATTTTGGGGTTAAGCCGCGGTGGGGGTTATAATGATTTTGATATGCATTGTGTAGGACAGTCCCCAATTTTACCGCAGCATTAAATGATTTTAGGATTAACGTATATTTTAACCAACGCTGTCATATCCTGACCAAATTGCATGGATGATGTTCCTGTGACCTGGACTGTTGCGAGAATAGACCATAGAACCCGGACCGGAGTTGTCAAAGACCCCAATGAGCCGACAGTACCAGATGACGGTATGAAAAGCAACTTTAGTGGGAACCTTCCCCCTCCCCCTCCCCCGCCCCCTCCCCCGCCCCCTCCCCCTCCCCCGCTCTCTCCTCCGCTTCCTCCCCCGTCCCTCTTCCCCCTCCCCCTCACACTTACGGCACTAACACACTTCAACTCTCGTCCCATCCTCCACAAAGATGGCACTTCGGAGTGATGGGATAGTGGCACCGAATCACGGACCAGCAATATGTCATTCATGTGGTACATACATGCTGGGAGTCATTGATTTTTATTTACTCATTAGTTGAATTAATTATTGATTGATTTATTAGTGTGTTTATTCCTATATATATATTGATTTATTTATAGTTCATAGTTCAGGGTTATTTACTTCTTTGTTTATTTGATATTTATTATTCTATTGTCTTCATTATCTTGAAGTTACTCTTCAAAACAAACAAATGCTTTATTAACTTTGTTCTGGTGAAGGGCAGGGGATTTTATTCATCTGGCGAGGGCATGGTAACGAACACAGGCCTTGAGATATTCTCGTTCGCTCGAAATCCTTTAAGCTCGAAATTTACCTCTTTTCTCTGCATTATATAGGGATTAAAGCAGGTTATCGTGTTGTAGGGCTTTGCCCACATTAAACTTGCCACAGTTTTCGTTGCTGTTTCGGATTCCTTTGACAAAGGGAGATTAATTATTACGACGAGTTTTGGGAACGGATGACAGCGGGGGTCGGGGTGGTGGGCCTTGACGGCGAGTCTGGTCTGGACTCTTTCTCCTTGTCTTCCTCCTTCTCCTCTTCCTCCCACTCCTCCCCTTCCTCCCACTCCTCCCCCTTTCCTCCATGTCCATATCTCTACCTCATCCTCCATCTCCTCCTCCTCCTCCTCCTCCTCCTACTCCTTCTCTTTCTTCTTCTCCTGAAACCTTTTATTATTATCATTCGGCTAAGATGTCTCAGTCCAAGCCCATCCCCGTTCCATCGGGTGTCCCTCTCGGGCATCCTCTCTCTCGATGTCTGCATCCATTTCCGCTTGGCTCAGTGCAGCAGGTCCATGGTTCGAATACGCCAACTGAAATGCCTGGTCCTAATCCGGGCCAACGGGACCAACGAGATCGGCCGGGCTAACGGGACCAACCGGGCCAGCTGGACCAACCGGGCCAGCTGGACCAACCGGGCCAGCTGGACCAACGGGATAACAGGACCAACAGGACCAGACGTGCAAACTGGATCAACAAGGCCAATCGGACCAAATGGGCCAGCTGGACCTAGCGGAGCAATTGGGTCCCTAAAGTCACATCGAATCACCCATTTTTATTCCAGGGTTGGCTGGGTTTCCTTGGGCAATCGAAAGAAAAATATCTTCCCCGAACAAGATGCAAATTGAACGTTTTGTTATGATGGTGGACCGTAACATATTCTATTACTGCTGGCGCCATATAATTTCGCTCGGTTGAGCGGGAAGGCTCTATGTTGAAGGACTCTGGAGTATTGTATTTCCCCTCTTTTTTCCCCCATATTGGTTGGGGGCTTTCCCATTCAAAACCAAGTCGGCTTTTTCGTGATATGTTTTTATCTCCATTGTCGAGCGAAGCTTTCTGAACCGGAGCCAAGAGGGAGGGTGGAAGGGAAGGGAATTCGGAGAGATGGAGAGGGAGGAAGGGAGAGATGAATATAGAGTAAGGGAGGATACAAGGAGGAGGAATGTGAGGAGTAGTAGGAGAGTGAGGAGGTGTAGGAGGGTGAGGAGGAGGAATAGGAGGGTGAGAAGGAAGGATAGGAGGGTGAAGAGTAAGAGAGTGAATAGGAGTAGGAGGGTGAATAGAAATAGGAATGGGAGAAAGCGTAGGAGGTCGAGGAGTAGTAGGAGGGTAAAGATGAGTAGCAAGAGGGTGAGGAGGAGGGAGATGAGGAGTAGTAGTACTAGTAGGAGGGTGAGGAGTAGTAGTAGGAGGGTAAAGAGGAGTAGCAAGAGGTTGAGGAGGAGTAGTAGGAGGGTAAAGAGGAGTAGCAAGAGGTTGAGGAGGAGGGTGAGGAGGAGTAGTAGAAGAGTGAGGAGGAGTAGGAGAGTGAGGAGGAGGAGTAGGAGAGTGAGGAGTAGTAGGAGGGTAAAGAGGAGTAGCAAGAGGGTGAGGAGGAGTAGTAGAAGAGTGAGGAGGAGGAGTAGGAGGATAAAGAGGAGTAGCAAGAGGGTGATGAGGAGGGTGAGTAGGAGTAGTAGAAGAGTGAGGAGGGTGAGTAGGAGTAGTAGAAGGGTGAGGAGAGTGAGGAGTAGTAGGAGGGTGAGGAGGAGTAGTTGGAGGGAAAGGACTAGTAGTAGGAGGGTAAGGAGTAGTAGTAGTAGGAGGATAAGGAGGAATAGTAGGAGAGTGAGGAGGAGTAGGAGGGCGAGGAGGAGGAGTAGGAGGGTGAAGAGGAGGAGTAGGAGGATGAAGAGGAGGAGTGGGAGGGTGAGGAGGGGGAGTAGGTGAGTGAGAATGAAGGAGAGGATGGTATAAGGAAGAGAAGGAGGAGTGCGTAAGAAGAGAAAGATTGAGGAACAAAGAGAATTAAAGGGGTGGAGAGAAGAAAAGGGTGAAAAGTTGGAGAGCAAAAACCAGAAATGAGAGAAGGAAGAGGCAGAAGTGAAAAGAGAGGAGTGAGGAGGGAGAGGAATAGAGAGGAGAAGGAGGATGAGAGAAAGTGAGAGAGGAAGGAAGGGAGAGAGAAAGGAAGGAAGAGGGTGGGAAAGGGAGAGATGGAGGGAAAAATGGAAAGAGGGAGGGAAAAGGAGGAAGGGAGTAAGATTGGCGTAACTACTAGGAGGTATAAAAGGTGGTAGCATTTGATCATTTCCAAGGGTAAATTGTCTGTTCCGGTAAGGCCTCTGCGGACGGATTTTTTTGAATGGAGTGTCTGGGAACTTCTCAGCTGAAGATGATCCGGAGGGCAATAAGTGGATGGAATGTCCTTGGGCGTATTTGATCTTACGCACTTACGCGCGCACAAACACACGCACACGATGGCACGCATGTAAGTGCCCACGCGCATACGTACTTGTAAATTGTACTTGTAAAATATACTTGTAAATAAACTTGTACCACTGTGATTGTGCATAACTACGCAGACGCATATGCGTTGTTTTATTCTTTGTTTTACTTGTTTGCTTACGTGTTTAATATGTATAGCGCGCTGGTTTGAATACTAATTGATTATTAATGGATTTAGACAGCATCAGATGAAGGTATCTTTATCATTTCAAACTGTGGTCAGCGTTCATTTTTTTAAATTAAATCTGAATGAATAGATTATAGACTGTTATTACAATGTCATGCGGGATATATGATCGTATATTACTGTTATGAATATTTGATATGCTGTTAATACTTCTCCCGTCAAGATAAAGCCACAGAGATGAACTAAAGATCCCCAGGGAATGGGGTGGGAGTGGGAGAAATGAGTTTTGACATTTGTCGCGTAATTGTGAGGACTTTCACCAAAGCATTCGTAACTCGAACTCTTTAAGAAAAGGAGTCTCAAGAGCGACCTCCAATTCTTTGGCACTCAAATTGGTACGTTCTTCGTTCTGTTTCTTCATGGTCTGCTCTCTGAGAGGAGCTTCTTCTTTCTTCTTCTTTCTTCTTTCTTCTTCTTCTTCTTCTTCTCCTCTTCTTTCGAAGAATAGGGAGGCGCGTAGCTGTGATCTGCTCTGTCCTTCTCATTAGAGATTGTTGGTGGAAGTAACGGTCACTGCCAAGAAGATTGAGCCAAGCACGTTTCCGAATGTGATACCATATACAGTAGAATAATGGAAAGCAGGATAACTTTGTAAGTGAAGCATTTTGTGTATTTCGAGCACTAAAAGACTCGGCGACTTCTTCGTCGTGAGATCTCGTCCTCCCGAGACTTCTCACGAAATGATCTGAAGAGGAGATTTAGGGTCCTTGAGTGGAAATTGAAAATTTCGGCCCACGTCCTTTTCCCTGTGGGGTTATACTGGTGATGTAGAGTTCTGAAAAGTAAATTGGCTTTTGCAGTGATTTACGATTGTGTGTGTGTGCGTACGTGCGTATGAGTGTGTGTGCGTACGTGCGTATGAGTGTGTGTGCGTACGTACGTATGAGTGTGTGTGTATTCACTTGGTCTTTGGATCACGTGTTGGACTCGTGATCGACAGCTATTACCCTCCTGGAAGAGAGCTCAGAGCTCGTAGGTCCGATCTATGGGTAATGCTATGACCTTACACACACACACACACACCCAACGAGAGTCAGAGTAACGACCCGAAGCGCAGCGGTACCGAAATAATTTCGGCCCTGGGCAGGATTCGAACCAAGTACTACGGGCACCACCATGCTAGTAGTTCAGCACTCTACCAACTGCGCCACCGAGAACCAACTGCGCCACCGAGTGTGTGTGTGTGTGTGTGTGTATGTATGTGTGGTTGTGTGTGTGTGTGCGTTGTGTAATATCGTTATGAACGTAAATGTCAAACATCAAACTATACATGTATGCAAATTTATGAATCTGTGCTAAAGAATTTAAAGAAAATGATGAAAATACGATATGCATTACCACAATTCCTTCGGCTTTCTTTACTACCACCTCTTCTCCCTCCTCTCCTACACGTGGTTTTGATATGAATTCATCATATCTCTGTATTTCTTTAGTATTCACTTTAAAGAATTCATCAACATTTTTATTGTATTCATATACTTTAGGAAAAATGGAGACCGCCACTTTTTGTTCGGGGGGAAACACACATGTATTCTCTTAAACAATTCGTTGTGTAATAGAAATTATTTTCCTCTTTTTCTAAGGATAGAATTGTGTTCACTTGGTTGCTGGGGAGAGGGGGTGGAGCTGGGGTGGGGACGGGCGTTTTCTCAGTTTGAATGAAATCGACTGACAACAGGTATGAATCATTGAATGTTGGGAAAGGGTTGGTTGAAATATGTTTAATTTTTCTCATAGGGTTTCTTTTTTCTTATCTGTTTCTCACACTCTTCTCTCTTCCCTCTCTCTCTCTCTCTCTCTCTCTCTCTCTCTCTCTCTCTCTCTCTCTCTCTCTATATTATATATATATATATATATATATATATATATATATATATATGTGTGTGTGTGTGTGTGTGTGTGTGTGTGTGTGTGTGTGTAAGAGGATGGTAGATAAGTTGGTAGAAAGACGATAGAAGTGATGTATTTTTATGGGTTGTGTGTAAACATGGTACCTCGCAGGCGAGGAGTTGCATAAGTTTGCTCTCCGCTTTATGTTCATAAACAATGCCCGGGGCCCCAATGTTTTGCTGACTGTGTAACCTAAGTGAGATATGTACAGATTCGTGATTAATTAAGTAAAAAATATTTCCATATAGACTTGTAACAACGAATCTGAGTGGGGAAAGGGTGGAGGAGAAAATTCAATTGGTTCACGATTGTAAGATCATGCCCTTTAGGGAGGATCTTAAATATAAAGTTAAAGATCATTGGACTAAAGAAATCACTACGTCACTGCAAAGCTCACCTAGGACCTCGCTTACGTGTTCTCGGGGGATTCCTTGAATGTACCTCAGAGAAGCACGTTGTATAAGAATTAACGGAAGAAAGGAAAGAACTTACCACAACTTTAATTCCCCCTCCTATACATAAGATAATACTGAAAGAAAGATTCTAAGTAGATTATTGGAGGCATCAGCAAACGAGTGAAACAAAGACAATAATAAGAAGTGAAAGTGAAGAAAGGGGATAGTGACGAATTACAGTGGAGAAAGGGTGAAAGTCCAAAGGAGGGTGAAACTCTGTCCTTTCTTTCTCTCTGTTTCTCTTTCTCTCTCTCTCTCTCTCTCACACACACACACACACACACACACACACACACACACACAAACACACACACACACACACACACGCACACAATTTCCTAGGCACACTGACATACACTCCGAAAGCATTACGGATCTGAGTTTTCTTTGTGTCAACGAGAAAGAATTTCGAAAGCTTCGTTTTTCAGGTGTTCTTGAAGAGTCTTGAGTCTCGATGTCTTAGTGTCATGAGGAGGAGGTGGAGGCGGAATTTCATGACCTGTGATGCCATGAAGGAAGCCAAGGAAAGAGGGATGGGGGCGTGTTGGGGGCTAGGAAATGGGGTCATTTGGCTTTAGTCTGGCTTTGAGGAAATTAGGCTGCGGCTAAATTTGGGTATGCGAAATTTGGTCTTGGGGAGGAAGTTGGAATTTGAGGCAGTGCTTTTTTTTTATTTAAGAAAAAGTCTATAACCATTACTTAGATGAATGAAATAGCCAGAGGGAGAGGAACAGGACCACCAGATATATAAAGGTTATTCATGAGGTGGAGAGGGAGTAGGATAGTAATCGCCTAAAGTTCATCAGCTTTTCTATATTTGTGGACAATATATTTAGTGACATTGGTGTTGAATAGATCATAGTAGTGGAGACGTTGTTGGTGGTGAACACCAGTGCATGATTTGGGAGGTGGTGGCAGTACTGGTGGTAGCGCTGTTGCCGTGGTGGTAGTGGTGACGCCAACCGCGTACAAATAACGAACGCGATGTTTCCGGTCGTCATTGTTCTTGTTATCTTTATTATCCTATTCGCCATTAGTATTGTCAACGTCGTCATCGTCGTTATTGTTGTCGCCGTTGACCCCATCATGTTTTTTTTTATCGCGTTCCTTGTAACCTTGATGCTAATGAAAACTCGTCGACATTTATCATCCCGTCGACACGATGAGTCCGGCTCGCCTTTTTCCCGAGAGTCGATGAACGGAGTCACATCGCCGTCGCCAGGGGTGACGACTGCTCCATTCGGCGTCATCATCCTCGCTATTGTCGTCGGCGACATCATCCTCGCTATTGTCGTCAGCGACATCACCTTTGTTGGTGCCGTCATCGTAGTACCTTTCAGGTTTTTTTTTTTTCTCTTGATATTGTTCGTCAGCATCCTCGTCGTTGCCCTTGTCGTCGTCATTGTTGTCGTCGTTGTCACAGAGAAATTCCGAAGAGACTACCCATACTGCCATGTCCTAAAGTCGCCCAGTGCATGTCAGTACAATTGAAGGCTTCCATTATGATCATGTATTATCTGCTAGTAATATTGTTTGTGACCTGTATATCACTCTTACTATAATTTATTCTTGTTTTGCTCAAGCTAATTTATTTTTGTAAAATATTATATCCTTGATTTACCTTACCCAGATCACAGGTTTTGATATTGCTTTTCACAAACAAAAGGATACTTCCTGTTCTGACGAAAAATATTGAATCCTTGAACGTTAGATTTAACTTCAAATTCCTTACCAGTTAACTATGTCTGTCAAAGAATTTGAAGCCCAATTGTAATGTTCAGGATTCAGAATGTTTCGTTTGGAAACTTTAGTATGCTAATATTATGCACTTGAGCGAAAGCGGAGGGGAATTGAGCATCTGGATGCGGATGAGTAGGCGAAATGAAGCGTCGAAACGGGGTTGAACGAAGTGAAACGAGCTGAAATGAAATTGGAAAAAAGAATGAGAAATTAGCTTTTGCCTTTTCAGGTCGGTCTCACATTTGTTCGTCTCTCATGTCTATCACTCTTTCTCTCTTTCTGACTCTCAATCTGTTTGTCTCTCTCTCTTTATCTCTCGCTCTCTTTCTCTCACCCTCTCTCTCTATATCTTTCGCTCTGTTTAGCTCTCTTTCACTCTTTCTCCCTGTATGTTTCCCTTTCTCCTCCATCTCTTTCTCTTCCACTTCTTCCCTCTCTCTCCCTCCATCTCCCTCTCTCCTGTCTCCCTCACTCTCCCTTCTTCCCTCTCTCTCCCTATCTTTCTCCCTACCTCTCACTCCGTAACTTTCCCTTCCTACCTCTCTCCCTCTCTCCCTCCCTCCCTCTCTCCCTCCCTCCCTCCCCCCAGCTGTCTCCCTCCTTTTCCCTACCTGTCTCCTTCCCTTTCCCTCCTTCCCTCCCTCCCTCCCTCTCCCTCTCCTTCCCTCCCGCCCACTGCCTCTCCCTCTTCCTCCCTTTCTCTTCCTCCCTCCCTCCCCCACCTGTTTCCCTCCTTCTCCCTACCTGTCTCCTTCCCTTTCCCTCCTTCCCTCCCTCCCTCCCTCTCCCTCTCCTTCCCTCCCGCCGATTGCCTCTCCCTCTTACTCCCTTTCTCTTCCTCCCTCTCTCCCTCTCTCTCCATCCCTCCCTCTCCCAGCTGTTCCCTCCTTCTCCCTACCCGTCTTCTTCCCTTTCCCTCCCTCTCTCCCCCTCTCCTTCCCTCCCGCACTTTACCTCTTCCTCTCCCTCTTCCTCTCCCTCCCTTTCTCTTCCTCCCTCAGTACCTCATTCTCCTCCCTTCTCTCTCTCTTTTTCTATTTGTGTGTACGCGTGTGCTTGCGTGTGTGTGCTCGAGCGTACACATTTCGTAATGAATATGAGATACCCTCTATTGTACCGGAGCTTAGCTCTGAAAGGCCTCATTACTATTGGATGGGAACTATACCCTGATTAATCCCTTCAACTCGTTGACGGACTTGATTAATTTCATTCTGGCTAAGGACAGACGATTTTATGCGGCTGAGGTGGGGGGGGTGTCGGTCGATCAAGATGTTCTTCAGGGCGAATTCTTTTTTCTCAAATAAATAAAATGATCAACCTTTAACCAGAACAGAATCAAGGAAGTGACCGTACGGCCTGTGTTGCCATGGTAAGAGCTGAGGTGTATCACGTGACCGACTCTTGCGTGAAGATCAACAGAACATTTTCATAACAAATCGATACTTAATGAACAGTACTTGTTATTAGAATGAACATCCTGTTATGGGACAGGAGGAAGGCCTCGAGAGCTCGCTATTGTTACAATCTCGTTATCTGTCTCGATGTCACATGAACTCTGTAGAGCTTATCTTGTTATTTCTCCTACTCCTTCTCCTCCCCCTCTTCCTCTTCCTCTTCCTCCTCCTTTTCTTCCTCATCTTCATGCCTAGTGCTCCCGATTATGTA
>NC_134799.1:36508192-36523192 GCF_046742065.1 Oratosquilla oratoria | reverse complement strand
TCTCCTCTCTCCTCTCTCCTCTTTCTTCTTTCCTCTCTCCTCTTTCCTCTCACCTCTCTCTCCTCTCACCTCTGTCCTCTCACCTCACTCCTCACCTCTCTCCTTTTTCTTCTTTCCTCACTCCTCTTTCCTCTCTCATCTCTCCTCTCTGCTCTGTCTTGTCACTTCTCTCCTCTCTCCCCTTGATTCTCTCTCACTTTGTCATTCTCTCTCTTCTGCGTCTGTGTGTGTATATGTGTGCGTGTGTGCATGCATGTGTGTGTGCTTGCGTACGTGTATCACTATATTGGTCACATTGTAGGGAGACACTCGATAAGTTATGATATTGGGCTGATTGGCTTTTTCACTAATCAATTGCCCATTTGAACTTTTGATTGCCCCCGTGATTACTGCCCTACTTTCGCTCGTTGATCTCTCGTCTTTTATTACCCTCTGTTTAATGGGTCACCGTCACAGTTGACGATGAAATTGCCATTAAGTGTCAATTCACATTACCAACACCACATCTATCACCACCACCTCTATCACCACCACCACTACTCATCACCAACACTACTATCATTGTTGTCCGCCATTTGCCACCAACTACTGGCACCACCACAACCACCACCGTCACCACTACCACCGCTATCATCACCACCACTGTCACCACCACAACTGTCACCCCCACTACAGTTACCTCGCCATGAACACTATCGTCATTGTTGATTGTCATTAGCCATCAACCATCGGCGCCACCACCTCCACCACAAGCACCACTGCCACCACTACCACCTCCTTCATCACCAACACTATCTTCACCACCACCACTGTCTTTACCACCACTATCACTACAGTTACTGCTACGCGTCATCAACACTATCATCATTGTTGCCTATCAAGTGTCGGCGCCACCACCACCACCACTACCAACACCATCATCACCACCACTACCTCCACCACCACCACCACCACTATCACCACCACTACCATCACATACGCGTACAGATGAGCAGCTACGTTCGGTGATATTTCCTCGGCTGACTAAAATCCAACGGTCATAACTAGAATAAAGTCTGCAGTGTACGTCACTGTAGCGAAGAGTTTGCACAAGATCGTATTAGCTTAACTATAGTCGAGTATGACGTCCCTGAGGTTGAAAAAAATGTTCGGATAACCCTAATGCAATGGTGTTATTGATGTGTATGTGTGTGTGTGTGTGTGTGTGTGTGTGTGTGTGTGTGCGTGCGTGCGTGTATTTGTATGCATGCATATATATATATATATATATATATATATATATATATATATATATATATATGTACATTATACATATGACTCGCTCAGGCTAATTTTTTTTTTTTTTTTTTTAATGAATTCAACTTCATGTCCTTTACTTTTCATGGGGCTGTCTTCATGAAGTTCATCGCCTCGATTCTTTGTTTGTTTACTTATTTCATTGTTTATTTTTGCATCTTGTAGCTTTCTTTGATTTATTTTCTGTCATGTATACTTGTCAGCATATCTCTATCTGGATAGTACAGTAATGATAAGCATACAAACAAGCAAAGAGCCTTTTTATATCCTTGATGATAATAAAGGCAGAAAGTGCGAGGTAAAGAGAGAGAGAGAGAGAGAGAGAGAGAGAGAGAGAGAGAGAGAGTAGCGCACGTATTTTAATAAAAAATAGTTTTTTCTAATGAACAGTGTACCTTTGCGTTTTACCAAAATTATGTCCCCGCCTACGTTGGAAAAAAATATAAATCCATGATTTGATTTTGTGATTGGGCAACTTGATTGGGTGACTCACTTTTACCTTCTCAATTAAACCAGGTAGTTCGAACTATGTCTCTTGCTGTTTATATTAATGTGGAAATGTTTTAAGCATTATTTCTTTGTAAAAGCTCGAAATGTAATGAATATCCAGAAAGTTCTACAATATCCACTTCAAACATTAAAATGCGTTTGGGTATATATATATATATATATATATATATATATATATATATATATATATATATATATATATATATATATGTATATATATATATATATATAATGTATTCATTCATATATTTATTAACAATTTGTCTCGCATATTTTATTCCTAATATCCAGACTGTTGGTGCACTTATCAGCTTTATTATCAACTTTAATGACAGTTTTTGACGGAGTAATGAAGCTCAGATACAAATAAATAAATACATACATATACCAAAGGCTTTTTTCCCCTTACACGGGGGGTAGCCAAAAAGAAAAAGGCATAGAAACCCCTCCCACCCATTCCATTTCCTATATGTCCTCCCTCCCTCTTATCTTGGCACTTCCTGGATGACTGGTCATCCCTGCATCCTGTCCACTGCCCTGTGTCAGAAGCAGTGTCGCAAGACACAGCACCTCCACAGCAAGGCCGCTTCATAAATTCGGCGATCCCCCCCTCAAATAAATAAATAGATAAATAAATAGGTAAGTAGATAAATACATAATAATAGGAAGGGAGGTGCCTTCCATGATAGAGCTGGATGGAGGAACATGCTGGGACCACTGACAGCCATAACGCCTACTACTGGGAGCTGAAGTAAGAAGTAGTAATGAAAAAGAATATGATCTAAATAGACAACTAAATAAAGAATTAAACAAATAATTAAAAGAAATAAGTAAACAAAATAAACTACTGCAATACTTACCATTGGACTGCTCATAAAACCCTCAAAGGTGCCAAATTCGTTCCTGGTATGCAGTCGAGGTCTATTCGAGGTACGAGATGATGGAGATGGTTAATTAAACTTATAGTTTACAGGGGTTCCATTAAACCGACTAAAATCATCTGGTATTGAGGTCAAATTTTATAATGTACCAGGTTAGTGCTATTACTTTCATCTTTTTCTTCTTTTTTTTTTTGGTGGTGGGGGGGGGCTTCCGTGGTGATTTTTTTTTTCTTCACTTTATTCTCTTCCTTTTTCTTTGCGGAAATGGTCTTCAAACTTCCATTTGTCAGCTGCCAAGCTGGTCTTCCCCGAGTATTAAGGCATCATGTGGCAATAACGACTCTCGAAGGACAGCTCTGGTGTCTAATACCGGTCCGATTCTGAGGCGCCAGACCGTTGCACTTTCGAAATATCGTAACCGTCCTAACGGTTTTAACGGTCACTCCACCGTCGTTGGAAGGCTACGTCCGCAGAACTTAACGTAGCGTGAAACTCCATAAAAAGTCATTGCGATTGGAATGATTGGAAACGTTAAACAAGGCTGGTCTCACAGGCCTTATAGTCCCTGTAAAGCGATCAGTCTTGAAAATAATGTCAGCCATCTAGCCAAAGAGATAGAAATATTTTCCTTAATCACGTCAACAAAATCAAATCGTCTGACGTTAGTCAGAACAAAGTCGTGCCATAACCCTTTAAAGAGTAGAAATATCTATAAACTTAATAAATCGACTGAAGACATCCTGGACAAAGTTCCCCTAAAATATCGAAATCATCCGCTTGGGCAAAAACTGGTTCAACGTAGATAACAGAAAACTTGTTCAGAAGGTGAACAAGCTTCGATATCTTAAACACTTAACATGTATTCTCAACCTTGTGATAGCTGGGGGTTCCTCATCCCCGTTTCAGCCGAATAGAATCGTCTGGCGGCATCCAGGATTAGAACTTGAGAGGTGACCGTGACTCCTGCTTCCGGGTTGGGTCTGCGTATCCGGGGTCCTCGTCTTCAGGGACCAGAGGCAACTCTTGAAACTTCCGGTCACGTCTGGTTCTTGTGTAATTCAGTGACGCTTCCTTCTCACTCGCTGTGAGGTATTTAATGCCGAAGGGAGTATAGACAGAAGATGAAAAAATATTCCATTTATTTGTTTTGTTTTATTCTTTATATTATTATTATTATTATTATTATTATTATTATTATTGTTGTTGTTGTTGTTGTTATTTATTATTGTTATTATTATTATTATTGTTATTATTATTATTATTATTATTATTATTATTATTATTATTATTATCATTATTATTATTAATTATTTCTTCACATGGCTTTTTCTCTAAACAGTCGATTTTGTACTGCTGAGGAAGTGAACACTAGGGTGTCTCGATCGTGCAAGACCCTCTTTCGACCGGGGCCCGACCCCTCGACTAAAGAAGAAAATCGCATATCCTTAGCCTGAACAAGATCTATAAAGCACAGCACTGTTGCGGAAGAGCTTCTATAGACTTCCGGTCGCTGCGTATTTTATTGGGGGTAACTCGTTATTCCGTTTTCTTTGTGTGGTGGCAGCGTTCTCATGAAGGGTGCTCATAAAGTGCAATTCTTCATTCCGTTTTCCACTGATTTTTGGAGGTGGAACATTTTGGAGGAGACGAAGCTGAGGGAAACTTCTTGCAGAAGCTGAAGGCCACAAAGAAGAACCAATTGCTTGCAAAAATTAAAGGTCACAGAGGACCATTTTTTTTTAGTTCAAGTTGGAAGCCTCAGAGATGAAGCAATTTCTTGCAGAAATTGAAACCCATATAGAAGAACCAATGTCTTGCAGAAGTTGAAGACCACTAGGCCAGACTCTGCCCCTAAGAACTTCAGGAAACGAGCCGAGCGTTCTAACCACTGGCCCACCACATCTCCATCTGTGGAATTGGGACTGTTTGGTTTTGTGCAGCTGGTAATAGCAGTGCGGGCAGCTGGATTAGATGGAATAGATTAGTACAGCTGCTCTCCGGTAGTGAAACCTGACGTTTGGATGGAGGCGGAAGCTGCTGTACAAACAGGTACAGGAATGGCCTGTATCTGATTTAGTAGTTGCTGAGCGACAATGCTCCTTCATTTACAAACAGAATAATTTTCTTCTTTGCTCTACTTCATGTTTAAATCCATATGATTTGGCTAAAATCTAATTCAATCTTCATATTTCTTATTCTTATTTTATTTTATTGCTTTACGTTATTTCATTTACTTTTTTATTTTATTTTTTTTATTCTATTCCATTTCAATCATTTACTTATTCATCTATTTATTTCCATTCTCTAAAGTGCCGTCTGCTTTCATACTGTACAGAGCAACGTATCACTAAGCCGATCTAATAGAGGTGTTCAAGTGGATCAAAGGCTTTAACAAGTGAACCTAAACAAGGTCATCATATTAAGACAACAGGGCAGGCCTCACAGTAATGCATTTAAGTTGAACAAATTTAGATTTAAGAAGGAAATAGGCAAGAACTGGTTTACTAATAGAGTGGTCAACGATTGAAATAGACTTAGTAACCATGTAGTGAGCAGTGAAACTATCGGTTGTTTTAAGAAAGGGTGAAACAGCTTCTTCCAGCACCTTTGTGTGACATTGTAACAAAATATATTTTCCTTCTCTCCAGTCTAGTTGTTTCTTCCAAATACTCTTACCAAAATCATTGTTGTCAATGGACTCGTTACTGCACGTTATTTTCATACTATTTACAAGCTAAATGTTCAAGAAATATAATTGTTATCTTAACTTTACAAATATAAATTTGAAATGGATTTGTTCTGAATTTTAAGAGAGTAATGGGCAATAAATATAACTATTAATCTTAGCTTTGCAATTTTGAATTTGAAATGAATTGGTTCCAAAATTCATAAACTAGTTTATTGTTACCTCACCATTATTACCTCAGTTGAAGGCAAATATACCCCCCACCCACCCCTAGTAAGGGTAATTTACTCTACTTTGAAATCACTGCGTCAACCCACTACAGACATCATTGATAACATTCGCTATAACTCGTAACTCGTTGTATCATCCCGGATTCCAAAATTGAGGCCAGAGTAGTTGGCGCATGTGAGATGTTATAACAGAATCTAGTTTACCAGCGCTTCTATCTTTGTGGACAATCTCTTGCCGGTATCGTGACTTAGTTTATATTTCATATGCCCATCCACGATAGAAGTTCACAGTGCGTTTTTCGCCGTAAGGACTATAAAGCTACGTTTCATTACAAAGATTAAGGATTACAAAGGCGGATCATGCCGACAGGAGACCTTTTGGTCCATATCTAAGTAGGATGAAAAAAAAAATCATAATGATAATAAATGAATAAATAAAAACTATAATAATGTAAATAACAAATACTATAATAATGTAAATAACAAATAAAATACATAAATAAATGCATAGGTAAAAGATAAAATAAATGCATAGGAATCCAATCCGTATCGACTGGTCCTCGAAACAGATCGATCTGTAAACCCTGGGCACTCGTGGTTCAGAATTCCCTGATGGATGCTCCCTTCCACGACCCCCAAAGGGTGTGATCTCGTTGACTCACTCACTCATCTCATAACACAGTTACTTTTGTATGTTCATTCATTATCTCTGTCTCTCACTCACACGCACACACACACACGCACGCACACACGCATACCTACAAGGAAAGAGCTCGAGACGCTGTTTTATTGGAGATAAAATCTGTACACAAACAAAAGGCGGCCCGTTGACTTTCGGAAATGTGATCACCACAACGGCTGTTTCTCTTTGCTCAAAGGGTACCAAAATGACCTCTAAAGGGTCTGAGTGATTTTTTATTACTATTTTCTTTATTTGATTCCCTCGCTACAGTGAGTTTCCATTGGCTGAATAAAATCATTCAACGCTAGGATTGATTAAATATATTTTTAATCACGATGACGTCACCGGGAAAATCAATCAATTGGATTTAGCCTGAATCAAATGAGCTAAGTTCGTAACTGATTGGACGAAAGCTCTTGTTGTGGCCTTAGGCTGTTTCTTTCAGGTGAATAAAATCGATTGGCGACAGACAGAATAAATGCGAGTCGATACAGTGAAAGGGTGAAGACTCCTCTTTTTTTCTTAAAGTAAATCTTTGTGTCCTACCCTCCTCAATTGAAAAAAGAAGAAAAAAAAAAAAAGACCGACGAGACATAAAACAGCTTCCAAAAAATGGGCCACGATCACAAAAATAGTTGTATTTTTATATGTATTCCAATATATTCACTCATGTATTTATTCATTTATTTACCTGTTTATTTATTTATTTATTTATTTATTTACTTATTTATCTTTTAAGGTTCAAAACCAGCCGAGAGTCACGTAGAGTAGTGGCAGCAAGATGCATCACAAGCGTATGTGATGGGCATATATAATGTCCCCCTTTTGCTTCCAGCAGACCCGCTTGACGCCCCCCCCACCTTTTTTGTAGTTATATGAAAATATATATTTTTCTGTTTGTATCTTAGCATTTAGGTGAATTGATAGAAAACGGGTTGGAGTGACTGACAGAATTATACTTTGCACGTATGTAACGGCAGTTACTTGTTCATGGAATGATTGAATTTTTCTTATTAAACAATGATTTTTGAACAGATAACTTCACGTCCCCTCTTGCATCCTCCTCACGCCTCCCTGGGGGCGAGGGCGTCCCTTAGTCTGGAAAACATTGCTGGAAGCTGAATAAAATCGTCTGGGGTCAACCAGAACAAAATCCTCCAAGTCACCATGTTTGGGCAATTAACCCACAATGGCTTAAACCCGCTTGTGCCTGGGTTTATAATCTTAACTGGATAAGATTGCATATATCGTAAGCCAGAATAGGAGCTTTGCAGTGCATCACGGTAAGCCAGGAAACGGAAATGAAAAAAAAAAAAATCACGTGACGTCAGACGGAGTAAAAGAAAACGTACCATCCGATACGGAAGGGTTCAGAGCGAGTCCGCAATGGCTGGTAGCACAGTGCGCGGCCAAAATACTTCGTTCATGTAGTGCAGCCACCCGTAGCTTGCGACCGAAGATATTTGGAAAAAAATGCGAGAGTACTTAATAGGACGTCTGCGTGTGGGTCCGAACTTGGCTCGGTGATCATTGAATTTTGGTTTTATGTATAGGTTTCCGATATGGTAATTCTGTGGCCTCTTGAGTTGTAGTAAATTCTTTTATCGTTCTTTCGTGTTCCGTGATGTAGTTTCAGGGGTTACTAGAGAGGCTAGAAGGGCACTAGATATCCGGAAACTTTACTTGACAACAGGAAGGCCAACCGGACTCCTACACCTCCCAAGATGAATAAACTCTCATGGCATCAGAGAAATTTATGATGTAGTGAAGGTAAATTAAGTTTTCCTCCATTGGGGTGTTGGTGGTAAGTCGGAGCCCTGAGGGACTCTTGACTCGAAATATTTTGGGATTCAGTTGAAGTAGTTTTCGTAATGTATCGCCCGGCGGGGAAGTCGTTCAGCCACCTCCTGCTCTTAAACCGAACTCGTTTGCCTTTAGTGTCGTGATCAGAGTTTGGTCATGTGTGTGTGTGTGTGTGTGTGTGTGTGTGTGTGTGTGTGTGTGTGTGTGTGTGTGTGTGTGTATGCACGCACCCACGCACCCGCGATTCACTATGGTTGGATGACATGCTGGAGTGTTGATCAGATGAAAGCTCCATAGATTGTATGGCTTGATGTATGGGTAACACCATGAATTTACACTCACCGCACACATAAACCATCACCTTTTTCCAAGGGAGGTAGTAACGGCTTGTAGAATCATGCTTTTCCGGCCCTATGTTGAGCTAGATCTCGGTTTGGCTGAGTTAGCAGACCAAGACACAGCCACTACTTTATATCTGCATCTCGTGTGCTTGTGTGTGTGCGTATATATACTGTATATATATATATATATATATATATTATATATATATAATGTATATATATATATATATATATATATATATATATATATATATATATATAACACACACACACAATTCGCAATTTTGATTTTATTTTCATTCGGAGAGTTCCCTTAACGTTTCCTCTTGATATTTTTTCTTTCTGGATTTTTATTTTTATTATTCTTTATTTATTTATCTATTTCTCTTTTTTAAGATTATTTGGAAATTGCTGCAGCGAAGGGTATGTCGGGTAATTTGGGAGTTGGGTTCATTTAGATTTATATAGTTATCTTTCCTGTAATAGCCTTCGTAAGGTTAGTCTACCCCCTTTTGATCTTTGTTTCCCAGTGCAGGGCAAACTCACATCTAGTTTACATGATACGGACATTTGAAAAAACAGTAGTCATAGTTTCAGTAACATAAATATCCTATTTACTTATATACGGAATAACGCCACTTTTTCCTCGTTTGGCCCAGTCGCACGTAGACGTGGCAACATCGCCAACATACGCGAGTTCTTCATGTACAAACGTGGCAACATCGCATTTGATGCAAGAATTATGTTTACAAACACTCAGACGCGTTGTTGCACTGAATATTCTCCTTTACGACACGCTGGTGGAAGAGGACTGTGATTGTGGTTACAGTTTCCTTTTTTTTTTTTTTTATATAACAAGAGAGACCCTGGGGACAATGTTATGTGCATTTTTAGAGTGGCATTTTATGACACTGCCTTGGAAGTGGGACTGTCATGGCGCCCACGACAACCATTGCCCTCCAGGTTTATGTACCTGTGTATGATATCGTTGAATTGAACGTCGGAATGACAAATCTTTCCTATTTCCGAATCTTTCCTGGATTTAGAAAACAAAAAATAATAATGACATTTTTTAAAAATTCAGCCTGTCTTTAAGGTAAAAAAAACAAACAAACGGCTTTATATATTCTATTCTGTCATGTGTCACACGATTTTATCTAACTGAAACGAAATTTTGTAAACTTGTAAGTCAAATTTTTCAAAAAAGTTATCAACTTCCAGTTCGTCTTGTGTCCTCTTGAATTTTAGCTTTCTAGTCACGAGGTTCTTGTGCACAGCCACGAGCAAAAGTTTTGATCCACACCACAGTTCTCATAACGTCAAAACTATTTTTTTCCGATTACGTAATGTCTTTTCCCATGTACTATGTAGCTTACAGTTAAGTAATTTTCTTGAATAGATTAAAAAAAAGTCAAACAGAGGATTTGAATTTTGTATCATGAAAAGCTCTGGGCAGGTTAAAACTTTTGTTTGTGACTGTTCCTGACAACAATTTACTGTCGAAGTGCTTTGAGCTTCGAACTCGCCTCATTACTACAAAGGACTTGGCTAAGGGCCTCCTTGTGTATGCTCCCCCCCTTTGCCAAGATGGGCGCGGACAAAAGTTCAGCAGCATCCGTTGCTATGGGTTTAATTTTACCAACACTTCTATCCGAGTGACAGAAGTGTATTATCCTTGATTACAGTGGATTACGATGATAAAGCGGGAACCCGAGAAGAGACCTTTTGGTCGTTCGAGAAGCAAGCATTGGGAACTTCCGATATCAGGAGGGGAGCTGAGGGGAGTGAGAGAAGGACGAATTTATATCATGCAGGGGGCTTTTCCTGTTTTGAATAAAATCATATGGCGTCAGTCGGAACAGATATATATTATATATATATATATATATATATATATATATATATATGTATATATATAAATGTATATATATGTATATATATATAAATGTATATATATGTATATATATATGTATATACATATATGTATGTATATATATATGTATATATATATATATATATATATATATATATATATATATATATGTACACACACTGTGTGGGTGGGTAGCAATGAATGGAAGTGAAAATGGGAAAGGAATGATAAGTTGTTGACCTCAGCCAACTCATGCGTGTAATAAGGAGACTGGGTAAGTCTCCGCACCGCCCTTTTCCCGTTACCGTCACAGACACGATCACCGTCACATACGCCGTCACCGTCACAGACACCGCCACGGCCACCTTGTCACAGCTACCAATACCGTCAAGAAGAAGAACAGCAACAATAATGAAATTTTACATTTCTCCCTCTTTCCTTCTCCCCCTCATACTCGTTCCCTCCTTCGCCTCTATCTCTTCCTCCTCTTCCTTTTGCTCTTCCTGTTCCTCCTCCACCCCTCCTCCTTTCTCCCACACCTCTTCCCCTTCCTCCTCTTCTTCACCCACATCTTCCTCCCCCTCCTATACTCCACTGTTGTTTTCACCTTCTCCATTTCTTTCTCCCATCACTCTATTTTTGCCGCTTCTTCGAATCCTATTGGTTCTGTCGTCGCGGCCCTCCCGGAATGCAATCAGAGGTGCAACCAGAGGCCAAGAGAACGCCACGGAGTCCATGTGTGGAGAAGCACCCACCAGAGGGCAACCCCCCCATAGGGTGGAAAAATAATGATTGGGAAGATTAACCCCTTTTCTGTAGGTTAATAGATGTATCTTATTTATTTTTTATTCATTTACTTCTTTGTGTGTTTATTTGTTTAATGTGTAATGAAGAAGTTGTGTGATTAATTATGTATCTATTTACGTATTTATTCATATATTCATCTATTTATGTATTTACCTATTCTGTAGTTTCTTCAAGTCTAGTATAATCGTCGACCTAGTTAGAACCACTGAACAACATTTTTGATGATGTGAGTGCAGTGACATTCGATAAATGTTGGTATTAAACTTGAAAGGCTGCATAGGAACGGCAGAGTGTGCCTGTGTAAACGCCGAGCACAACATTAGTATCGGCATTATGAGAAAAATGCTTATTTGAAATTGGTCACTTTTCCTGAAAGTGAGAGATGGATTTTTCGGCGCCAAATTATTTCAGAAGCTTTCGTTCGAGGTCAAGAGTTGCGTCGTCGCGTTTTTCATATTGATTAGTCCTCGTCATTGGCTGTTGTTGTGATTGACATCCAATTTTGGTTTTTATGTTGTGTATCAAAAAAAAATTCCTTCTTTCGTCACTCCCCTTGTTTTTTCTTCTTTCTCCCCCCTCACATTTTTATTCATTTCTTTATTATATTTTTTCTTCTATTTTTTTCTACTCTTCTATTTTTAGGGCCTGTTTAACAGCAACGTATGTATATAGCTTTAGTAATTTTTTTCTTCTTTCTCTCCCCTCACATTTTTATTATCTTTATTATATTTTTTTCTTCTATTTTTTTTCTACTTTTCTATTTTTAGGGCCCGTTGAACAGCAACGTATGTACGTAGATTAGTCAGGATAGACTATGCATTGGAATCGGGACGGGAAAATTGTTGCCCTCCTGTCCTTCTTTCATCCCTCTTTTCTTTATTAACCTCGATTATTGACATCATGATTTCCCAGGATGGACATGTCTCTCTCTCTCTCTCT
The DNA here is from genome assembly GCF_046742065.1 of Oratosquilla oratoria. Taxonomy (NCBI): domain Eukaryota; kingdom Metazoa; phylum Arthropoda; class Malacostraca; order Stomatopoda; family Squillidae; genus Oratosquilla; species Oratosquilla oratoria. The sequence goes on along the minus strand of NC_134799.1, from coordinate 36,511,144 downwards.
CTCTCTCTCTCTCTCTCTCTCTCTCTCTCTCTCTCTCTCTCTCTCTCTCTCTCTCTTTCTATATATATATATATATATATATATATATATATGTGTGTGTGTGTGTGTGTATACACATATACATACATCATCATCATCATCATCATCATCATCATCATCATCATCATCATCATCATCATCAGTATCATCATCATCATCATCAGTATCATCATCATCATCATCAGTATCATCATCATCATCATTAATAAAGACCGAACCGTTTTAACTTAACCACCAAGTTAGAATACTTCCATTCTCTCTAAACACCCATTTCCCACATGACATTTATTTTCAGTAAATTATATATATTTTTTCTTTTCCTTGCAGGTAAGGAGTAGTATGTTATAGATCCTGTTGGTCACTTGTCAGAAGGAAGAACATTGAGATCGGATTTCTGAAGGGTACAATTGGAATCTTTACCAGTAAGATTGGATTCCACATCAATTTATAAAAGGTAAGTGTCGTATGATTCTTCGCTAGCGGGAGGGTGTGGGAGGGTGGGTGAGGTGGGTGGAAGGGTGAGGAAGGGAGGGAGGGAGGGAGGTGAGGTGCTTTTGGAAACTTCGGCTCTCAGGAAGTTCGTTCTTGTAGTGATGCCTTTAATGAGTTTATTTTAGTTAACGATTGACTGGTTTAATCGGCAAACGCGCTGTGGAGATGAAGGGCAGATTCGGGATTAAATTGGGGTTATTAATCGAATAAAACTATATGTCATTAATTATAATAAAGTCTTTAATGGTCGTCATTACTCGTAAGAAAGAAAAAAAAATCTTCTTGAAGAACTGTTTCCATCTCTACATTGATGTGTATGAACTGAGAGAGAGAGAGAGAGAGAGAGAGAGAGAGAGAGAGAGAGAGAGAGAGAGAGAGAGAGAGAGAGAGAGAGAGAGAGAGAGAATAAACCGGAGAGTGTTGTTAGCCCACAGAGCCCTGTAAATACCTGAATAAGAGTCAACTCCCGGAACTAGCCTCGCTCGGTGCTTCAAAAATACCGGTGGCCTCAGGCTAGCCCCCGGGGAAGTCTGAAACATAAATAGAGCTTTATGTTCAAATCCGGACGAGACGGAAGGACCGGAAGCGGCTCTGTTTACATACTCTTTTGTGTACCTGTACATACATACCTACAGTCGTTGTCACAAGTTTTGAAACCTTTTCAAAATGTTCACTTTGCAAACGCAAAGTTTGTTGTAATTTAATGGGCTTCCTGTTATTGATGATGTGGATTTTATTTTACCTGCGCTTCTATCCTTGTAGACAATCTCGCGCCTCGTACCTTCTATTCTAGATATTATATCTAGCAAATTACAGGTTGGTTCAAAAGTAGGTGGACAGTATATAACATAAATTGTATCATTTACTGTCCACTTACTTTTGGATCACCCTGTATATGAGAACACGCTATATTTATAGAATGGAGACCAAAAGTGTGGAATGACTCTCGACATCGATTGTACAGTCAGGACCTAAAGTAGTGTCGCCTTTTGTACATTGAAACAGAAATAACTTATGAGTGTTGTTGCACGGGTTGAAAGCTGATTAATTATATCCTTTCAGTGAGCGGAGAAATCATGTACCGAAATATATATATATATGTGGTGATGATGATTCAGTTTAACGTCGCGAACTCTCTCCATCAGGAGGCTCGAACGGTGCCCCTTATAGAGGAATTTATAGCGTAATGTAATGAACTATGCCCTTGGTCCAACTCGCTCGCGGCAGGATTAGAATTGCCGCAAGAAGCGACGCTCTAACCCGCTCGGCCAATGAGGATTGAAAATAGATTTAATAAAATTAAATTTGCATTTTCGTAGTTGACCCTTTTCTTCAGCTTAATAAAATCACTTGGCGGCACAATTTTGAGCAAAAGTCTTGAAACAACCAAAGTTTTGCAAATATGACTCTTAATCTTAGTCATTTGATATGTTCCATATATGATTCGTTTCAAAGTAAAATGTGTTTTTGTATATAGAAAATATAAGTAGAATACTGAACACCTGCATAACTATTAGGTAGATCAAGACTCGTGACCACACCTGTATATGCACATGCATCACATGCATGGTATGCATGAAGCAGGATTGCCATGCAAATGTACAATAAATCCGGAAGCGCAGGTCCACCTTTGATCGAAGGTCGTAATTGAGTGATCCTGATGAAAGGACTGCATGAATATTCATGCAGAGTCGTTTCAGTAGATGTGCATGACGCTCAACCCATTACAGATTGATGACTTCCGGTGTCAGTCTGAACACCTAAGGCAAAGGTTGCGACTGTGGTCGTGGTTATGCGCTCCCAAGTGGGAGAGTCTTGTAAAAGGGCGTGGTGGTACACACACACACACACACACACACACACACACACACACACACACACACACACACACACACACACACACACACACACACACACACACACACACACACACACACACACACACACACACACACACACACACACACACACACACACACACTCGTGGCGCAGTGGTAGAGTTCCTGGCTGCCATTACGGCAGTCCGGGTTTGAATTCTGACCAGGGCTGAAATAATTGAAGTATCGCTGCGCTGTGGGTTGTTACTCCAATTCTCATGGGCGGGGAGTTGGGGGTGTATGTGCGTGTAAGGTCAAAGCATTACCCATAGATCGGTCATATATGAGCTCTGAGCTCTCTTCCGAGAGGGAAATAGTTGTCGATCACGAGTCGAACACGGGATCCAAGACCATGGTGAACTGTGGTAAATCAAACACACACACACACATACACGCACGCACGCACGCACGCACACACACACACACACACACACACACACACACACACACACACACACACACACACACACACACACACACACAGACGTACAATCGTTCTGTTTATACGTGCGCGAGGATACACAAAAACACGGTACACGCAAGG
>NC_134799.1:36495692-36498192 GCF_046742065.1 Oratosquilla oratoria | reverse complement strand
AGCCGGGTATCTTTGCTCTTTGGAGTGCAGAACCTCCTTACGGAGGAGTCTCCAGTTCCAAGACGAAGACGAAGATGCTCTGACCTCAGGTCACACATTGGGTGTGGACGAAGTCGATGGACATGGAGTTGACGGTTGATATAGCGGTGGGGATGGAGGTAGAGGTGGGGGATAGAGATGGAGATGGATAGAGGTGAACGTAGGGAGAGAGATGGTGGGGATAGAGGTGGAAAAGTGGATTGAGGTGTAGTTGGATTTGTAGGCGAACGTTGGAGATGGAGATAGAGGTGGGAAAGGTGAGACTCGGCGAAAGGTAGAGATGGAAGAGAGAGGAAAGTTGAGGGAGAAGATTCTGGAAGATAAAGACCAACACCAATTAGCTATTCTCATAATAGGATCAAATCACGCAGTGTATCGAAGAAAGCCAACTCCGAGTACTCACACAATTTCTTTCGACTTTCAAAAAACGTAAACCATTATCTCCACAAAGGCCGAGACCAAGTGGTGTCCCGGTACTTATTGAAAGGCGTATTTAACTACTGATGTTTTCGAACATAGTGGCGTACTCAACGGCCCTTGTTCCATACACAGACCACAATCTATAATTTTTTTTTTTTTTTCATTTATTTATTTTTTCAAAGGGCTACAATAGTAAGGGTGTCCATCCTCCTCCAGTTAAAAAAAGATCTGACTTCATCCAAAATAAAGACTATAAAGTATACCAATAAATAATTCAACCAGAAGACCTTTAGTCGGCCTTCACGGTTAGCAGTCGAGCTAGGGACAGGTTAAAGGCTTCGAGCAGGTTCCCAGGGGGTCTGGTCGTGCCCTTCTCGGGCCAGCAGAGGGGATCTCTTTTGGGAGGTCTGCTGAAGAGCAGATGGTCGAAGTGCATGTGAGATATGCGACTTCATCAAGACTTTACGAGCCCTCGTGCTTCGAGGAACGGCCCCGCAAGACGAGGATGAACGAGAAGGAAGGTTCTTGGAGGCTGTGGGGGGATGGAAAGTTAGTGGAAGTCACACTAGGAGGAGGGGAAGGGATAGGAGGACGGGGGAGAGGGGGAGGACAAGGGAGAGGAGGATGAGGGAGAGGGATGAGCGGTAGAGGCAGAGAAGGAGGACAGGAAGAATGAAAAGTGGGAGAAGAAATTTTTTTTTAGAAAAAATATACGAAAAGGAAAAGACAGACGAGAAGGAAAAGAGTTTGGAGGAATAGGAGGAGCAGCTGCAGCAAGAGGAGGAGGACGAAGAGGAGGAGGAGGAGGAGAAGGAGGAGGAGGGGAAGGAGTAGGAGGAGGAGAAGGAGGAGGAGAAGCAAGATGAAAAGGCAGGCGGGAAAAAAAAGAAAGAGGAGTGGAGGATGAAAATGGAGAGAACGACTAGAGGAAAAGAACGGTGGACAAGGCAAGGCCAATGCAGGAGATAAGGCGAGAGAGAGAGAGAGAGAGTAGGACGTGGAGGATAAAAGGGAAAGACGAAGGGGAATCAGAAAGAGAAAGAGATGAAGAAGAGAGGCAAAACAGGGACGAGGAAGGAGGGGAAGATAGTCTGCTGCTGGAGGATCCAGGGTCTAGGAAGATGGGGTCATCACATGGAAGCTGTGCAGGAACGTGAGGGTTGAAGGGTGTATTTGGACAGGATATAAAGTCAGGAATGAGGATGGAAGTTTAGGCAGAAATATGTATGCGCATAATATGTCTTTGCGTACACACGCACGTGCACATGCAGGCACCCAGCCACGAACACACATGCACACACACACACACACAAACACACACACACACACACACACACACACACACACACACACACACACACACTCTATGTATATATATAATATATATATATATATATATATATATATATATATATATATATATATATATATGTATATATATATTGTATGGGGCAGAAACTTGGAATCTAAGAGAGACACAGAGGAAAAGTTTAGTTGTGTTTGAGATGAGATGTCTGAGAAGTATGAAAGGGGTTATTTGGATGGATGTAGTGAGAAACTAGGAGCCGAGGAGAACGGGATTGGAAAAGGAGATGACAGGGCTGATGAAAGATTATTGGGATGGTATGGACACAAGGAAAGAATTAGTGATTGGAGATTAGTCAAAAAAAGGTGTGGAAGGCAGAGGTGGAGGGAGTGAGCTTGAGGGGACGACCGAAGATGAGATGGATGGATAGGGTGAAGGGGGCGTTGACCAAGAGGGGAGTGTCAGTTGAGCAAGGTAGGGAGAGGACAGGAGATAGGGATGAGGGGAGACGGACTGTGTATAGATGATACTGTTATGCAAAGAAGGGAGGGACCAGGGATGGGGGAGGGTAAGGGGGCTTATGTGTGAATGATATTTTGACGCAGCTTGAAGGGATTTCTCCCCGTCTCCTCTTTCTGCATGAGGGGACGGAAGGAAGGGTGTCGCGATTAAGTGAAGCGACCTTGTTGTGGATTTGCTGTGTCTTGCTGCATTGCCTCTGACCCAGGGCAGTGG
>NC_134799.1:36483192-36490692 GCF_046742065.1 Oratosquilla oratoria | reverse complement strand
AACAACACGTCAACATCAAGCATAATCGTCAGCACCAAAAAGAACACCATGACCATTATTCACCAACGCGTTTTTTTTACCCCACACTACAACAATATAAATGACAACAGTTACAATATCAATGACAATTACATCAACAACAACGCGTCAACATAAAGGATAATCGTCAGCACCAAAAAGAACGCCATGACCATCATTCACCAACGCGATTTTTTTTTTTTTTTTTTTTTTTCCAACACATACCAAATCTGTTGCAGTCGCTTTTGCAAGCAGAAGTTTCGATTTTGTGCGCTTGAGGTGGGAGCTGAGAAAGTTGATACGATCCTGCCTTGCGTCATCTTGGCACGAAACAAACAGGAAGGGACACCGGAACGGGGCGGGTGTTGCCGCGTTCAGACGCCAAAGCAAAATTCTTGTCTGTAAACACGACCAAGGACGCTGTTGTGGAACGAGTTATCGGCAAAAGGGAGAATACACAAACATAAGCGCAAACACACACACACACACGCACACACACACACACACACACACACACACACACACACACACACACACACACACACACACACACACACACACACACACACACACACACACGAGTGCGTACACAAGGAGGAGTGATTACAGGACGGAATTACTTGAGATCAAGATAATGAACGGGAAACACGGCAGAATTGAGCATTCCAGGGGGTTGCGAGGTATTTGTGCAGCAAGGGACGGGATGGGGGAGAGGAGGGGGAGTTGAGAAATGGGGACAATATGGCCGACTCTCGCTTCTGTAGGCAATGTCGAGGAGCTGAGGAGGGGGGTGCCCAAGAAAGGGACCGGAAAAATGTGTGTTGGGGGGGGGGACCAAGGAAGAGAGGATGGACTGAGATGAGGAGTGGCCGGATATGAGGCTTGTCGAGGCTTGGGTTGAGGCGGAGGAGAACGTGAAGGCTGTTGGTTCCGTTTAAGATAATAGGATGACTCTCTTCCATGACTGTAAAGGACAGTTCCAGGTAAACAACGAAATGGAAGCGAGTTGAACGAGTAGATGCGGAGGAGGAGGAGGATGAGGAGGAGGAGGAGGAGGAGGATGAGGAGGGAGAAGTGGTAGACGTAATATATCTGAAGGAAGAGGAGGAGGTGGTGGCTGGGTTCCAGAGGGTAAAATGAGTGAAAGAGGAAGAAGGAACAGACGACGTAGACCTTAGAGGCGTAGACTTGGAGGAGTTCTGCGAGTAGAAGCGAAGAAGGTGGTAGATGTTGTAGATGAAATGTATCTGGCGGGAGAGATTGAGGTCAGAGAGTGGGTAGATGTAGAAGAGGAGAAAGGGATGAAAAGTAGAATTTAGGGAAAAGGTATAGTTCTAAGAGTAGAAGCTGTAGAGGGAATTCGCCAGAGGATAGAAATTGACAGTTGAGAATTTGGTAAAAGTAAAAGACAAGTTAGCTGCGGAAAGTGAGATGAAGATGGAGGAGAAGAAGGAGGAGGAGGAGGAGGAGGAGGAGGAGGAGGAGGAGGAGGAGGAGGAGGAGATGATAATGGAGATAGAACTTAGGAACCATGCGAAAGACAAAATCGACCGAAACCAAAGAGAAAGTAAGAGAAAATAAGGAGAGAATATTAGCTGAAAAAGATGGAGCAGAAGAGGAAGAGAAAGATGTGAGAGGAACCGGAAATGATGGTACAAGAGGGAGATGGAAAGGAGGCTGAAACGCACAAGAAAATTGAACGGAAAGAGAAAGTAGAAGTTTAGGAGGTGAGCGAAGAAAGAGGGGGTTCCGATTTGGCGGAAATAAAATTTGTTGAAGAAAGGAACGGAGAGAAACGGACGTGTGTTGAAGGAATGATGGCCGAAAGCTCTTTTACTCAACATTTGTGCTTTGATGTTTACTCGCACATGTTATTTGTAGCTTTATTACCTCCGTCTAAGGCATTGGTTCTCAACCTTTGTCACGCCATTTCCCTCTTCGTGAATTCTCAAAATTTGTGTGGCTCCCTTCCATTTTTCTTCCAAATCCCACCCCGCCAAAAATTGGTAAAGAAAATAATAATAATTAATAATAATAATAATAATAATAATAATAACAATGATAATAATGATAATAATAATGATAATAATAATGATAATAATAATAATATAGAATTAACAATAATAATAACAATGATAATAATAATGATGATAAAAAATTTACGAAGAGAAGCCCTTTTCTTTATTACAAAATTGACAATCATTATCATTTTATATTCCTTCTGCCAGGACAAAGATATGGATTTTTTATTTTCTTATGTATTTTTATTCAGATTTCTCACATTATATAGAAATGTATAATTTGTAACAGCAACCCACGGCTCTCCTAGATTTTTGTCATGGTTCCTTTGGGGGAGCCCGCATGCCCCCAAGTTGAGAAATACTAATCTAAAAGGTTATGTTTTCGGGCGTGTTCGTTCGTTTGTTTGTTTATTAGCAACATAACGCATTAACCAGTAAACATATATATAAATATATATATATATATATATATGTATATATATATATATATATATATATATATATATATATATTATATATATATATATAGATTTTTTTTTCTTTTTGCCTTTTTGTGGATTATGGACCATGTAACACTCCATTACATTCCTGCTAGATTTATTTAAAATCGAAATTCCCTTATATGAATGCTCGCTGGTCGAGCAGGGTAGAGCGTCGCTACTTGCGACGGAGGTCTAGGTGACGTCAGTTCGAGTCCGGTCGCCAGCGAATTGGACCAAGGGTATGGTTAATTAAATTCCACGCTACAAAGTCCTTTGTAAAAGGCACTGTTATAACCTCCTGATCGGGGGAGTTTCGCAACGTTAAACCTAATCATCAACATCATCAATCAGCCTTATATGGAAAAGGTTTGCGCAGGCCGAGTGTATTACGTTGATTTGGTTTCGCGTCACGAACTCCCTTGTTCAGGGTCAAGAGGACGGTGCCCTAAGAAGGAAATTCACTTTTAGAGGATTTGGGGGGGGGGGGGACATATCATAGTGTAGATGATCTTCTTAACCTCTAATCAGGATTCGAACCCGTGCACTTGACCTTCCGAACGGCTTTCAGCCTCGGGCTCTACCGTTATACCACGTTTGAAGATTCATTAGGGGTTAGTTGTCTCGGAGAGAGGTGACGAATCTACACCAGGAGGCGCGTAGCTAGCTGCGGCCGAAGCCGTACCCAAAAGTTTGATCAGACCCATTGTGACATTTTCAGACCAAAGGATGCTCTTCCACTGACTGAAGTCAACTTACAGTTAGACTGAATTAAGTAATATAATGGACCCGTGTGGAGGGAGGAGATGTCGGGGCGAATGGCAAGCTGGAGTGTGGGAGGAGGACGGGGGAGGGCAAGTTTCGGAGGGAGTGATGGAGAGGTAGTTGGAGGGGAGGAAGGAGTGAGGGAGTTGGGTGGGAGGTGAAGGGAAAGGCACGTTTGTGTGGGAGGGAGGTGGAGTGGAGGAAGGAGGGAAGGAGAGGTAGTCAGAGAAGAGGAATGAGAGAGGGGGAGGGGAGAAAGGAGAGAGGGAGAAGGAGATGGAGGAGAGGAAGGAGGGAAGGAGAGGGAGGTGCAGGGAAGGAGATAGAGGTGGAGGAGAGGAAGAAGGGAAGGAGAAGGAGGAAGGCGAAGAAAAGGAAGAAGGGAGTGAGAGGGAAGAGGGCGGGAGGAAAGAGGGCAGGAAAAGGAGAGGGACGTGGAGGAGAGGAAGGAGGGAAGGAAAAGGACAGGGAAGTGGAGAGGAGGAAGGAAGGAAGGAAAAGGAGAGGGAGGTGGAGGAGAGGAAGTAGGGAAGGAGAGGGAGGGAGGTGGAGAGAAGGAAGGAGGGAGGGAAAGGGAGGTGGAGGGGAGGGAAGAAGGAGGGAAGGTGAGGAGGGTGGAGGAGGAGGAGGGAGGAAAGGAAGGACGGAGAGGAAGGAAGTGGAGGGAGTGGGAGGGAGGTAGAGGAGAGGAAGGTAGAGAGGAGGAAGTATGGAAGGAGAGAAGAGTGAAGGGGAGAAAGGAAAGAAGGAAGGAGAAGGTGAAGGGAAGGAAGGAGGAAAGGAGAAGGAGGAGATGGAGGGAGAGGAGGACATGAGGAATGCATTACGCTTCTGAAAGCCCTATTTAGATTCAGCTATGAAGTCGAGCCGTGATTTTTTCTTTTTATTTCTTGAAGAGCAAATGCCCGTTTTTTTTTTGTGTCTCCATATCTATCTATCCATATATCTATCCATCTATTTATCTATATAAATTTCAATTAGTGATCATGTCTCTCTTGCTAGGCCAAGAGGTACAGGTGACATTAATAGTTCCAAGATTTATATAAGAGAGTGCGTGTGTGTGTATGTATATATATATATATATATATATATACACATATATACATGTGTGTGTGTGTTTGTGTGTGTTATTACATAACACAATTAGGTAGAATGTAAACAGGATAAATTTGAGCCTTTGAGCCTTCGAGCCTTTGCCCAATCGCGTTCCACCTCTCTTGTATACCAGCCAAGAGGTCTTTCTGTTATAATGGTCTTTAAGAAATTTTGAAATGGAATCACGTGTGTCGGACGATTATCACATTTCCTTTGCAAATTGCTAGGTATTCAGTGGAGCGCCAAGTTAACATTTTTGAAGATAAAGCTGTTTGTATTCCAGCGACAAGATTACCTGGTTAAATTACAAAGTCAAGGTTGTCCAGGCAAATTGCAAATGGAAGAGAAGACCAACAAAAGAGAATGGAAGAGGAGACCAGCAAAATAGAATTTGGTTCTTTAAGGGTTTTTCTTGAGAGTTCATTAGCCATCTTTCTAATCCCACAAGAAAAAGAGAAGAAAAGAGAAAAAAATCCCCGCCTTCCTGCAAACGGCACGTATTATAATACGCATTTTTGCATGTTCACACTCCGTTGGCTTCGTAGATGGCAGGGGTGTAGAAGAGTGCACGCCACTAGGCGCTTAACAGTGACCTTTGCCCAATGTACCGGGACTTCTAGGGTAAGGAGAAATCACCGGTAGTTACTGGATCCGAACGCGGGACCGAGTCATCCTTAGCACAATTGAAACCATCCTGCTACTCGGCACATAAGTGGCTGGAGATGTCCCAATGAAACTTGAGGTGCATTCATGGGAGCGGTGTCTCGCGTCCACAGGTGACTGTTACTTGCCGCGGCTATCCAAGTACAAAGGGCTAAGGTGAAGGTATCAGCCTTGGCTTGAGGATCATCAATGAGTTGAGCTTCTCACGGTTACTGGAGTAAACTCTTCGCTACGGTGATCTACTTTGTGGTTTTTATTTTGGCTAAAACAGTCCCTAGTAAAGAAGGTAATCTTGGGCTTGAAGGGAAGCCTCGATCGTTGGAGGGCTGGTTCGAGTTGAAGACCGGACCCACTCATCTATATAAAAATCGCCTGCCCTTAACCAGAATAATTTATTTAAGTAAGTCATTTTAATGAAACATTTTTAGAGAAAGGGAGGTAAGGGGGAGTAGGAGAGGTGAGGGGGGGGCGAAAGGGGGCCAGGGAGAAAAGAGGAAACTGGGTCAGGGAGGGGGGGGGAGAGGTGGAGGGATGAATTCTTCTTGATCCGGAACTTGTTGAGCTTCATGTGACCAGCCGACGTGACAATGTCGCCCTACTTTTCCAACGCTCTTGCAAGCTAACCAGATTTAACCAAATATAATCTATTTTCAGTTTATGTTTTAAGCCCAGGGAAGCGTTTTCTTAGTTAGACAGTCGGTTTCATGTAATGCTGAGATTCTAAATGCTGATAGAACCTATTCATAGTCAGGGCCAAGAAAATCCCAAGCCTTTCTCCTCTTCTACTTCTTTTTGAGGACCCCGTAGCGAGGCTATCGTTAGAGCTCAGCGAGTACAAATCCTAAACCAACACACTGGCGCAGTTCTTCAAAAGAGGATGCTTCGTTTGCGGAACTCCTTATCGTTGTTCCAGACTGAGGACATGGATTTTCTTCCTGAAGGCGGATTACCTGGTTCCTGCAAGAATACGTGCTTGGGTTTGGAAGCTTCTGGAGGCTTGCTCGTGCGCGCCGATCTTTGAGCTTCTATCCCTATGCCTTCCTTTGTACAACGCCACCTTGCCTCATCTCCTCTCCTCGCCTCTCTCCTTCCCTCTCTCCTTCCCTCTCCTCCTCTCAACTCCTCTCTCCTCCCCTCTCTTCCCCTCCCCACTCTATTTCTTTCCATACCTCTCTCCATACTTCTCTTTCCGCTTCTATGTTCTTATTATAAATATTCCATTATTCCTGTTATTATTTTTATCAGCCTCTCCCTCTCACTCCCCTCTCATTTCCGAATTCCACTGCTATTGTCTTTCCATCCTCCCCTTTCCTCTTTTCTTTGCCATTTCCGTTTCCTTTGTTTCCATCTTCTTTTCCATATTTTTCTTATCCTTTTCCCTCCCTCTTCCCCCCACCTTCTTCCCCTTCTGCTTTCCCCTTGTTCTCTTCTTCCTCCACTTTTACTTTTCTCTTCTTTCCCCTCTGTTTTCTCATTCTTCCTTTCCTTTCTCCTCCTCCTCTTTTTCCTTTCTATCCCTCTCTGTTCTCCTTACCCCCCTCTCTCCTTTCTCCTTCTTCCTCCTCTCTCCTCTCCCCTTCCTCCCTCTCTCTTTTACTTTTCCTCATCACTTTTATTTACCCTTTTTTCTCTTCCTCTCTTTATTTTCTTTTTAATTCCGCTTTAGCCTTTCTGCGTGACCCACACATTTCTATTTCCTTCTACTTTATACTTCTCTCTCTCTCCCGCTCTCTCTCCCGCTCTCTCTCTCGCTCTCTCTCTCTCTCTCTCTCTCTCTCTCTCTCTCTCTCTCTCTCTCTCTCTCTCTCTCTCTCTCTCTCTCTCTCTCTCTCTCTCTCTCTCTCTCTCTCTCTCTCTCTCTCTCTCTCTCTCTCTCTCTCTCTCTCTCTCTCTCTCTCTCTCTCTCTCTCTCTCTCTCTCTCTCTCTCTCTCTCTCTCTCTCTCTCTCTCTCTCTCTCCCTCTCTCTCTCTTTCCCCCCTCTCTCTATCACCTCCTCTATCCCTCTCTCCCCTCTCCCTCTCTCTCTCTCCCTCTCTCTCTCTTTCCCCCCTCTCTCTATCACCTTCTCCCCAATCCCTCCCTCCCCCATTTCTTCTCGTTCCCCCTGTCGTTCTTTCCTAGTTTCCCCCCTTTTATCGCTCTTTAACCTCCCACATTGGCCATCTTAACACTCTTCTGCTATTTTACTCCTCCCAGCGGAGTCTTGCCTTTATATCTTATCTCCCCCTCTCCTTTTCCTCTCTCCTTTTGTTCATTTTCTTTTATATCCTTTATCTTAAGCCAAACCCTTTGGTCTAGCCTCTATCAGTAGTTCTCCTTAGTCATCTATTTGCACTCTTAAAAGTCAAGGAATCTTCGGGACTGTAAGGTCTATGGGATTGGTTTTCACGGTCTTAAGTATCCAAAGAATACACTTTGAAAGGGTTGTTGTTGTTGTTGTTCTTCTTCTTCTTCTTCT
>NC_134799.1:36475692-36480692 GCF_046742065.1 Oratosquilla oratoria | reverse complement strand
CTCCTACACCTCAGCCCATTTTCCAGCAAGTATCCTGAAGCCATTTTTAGTCTAATTACATTTTTCTCTCGGAGGTGGAGGTCGGTCCTGAGGCGCCACGGTCAAGATCGCGGAGGAGGAGGAGGAGGAGGAGGAGGAGGAGGAGGAGGAGGAGGAGGAGGAGGAGGAGGAGGAGGAGGAGGAGGAGGAGGTGGTGGTGGTGGTGGTGGTGGTGGTGGTGGTGGTGGTGGTGATGGTGGTGGTGGTGAGGTCGAGGTGTTTGCCAACTCTGCGCATTTGTTACTTACGAAGAGCAACGCGATTGAGCACGCGCAGTTCACTTCGGAAGAATTCCTTTATGATTGTGGCCTTGGATGATCTTGCTTATCTATTTGTTCGTTACAGATTTGAGAGGAGGTTTGATGGGATTTGTTAATTTTGTATGAGAGAAGTCATGGTTATGATGTGAAAGACAAAGATGTTTTTGTATTTTTGGGAACGTGTGTGTGTGTGTGTGTGTGTGTGTGTGTGTGTGTGTGTGTGTGTGTGTGTGTGTATGTTCGCACTTGCTGCGCCGCATTAGTAAACTGGCACAAGAATTGTTTGTATGGGTCGTTGACACCCTTTCGGCACCCGTGACAGAGAGAAAAAAATACACTAAATAAAAACTGTTTTGATGTTGATTGAGCCAGTCTAGGTTAGGGTATCTAAAGCCCCCGTCACGCTATCACGATTCTCCTCAAATGTTGTGAATTTGAAAAGTTGCAGGACGACTTTAGCTACAGTATTCTAGACTTCACTGAGGACAGTTTAACAGTGTTTTTAATATTCGTTTGGATTTAACTTCTCTTAGTTCGTCATTCAGCTTTTCAATATCTGACGCAACATCTGGAGATTCGAAAAATAAAAAAATAAAAAATCGTAGACGAAGTCGTTTCTGCTTAAACTCACTTGAGTCGTGATAGTGTGACCGGGGCTTAAGCTTAGCTTAGGTCAGGATGAATAATATAGAGATGGTGGTAATATACTGAAAGACGATAAGTGATAATATGGTATACAAGAAAATATATATATTACTTTAGTTTCCTGGTGATATTATTGGTATAAAGTGATATCTTAAAGAAAATCTAACACAATAGAATGTACGTACTACTGTCCCTGATGGGCTGCAGTTATCTCCATATAATGTAATATGTACATTTGTACATTTGTACATTTTGGCTTTATGGGGCCAAGAATGGGAGCAAACGGTGGGAATAGTGGGAAATTAGTGGTTGGTTGGATGAGGAATGTAAATGAGAATGTTTCGATTTTGTTTGAATGGTTAATCGATGTAAGACGAATAGTTTCACTATGTAAGGGGGGTTCTATGGGCTAACTAAAATCGTGTGGTGAAGTTGTAAATTTCCTATTGGTGCAGAATGAATGGTCCGAGATATGTACCTTAGTACACAGGCCTTACAGTCCCTACAAAGTGGTTAGCCCCAGATCATGTGAGAGCTACTATAAATGGATGGAACTGAACATAAAAAGAGGAAGTTAGAGACTATACGGAGCATCGTTTTGCGGGCTTTGTGCGGCTAGAGGGTCTGGGTTCTTTCTCCCAGAGTCTCTGGGTCAGTTGTTCTTAGGGAGTGTCTCCAAGGTCTCCCCATGGCGGCTCCTTGGCTTTTGCTCGTTCAAGAGCCAAAAGTTTGCCCCCTTTTCGGTGATGTCATTCTCTCTTTGAGAAAATGATTATAACCTCGTTTTCGATTGGAGACAATTGGTGTCATTGATTTGCTATAAAAGGGTCGTATCTTTTCTCTTAAACTGCCCTGGTCCCTCCGTTCCTCCCTCCCTCCATCCCTCACTCCCTCACTCCCTTCCTCCCTTCCTCCCTCCCTCTCTCCCTCCTTTTTTCCCTTTCTCCCTTCCTCCCTCCTTCCCTCCCTCCCTCCTCTTTCCCTCCTTTGTCTCTGACTGTATCTCCTCTTTGCCACCTTCCCTTTTATCTCTCTCCCTCCTCTCTCACTTTCACCTCTTCCCTCCCTTCTTACCTTTCCCATAGCTCTTTTCCCTACCCATCCCTCCCCTCCCATTCTGTTACTCCCTTTCCACTTTTCAACATTATCCCATCCCTCCCTTCATCTTCATCCTCCTTATCTTCCTCCTCCTCTTCCTCTTTTCTCTTCCTCCTTCCTTCCATCCTTCCCTCCCTCCTTCCCTCTCTCCCTCCTTTTCTTCCTTCTACCCACCTCCCATCATTTCTCCCTTCTTTCCTCTCCTCCCTCCTCCCATAACCTCCTTCCCTCCCTCTTTCTCTTCCTTCTCTCCTTTCTTCCTCCTTCCCACCTCCCATCATTTCTCCCTTCTTTCCTCGCCTCCCTCCTCCCATACCTCCTTCCTTTCCTCCTTCCATTCCTCCACCCTCCATCCATCTCTTCCTCCCATATTCACCTCCCTCTTTCCACAACACTTCCAACCATTCCGGCTCTTTTCTCTCCTCCAGTTTTTCTCTTTATCTTTCTCTTTATCATTCTCCCTCTCCTGGACCCCTCCCCTCACCCTTTTCTTTTTACCTTCGCTCATTCTCAATCTTGTCCTCCCGTTCCACCTCTTTTCTCGTTTTTGCTAGGGTTGGTTTAATATTCGAATCTCGTTGGCGAGTTTTAGGTCATATGATTTCTTCTTCATATGAAGATATGCAGTTTGCAAAAAAAAAAAAGGAAATTTTGTGTCACAACGGTATGCTTGTCTATTTCTTGTTTATATTTCCATTTATTTGTCTATGTATTTGTGTGTATATGTGTGTATACAGTATATATATATATATATATATATATATATATATATATATATATATATATACATTTACATTTCACTTTTTATTTTCTTTGTGTATATATATTGAGTATTTGTTTTTATATATGAATGTATTTATTTTTTATGTATCTTTGATTTTTTTATCTATTTATGTTAATTGTTTTTTGTATTTATTTATATTTTTAGCAATGCATTTATATTTATTTATTTATTGATCTATCTATTTATTTTAAGATAAACCTTTGCCACGTTAAAAATGACAGACTGTAGATTCCTCTGTCCGTTCGTTTCCCATCGGCCTCTTTCATCAGTATCACTTGAATCCTTTCGCTTTTATTCATTTGTTCTGATGTGACTTAATTATCTAATATCTTGATTAGACGCGCATGTCCTCTCACTGTATTGTGAGCTTCCTGCTCATTCAATCACACTAAACAGTTTTCGTTATTACTCGTAAAGTGAATTAGAAGCGTTTCGCTGTGCGGCTCACGTGTGAGGAACGATTTGGTTCTGAAGAACACATCTATTACGGATGGGAAAGGCACAAACTGTTGTTTTTTATTTGTTTATTCATGTATTTGTTTATTTATCTTTTGTTGAGTTCGGGGAGAGCTCAGAAGAAGTTGCCTCAAGTGTGTTTCGAAAACTTAAAGAATTCGAATCAGGTTTAGGCTCGCGCTGGGTGGAGGAGAATAAAGTTAGCAAAGAGGGAAGCAAGTTTGAAGGTGTGTTACCGGGCAGGCTAGAGTGTTTGCTTGAAAGAAAAGGTTTATTTATGTGTATATATATAATATATATATATATATATATATATATGTATATATATATACATATACATATATATATACACATATATATATATTTATATATATATATATATATATATATATATATATATATATATATATATACATATGAAACGGATACTGAATGGTCCCCAGTACAGAGATCTTATCAACCATTTATATTACCACGTTATGTGGTTGATGAGATGAATATATATATATATATATATATATATATGTATATGTGTATATATATATATATATATATTTATATATATATATTGTGTTTTGTTGTGAGGATAGGAGGGTGGTAGGGAAACTGATTGAAGCAGGAACACTACTAAAGTACCACAGTGCCAACACATACATGCTTACACACACACACACACACACACACACACACACACACACACACACATATATATATATATATATATATATATGTATATATAAATATATATATATATATATATATATATATATATATATATATATTATGTATGTATATCCAAGCGAGTTGAATGTTCTAATACATTGGTAAAATAAATTGAAGATCTCACTATCGGAGAAAAGAGAAAAGATTATATGAAGATACGTATATTGCGATCACTATCTATGATCCTCTTTAGCGTAGTTATACATATTGGTGGGTATACGTGTATATACTGGGAGGGGATACATAGATGGAATGTGAGGAGATAACATGCTTACACGTGGTCCAGTTGAGTTGACCTCACGACGCGGTCGAGCGAAAAAAAAAAAAAAAAAAAAGTCGAGAGGCCAAAACTAAAATGACGAGGAAATGAGCGTCTGAAAAGATGTTAGATATTTGTTTGAATGTTTTTTTTTCTTTCCTACTTAACCCCGAGTGAAGGACGAGTTGAAGCCGTTGCCTTGGGGGCCCTCATGGAATCATAATTTCCATTTCGCTCTTTCTTCCCGGCACAGCGCGTGAAAGAGTTTTCTAATTAGACTTGCAACTCTGGAGCGAAGTCTGGAAGGACTTGTGCCTTCCAGAACTACTCTTCTTGAAAAAGAAAAGTTGACTGTATATGAAATATTAGCAAAACGGCTTTGCAATGTTGGTGAATGGCTTAGATGAGAGTATATACAATACTTTGTACCTATGGCCTTTCCCCCCTTATTAGGGGGTGGCCAGGTCGAAGCGCACACCCACACTAGAAGACCAACAGCACTTCTGGATTGAAGGGGGTACGCCCTGTCTCCCGGCACACTGCTTGGGATGGGTACACAGAAGCGAGACAGTAGGGTCTGATAAATAGATGTGAAGAATATTAGAAAACTGAAACATATTTGGAGAGTTAAGAGTGAAATTTTGGAGGACGACTGAGGCAAGTGCTTGGAGGCGGAGGGCTAAAGTTTTTGGAGGACCAGACACTAGTTTTGAAGAACTATAACTTCTGGACGTGA
>NC_134799.1:36468192-36470692 GCF_046742065.1 Oratosquilla oratoria | reverse complement strand
TTGAAATTCAAAAGGGGGTTATTGGAATGTAAAAGGTATATTGGATGGTAAAGGGGGAGTGTTGAATGGTAAAGGGATAGTCTGGAATTGCAAAGGGAGAGTGTTGAGTGGTAAAGGAGAGAAGTGAATAGTAAAGGGAGTCTGGGATGGTAATGGGGAGTATAGAGAGGTAAAGGAGAGTGGGAAGGTAAAGGGGAGTGTAGAATAGTAAAGTAGATTCTTCAATGGTAGAGTCTAGAATGGTAAAGGGGGAGTCTTGAATGATAAAAGGAAGTCTTGAATGGTAAGGGGAGGTCAGGAATGGTATAGGTGGAGTCTGGAATGGTAAAGGGGGAGTCTGGAATGGTAAAGGGGGAGTCTTGAATGGTAAAGGGGTGTCTTTATAATAAAAGAGGAGTCTCTATGACGATTTTTTTTTCAAAGAAAAGAAGAACTCTTTATGGCAAAGAAGAGGTCTCCGTGGCAAAAGAGCCTTGGTTGTAGAAGAGGTCTTCACTGAAAATGATTATTCCACGGTACATAAGGTTAATTTGGTTGACTTGTTTACTCTCCTTATTAGGGGAAAGAACTCCTTGGTATATAGGTAGCTCAAGGTTAAATGATTAATTCAAAGAAAAGAAATTCTCGTGACGTGAGATTTCGGCAGAAACTCTCGGAAGCCAACCATTCCGGGTGTCCTGTTCAACCTCGGGTCAGGAAGGAAGCTCTTGCAGAAGCTGCAGATACGTGTACACTGGATATCTGAAGAGGCCGGGGTCATCGGTTACATGACTGTCAGATTCCAGATTTGATATGTTAGCGTTGGCGTAGTGTTCATAAGAATAAAAGATTAAATTCAATAAATATAATAATGATGATAATGATAACAACAACAACAATAGTAATAATAATCAATATACCAAGGGCTTTCTCCTCCTTTACAGGGAGGTAGCCAAGTCATTCCACTCCCATCCACTCCCCCATTCCTTTCTACCATCTTAGCTCCTCATGGATGACGGGTCATCCCTACATCTCGCCCACTGCCCTTGACCAGAAGCAATGTAGCAAGACGCAGCACGTCCACAGCAAGGCCGCTTCACTTAATCGGCGACCCCTCCCTCTCCGTCTCCTCATGCAGAAAAAGAGAAGACTGGGAGAAATCCCTTCGGGCTGAGTCAAAATATCATTCACAAATAACCACTACCTAATCCCCCATCCCCAACCCCTCCCTTTCTTGCATCACAGTATCATCTATATACAGTCATTTTCCACTCACCTCTATCTCCTGCCTTCTTCCTTCCTTACTTTTGGTATATAGATATAGATGTACATATAGATACAGATATATATATATATATATATATATATATATAGATTTTTAATACGCCAAAAAATACACAAAAGCCACAAAAGAACAAATAGGAGATGGTTATAAAAGGGAAAATGTGGACAGAACAAAACAAAGAATATATGTATTCGAGACCAGATGTTTCTGAGGGCGAGTCGTCTTGAAAATCTGTTTTTGAAAAATAAAGGAAAGTTCATGTCAGACGGGTGGAGGCATAACGTATACGGGATTGTCTCAGGAAATGTAGATCATGTTTGGTATGTATTCGTCTTTGAACCAAACTCTGGTGACATGTAGGAACCACATTTTTTTTTCTTATTATTTTATTTATTTGTTCCTTTGTTCATGTTTTATATTGTATGAAGGACTTGAACTTTTACCGGCATCACGACTTCTATTTCTAATTAATCAATTAATTCATTTATTTTTTATTTTCTTATTTATCGTGTATGAACGAGTTATCCTCGACAGTCACCAAGACTTCTATTCTTCATTTATTTATTTATTTATTTATTTATTTATTTACCTTGTAATGGGTGGCCCTTATTACAACGATACTTTTTTGTTTCCCCTTCGTCCTTGTTCTTGAGTGCCAGTGTCACAAGGTTGCGTCCCGGGGAGAAGGAGGGCAGGGCCGGCGCCATTAAAGATGAAGGCCGTCCGAGACTCCGAAGACGCTGTCGTATATAGATTCTGCCGTTGCAGTAACCACCAGATGGTTTAATTCAGTGCAGGAGTGGTTTCCCAGCCAGGTACCCGATTTATCGAAGCCATGAACAAACCGGAGAATGTTTGGAGTCCCTCACATTATAATCCATACGGTACGCCTCCATAATGTAATTTTTTTTTTTGCAAATAATCATATTCACGTGGGGCAGGTCGGGGTCTTGATCAATCGAGGTCATTTTCCGTCACGTGTCCGCCCCCCCCACCGCTGAAGCGAATCTTCTGTCCTATGTCAAGGCTACAGTGTGAAAAGTACGCCATTGTGCTGAAGAGGTAAATGGCCTGGTCCTGTTCACTCCCGCCTCCCTGTGGAGTACATCACCCCCAGGCTTTCGCCCTCCCTGTCAGGTTCCTCTTCTTCTCTTCCTCTTCTCCTCTTCCTCTTCTCCTCTTCCTCTGCCTCCTATTCCTCCTTCTCGTCCTCCTCGTCTTCTTCCTTCTCCTCCT
>NC_134799.1:36453192-36455692 GCF_046742065.1 Oratosquilla oratoria | reverse complement strand
ACCTCCTCTTCTTCCCACTCCTCCTCCTCTCCCCGCATCCTTTTCTACCAATACGTTAAGGACTTTAGTGACCTCTACGGACCAGAGTCGCATAGAATTGTCTTATGATTGGAAACCCAAATCCACCCAAAGAAAAAGAATGATTAATCATCACCTTTAACCAGTGGAATTCTTCCTTTCTGCTGCCTCTCTTGTTTATCTTTACCACATTTATGACTTCACCTCCTCAGCGTGATATTGTGTCTAAGGATAGAAGCGCTAGTGACGAAATGAACATTCCTCTTCACCACGATTCTTGGAATGTAGCCTTCACCATCGTCCTTGTCGGCTGCACACCACCTCCCTCCACCCCCGCTGACCTCCTTTTGCTCTCCCTCCACCACCTCTCTCTCTCTCTCTCTCTCTCTCTCTCTCTCTCTCTCTCTCTCTCTCTCTCTCTCTCTCTCTCTCCCCTCTCTCTCTCTCTCTCTCTCTCTCTCTCTCTCTCTCTCTCTCTCTCTCTCTCTCTCTCTCTCTCTCTCTCTCTCTCTCTCTCTCTCTCTCCCCACTCTCTTTCTCTGTCTCTCTCCCCACTCTCTCTCCTATCTCTGTCTCTCTCTCTCTCTCTCTCTCTCTCTCTCTCTCTCTCTCTCTCTCTCTCTCTCTCTCTCTCTCTCTCTCTCTCTCTCTCTCTCTCTCTCTCACGGTATTTTTCCAAAGGAGAAAAACGCCGGATACAGTTGATTAGATACAATAGTGTCACCCCCTTTTCCTCCCTTCCCCCCCTTCCACCTCCTTTCCAACTCAGTGCCCCCTTTGCCCACCTCGTATCACCCTTTTTCCGCACCCTGTCCTCACTCTTTCCGCCCTCAACCACCCTCACCCTTTCTCTACGTCCACCCGTCTTTCTTTACCCATTCTTTTTTCGCCACAACCACTCAACTTCACTCCACTCACTTGCACTCCATTCTGTTCCTCTCCATGGGACCCCTCTCCTGAACTCCCGTCTAATTTTTCTCATTCTACTCGACTCCCCTCCACTCCTCTCCACTCCACTTACCTCCACTCCAGACTACCTCACTCCCAAGACGAGTTTCTGAACTCCAAATAGGTGTTGCAGAGGCGTTGCTTTCCACGACACGGTGAAGACCATTCTCAACAAAAGTTTAAGATTCCTGGATGCTGGTCCAATATCCACCTACGTATGCATGTAGCGTGTATGTATATATATGTATATATATGTACAGCTACACAGAAAACTATCGTTAGTAGGGGTGTCGAAACATTCGCTAATGAACATAACCTTATGATACCGAAGGGTTGGTATTTCTGGGGTTCGAATTGTTCGAATTCCTTCTGAATGAATATGAATCGAATAATAGTTCCGGAGTTCATATGGATTCACTATGACATGATAATCTTATTTCCGATGGAGACTTCAACTTGTCTCAAATAGTTTCGTTGTTTTGTGTCAAAATGATTAGCGTGATTTACTAACGATAGTTTTCTGTGCAGCTGTACATGTATATATATATGTATATATATATATATATATATATATATATATATATATATATATATATATATATATATATATATATATATATATATTATATATTATTTATTATATTTATATTATCTATTTTTGTATTTATATATATATATATATATTAAATATATGCATGAGAAATCACATAAACTCGTGATTCTAAATATGCGGAAAAACCACCAAGGAAAAAGAAAAACTGATGACCAAGCGCTTTCGTCTATTCAGACATCCTCAGGGTACATAGAAAAGAAAAAGGACACAAGAATATATACACAGAGTATGAGGTCAGGAAGGGAACCGGGAAAGGTTGTGAAGCTCTTATGTCGACCTGACCCTCTCGCGGCAGCGGACGTTTTGGCTACTACCTTTTTTACAATAAAATTGTCTAGTTTATACATACCATGACTTAAATATAAGTTATTGACAAACGTATCTTCGATCAGACTGGATTCTATTATATTTCTAGTCAAATATGACTTTTTTTTATATATCTATATATATATATATGTATATATAATATATATATAATATATATATTATATATATGATATATATATATTATATATATAATATTATATATATATAATATATATATATATATATATATATATAATATATATATATATATATATATATACTCCTACACAATCAGACACGCGATTGATTAATTGTCTGCCCTGAAGACATTTGATAAAAATCTGAGGTTCATTCAGTGTTTATACGATTTTATTAAAAAAGTGTAAATTTACCTGCATGAATTTATCCTGCTTTACATATATGAAAACTTAAATGCATACACACACACACACACACACACACACACACACACACACACACACACACACACACACACACACACACACACACACACACACACACATATATATATAAAATATATATATATATATATATTGATATATGTATATATATATATGTATATATATATATATATATGTGTGTGTGTGTGTGTGT
>NC_134799.1:36440692-36448192 GCF_046742065.1 Oratosquilla oratoria | reverse complement strand
AAGTACTTCATCTCTTTCGGCGGGCTCCTCGTTACAACGACTACCACGGTACAACGACCACTTATACCGTAAAGACAACTCCTTTTGGTAGTGCTAATGATGA
Source organism: Oratosquilla oratoria (assembly GCF_046742065.1). Lineage (NCBI taxonomy): Eukaryota > Metazoa > Arthropoda > Malacostraca > Stomatopoda > Squillidae > Oratosquilla > Oratosquilla oratoria. The sequence continues at coordinate 36,448,089 of NC_134799.1, read as the reverse complement.
GCCCACCGACTACGACCATCAAGTAATTTCTTCTCATGACCTTTTGTGTGTGTATATATATATTATATATATATATATATATATATATATATACTGTATATATATATATATGTATATGTGTGTGTGTATATATTACCTGAAGAGATTACTTGAACAAGGTTTATAGCTTTTAACATGGTTTGGTGATGCTTGAACTGTGGCGAAGCTTTCCATGTTGCTATTAATGTGTGTTTAAATGCCACAAAATAATATGTGAATGTCATGTAATGTATTATGTGTTATCAATGATTTCATGAAGCTTTGTTGCTGCGTGAGTGTCCCATATAAACATTCATTAACTCTGATGCATTTCACTTATTGGATAATGTCACTTAATGTCACTAACAGCATGGGTACAGTCCAGATCATCACGACTGACGTTTCTTCAGTCTCAGGACCCCATCCACGATCCAATCTGATTGGATCCGACCAGATCTGTCCGGCGGACTCAGGACCAGATTTTATCGTGGATGGGGTCCCTTACAGTCGCGGCATTTGTTTTCATATTTCATAATGAATCGAACTCGATCTTTTGACCAATCAGCTACGAGCCCAGCAAGGTGGGGGCGTGGCTTTCTTTCGTCAGTTGTGGTGAAACGGACTACTGTTTGGATTATGTCATTGGTTGCACCTAAAACTAATAAAATTCTTCTTCTCACTATTGGGACGTTCACTAAATGGCTATTTGTCTTATTATGGAAGTGTTACTAATCATTGAACTGTTTTAACCTTCTACCTCACGAGTTACTTAACCGCGTGTACACTGAACTGTTTGCTTAACTCGCTTCATATTTCACTATCATCATCGCCATCTTCACCATCACCGCTGTCACCATCACCATCACCAACAACAACAACACAACAACAATCCTCTCTTTCTCCTTCGCCATCGCCAAAGCCTAAGCCTAAGCCTGAGCCACAGCCTCCTCAGCTTTCCTTCGCCGCCTCATCCTTATCCTCATTCTCATCCTCATTCTCATCCTCATTCTCATCCTCATTCTCATCCTCATTCTCATCCTCATTCTCATCCTCATTCTCATTCTCATTCTCACTCTCACCTTCACTCTCATCCTCATTTTCATTATCATCATCATCATCCACATTCTCATCTTCATCCTCATCCTCATCCTCCTTATCTTCATTCTCATCCTCCGTTTCCTCCTCTTCTTCCTCCATTCCTCTTCCTCATCCTGTTCCTTCTCCTCCTTCTTCTTCCCACTCCTGATATCTACATATAGTTCTGCGCTAAGTTTCTTCCACTTCGTCGCACATTCAAACGTGATGGGTTTTGCTCCAGCTTTCCAGCCTCTTCTTCCCTCTCTTCCTTTCTTTCCTCCTTCCCTTCTTCCCTTCTTCTCATCTTCCCTTTCTTCCCTTCTTCCCCTTCGTCCCTTCTTTCCTTTCTTCCGTTCCTCCCTTCGTCCCATCTTCCCCTTTTCCCTTCCTTTCTTCTTCCCACTTCCTTTCTCCCGTTTCTGTCTTCTTCCCACTTCCCATCTTCTCTTCTTCCTCTTCTCCCCTTCTTCACTTCTTCCTTTCTTCCCTTCATTCCCTTCTTTCAGTCTTCGGTTCTTATACAGCAGTCTTCCGTCACGAGGACGCTCTAGACATTAGGACGTCCTCTAGAAGCAAGTCCCTTGTATGTTCTCTATATATCTACAATTAGCCCTTGGCTGAACAAAGTGGTCTGGCGTATGAAGTTGTTAGTAGAAATTTAGAAATTTATTTTATTTATTTTTCTTAAAACATTGCAATAGACTTTTGGAACAAGTAGCGTAGGTCGTTGGAACAGGCCTCCGGAGCAGGCCACTGAAGCAGGTCATCGAAACAGGTCACTGAACAGGTCACGGGACGAGGTTACGGAAGCAGGTCACGGAAACAGGTCACGGGACCAGGTCACCGAACAGGTCACGGGACGAGGTTACGGAAGCAGGTCACGGAAACAGGTCACGGGACCAGGTCACCGAACAGACTACGGAACGGACCACCGGAAAAGAAGACCCTACCTGGACAGCGGCTCACAGCAGATGGCCTTGATAAGACTCTTTGACAGACTCCCACGTCAGACTCCAATGGAAGTTCCACAGCAACAACAACAACCCATCTTCAGATCTTCATCTAAAAGTCTGCAACTTGACAGCTTCGCCGTTAAATACTGAACACCGAAGTTTTGTCTTCAAATCTTTCCGCAAGTCTTTTTTCGAATATTCGCCTTCAACCCTTCACATCTTCCCTGCCAAAGCCTCTCCCTCAAAGCTCCACTTTCACATCCTATCTTCAAGTCTCTCTCTCTCTCTCTCTCTCTCTCTCTCTCTCTCTCTCTCTCTCTCTCTCTCTCTCTCTCTCTCTCTCTCTCTCTCTCTCTCTCTCTCTCTCTCCTGCATCCGACTCCCGACAAACTTATCTTCACTGGGAGGATACCAGGAGCGTTAATCTTCAAAGGTTAATCCACACCATGCACAAACCTATATTTCCCACGTCTATACACCCCCACACACACCCTCATACACACTCCACGACCACCACACATGATCCAAAACATACCACTACCAACACGTCCACAACCGGAAGTAAATATATTCCTCTACTCCTTCAAGGAATTTTCTTTTCGAATTCTAACCCCTTTGTGAAAATTGGATTCTCTTTGAGACTCGGTGCAAACAACAACTATATTGCATCATTCCTTGCGCTTCACCTTCTAGAGGGGATGACTTTTCAGTTCCCAGAGATCAGCTCCTTTTGGAACTCGAGTCCTTCTTCAGTATCAGAACTCATCCTCAAAAGAATTGTGCCTCTCCTTCCTTGAATTTATTGGACCCTGTCACCCCCACCCCCACGAGGGAAAGGCATCTCCCACCACGAGGTCACACCGCCTTCCACGAGGTCAAGTCCGCCTCCCACGAGGTCAAACCACCTCTCACTACAAGGTCAAATCGCCTTCCACGAGGTCAAGGCCACCTTCCATTAGGTCAAGTCCGCCTCCCACGAGGTCAAGCCCGCCTCCCACGAGGTCAAGGCCACCTCCCACCACGAGGTCATGTCCGCCTCCAGCGAAGACAAGCCCACCTCCCACAAGATCAAGCCGATCCCCATGAGGTCAAACCGCCTCCCACGAGGTCAAACCACCTCCCACCACAAGGTCAAGTCCGCCTCCCACGAGGTCAAGGTGGCCACCACCCATGAGGTCAAGTCCGCCTCCCACAAGGTCAAGCCGACTCTCATTAGGTCAAGCCGACTCCCACGAGGTCAAGGCCACCTCCCACCACGAGGTCAAGTCCGCCTCCCACGAAGACAAGCCCACCTCCCACGAGGTCAAGCCGACCTCCATGAGGTCAAGCCGACTCTCACGAGGTCAAGGCCACCTCCCACTAGGTCAAGCCGTCTCCTGCGAGGTCAAGCCCGTCAGACTTCCTCCTCCGGGGCCAATCTCTCTCTTAAGGGGTCAAACTCTTTCCTACAGGGTCAAACAACCCGTCGAAGTCCGATCTTCAGCCACACCCGTTCAAATCTCGCCCTTCTCTCCCTTACCCCCACTCACCTCCCTTACCCCTTCCCTCCCCTTAATTCTCCCCCTTCCACTCCCCTTCCCCAACCTCCCCCTTCCCTCCCCTCCCTCCCCCACGTCTCATGAGATCATCCTTGTGTCTTCTGCTTCATCCAATCTTCCTGGCTTCCGTTCTTGTAACCTTAAACTTGGTTCATTTTCCATGAGTTAAGCTTTGTTCTCGAGTCAACCTTTCTCATTTTTCTCTTCGAACTATGTCACTTCCATGAGTTCGAATCCTCTTCTCTGCTCTCCCTCCTACGAAACTTGTTGGGATTATGGATCTTAGTCAAGAGAGATCACTGACTACCCCCCACCCCCACCACCACCCCTTTCTCCCTCGTCCCTCTTTGTCCTCTGTTTTCCACGTGAACCATCTTGTCCCCAGTGAGATGTCTTCTTGATAGTCTTTTCTTTTTTATCTTTTTGTATATCAGTGCTGACATGTTTTAGATCACGAATATATATATATGTATATGTACATATATATATGTATATGTACATATATATATATATATACGTATGTATGTATGTAAATTTTCACTATGCTCTTACGCCTAAATCACTGCTTTCAGAAGCACTTACATGTCTAACATCTTAATAATCCAAGTGTTCATCTCAGGTGATACTTAAAGAAGTGAGGCTGTTAAAAATGTCTTACTCGTCTTAAAAGCCTTAAAATCATATTTAGCTTGGGAATGGCATCCCTGCCCTATATTAGAGGACATTTGCTAATTCCTGTTATCAAAGAAGATATTTTCCTTTGCTTGTACCTAAGCATTGATATATTCTACATGTGTTGTGGTCTTATTGTTCACCTGTGCTGAGTTAGAGCCTTATTTTGTTTAAGTTTCGTTAAATGTCAAAGTAAATTTATGTCAGTGAACGTAGAATTATGAAAATGCAGAGCACCTCTTTGTGTTGTGTTTATGTATATTTGTCTCTCTGATCTTGACCATGTTTTCGTCATATTTTGTTTTATATTTCTTTTACTGAATTCTGAATATTTAGTTCTTTGGTTTACAGATCTATGCTTTATATTTTGGGTTTGTATATCAGTAGAAAAAATAGATTTTGATATTGAATATTTCGTTAAATTTTATGGTTGGTCTTCTTAAAAAAAAAAAATACTTATATTTCCCCTTATATACATAAATTAAAGTTCAGAATTTTGTACAAGGTGAATACACAAAAAAGAAATAAATTTAAATCTTAATTTAGTATTCCTTCATGTCCAATTTTCTGAAAGATTGAAATTCAACCCAAAAGCCTGTGAAGACCATCTTACATAAATTAATATATTGGCAGAACTTATTTCACATTTTATTTAATTATTTTCTTATTTTCTTCACAAAATTAATAATTGTAACTTCATATTTTATTTGTTATCTTTCCCATTTTATTATATGTTGTTGATGCTGTCACATGTATTACTTTTTTGTATGTGTGAAATGATTTTTAATTGTCTGTGATCTCAGTCATTGAATTTTTTCCTGTTTAAAAAATATTCAAATTTAAATCTACCAACCTGAGACACACTCACCTAGTTATTCACTTACTTCCGTTCATAGTTATCATTTTATCTTCTAAATTATCTTTCCTATGCCACCACATAGTTAGCTAACTTCGAAAGAAGACTTCCTATTGTCTGGACAGTTCTTAAAGTGTCCAGGTAATCCACAGAATTTTCAATTAACCTTCATCTGCTTACCTCGACAGTTTTATTAATCCTCCAAAGAAATTTTTTATTGTTTCAAGTTTGCGAAACTTTTTCAGTTAGTTCCACCATATACTGAGAATTTTAGTCTCTCAGAGAGAGAGGGAGAGAAACACACATACACACACACGCACACACACACACACACACACACACACACACACACACACACACACACACACACACACACACACACACACGCATATGTATATATATATATATAATATATATATATATATATATGTATGTATATATATATATATATATATACATTGCACACATGACAATCTGGGAGGGTAATAGCTGTCGGCCACGATGCCAACACCTGATCCAAAACCATGATGAATTACAAGCACACGCGCATAGACACACACAACCGCATATACATGGAAACACACACACACACACACACACACACACACACACACACTCTCTCTCTCTCTCTCTCTCTCTCTCTGTCTCTCTCTCTCTCTCTCTCTATATATATATATATATATTTATATATATATGTATATATATATGTATATATATGTATATATATAAATATATATATATATATATATATATATATATATATATATATATATATATATATATATATATACATACATATATATCACTCATCTACTCCACTCTAGTGACACTGTGTTGCTTATATTCCAGCCCAAACCGGGCCACTTTATGCCACTTCTGCTGGGAACTAAAGATTGAAGAAGCCCCGATCAATCATTAATCCTTCTCGGAGTCGCTTGTACTTAGCTGAAAGTAAATAAAGGAGGTCGTTTCGACCGATGAGGAGTTAATTTTGATAGTCCTCGCAAGAACTGAATAAAGTCGTTTGGTATAAGAAGAAACGTCGAAGGATGGGCGTCATTATAAGAGTCCAGAAACTCTTCTTTTGGTCGTCCGTAATTTCTTCTCGTTTGAAGACAATTTGATCATCTCTCGGTCTCGGAGTCTTCATTTGGTTGAACGAGTAAAATCGTAATTGGATTCTTGTTTCATAATAGGCTTCTCAAATGGATCCACTTTTGATAACCCTAGTTTTTCATCCTATTTTTATGAAGAAGCCTGTTAGAATAGGAAGCCTCTGCTTAACTCGAACCAGCTGTTGGTTTTTGTAGCAATATTCTTTGTTAATTAGTTCTCCGTATATGATAAGTAACTTTATTTTGATAAGACTTTTTTCTGTAGAAGCTCCTTAGTCTATTTCATAACCTCCCTACTCTTACTTTCATTTAAGTTTTAGTCGTGGACTTAAGTGAACAGTATGTAGTATGTAACACCAACGCATATTGCAAAAAAGTGTTACATGTACCAATTTCTGGACCATGGCACAAATTCCCCCATGGTCCAGTGCCCTGAGTCCAAATTTCTGTAGCCCAAGTTTCTGTAGTCCAAATTTCTGTAGTCCAAATATCTCTGGCCCAGGCGTCCTGGTCCAAATGTCCTGAGTCAAGACACCAGTGTCCCAATTTTTCTTGACCGAAACACCGGTGGCCCAAATATCCTGGGCCAGGACACCAGTGTCCCAAATTTTCTTGGCCCAAACGCCAGTGGCCCAAATGTCCTGGAACAAATGACCTGGTCCAAGACACCAATGTTTCAAATTTTCTTGGTCCAAACACCAGTGGCCCATATGTCCTCGGCCCAAACATCCATGACCCAAATGTCTAGGTCCAAAACACCAGTGTTCCAAAACATTCTGGACGCAAACGTCCTGGCCTAAATATCCTGGGCCAAAACGCCAGTATACCAAATGTCCTGGGTCCAAATGTCCTTGTTCCAAATATCCTTGGTGCCAAATGTCCGATCACGGTCATAAACACTTTCACCTGGTGTTTGAGCACGACTGTCAGGATAGGCCCAATGTCCTTCAGGAGTGAGGGAAGATGGTAATGATGAACCTACGCCAGGAGGCTCTGAATAGCTCCGGCCGACGCCTTGTGCACTTTGGGGGTTGCTGGAGCAGGTATTAGTCACTGCTGGGAATTGGAGGGGAGACCAGCACACTTACCATTACGCCACCAGTGCGGTTGATTTGTCTTTCCTTGGAAGTGGTCGAAGTCTGGACAGAAGGAGTCTAATCGATTGAGA
>NC_134799.1:36405692-36420692 GCF_046742065.1 Oratosquilla oratoria | reverse complement strand
TGCGACAGGAAAAAGAGAGAGAGGGACAAGAGGAGAAGAGGAGGAAGGCGGGGACGGAACAAGAAGGAACAACACGACGCGATGGAAAAGTGGTGCTCTGAGTGAGGGACAGAGGAACTGCCTGCTGGGGAGGAAGACTCGCTTTAATACAGTAACGCGCACATACACACACACAATCTCTCTTTCTCTCTCTCTCTCTCTCTCTCTCTCTCTCTCTCTCTCTCACACACACACACACACACACACACACACACACACACACACACACACACACACACACACACACACACACACACACACACACACACACACACACACACAACTACACACACATTCCTATACATGCACACTCTCCTACACACATTTTCTCTTGCACACCTACACGCACAAAGGCTTCTACACACATACACATACACTCCTACACACCTATACACACACACTTTCCTACACACATCCACACTCGTAGACACACTCAATCTGCGTCCCATATTGAGAGAGAGAGTGGGGGGAGGGAGGGAGATCAGTTAATGGCATTAGAAATGGTATTGGGATACTAATTGAAATTTAGTTGAAGATTAGCTCCATTTTTGCTAAGGTAGTCATTACAAATTGAATTACTAAATTGTCAGGCTTTAGCCAGAATAACGTTCCTTAGTCGAACAGTAAATTCTTCGACTCCGTTGATGATAATGGGTTTCTGAGTTTCAGATCATCTTTACAATAATAAAAAATTTGTCCATTTGTTGTAGGTATAACTTCAGCTGAAAAGATTAGTTCATTTGAAAAAGTAACTTACGTTTCTGTGTCTGAGACTTTTTCATCTGACAGAGCATTTTTTTTTTCTTTTTTTTTTTCTTTTTTGAGAAACAAGCAAGAACACAACAATGACACCGTTCTTCCATAGAAGGAAGATTCTATTTCCTCCCGACCTTGGCACTGTGTCATCCGAATAACATTCATGTCACGTGGGCCGCCCCACACACCCCCGGACGACCGCGCCACACATTCCAGATCCGGGTCACCTCGGAGTCCACACGTTCTTCTTCCCGGACACTCGAGACTTCGAGGAACGCAGACCGCATTCATCCGAGTCCGTCAGGATCAAGTTCCGCGTCCCCAAGTCCTCTCATGCTCCAGACACCTCCAGGTCCCAGACCACCAGGTGCACTATGCATCCGAAAGAGGTGGTGATGAGGAGCACACACCAGGAGGCGCCGAGTAGCTACAGCCGAATCTGTCACCCTTTGACTTGTTATGCACTTTTGGGACTGTTGGGGCAGGTAACAGTCACTGCTAGGAGTTGTAGAGGAATGCGGGATTCGAATCCACAACTAAGAATGCGAGACCATCACGGTTCCGATTACGCCTCCAACATACATGAGAGGGAGTCGTTAATTAAACATAATTTACCCAATTAGGATTGTAAACGAGGATAATCCCTCCTGCAACCCAGGATCCCGTGTACTGGCCACTTCATACACCAAATCCCCTATTTGGAACATAATGATCCATTTCTATATAGTCTGACTTTCGTTAACAAAGGCACTGCAAAGTGCCTTGCCTTTGTATCTTGACGACTGGAGCGCGTAATTGTACAAAGGTTAAAGATGGATTAAGGACAAAACGGTCTCCAGTTCCCTCTCGCTAGAGAGTACATGTACACTGTTGTATGTGTACGAATACTCACACACACACTCTCCCCAGCCTCCCCTCAACTCCCAGCCCCCTCACCTCAACTCCCAGCCCCCCTCCCCTCAACTCCCATCCCCCTCCCCTCAACTCCCAGCCCCCCTCACCTCATCTCCTAACCGCCTCACCTCATCTCCCAGCCCCCTCACGTCATCTGTCAGCCCCCTAACTCAACTCCCAGCCCCCCTCACCTCAACTTCTACTCCCCTCGCCTCATCTCCCAACCACCTCACCTCATCTCCCAGCCCCCATCACCTCATCTTCCTGCCCTCCATCACCTCATCTCCCAGCCCCCCTCACTTCAACTTCTAGCCCCCCTCACCTCAACTCCCAGCCCCCCTCACCTCATCTCCCATCCCCTCACCTTATCTCCCATCCCCCCTTACCTCAACTACCAGCCCCCATCACCTCATCTCCCAGTCCCCCATCACCTCATCTCCCAGTCCCCTCATTTTCTCCCAGTCTCCCGTAGGTCAACTCCCAGCCCCCTCCCCCTCAACTCCTAGTCCTCATTTTCCAGCCTGTATGGCTTATAACCTGCTTAAATCTTATGAAAACAATACCTTAAAGACGTGACACCCCTGCGGACCATAGTCACACATCATTCTTATAGGGTGGTGTTATCATAAGTCTGTTGGTCTAGTATTCACTTAGTTCTGGGTTCGAACCCCACACACCTCTCCGATTCCCAACAATGACTGTCACCTACCGAACATTCCAAAAGCATAGGTGACGGCTTCGGCCGCAACAACGCGCCCCCTGGTATAGGCACCTCACTACCTAACCTCATTTCAAGAAAAGAATATTGACCACTTTTAACTTCTATCTTTCCATGAACATGTCCTTTGTCACCTGTATGACTCTACCTCTTCGGTGCGATATTGTCCTCAGAAATAGAACGACTCGTGAAAGACGACGAAATATTAATACTCACGTTCCAGCCCCATCACGATCCAGCCCCTTCACGTTCCAGCCCCCTTACGTTCCAGCCTCGTCACGTTCTAGCCCCCTTACGTTCCAGCCCCCCTTAAGTTCCAGCCCCCTCACATCCCTATCCCCTCACGATCCAATATCCCCATGATCCATTCTCCTCACATTCCAGCCCCCTCACGTTCCAGCCTCCTTTCGTCCAACCTCCTCGCGTCCAGTCCCCTCATGTCCCAACCTCCTCGTGTTCAGCCCTTCTCACGTTCCAACCCCCTCTCGTTCCAGCCATCTCTCGTTCCAGCCCCTCTCGTTCGAGGTCTTTCACGATCCACCCCCTCACGTTCAAGCTATCATTTGTTCTAGCCCCCTCACGTTCCAGCCCCCTCACGTTCCAGCCCCCTTTTGTTCAACCTCCTCACGTTCCAGCACCCTCTCGTTCCAGCCCCTCTCGTTCGAGGTCTTTCACGATCTACCCCCTCACGTTCCAGCTCTCATTTGTTCTAGCCCCCTCACGTTCCAGCCCCTTCACGTTCCAGCCCCCTTTTGTTCAACCTCCTCACGTTCCAGCATCCTCTCGTTCCAGCCCTTTCACATCCAGTCCCCTCACGGTACAACCCCTTCGCGTCCTAGTTCAAATGATGCATTCATGGGGGCGGCTTTAAGTGAAGAGGCCCTTTCGGCCGCTCAACTGTTATACCAATCTGTCTCCTTTTCCTCCTACTCTTCCTCCTCCTCCTCTTCTTCCTCCTTTTTACTTCTCCTACTCCTGTTCCTACTCCTACGTCTCCTCCTCTTCCTCCTCTTTCTCCCACTTTTCCTTCTCCTTTTACTCCTCCAACTCCTGTTCCTAATTCCACGCATCTTCCTCCTCCTCCTCCTTCTCCTCCTCCTCCTCCTCCTCCTCCTTCTCCCCCTCCTCCCCCTCCTCCACCTCCTTCTCCTCCTCCTACTCAACCTCCTTCAATTACTACTCTTCCCCAGCCTTTTCCTCCATTTCTTCCTCATTCACATTTTCCTTCTCTTCCTCCTCCTTACCCTCCTCCCCTCTTCCTCGTTCCCCCTTCTTCTCCCTCATACTCTTCCTCCTTTTCCTTCTCTTCTCCTACTCTTCCTCCTTCGCTTAGTCCTCTCCCTCTCTCTCTCTTCTCCTCTCCTCCTCCTTCTTCTCTTTCTCCTCGTTATCCTCTACCCCACCTCCTCATATCTTGTCCTCTTCCGCCTCTTTCTCCTCTCCCTTCTCGTCCTCTTCCTCCTTCTCTTCCTCCACCACTCTTTCTCCTCCACCTCCTGCTCCTCCCCCTTCTCCTCTTCCTCCTCCTCCTCCCCGCCGCCACCGCTGCCTGTTCACCCACCAGCACAAGCCTAACTATCGTCCCAAAGTTTTTTTACTTCTTCACACTCTCCAATTTTTATTTATTTATTTTTTTACTCTTTATCCACCCTTCTTTCCTTTCATTCCTTTCTTTCCTTTTCCTTTTTCTCCTTCCTTTCTCCTTCCCTTTTTCTCTTCTCCTTCCTTTCTCCTTCCCTTCCCATTTCCCTTCTTATTTAATTTCTTCTCTTCTCCCTACCTTCTCTCCCTTTCTCTTTCCCTTATCTTCCTGTTCCCCATATCTTTTCCCTACTTTTCTCTTTCCCATCTCCCTCCCTTTTCCCTCTTTCTCCTTTTATTCTCCCTTTCTTTTTCCTCTCTCTTTCCTTTCTCTTTCTAGTCTCCCTCTCTCTATCCCTTCTCCCTCCTTCTTCCTCGTTCTCTTCATCCTTTTTCTTCCCCTTCTTTTCCCCCTTCTCCCTCCTTTCTCAATTCTCCCTTTCCTTTTCCTTTCTCCAGTCCTCCCTTCCTTTTCTCTTCTACCCCCTCACTTCCTCATCCTCTTCATCCTCATCCTCCTTATCCTCTTCATCTTCATCCTCTTCATCCTCATCCTCCTTATCCTCTTCATCTTCATCCTCTTCATCCTCGTCTTCATCCTTATTCCCTCTGTCCTTCAACTTTTCTTTTCAATATTCCGTTGTACATGCACCATCCATCCTCCTCACATCTCGCTTGCCTTGGCCTGTCCTTCCGACTGATCGCAGCGTCCTCCACTTCCTCCTCCTCCTCCTCCTCCTCCTCCTCCTCCTCCTCCTCCTCCTCCTCCTCCTCCTTTTCCTCCTCATCATCGCCGTCGTGATTCTCTTGTCTCTTATCTCTCTGGTCATCCCTCTTCCTCGTCTTTCCCATTACCGGAAGATGTCAGTGTCCTTCCTTCCTTTTCTCCTCGTCTCCTTTTCATCCTCTGTCCCAGCTTCCTTCTCCACGAAGTCCATTCCATTCACTTACACAAAGATACCAGTGGGTGGTTTGTCAACCAAAAGGGTTAAATTTGAGCTGGTGTATCGATGGAGCTCTTTAAGGTATGCTCTGAGGAAGCTGGTTCGCGTTGTATGTTGCATTGGGAGTTAGGCCCTTCGCGCTTTTGCCAACTTCGTGTATTTGGCAAAAGAGTCCACGATGGAAGCCCAAGTTTTCGGCTTCCGTTCCTGCGCTGGTTATAACCGATGGGGTATAGATACTACGGTTTCCTGCTATCTAAACAGAGTGTATGGATGGCTAGTTACAGTCTAGGAACTCCCCACCCCCTCAATTAGATAAATGGCGTTTGATGTGAACTGGAATAAATCTATAAACTTTTAATCTACTTTGTAGATAAATGGAGACATCCGAGGGCATTAAAAAAAAGAAAGAAAAAAAAGAAAGAAAAATATACGCCTTTGAGAAATGATCGTTTTCCTGGCCGTTAGATTTTTTGCTAAGTCTAGCAAGACGCAAATCTTAGAGGAGTTCAGATGATATTAATTTTCTTTGTCGTTTTATGGTATTTCTGTACGCATGTAAGCCCGGAGATATGATGCGATGTGATTAATATTCCTGAAAGCATAAAAACGAAATCTCGGAATACGGTTGATTGTTGAAATAGAATCTATATTTTAAACATATTCCGTTTTTATAGAAAATAGAAATTGGATTTATCTTAATGGCAGAAATATGGAAGCCGTTTATTATTATTATTATTATTATTATTATTATTATTATTATTATTGTTGTTGTTGTTGTTGTTATTGTTGTAATTATTATTTTATTTTATTCGTTTATTTTTTTCTATCGAGAAATCGTTTCTCCTCAATAAATTGAATGATAAGAGCTAACGAAGACTTGATTATTCACACAGAAGAGGTCAATTAATTGATTTAAGAAAAGTTGTACAAAAATCCTTTCCCTAGAGATTCTGAAGCCCGGAATCCAGTGGTCCTCCGAGACGGACATCAGATAGAATCATCTCCCCTCTGCTGATCTTCAGATTCCATCAACACCATCACCTCCATGTAAAGGTGCAACCCCAAGGGGCTGGCACTCTGTCTCCGGACCGTGTTCGCGATCTCTATCGATTTGTTCACATAAGGAGAGCTAACAACCGGCGACTGCTCCCTTCCTTGCTATGGGAGGCCCCGAGGACCGTTGCCAGCTACTGTGGGGCTGCGGGTTTCCAGTCCGTGAAAATCGAAGAAACAGTTATTGTTATATTCATTTAGAAAGGTTTCCTGGAAAAAGGATTTGTCCTAAAATGTGAGGGGATCGTAAAATTTTGAAGATTATTATTATTTTTTTTTTTGCACGAGAACCAGATTGGAACTACGCGAATGTTGGGAGCTTCTGTTTCCCGTGAGGGCACTGTATCACAGTATCCCGTGAGACCTCATTTAATATCCATCCAGGAGGCAACCTGCATTATCACCCCCCCAACCCCCCAACCCCCCCAACCCCACGTGCGTTGGTAAACAGATGATTAGGATCTGTTTCCGTGGGCATTAGCCTGTGCCGGTGACGTTGCAATTAACGTTCACAGAATGTTTTGTGTTTATGATTATGATCATCCAGTTCCCCATTCCTTACTTCCTTCCTTCTTCTTCCGTCTCTTTCCTTCCTTCTTCCTCTTCCTTCTTTCCTTCTACTTCTTGCTTCTTCCTTCCTTCTCCCTCTACGTTTTCTTTGACTTTTGCATCTCTCTCTCTCTCTCTCTCTCTCTCTCTTGTGTATTTTGTTCTCCTCTGTTCCTCTATCTTTTATTGTTTTCTCATCTTGTATTTTTTCTCATATTTTCATTTCTACTCAATTTCCTTTTCTTCCCTTCCCATCCCTGCTTTGCCTTTCCTTTCACTTCCCATCCCTTCATTTCCCTTACCTTACCTTGCCTTACCTTACCTTCATTTCCCTTCCTATTCCTTCTGTTCTCTTTCCATCCCTTCCTTTCTTTTCCTATCCTTTCCCATCCCTTCCCTTCTCTTCCGTTCCCTTCCCATACTCTTCTTTCCCTTTCCTTCCCTTTCTTTCCCATCACTTCCATTTCTTCGTCTTTTCTTCTCTTCCCTCTCTTCGCTCCTCCCCTCTTCTCATCTCACTTTTCTCCTTTCTTCTTCTCGTCTCCACTTTTGAGTTCTCCTCTCTTCCTTTCTCGTCTTTGTTTATTTATTTATTTATTTTTTGCTTTTTTTCTTTACCTTTTTTTGTTGCACCCTCTTCATGTACACGCCTTTCCGCCTCTCTGCGCTTGTTTCCTTGATTCCCCTTCTCATCATCTTCAGTTATATTATTTCCACACACATCTCGCCTTCCTCCTCTTCCTCCTTCTCCTCCTCCTCCTCCTCCTCCTCCTCCTCCTCCCCCTCCTCCTCCTCCTCCTCCTCCTCCTCCTCCTCCTCCTCCTCCTCCATCTCCTTCTCCTCCTTCTCCACTGTGTAATTATTTCTTCGTTGCCGAGACGGCCCCCCTGCAAGATGTTCCTCCCCTTGTTCAAGTCCATCTTCATTTTCTTTGGGGCCCAGCCATGGATACCTGCATGATGTGATACACTGAGATAGACTTTTCCTCCTCCTTCTCCTCCTCCTCCTCCTCCTCCTCCTCCTCCTCCTCCTCCTCCTCCTCCTCTTCCTCTTCTTTCTCTTCTTCATATTCCTCTTCCTCCTCTTCCTACTCCTTGTCCTCTTGCTCCTCCTCCTCCTCTTGCTCTCCCTCCTCCTACTCCTCCTCCGTCTCCTCCTCCTCTTCCTATTCCTTCTTCTCTCCCTCCTCTTGCTCTCCCTCCTCCTACTCTTCCTCCTATTCTTTCGCCTACTCTCCCTCCTTCTTCTACTCCTCTTACTCACATTCCTCCTTTTCCTCCTCCTCCTTCTCCTTCTACTAATACTGTTTCTACTATTACTACTCCTATTCTTTTTACTCCTCTTCCTTCTCTGCTTCTCCCTCTACCTGTTCCTTTCACTCTTCCTCCTGTCCTCCCCCGTCTCCTACTCCTCCTACTTCTCCTCCTCCTCCCCTTCCTCCTCCTCTTCTTCCTCTCCTGCCTCCTCCTCTTCCTCCTCCTCCTCTCCCTCCTCCTCCTCCTCTTCCTCCTCCTCCTCCTCTTCCTCCTCCTCCTCTTCCTCCTTTCCTCCTCCTCTTCCTCCTTTTCTTCGTGCTTCTCCTACGAGTCACTGATAGATTCTTCCTAGAGAATGGGAATGCCCGAGGACCGTTGCCCTCTGCCGTAGGGTTGCGGATATCTGGTCAATGAATCTTGAAGCAGCAGTTGTTAGTATAATCCATTCGTGTTTATTTCCCACAAAAGTAAATAAATGAATAAATAGAAAACGGAAAAAAAAAATTGCTTGGCGTTAACCAGAAGAGAATTTCTTAACTCTACACGGACATAAATGTTTTAATCACTACCCTTCTACTTCCCCTCATTGATCACAGTTATACGTATTCTACCTTCAGTCAACTTCACCTCTTTCTTGAACATCTTCCCCGCCCCGTATTCCGTTTTTACCTTTCTCCTCTTTCCTCCCCCTGTGTCCTTCGTTTTCTCTCTTCGGACGCCTTCTGACGTCGCTTACTGGGCAGAAAGAGTCATTAGTGATTGTCGATAGTGCCTGGACTTCCTCTGAACTGCGACGGCTGACACAAAGGCGTTGCTCGCAAGTTTTCCCGAAGTCTTCGGCCGGTGGCGCTGATTGGACTTTTATGGAAGCTCCTGAGGGCCTTCGAGGACCCCACCGTGGCGCGGTGCGCTATAGCGTCCAGTTCGGGCTCTTCTTCGTCATGGTCTTCTTCGTTCTCGTCTTCTTTGTGGAGATAGTCTTTGTAGAGTTCTTTGTCTCCTTCGACTTCCTCGGCTACGTTTTCTTCTTTTTTCGTTTTTCTTTTACTTTTCTTCGTCTTCTCTGTCTTCGTCCTCTTCTTGCTCTTCGTCTCCTCCTCCGTCTCCGTTTTTTCTTTCTCCACTTTCTCCTTCTCTCCTTTCTCCATCTTTTCTTTATCCACCTCTCCTGTCAACTTTTCCACTTGCCTCACTTCCTTTTCCTCCTTTCCTTTCTCCTTCTCTTTCTCCTTCTCTTTTTCCTCCTCTTTTTCCTTCTCTTCTTTTTTCTCTTACTCTTCTTATTCTCCTTGTTCTTCTTTTTCCTCCTCAACTCTTCCTCCATTCCTCCTGCTCTTTCTCCTGCTCTTCCTCCTCCATCATCAGATGTCGTGCTTAGCCATGGAAGGTTGCAGTATTTCTTTGCTCTCGTTCGCTTCTAAGTTGTTGCCACTTACGTGTGGATCCATGTGAAGGACATCGGAAAGTAGACGTGGGCATTGTCGTTGATACTATTGTACTGCACAGTCAGCTGGAAACGTCTCCCACTTCGCAATAGTTTCCTAAAACCATTTCTCCTGTTAGCCCTTGGATATATATGTGTGTGTATATATATATATATATATATATATATATATATATATATATATACATATATCACACAAAGAACCCACAGTCGGAGTAAAAGAAAACTTGGGAGAACGTTTGACTTCTGTATTGACTTGACGTTCTCCCCAGTTTTCTTTTACTCGTACTCCGATTCCGGGTTCTCTGTGTGAGTTACAAATGTGTTACTACATTTTGCCCTAGTCATGTATGTGTGTGTGTGCGTGCGTGCGTCTGTGTGTGTGTGTGTGTGTGTGTGTGTGTGTGTGTGTGTGTGTGTGTGCGCGCGTGTATATATATTATGTATATGTATATATAATATATATATATGTCTATATATATATATATATATGTATATATATATATATATGTATATATACAGAATAATTAACTTGGAGAAAAGAATATGCAATAAAATCAATATTTATTGTACGCATACACATATACATGTATACATGTATTTACACATGCATTGATATGTGTATCAATTGATATATGCATACATATATATATATATATATATATATATATATATATATATATATATATATATATATAATATATATAGAATGTTTAACTTGGAGAAAAGAATATGTAAAAAATTCGATAATTTTTTGCATGTGTATACATATACATGTACACATGTATTTACACATACATTGATATATGCATACATTCATACATGTATATATATATATATATATATATATATATATATATATATATATATATATATATATATATATACACAAATGCTATGATCTGGAATGATAGCTGTCATTCACAAATCTAACACGTGATCCTAGATGATGAGGATTCATATACATACATACATACCTGCATGCATACGTACCTGTATGCATACGTACCTGTATACATAATACATACGTACACATACATACATATAAACATACATACATACATATATACGTACATACCTGTATACATCCATGCATACACACATACACGAATACATGCATACATACATACATGAATACATGCATACCTGCCTGTGTACATACATTCATGCATATATACATGCTTGTATACATGCATACATACATGAATGCATGCATACGTACATACATATATACATGAATTCATACGTACATGAATACATGCAGACATATATGCAGATATACGCACGCGCGCACACACACACACACACACACACACACACACACACACACATATATATATATTATATATATATACATATACATGAATACATACATACATACATACGTACATGAATACATACATGAATACCTACATACATAAGTGCACAAACATATAATTACATACATACGTGCATATACAGTTACATACATGCGTCCCAAGAACATAGAGGAGAAAGGGTGAGGTGATCATTTCGGGGTTGCATTTGCCTCCTTGCATAGCGATCTCTCCGCCTTGGGCCATAATTCCTCTTGTTGCTCAGAGAAAGAACTGAAAAGCCCAAGTCAGCACTCGACAGGACCACAAATCTCGTTTCATCGGCGGAACCGAATTTCACGAAATTCTTTTCCGATACGAAACAGACTGTATATATGAAATGTTAACTTGCATACTTGTTCAAGAAGGTTAAGAAATATAATGTGTTGGTCCGGTTACTGCAGAGTTTTTTTTTTTAAGTATTGTTTTATATTGATGTGTTGATTTATTTATTATTCATTCATTCATGTATTCATTTATTCATGTATCACTTTATTTATTTATTTATGAATTTATGTATTAAATTATCTATTCATATATTTTATTTCCTTTTTTATTTTTTATTGGTTTATTTATTTATCTATTTATTTATTTATTTATTTATTTATGTATTGTAGGTCTTGTATGCATGTGATATGGGAATATTGTACCCATTTAATATCACTTTACTTTAGTAGTTTCTATTTTAATGTATATAGTAGCGCAGAGAATAATCATAATTCACAAAAATGAAAACAGGTTTTAAAGGAGATTGTGGGATGATGCGATTCCATTAGTGATCATGGAACCGTGTGTGCAGGGCCTGGGTGTACGCAGTTCAGAAGAAAAAAAAGAAAAAAGAAAAAAAAAAAAAGAGAGAATATTATGTCCCTTGACATAATGTCAAGACATTATGCCAAGACATTATCTCTCTCCTCTCTCTCTCTTTCTCTCTTTCTCTCTATCTCTATCTATCTCTCTCTCTCTCTCATTCTTACTCTTTCTCACTCTCTCACACTTTCACTCTCACTCTCACTCTTTTTCTTTATCTTTCTATCTTTTTCTATATCTTTCTCTATCTCTTTCTTTCTCATTCTCACTCTTTCTCACTCTCACACTTTCTCTCACTCTTTCCCTCACTCTCTCCCTCTCCCTCTCTCACTCTTTCTCTCTGTCTTTCTATCTCTTTCTATATCTTCTCTCTCTCTCTCTCTCTCTCTCTCTCTCTCTCTCTCTCTTACTTTCTATTTTTCTCTCTCCTTTTCTCGTTCTCTCTCTTCTTATCTCCTCTCTCTCTCTCTCCCTCTCTCTCTCTCTCTCTCTCTCTCTCTCTCTCTCTCTCTCTCTCTCTCTCTCTCTCTCTCTCTCTCTCTCTCTCTCTCTCTGTCTTTCTCTCTCTAATTCTAAGTATTATGCAGCCTGAGGTGCAGGCTGGATTTTTTTTTTTTTTTTTTTTTTTTTTTTTTAGGTATTCTCCATTCAAAAACAGATAAATAGTTAACCCATTCAACTCCGATGACAAGATGTCTTGTCATTTGGTCAAATAAAACAAAAAATCATAATAAAACAACAAAATGTTTGATGATCAAACAGCACCAGAAAAATATGACGTCATCAGTCCTCCTCGAGGAGGACTGATGACGTCATATTTTGTTGTTTTATTATGATTTTTTGTTTTATTTGACCAAATGACAAGACATCTTGTCATCGGAGTTGAATGGGTTAAATGAAATAAGTAAAATAAAAATTTAAAACATATTTAATAAATGAACAGATTTATACAATGTAGATAACTAAATAAATACTCTTTTAACAACTATTATTGTTCATTTCTGCTCCTCTCCAAAGATCTGTTCTTTATCACTTCGACTCGATATGATCACAAAGGATAGAAGCTTTGGTTATTTACCAAAGAAATAATGAATAATCCTTTTTTATTATTATTAAAATGTCCCTTTTGCTGCAGCCTTTTTTCCGCGTTCTCGCTCTTTTTCTTCCACCTCTTATCATCCGACTCCTCTTCCTCCTCAGGATTGCATTCTCTGCCGTCCGTTTCCATGCCACCGCTTCTTATCGTACCCGTTTGAGAAAAAGAAAGAAAAAAATATTGAGATGGAAAGGTTTCCAGAAGTCTGAACGAAGCTTTCTTTTCCCTTTTTTTTCCCGTTTCCATGTCAGTACTTCTTATCATCCCATGTCGAGAAAAGAAAAGAAAAAAGAAAAAAAAAAAAAAAAGGGGGAACCGGACGAATTCCGGTGACAACCTTGGTATCATCAAACGAGAAAGGAAAAGGGGCAACAAAGGTTTTGCATTGCATTTGCCCCCTCGCGCGCGCGTGCACACACACACACACACACACACACACACACACACACACACACACACACACACACACACACAATCTCACACACTCACAGACGCGTTTACTCTCAAGTGTACTTTCTGTACGTTTGTGTGTGTGTGTGTGTGTGTGTGTGTGTGTGTGTGTGTGTGTGTGTGCGCGCCCTGGTGTGTGAATATGTGAAAACCTGCAAGGACATGGTGGCGAGCACATGTCCACATTTGTTTAGAGCCTGAGCGAATAGCGCCGAGAGAAAAAAAAATTGGAAAGATAAATAGAAACAAAACCACATTTAGGCGATTCCGGCCGCACATGGTCGTGGGAATGCGCCAGGCAAACGGTTTTGTGTTGACCGTGACAACTCAACGATGACGTCAGAGCGCGTTGCGCAGTGTGGTGTCTGTTTCTGTGCAAGTCCGCGCATGTTTGGCTTTGGGTACGCGTTTGTGCGCGAGAGAAATTGTTTATCTTTTTATTCTTTTTCTTATTCTGTTTTTTGTATCTTTGCTTCTTATATGTCATGCTATGTTCATGTTTGTGCGTGTGTGTTGATTTTTATATAGATTAATAATTTCCTGTTTTTCTTGTTTCTTATTATGCTTTTGTTTATTTGTTATTTGTTGTATCAATTTACTGTTTCATTATTTATCTACTTATTTATTTGTTTATTTGTTCATTTATCCATTTATTCTTATGTATTCAACGTAAGAAAACAGGTGGGTACTGAAAAATAGGAAAAATATTTTTTTTGAGAAATAGGGAAAGATGATTTTGAGAAATTAGACTGGTATAGGAAGTCCATCACTTGGTGTTCCACGGTCGCACGACACCTTTAGGCCACGTTGCCAACGCGCACAGTTGTGACCTAATTTTCTTATGACGTCACATTTCTAGATGACGTCATCATTATGACTATAAAGGGCCTGAGGTGCAGGCTGGATTTTTTTTTTTTTTTTTTTTTTTTAGGTATTCTACAACGAGAGGATGAGAAAGAAAAGCGGTACTAGAAACAAAACAAAGCAAATAAAAGAAAAGAAAAATAAATAACAGAGAAAGATGTTTGAAGCAGCAGAGAATATACAAAAATTTGAAGGAAATGAAAGAAAATGGGAAATTCTCGTAACCCGTTTAGTGGCCAACCGTTCTTTACAAATTTCTATTTTCTTCATCGAAGAATAACTTAACCATCACTTTGTTATTCTGTCTGCCCTCAGGGAATTTGATCGATCTTAGGTCAAAATATTAAGATGAATTATAAAACCTTAGAAAAAAAAAAAATCCAAGAAGAAAATTAAAATTCCTTTAGTAAGAGTATTCTAATCTCTGCTAGACTGAGTAAAATCTTCTGTCAATTAGCAAAGGTCATTTGATGCCAACCGAGGTCATATGAAAAGGACTACCCGGTAAGGAAGGTGCTAACTGAAATAGACTGTAACCCTTTAAGAGGCTGTGAAACTCCCTTACTCCCTACCCCCGTCCCCTCCCCCCCCCACGCACACACAAGGGTGTCTTTCTACTTGTCGTTTATTTGATTTGATTTTTTCTTACTTTTTATTCTACTTTACTAGTTTTGTTTTATTTTGTTTTTATTACCATTATCATAATTGTTATTGTTACCGTTACTATTATTTTTATCGTTATTATTATTATTATCATTATTATTATTAAATTATTATTTTTTTTGTACTTTGATTTCGACTTTGTGCTGTTATTCGAAATAAGTAAAAAAAAAAAAAAAAAAAAAGTGCCCCACGGGACGGAAGGTCCTCAAGAAAGTTGGAGCGTCTTTGTTAATGAAACGCTTGGTGCTTACCAGAATAAAATAAGTAGCGTACGTCAACGTAGCAAAGGGCGTTAACCTACTGACTGGACGAAGGACACAAATCGTGTGCCGACACACGATTATAAACCTCGTAATAGAAGCTTTTGATAGTGTAGTGGTTGAATATTTGTTAATCTTATAATTGCCGGTTTCCCTCAGCTGAATACGATCGCTTGGCGACAGCGAAAGATTTCAGTCGTTACGGCCAACGAAATGAGTTGGAGTACAGGCGAGGAGGAGGAGGAGGAGTTGGACGACGAAGGGG
>NC_134799.1:36380692-36400692 GCF_046742065.1 Oratosquilla oratoria | reverse complement strand
AACGTCTTCCCCTCCAGAGGAAGAGATATTCGTAAAATGTTCTCATCTAGTCTTCCTGTTGCCTTCTCTTGGGTCCTGTGTTGCATTATGTTGCAACACAGAAACGCATTATCTCGGCTTATACAGGCAATTACGACCTTTCCACTGAAGGATGTCGCCCCAATCCCCTGCGGGGAGGAAAGGGGAGGTGTGGGAGGGGTTCAAGGGGAGATGGGAGGAAAGGGAAAGAGGTCGGGGTGGGGCTTATTGCTGGGTGTAAAGAGAATCATGTCCATGGCAAGACTGTCGCGCAGTTGATTAAGCTTAGGTGTTGATTCATTGTGTAGGTCTTGCGTCGTTCAGTTTCCGTGAAATACCACAGAGATTAAAGGTCAACTGAGAAGGTTTTTAAAGAGGCGGTGAATATTTGCTAGATGTATGACTTAGTCACTTTTTGTCCAAATAATGCAAAAATAAATCCTAATTATCACGCATTGTGATAAAAAGGCCTATCAGAATATTGGTAGCAGACGAACTTTTCCTTCGCCGATCTTCGGCTGTGACGTCAATACTGCTGTTTACATTCTGATGCATGCCATATGCGTGCACTATAAAATGCCGAGCTGCGCTGTCAACTTGATCAATGATCTGTCATATTTCGTGTGTTAGCAAGGTTTTATCAAGTATTTAGTTCGAAAATGGTTTATTGTGTCGCCGCAAATTGCAACAGTGATTCGACGAAACTTTCTGCTGCGGATGGACTTCATTTTTATCCTTTTCCGAAAGATCCTGTTCGCGAAAAGGACTGGATCTTTCGGTGCAGACGGCACGAGTCATGAAAGCCTGGATTGAAACCGAAACTGTTCGAAACATTTCGAAAGAAAACGGTGCACTCGGGACCCTGGCCTTGCCGAATCACTAGGAATTAGCATGAAGCCTATTCTAAGAGAAGATGCAACACCGACCCCAGGTCCAGCAAGCAAACGCCGTCGAAGGAGCACTGCTATTGAAAAAAGACAACGCCTGGAGGTAGATGTATCAGTCTCTCTCATGGCAGAACCCTTACATGCCTAAATATCGCCCCGGGGCAAAGTTCTCAATGGGAAAAAAAAAAAAAAAAAAAAAAAAAAAAGACCCCCCCCCCATCACCACTTCCCATCTCCATGTCCATCCCTTACAGCCAGTTTTATCTATTGGCTTGAGAAATAATTAAACAAATTATAAGAATTATATTTAAATGTTCCTATTGCAGAAAGGACAAGGGGAAAATATTTCACATTCTGCTAATTCTAGCGCAAAATTCGTATATTATGGTAAAATATTCAAGGCTCCTTTAACCTTTTTTATTATGATTATTTTGTCAGCCTTGTGGGCGGCCTCTCCAAACTAGAATTGCCGCCCCCCAATTATACTGCCCCAGGGCATATGACCCCCCCCCCCATGTGAGGGCCCTGATCATGTGTATAGGTAGGCCTGTGTCATCTACGCTGTTGCTGACAGTCGTTAACAAGCATGGTTAGGCTTGGCTTAACCCACACTGGAACACGAAAGGGCATTCAAATCCAATAAATCTTCACTCGATGTGAAATCACTTTCGTATTGCGTGCTGGTCATGTTGAAGAATGTAAACAGCAGTTGTTACGCCATCAGTTGCCCTAACGGTGGAAAATGTAACTACGATATTGAAAATTTTGTCTGCTATCAGGCACTTTTAGAATCATGCTATTTGGATAAAATCAAGACTATAGAATGATAGAAACGTCCATTTTAGTGTTCTAACTTCTTCTAAGTTATATTTTCATACATGAAATAACAAAAAAATAAATAGATAAAGAAATCCAAAACCTCAGTTGATCTTTGAGATGGTTTTTATCCTGTTAGTGCCCTTCCGTCCGGTGATTCTTTTCTGATTGCAGACAAGTTATTTTATGCAGTTCATGAATTCTGCTATAGTGAAGGGCTAAATCCCCCGTCACACTATCACGATTCTCGTCAAATTTTGCGAATTTGAAAAGCTGCATGACGACTTCGCCTACAATATGCTAGACTTCACTAAGTTTACAACTCAACAATGTGTCTAATATTTATATAGGTTTCACTACTTTTAGTTTGTCATCCAGCTTCTTAACATATGACACAAAAATAATATGGGATTTGGAGAGTAGAAAAAAAAAAGATCAACTAAGTCTTTTGTACTCGAAGTCACTTGAGTTATCATAGTGTGGCCGGGGCTTTCTAGTGTGATGGCGACACTTTTTATTTATTTATTTATTGTTATTATTATTATTGTATATATATATATATATATATATATATATATATATGTGTGTGTATATATGTATATATATATATATATATATATTAATATATATGTAGATACCCCCCACACACACTATATATATATACATATACATACAGAGATATAAATGTGTTTGTATATATATAGTATATTATGTATCTATATATATGTATATATATAATGTATATATATATATATATATATATATATATATATATATATATATATTATACATACACTTTTTTTTTTAATTCAACACCTTAGCTGTACCTTACTTCCTTAGACTGAATAAGATCGTAGGTAAGGGGTTGAGTGAAATGACCAATGAAAACTTAAAAGCGTGAGCATAAACGAAAAGACTCACAGACCCACAGACTCTAATGGAACATATGGAAATCTGTGCGGTTGGAGTTGAAGCAGGGACCCCCTCGAGCTCCTGGTGGAGTGCTTATAAGAACCCAGAGGAATACAAGGGGACAGAAAAGACCCCAAAACGAATAAAATGATCATGTCTGTCTTTTATTATATGCATATATATACATATATATATATATATATATATATATATATATATATATATATATATATATATATATATATATATATATATATATATATATATTTCTAAACAGAAATGTAGTAGCACATTTGTAAATGACACACAGGAACCCACAGTCGGAGAAAGAATAAACTTCGAATAAAGAAGAATCCTATATTTCGGCTATCAACTGTAGCCCTCTTCAGGAAAGTACATAAGATAGAGAACAGAGGGGACTTATAAACTACAGTAAGAAGAGATGTGGACAGTTGACCTCACTCAGGCGCGGGGCAAACTGGGGTGGCGGAGGAGGGAGGGGGTGAGGAGAGGGGGGGATGTAACGTCCGCACCAGCTTGTTTACTGCTGGGCATGAGATTATGTCAGGTGTCCACTGCCCTTTAGAAATATTAATATTAGGGCATTCCTCAATTAATGCTGATTCGACTATTTTCCTCTTGAAACCGCAGTGGGACTTGAACACTAATCTGGCCTTACCCCAGTCGAAAGAATGATTATTTTTGACATGAAGAAATACAGCCGAATTTTCTTGCCCATACCTAATTTTAGGTATGGGCAAGAAAATTCGGCTGTATTTCTCCATGTCAAAAATAAGAATCATTCTTTCGACTGGGGTAAGGCCAGATTAGTGTTCAAGTCCCACTGCGGTTTCAGGAGGAAAATAGTCGAATCAGCATTAATTGAGGAATGCCCTAATATTAATATTTCTAAAGGGCAGTGGATACCTGACATAATCTCACACCCAGCAGTAAACAAGCTGGTGCGGACGTTACATCCCCCCCTCTCCTCATCCCCTCCCTCCTCCGCCACCCCAGTTTGCCCCGCGCCTGAGTGAGGTCAACTGTCCACATCTCTTCTTACTGTAGTTTATAAGTCCCCTTTGTCCTCTGACTTATGTACTTTCCTGAAGAGGGCTACAGTTGATAGCCGAAATATAGGATTCTTCTTTATTCGAAGTTTATTCTTTCTCCGACTGTGGGTTCCTGTGTGTCATATATATATATATATATATATATATATATATATATATATTTATATATATATATATATATATATATATATGTATGTATATCAAGCAATCACATCACCGTGATACAAAAATGCAAAATAACCACAGGAGAAAGGAAACTTGTAGACAGTAAGTACTTTCGTATATTACATCTTCAGACTGAAGATGTAATATACGAAAGTACTTACTGTCTACAAGTTTTCTTTCTCCTACGGTTATTTTGCATATATATATATATATATATATATATATATATATATATATATATTATATATATATATATATATATATATATATATATATATATATATGAGTGGAAGGGCGGTGAGCTAAACACAGCGAAGCGCTGGCGTTTTATTCACTGACGTTTCGTCCTTACCCGAACATTCTCAAAGAATATGTACTTTTGAGAATGTCCTGGTAAGGACGAAACGTCAGTGAATAAAACTCCAACTGTTCTCTTTGTTTACCTCACCGCCCTTACACTCATTTGTCTTCCATACTTCAATATATGTATATATGCCTATATATATATATATATATATATATATATATAATATATATATATATATATATATATATATATATATATATATATGTATATATATACATATATAATAATATAATATATATAATATATATTATATATATGATATATATATACATATATATGTATATATAAATATATATATATAATATATACATATATATGTATATATGATAAATATATATATATAATGTATATATATGTATATATATATATATATATACATATATGTATATATATAATATATATATATATATATGCATATATATGTTTATATATATTATATAATATATATATATATATATATATATGTGTGTATATATATATATATATATAATATCGTAACACATTGTTTCTGTGTTTCTGTCTGTCTTCGTCTGTCTAACTGTCGCACGAGGCGTCCTTTTATATCCCTTTTAGCCGCTCTCCAACTGGTCCGTCGTCACTTCTGGATCATTTGTTCTCTTCGCTCAATCGAACTGTCACATTTCTTATTCTCTTCAATACTGCTGGTTCTCCTTTTTCTTCGTCGTCATCGTCGACGTCGCCAACCGACGTTACTCGTCAAGGTCATCATCGTTTCCGTTTTCTTTTTCTTTTTTCTTTTTTTTTCGTTTTCTTTTTTTTTTTCCCGCTTCTTCCTTCTCATGTCCTTCTGGCGCCCGAAGAAGCTGAGGACCTTTTTCTCTTCCCGTATTTGGACAAGACGCCTGCATATCGGGGACGTCTTATTGGCCCTTGTAGGCTCCTACGCCTCCTCGTTCAATTTTTTTATTTTCCTTTTTTTTTTCCTCCTCTCCCTCTTTCGTTTTCTCTTCTTTTCAATATCAAGGCTCCGTACTGCCTTATAGCGTCTTGCTCTTTTTTTCCTTTCGAGCAATTTTATTTGCACATTCCTCTTCCTCCATCTTCCTCCCACGCCTCCTCCTCCGCCCCCTCCTTCACCTCCACCTCCATTTCGTGGCTTCTCTTCTCATCTTCTTCCTTCCCCTCCTCCTCCTCCATCTCTTTCTTCTCCATCTCCCCCATTTTCTTCTCTTCGTCCTCCTCCTCCTCCCCTTAGTCCTCCATAGCCTCCTCATCCTTTTACTCATTCGTACTCCTCCATGCTCTCCTCCTCTTCCTACTCCTGCTCCTTCTCCTCCTCCTCCTCCTCCTCCTCCTCCTCTTTTTTCCCTCCTACTCATACTCCTCCTCCTCCTCCCCATACTCCTCCTTGTCCTCCTCTTCTCGTCCTTCCCTCCTCCTACTCCTACTCCTCTTCCTCCCTATCCTTCTCCTCTTCCTCCTTGTCCTCCCCTCGTCCTACTCTCACTCCTCTTTTTCGTCCTCCCCCATCCTCCTCATCGTCGTTCCCCATCCTCCTCCTCCTCGTCCTCCCTTTCTCGTTCTTCCCTTCTCCTACTTCTACTCCTATTCCACCTTCTCATCCTCATCCTCGTCCTCCCTCCTACTCCTAATCCTCCTTCCCATCCTCCTCCTGTTACTGTTCTACGCCATGCTTCTCCTGTTACTCCTCCTTGCCTTCCTTTTCCTCCTATTGCTCCTCCTCCTCCTCTACCATCACCTTCTCCTTTACCACCACCTCCTCCTCTCCTGTTTATCCTCCTTTTC
Organism: Oratosquilla oratoria; assembly: GCF_046742065.1. Classification (NCBI taxonomy): domain Eukaryota; kingdom Metazoa; phylum Arthropoda; class Malacostraca; order Stomatopoda; family Squillidae; genus Oratosquilla; species Oratosquilla oratoria. The sequence goes on along the minus strand of NC_134799.1, from coordinate 36,394,687 downwards.
CTACGCCTCCTCCTTGTTCTCCACCTCTTTCTCTTCCTGTTCCTGCTCCTCTTTCTCCTCCCCTCCTCCTGCTACTCCTTCTCGACTTCTTCAACCAGCACCTTCGCTTCCTTCTCCTCTCCTTCCTCCTCCACCTCCACCTCCTCCCCCTCATCCTTCTGTTACTACTCCACGCCCTACTTGTCTTCCTCCTCCTCCTCCTCTTATTGATCCTCCTATTCCTCCATCTCACTTCTTCTTCCTCTTCTTTTTGCTCGTCCTCCTCTTCTTCCTCCTCCCACTTTTCTTCCTCCTCCTTTTCCTAAATTTCTTTACCCCCAACGTTTATGTCATCACTTTTCCGCTCCTCATACTCCAGTTACTACTGGATCCCTGGCTTCTGCTCATTCCTCTCCACCCTGGTCTTCCATTCCTCCAGCTTCCTCATTCCATTCTTTGCTTTCTTCTTATTCCTCCCCTTACCACGTTTCTCCTCATTCCTTCTTCGTACCCTCTTGTTCCTTTCTTCCGGTCTTCCTTTCCATTTCCTTTGGTTTATCTTTGTTATCTTTCCCCGACCCTCTTATCTCTCTTCGCCAGCTGATCTGGACACCTCAGTGTCCCGGCGGTCTCATCTCTTCAGTCTCGTTTTCGATAAAGGAATTACCTTGCAAGGACACCACGAAGCCTTTGTGACGGGGAATGCATTAGTAACGCGACACTTATGGTTATTGGCTTAGTATTAGTTTGGCCTTGCATGTGGTTTCCCTTCTCATGGCCCTCCCCTCCACCCATCCTTCTTATTCCACTTTTGTTTCAACCATGGACTTCATCTTCCTCCACCTTACGTCCACACCCATCCATTTCAATCCTGCTCCAAACCTTCCCATCAAGTCCAACCCCACCCTCAACTTTTCCCTTAACCCCTCCATCAATCGCAAAAGCCTTAGATAATGTAGTGAAAGAAATAGATAAATAAATTTCCGTGGTTACAAACTATGAGGTTTCTTCGTTGGATGTAAGAGACCCCTCAAGACCATGAGTGACGGTCCGTCATCACTGAGACGCGCCTGAACCTCGTGCCCCCTCCCCTCTCTCTCTCTCACTCGGTCTCTCTATCTCTATCTCTATCTCTCCCTCTCTCTCTCTCTCTCTCTCTCTCTCTCTCTCTCTCTCTCTCTCTCTCTCTCTCTCTCTCTCTCTCTCTCTCTCTCTCTCTCTCTCTCTCTCTCTCTCTCTCTCTCTCTCTCTCTCTCTCTCTCTCTCTCTCTCTCTCTCTCTCTCTCTCTCTCTCTCTCTCTCTCTCTCTCTCTCTCTCTCTCTCTCTCTCTATCGTGTCTGATGGCCGACTAAAATCTTCGGGTCTTATCCAGAGCAAGATCCTTCAATCATGTCATTGTTTTGAAGGGGTTTGTCAAGGTGGATTATATCTCCACACTTGACAAGGATAAAAATGAAGTAGAATAGAGAATAACAGTAACAAATTAAATTCAAACAAATGGGACCAAAAAATTCTCCTATCAATATGATTCTCCATTATAGACCATTGCGATCTTTAAGGAAAAAAATAGATGAAATGGTGAAATTTTAGATAATAATTATCCTCCATTATCTCGGACCAATTTTTCGGTGGTCGGCGACCTTCGCCAAAGAGTGGACGTGCCCGGACTCGTATTCAAGTTGATTGTTTCTGTCAACAGTCCACGGCCATTGGCAGCGCCTGGTGGTTTGGCGAGGACCGCTTGCCCTGCAGGAAATTCATGGGTCTTCAGGGGCGCAGCCAGAAATTTTTATTCCGGGAATGGGGGGAGTTATGTCCCAAACGTAAGGAAATTGGCAAATCCAGGGTACGCTCTTTTAATAGACCAGTGATAACATCTTAGAGAGAATGGAAAAGGCTGAGAAAGTGAGAAAAGAGAGACAGAATGAGAGAGAGAGAGAGAGAGAGAGAGAGATTAGAGAGCATGCGCAAACTGATTTTGCCCTTGGCTGTCTAGTCCTTCAGGCGAGCTGTGATACCTAGCTCCCACAGGAAGGATGGGCTCAAGGACCTGAGGCGGTTGAGGAGCCTCCCATGGGAGAGATCCCCGTAATGTGCTCAGACTCGGAGGCACATTATCCAGTCCCACGAGGGAAACAATTCAAATTCGAGCTTAAGGGATTGTGGGTACGAAGGCTCAGGTGTGGAGTCTTGGGGGAAGACGCTGAAAAAAAAGGGTCAGACCGTTCTTCGGTTTATCCGAGGTTCTTCAGTCGGGCCGAGATCGAGTGAACCTCGGGAACTCGAGGTCTTGGTAGTTAGAACTTTTTACTTCGGTGAAGTCGTCCTTGGACGAGGTACTGGAGGACCACCATAACTACGAACTAAGAGTCTGAACGCCGAGAACCTAAAGACGTTCTTGTAGACAGACATGGCACTGGAGAAGAACCTGGTGAACTAGAAGTCCACCGGTTAATTCTATGCTGTGCCAGGTGGCACTGACACTCGTATTCTTATTCTGTCAACCAAGAGGTCTCTTCGTCCAGGTTAGTGCCACACTCTTGGTAACAAAGAGGGCCAAAGCTGTCACAGTTAACTTAGAAAAATGTCTCGCCAGACGTAAGAAGAACACCAAATGATCGAGAGTGCCAAAACACCTGAGTACCTTGGCACTAAACTTAAACACCGTAAATACGGCGACGTCACTTCAGCCACAACGAAGTTTGCAAAGAATCTCTTCGAAGCGGTGGGCTTCATCGGGATTACCTCAACCACGACAATACGGTGACGCTTCCTGTGATTGAACAGACCCCTCCGACGAGCACCAGAAGAAAGTTCGTATAGTTCGTCACCATGCAGCCGCCAGTAATGCTGTTTGTGCTGCAGAAGTGAAGATGGAGGTGGAGGGGAAGGGGGAGGGGGACGGGAAGTAGTGTCAGATGGTGTCAGCTGCATGGTATTAAATGGGATTCGACGTTTTAGTTATGAAGGGGACTGAGAGGACGTCCGGCCCGTTGGGGCTGTGGGGGGATCGTTTATGCACCAATGAAATGTAAAATCGTATGACTATTGATTTAACCCACAAGGCCATAGAAAGGGGGTAGTGTCTCTCAAAAGCGAATAAAATCATCCGGCTTTAGCCAGAATGAAATATTTTGAATGGGCATGCTTTAAGGGGGAAAGCTATTTTGATTTTTTCATTGGCACACAAAATCAGAGAAGGTGCTTTCGTAGCCAAAAAAATCGTCTGGGTTAACCAAAACAATCTCTCAAGAATGTGGAGGGGAGTGGCTTATATTGGGGTCTCGAGGGACACACACACACACACACACACACACACACACACACACACACACACACACACACACACACACACACACACACACACACAAACACATACGCACAAATATACACACACACACTCGTGGTGCAGTGGTAGAGTTCCTTGCTGCCACTACGGCGGTCCGTTTTCGAATCCCGCTCACGGCTGAAATAATTTCAGTAGCGCTGCGCTGCGGGTCGTTACTCCAACTCTCGTGGGCGGAGAGTTGGGGTGTGTGTGAGCGTGTAAGGTCACAATATTACCCATAGATCGGTCATATACGAGATCTGAGCTCTCTTCCGGGAGGGAAATAGCTGTCGATCACGATTCCGACAAGTGATCCAAAGACCATGGTGAATCACACACACACACACACACACACACACACACACACACACACACACACACACACACACACACACACACACACACACACGAGTTTGGCAATTGGCTTCAGATGCCGAAAACTTGTAGTGGTTAGAAAATTCTCAGCAATTTTGTTCAATGTCGAAATGACCCTCACAAGGTAAAGAAAGAGTAGCACGCCATCGAGGGAAGCATGAGGTTTCTGGTCGAGTGCCACTGTTGTTTGAGCTGTTCAAAGAACACAGGGAGTGGGGAACGAACGAGAAAAAGAACGAGGCCCTGGAAGTTGGGAGTAATTTAAAAGACTTATGTCAGGTGGAGCGAGGGAGGAAGGAATTAGGTCGAGGGGAAAAGAGGAGAGGAATTTTGCGGAAAAGGGGGAGGAAGAAAGAAAGGAAAAAAGATCAAAGGCGAATGAAAAGAGGAAAAAGGGGGGAAAACGGAAATGGAGAGATGAAGTAGAGCAATAAAAGAGAAGGGAGAAAGTGGAGGAGGACAGAGAATTGATGGAAGGGGAGGGACGGAAGATAAGGAAAGAGTAGGAAAGAGAGAGTGGATGATAAGGGAAGACGATAAATCTGATTGCGCATGATTTCCGGGACTCAAAAGGCCTTACAATCCCTTCAACGTGATCATCTCTCAATGCATAGAGGGAAGGGTGTCAGTTCTGGCCTGAAAGTATATTTAAGTATGTTGATGTACTTGATATATTTTGTTCAGGCTAAGAAGATTTTTTTTTTTTTAATTGACGGGAGTGGGTTTAAGGCCTGAAGGAGCTATTTAGGAGAAGGAGCAAAAGAAGGATGAGAACGAGGAGGAGGAGGAGGAAGAAGAAGAAGAAGAAGAAGAAGAAGAAGAAGAAGAAGAAGAAGAAGAAGAAGAAGAAGAAGAAGAAGAAGAAGAAGAAGAAGAAGAAGGAGGAAGAAATGTATGGCTGATATATTAGGTGTGGATTCGAGTACGAAGGAAACATTGAGAAGGAAGAGAAGAAAGATGAAGACGAGGAATAGAAGAAGGATAAGAACGAGGAGGGGGGGGAAGAAAAAAGAATAAAAATAAAGCAGATAGATTATGTGTGGGTTTGAATATGAAGGTATTGAGGAGGAAGAGGAGGAGAAGGATGAGGATGAGGAGTAGAAGAAGGATGAAGACGAGGAGTAGAAGAAGGATGAGGACGAGGAGGAGGAAGAAAAAGGAAGAAAAATATGGTCGATAAATTACGTCCGGATACGAATCTGAAGGAGCTATTGAGGAGGAGGGGAGAGGAGGGGGAGGAGTAGAAGGAAGAGGAAAAAGGAAGACAAGTAGGGTCGATAGATTAGGGTTGATAGTGTATAAAGAGAATGTTCGTAATTAGGGAAGATTGCTTCCATTTTGCAATATCTGTATCAGGGAAGACATTGGGGAAGAAAGAGGAGGGTCTGGGGAGAAGGAAAGAGGAATATCCTGAATGGAGGGGAAGGTACAAGGCGTTGTTGAAGAAGAGGGGTGATGGAGGCAACACAGAGACTTAACCTGAAGTCTTTAAGAAAAGGAAAAAGAAAGGAAAATTAGTTCATACATCGGGTATAAATGAGACCAGTGCAAGCCAAGAGAGGGTGAGAAGAAGAGTGTGTGAAATTGGATAAAAGTAGAGGGAGAAAGAATAGGAGAAGGAGGTGGGAGAGGAAAAGAGAGAAAGAGAGAGAGAGGGGGGAGGAGTGGAAAAGGGATAAGGAGGATCGGGAAGGAGAGGAGGAGAAGGGAGGAGGAGGATTAGTTGGAAGGTTGTATTGTTAGACGAAAGGGGGGAAGTGAAAGGAGATGGGTGAAGAGGGTTAGGATAAAGGAAAGGAAGGGGAGTGAGGAGTTGAACAGAGACGGAAAAGAAAGAAGAGTAATTGATAAGGATCGGAAGTCGAATGGAGGGAAAGAAGAGGAGGGAGAAGTAAAGAAGAATAATCAGAAGAGAATGTGATAGTGCGTGAGAATGGTTGAGAGGAAATGAGGAAGGAAAGAAGTAAAATGATGATAAATGGAATTAGATGTAGGATTTCGGGGAGGAGTGGAGGGGACAGGTAAGAAAGGAGGATAAGGAGTCTTGGGCAGGGAGTCGAATTAAGGGAGTAAAGGGAATGGCAATTGTGGTATTGTCATTGAACAAGAGATTTCACGAAGTTGAATAAAATCATGTGGCGGCAGCCAGAAGAAATGTACAAGTCAGGATTAGCAGTGAAAAGGTTTAAGGATGTGACGTGTATGGAAGCAACATGTGGACGGAGAGAGAGAGAGGCCATGGAAGGCCAACAGGATCTTTGGTACGTACAGTCGACGGAAGGAGTCTCAACACTTGCTCGGGTGATGCACCCTTGATGTCTGGTAACAGTGATGTAAGAAAAAAAAATGTTGATTGAACAAATGGAAGCTTGTTTTTATTTCCGTTTCCAATTTGTTTATATCAAAAAACTTTTTGATATCAGTACCCTGAATGATATATATATTTGTGGCAATCAAAATAATCATGCAATTCGAATATTTTACTTGGAGGATTAGGAAAAAGAAGTTCATCTTAAGCGATGAATTGAATAGGTTGTTGGTGTTGTAGTTGTTACTGTTTTTGGTGTTGGTGCTGTTGTTGGTGATAGATTGCCTCGCATTTGACACCTGGTCAAAGTCGCCAATGTCAACTCCGTCCCCCATATTCTCGTTAGACTCTGGAGATCTATTAAAAGAAACACCTTGTGAGGACGGAGCCTTTATTGGTACAACGTTTCGTTTATTACAGCCGTACCAAGCGAAACCTCGTACTAATAAAGGGTCCGTCCTTATATGGTGTTTATTTCGATAACCTTGTCGGGAGCTAACAATTACATACATTCAGAGAGTTATCAGGACGGGGCCTCCCTGGAGCTCCCGTCCTGTAACCACTACTCGGAGCAGCCACACCGACTCTTTCCAGAACTAAGTATCTTCAATACGTAAACAGGTCTAATGGAATGAGCTCTGCAAGAGGATACAAGGAACAGTAAACTTCAAGGAACGGAAATGGAGGAATGTGAACGAGGTTGAGGGGTGCTGGTGGTTGGTGTGTGTGGGGGGGGGGAGTGGATTCATGATGGGGCCGGGGTGGGGGGGGGAAAGGGGAGTTAGGGCACGCACAGAGGTGATTCAACAGGACTCGTAAATTGGGGGATTAAGTTGACTATGAGATTTAAACGCAGAGATGATTGCCTTGGCTAGTATGGAGAGGCTTCTGGCTCAGTTTTTGGCTCTGACAGTGAGAAGAAACGTGGAGTTATGGCTCATGGCGCTAATGAGTCCAGAGAAGATAGGGAGAGCGTTGGTTGGATGGCTTCAGAATTAAATGATCGTAGATCATGCGGCCCCTGGAAGGTGATCGGTATCTAAGGTTAATGGAAATATCATTAGAGACTTCTTTTTTTTCTCGAATTTGAGTTTAATTTTTCTGGAGTATTGCCCTTGAAGAAAACATTTAGACATAACTTGGAGTTAAAAAAAATCTTTTTCAAGAACTTCCACTGGAGTATTACTCTTGAAGAAAACATTGAGGCAAAACCTGGAAGAATAGAAAAGAAAAAGAAATAGGGTCTTCTCACTACTCTCTATCAAGAACCTCCTGTTTGGTTCGTGCATCCCACGAGGCTCCACACCAACCCCCAACCCACCACCACCATCCTTCTCCTCTCATCAGTGCATATTAGAATTTAATACTAATATCCTCATCGGGACCTTGAGGTCTCCGTGATGGAGGGCGGTGGGGGGGAGGGAATGGAACGGATCAGATGTCGGAAGAGGATCCAGTGTTGGAAAGAAATCAAATTAGCGGCTTCCGTGACGCCGCAGAAACTGGTGGCAAACGTTCTTATGGAAGTGTTGGCACGTTGGGAAATTATAGGAGAAAGGTAATTGAAGTGAAGGAAAGAGGAGGAGGAGGAAGAGGACGTTGGAGGAGGAGGAGGAAGGGGTGACACCGAAGAACGAGGAGCCTCGGGCTCTTCGGGAGGGCGGGAGGACCTCTCGGAGTGTGTCTGGAATAAGAACGAGTCTCTCTTTGGCGTTGTGCTGACCGCACATAAGACACTGTATTGACAGACTCTTGTATTATTTTTTTATATATAATGAATTCTATTTAATTTTATTATGAATCTTGTTTATTTGTATTTAATAATATGGTTACTTCTTTGTGTAAAGGTTTCATGGACTAGACCTCGAGGGACAAAATAATGGTGATCAGATTGTTTAACACAAGAGGCATTTTTTCATAGAAAAAATTAGGTACAAGTCACTGTGTATGTACTGCATGCATCCATGCATGTATGTATGGTATACGTATTTGTAAATATTATCTCGATAAACGGGTGGGTTAGTCAAAGTACAGACACCATAGAAAAAAAAATGCAATAATTTTTTCTACCTCAGCACCACTCTCTGTCTTTCGGTTCATAGCTTAGGTCAAAAGCAATAGAGCGAGGCACAGTTCTTCTACAGAAGAACCCAACAGCCGAAGCTGGTTTATCCCCTCCGTTTCACTGTATGGCGATCCCTCCCCATCCAATCATAACAAATGTGAAGAAGGAAAAGGAGCCTACGCTAAGAGGCGCTTAGCTGCAGTCGAAGCTGTCACCTTTGCCTTATGCGCTTTAGGAAGTGTTTGGGTCAGGTAATAGTCAGTGCTGGGAATTGGAGACTGATGGAGAACTCGAACCCATGACTATGCGAATGCGAGACCAGCACGCGTTTAATTACGGCACTATTGCACGCTCGTAATAAACTATAAAGTAAATGAGAAGAATATCCCTTCATCACTCATCATCCCTTAATTCAGCGCGAAATATTTGGTGATCTGAGGATATGTGAGACAAGATTTTTATACAGATTACTCAAAAAGTCGTCTCAATCTTTCTCATTGATCTCACGACCAAGACTTTACGCATTCATACTAACGATCCTGTTCTCATTTTACTCATGTTATACTTGAAGAGTCATTTGTTTCACTTAATCACAAACACGTCTCATCACTCATCAACAGAAACACTCCTTCACTCCCTCGCTCCCTGCATTTTCTCAACACTCTTCCTGCCAAAGTCCCTAACTCGTGAATAAATAGGGAATAAATAGATAAATACATAAGTGAAAATAAATATCCTTCACCCAGCATAACCAATAAATCCAATGTACACTAATATGAACCGCTCTGTAATGATGGCGAACTCATGCATGTAATACATCATCCTGACCTATTGTAAATAGAGAGATACCCTCTAATGAGGAAGGGCGAAAACATGAGAGTGTAATTATGCATATGATCCGACGTAGTGCAGATGTTCCCGGCAGCGTGTCTCTGTTTAATTTTGCAATCAATTACGAACACAAAGGGAGAGGAAAGAAGGGAAAGGGCAAAAAAAGTTAGAGCCAATTATTCCTCCCCAGGGATCACAAGCCGTCTAATTACCTTCGTCTGGCCGCGGCGTATGTGTCCGCCCGTCCTGGAATATGAGCCTGAGCTGTCGTCGTCTTTCTCGCCTGGGGACGGATAAGGCTTCTGTGCGAGTTTCACTAGGCTTCTTCCCAGAGGACAGGGTTATTTTTTTTTTTTTGTGAATCTTATTTTTCGGTTTCAAGGTTTTACTAGCCCGTCTCCAAGAGCTGGGCTTTGACTGGCGTCAAGTCTCAAATAAGCCCGACCTATTCTTTTCCTTCACTAACCCATCTCCCAGAAAACCCTTCCAGACTTTTTACCTTCAGCAGCCCATCTCCCAGAATTAGGTTTGTTTGTAGTCTGTCAGCGTTTGTTCCAGGGCTTCTCTAATAGGGTTTCTTCGAGCAGAGTTCATGGTAGACGGTTAGGGTTTCTTTGGGTTTCAAGTTCGGCATCTCGTGTCTTCGAAGTGAGGCTTCTTCATGGTCTTGGCATCGAGACGGACTTTCTGATTTGGGTTTATTGGGCTTACAAAGCGCATGCGTAGTTGTCTCTTGCCATGAATTATGCAAATTTCCTTTCGGATATGGGTGCGTACGTGTGTGTACGTGTGCATGTTCATTTCGTGTATACGCACAAGCATGCTGGCGAGCGCGCACACAAAATGTATTAGAAATGTCTAAACACTGAGACACATGAGTGAGAGAGAGAGAATAAAAAGAGAGGGAAAATGGAAGGAACGAGAGAGGAGAAAGGAGAGATGGGAGAAGGGGAAGGGTGAGGGTGTGAGGCTGATAGATGGCCTCTCCCCCCACGAGCATCTCTTTCATGAAGCGGATGATAAGCAATTTATGGGATCACACGACCCGCACCCCCACCGTGGCCTCCGCCGCACTCGCCTTGAGTAAAGTAATTAGCGAATAAATGCCGAGGGACTCTGCGTGGGGCATTTCTCCTTCGCCATATGTACTATGATATACATATATATATATATATATATATATATATATATATATATATATATATATATATATATATATATATATATATGTGCGTGTGTGTGTGTGTGTGTGTGTGTGTGTGTGTGTGTGTGTGTGTGTGTGTGTGTGTGTGTGTGTGTGTGTGTGTGTGTGTGTGTGTGTGTGTGTGTGTGTGTGGAGAATGTAATGATGAAATCAGATTTTGGGGGGCTTGGAGAGCTGTCATCGGCTGAAAGCCCCTAGAAGCCATCACCTAAGTAACCTAAGTAAGTGTGTGTGTTTTGTGTGTATGTGTGTGATTCGCTTTTACTGCTTTTAAAACCTTTTTAAAATCGATAACCTACTCTTTACTGTTCTGGCTAGGGGCTTTGTTCAGCTTCGACCAAGCACTCAGGCCCAAAGGCATCGGTGAGTTTAGGGCAGATCTTAAAGCTGAATGGCCTTATTTGAACCAAGTCAGTACGCTCGTGTCATCGCGTAGGATGGGGTTAAACTCCTCGAGGGCAGTGATGTAGGAAGGCCGCCTTTGTACAGTTATGAGCAAAAGTTTCGACCCACTCAGAGTTTTTCATAATACAAAAGTCAAGTAGTCTGACAATTTTTTTTCTTTATTCATTCAAGAAAATTGTCTAACCGTTTGCCAAATACTACATAGGAAAACATGTCACGTCCTCGACCAATATATATATATATATATATATATATATATATATATATATATGTATGTATATTTATATATTGACGCTGTGGGAACTGTGGTGTTGGTCAAAACTTTTGCTCGTGACTGTACATATAATCATAGTCGTTGCAAATCTCTTCCTATATTGCTCCTCGTTCTATTTCCCTTCCTTTCCTCTTGCCCCTCTCCTCCTGATGTTCTTTTTACCAGTTACCTTTCTCTCACTGTCCTCCTCCTCCTCCCCCTCCTCCTCCTCCTCCTCCTCCTCCTCCTCCTCCTCCTCCTCCTCCTCCTCCTCCTTCTCCTCTTCCTACTCCTCAGCCTCCTCCTCTCCTCCATGCCCCTCCTCCATCCTCCTCCTCCTCCTCCTCCTCCTCCTCCTCCCCTCCTCCATCCCCCTCCTCCTCCTCCTCCCCTCTTCCATCCCCCTCCTCCTCCTCCCCTCTTCCATCCCCCTCCTCCTCCCCGTACTCTTCCTCTCCTCCTCCTCCTCGTTCGTCCCATCCTTCTCCTCCCCTCCTCCATCCGCCTCCTCCGCCCCATCCTCCTCCTCCTCCTCCTCCTCCTCCTCCTCCTCTTATTACTGTTGTTTCTTCACCAACTCATCCTCTTCATCCAACTCCTCTTCCTCCGCATCTTCTTCTGCTACTCCTATACTCCCCCTTTTCCTCCTTTTCTTCGTCCTCCCCTCCTCTCCTCCTCCTCTCCTCCTCCTCTCCTCCTCCTCCTTTTGTTCCTCCTACTCTTCCTCCTTTTGTTCTTCCTACTTTTCATCCTCTTCTTCCTCGTACTCCTCTTCCTCTCTTCTTCCTCCTACTCCTTCCTCCTACTCCTTCCTCCTACTCCTCTCCTTCTTCCTTCTAATTCTTCTCTTCCTCCTCTTTTTCCTCCTCTTCCTCCTACTCTTCGTCTTCTTCCTACTCATGCTCCTTATCTCCTTCCTCGTATTCCTCCTCATCCTCTTCCTTCTCCTACCCCTCCTCCTATTCTTCTTCCCCCTCCTCTTCCTCTTCCTCCTCTCCCTTCTTCATTTACCCACACCCGGATGGACTTGTATGTGGCGCAGACTCACAATGGCTTGGGGGAAAGTGGGGGAGGAGTCGTCACGTCCCTAGTGTGGCTGGAACTTGTACACGTCCGTCCCTTTGAAGATGAAAGAGAGAGAGAGAGGAGGAGGAGGAGGAGGAGGAGGAAGAGGAGGACGAGGGAGGAGGAGGAAGAGGAGGACGAGGGAGGAAGTGAGGGAGTAAGAGAGTTTGGAATGTGGAGTACGTGTATAGTGGGCATATCGTGTAATTGATTTGATTTCGTTTGACCTATTTCCACGATGGAAAGGTTCCTCAATCTGTATGGAACCCTGGACAACCTTCCTCTCTCTTCAGTTCTTCAACTCTTCGGTTTTATTTTACATTCACAACTTTCCAGTTGGTGACCAACTTTTTTGTCTCAAAGGCCAGTTTTTCGGGTCGTCAGTTCTTGTAGTTTATATTCCATCTTCAACTTTTCAGTTGCCGACCAACTCACCTGTTTCACTGGTCAATTTAATAGTTGGTGGCCGACCATCCTCTCACAATGGCCAATTTTTCAGTTGGTTGTTAACTATCCTGACTTGCTGAACAAATAGTTATTCAACTATTCTCCAAATTTTCAGTTGGTGGCCAACCTTCTTGTCTTATTGCTCAAACATTAATTCAAAATTTCAATCTTTGTTTTTTCCACCTCCAATTTTTCAGTTGGTGGCCAATTTGTATGTCCATAGTGGCTTAGCCTTCTCCGTTTTCCTCTCCTCTTCGTATCCTGCGGGCCTTCCTGCCAATAGTCCTTTGAACCCAAACCCTTTCGCCAATTAGTATGAAATCGTTAATTAGACTGAAGTATACAGAACATCTCGCGGTTCTTAATTATATTGATTAAAATCTTCCGAGTTTATTTCCTGTCGCAAAGATAAAAAGTGGCGAAACTACACCAGGAGCCGATGAGTAGCTGCGGCCGAAGCTGTCACCTTTCCACTATGCGCTTTGGGCACTGTTGGTGCAGGTAACTGGCACTGCTTGGAATCGGAGAGGGGCTCGGGATTCGAACCCACAACGCTTAGATTGTGAAAAAAAGACATGGAGGGGGGGGAAGACGTAGTTGTGCTCCTTATGCATAATTTTCTTGTGTTAGAAGAACAGATTTCGTATACACACACACACACACACTCACACACACACACACACACACACACACACACACACACACACACACACACACACACACACACACACACACACACACATATATATATATATATATATATATATATATAATATATATATAATATATATTATATATATATATATATATATATATATACATATAAATATATATGTATATTATATATATATATATGTATATGTATATATATAATATATATAGTGTATATATGTGTGTGTGTATGTATGTATATATATGCATGTACGTTCTTGAGGAGGACACTTGGATATGTAGGTTGAAGCCTGCAGGGTTGAGTCAGGTCAACGACGCTGGCAGCGTTCAAATGTTCTTGGAGACGTGTACGTCACACTCGCTCTTTCTCGTCGTATTTTTATTTCCATTTCGTTGTCTTTCTATTCTTCTCTCCTTCGCTTTCTCTTTCTTTCTATTCTTCTCTCCTTATCTTCTTGTCTTCTTTATGTCTTTTCTCATGAATCCTCTCGCTTTATTATTCGCTCTATTATTCTCTCTATCTATTCATCTATCTTTCTCGCTCTCTCTCATGTTCCTTCCTATGCGTACAAATTCAACAATATGTATTGTTTATGTGTGTGTGTGTATGTATGTGTGTGTGTGCGTATGTGCGTGTGTGCGTGCGCGCGTGCGGATGTGATATGCAAGATAAAATTGTTGTGTTAAAATATTTTTGTGCGTCTGATTTATGTTCGTATTTACACATTTTTCTATTAATATATGTATAGAGAATGCTTTAGTCATTAAATGGCCTCATGAATAACAGCTCTCATTAAAGTCGGAATGAATTTCTGTATTTTGTTTTCCAGCGTGTAATTGGCATCACATTTTGCTCCATAGCTTGTGCCGGTGTGGGTGCTTGTATGTGTGTGTTTGCTTAATTGTGTACTTGTGTCTGTGCTTCCATGCGTATGTATTAACATATAGGCTCTGTATGATGTATATATTATGAATATTATGATGTTGGAGAGGACGTATTTGTGTATGTGTGTGTGTGTGTGTGTGTGTGTGTGTGTGTGTGTGTGTATACCTAATTGTGTT
>NC_134799.1:36373192-36375692 GCF_046742065.1 Oratosquilla oratoria | reverse complement strand
ATAATACGGGAGAAGCCCTTAGTATATAAATTACATGCCCCCTTACTGTCCCTCTCTCTCTTTTTCTCTGTTATTATTCATATATATGTATGCATATATGTGTTCTATGTATATATATTTATATACATATATATATACAGTATATATATATATATATACATATATATATATATATACTGTATATATATATATATATATGTATATGTGTGTGTGTATATATGTATATATATATATATATATATATATATATATATATATATATACATATATATATATATATGTATGTATATATATATATATATGTTGGTACGTTTAAGAAGATTGAACATTTTTAGAAGCTCCGCCATGGGATACGAACCCTGACCCGTGCCCTGACCTCGTGATATTCGACGCACGGGTCAGGGTTCGTATCCCATGGTGGAGCTTCTAAAAATGTTCAATAATATATACACACATATGGCTGCTTGTTCCGTACTCGATTGACCCCTGCTCCTGACCAGTTTTGCCTGCGATATTTTGGCCCGTAGGTGAGGTAGAATGACCCCGAATGAGCTCGTTTAAAAATGAAATGTGTTTTCATTGTCGTAAAATGGAGCCAAGTACCCACACCAGAGGCTATGAACGATACTAAGGATGGTATTATTTAAATTTATTACATTTGGGATCTTCAGCCCCATATATGTATGCTCGTTCTCGTATGTACTCGTGTATATGGTATACATATTTCAGAGTAAGTGAATAAACTCAAAATCAAATGAGATAGATTAAAAAGCCCGTAGAGAACCGCTCAGAAAAAATTAATCCAAAATATGTATCTTTTTACGCATTAATGTGTAAAGATAAATACATGTATTTTGTAAGTATATACATCTTACTAAATCACAGAATGGGTCCAGCATAATCTGTCCTCAGTTTATCAAAACCCAGTGGACACACACGCACGTGCACACACACACACACACACACACACACACACACACACACACACACACACACACACACACACACACACACACACACACCTACACACACACACACACACACATGCACACGCACGCACGCACACACACACACACACACACACACACACACACACACACACACACACACACACACACACACACACACACACACACACACATATATATATATATATGAGTGTGTGTGTGTGTGTGCTTTACCGTTAGTCGGTTTAATTCGTGATATAGAAACCTCAACTCTCGTTAGATTTGTAGCTAATCTATTAATATCTCTAGAAGCACTTCATAATATTAATCCAATATTTGATATATTTGTTCAATAATGAGTAATTAAGTGGTTTGAAGTTAACACACTGAAGTTGTGTGTCTTAACAGTGTGGTGCAGAGGGAATTTGAGGTCATTGGATTATAGAGACTTTGAAACGAGGCTAAATTTGAGGTGCTTCATATATCTCCACTTGAGGGTAACCAACTTTCGGAGTGTCTTGAGTGATTTTTGTTGTGTTACGCATGCGCTGGTGGCGTAATCGGAGGCGTGCTGGTCTCCCGTTCGTTTAGTTATCGGTTCGAATCCCGCACTTCTCTCCGGTTCCCAGCAGTGATTGTTACCAGCCTCAACAGTCCCTAAAGCGCATAAATGGGCAAAGGTGACGGCTTCGGCCGCAGCTACTACGCGTGTCCTGGCGTAAGGTGTCGACGAACTTTTGATCCAACGTATTTGAGATGCCCCCGAACCTGATTATCCTCACTTAGGGTCAATAGACTACATCGTGGACAGAGAAATAGTCAAAATACAGATAATTTGAAAGTCGAAAACAAAAAAGCAAAAATTACATTTGAAGTCGAACAAAGTAAGAGATTATTTCGAGTGGGCTTAGGTATGTTTCTTAAAAAGAATGATAAATAAATGAATAATATTAGGTATTCTGTAGGAAGTACATCTTTATTCAAATGTATATGGGTATAGTAATCCCTCTCATATCCGCAACTGTCATTAATCCGAACTTCGCCAGTATCCGAACAATATTTACTTATATTCTATATCACTTTTATCCCTTTACCTTGAGTATCCGAACACTCTTCCAAATCCGAACATTCTGTGACCCAAGTGTTGTCCGGATATGGGAGGGATTACTGTATTCATAAACGAATCTCGTAGGAAGGAGATTCCACCCTTATGTACAGAGTTCATAAGGCTGCATTGGAAATAATACAACGGTAGTCTTCTCAGAGTTTTTGGAGTTATACTGATCATTTGTCATAAACTCGAGACTAGTGTCCAAAATCTTCAGCTCGGGGCCTACGATCCCTGATAGTTATGACCGAAACTTTTAGAAAGTGTGTCATATAATTTTTCAGTTTCCCAAACGGTGGGTAAGACTTTCGCCCCTTTATGTCATCTCGAAGTAAAGGTGAAAATTCCTTGCTCGTGTCTCGCATCTAAGGAATATTGGAAGCTATAGTTTGATGACGGTAAGCCTTTTATCTAGTGGGTGTCTTACATTTCCTTACGGGATTGT
>NC_134799.1:36368192-36370692 GCF_046742065.1 Oratosquilla oratoria | reverse complement strand
AACGATGTATTTCTTTGGTCATAATAGCTGGCAGTTAACATTTTCGGGGATATTTGTTTCACAATGTACAATTGCACACAATAGGTAGATATACAGTACTACTATGCAAGTAGATATACTACACACACCTACACACACACACACACACACACACACACACACACACACACACACACACACACACACACACACACACACACACACACACACACATCTGAATTCTAAGATTACTATCGCACCATGAAAAAACAAGCACATTCTGTTCTTACGGACTAGATCACTCCTAATAGGTAAACACACAACACATTCTCCCATATTGCATTATATATATATATATACATATCTACATATATATATATATATATATATATATATAAAGTATATATATATATATATATATATATATATATATATATTGGAAGTAGGCCGTTAATAATGCATGCGTTGTTAAAGTCAACAGCTGAGATAGCATTATTCTGTTTATAGAATATCTTTTCTATGTTACGCACTAATGTGCGGTCGTCTGGATGCAGATTTCCGAGTAGGATACTGAAGTCCATGGACTTCAGTATCCTACTCGGAAATCTGCATCCAGACGACCGCACATTAGTGCGTAACATAGAAAAGATATTCTATAAACAGAATAATGCTATCTCAGCTGTTGACTTTAACAACGCATGCATATATATATTTATATATATATATATTTATATATATATATACAATTACAAGTGTACATGTAGGTACGTCTAGGCCGTAGATCCCGTGACACCTGCAAGATGTTTGCTCGTTCATACGTGAGGGGAAAGGATATAAAAGCAGAATGGTCTTTCCTCACGCAATTCTCAATGGCTTCCTGGTACGTGTGTATTGCACAGTCAAGGGCCATTTCATATTTACATTATCATTTATTTAATTGTACTTCGCACTATTTGCTATCTTTATTTTGCTTCGTCTTGCATTATCGTGTTATGTTATACTCTGTTTTATTACTTCAAATTACCTCGTTTTAATCTTTATGTATCTCTGCGAGATTGGGAAGTCAGACTCGCTCTCTGTCTGTCTGTCTGTCTGTCTGTCTGTCTTTCTATTTACCTTTCTGCTTATCAGTCTGTCTATCTTTATCTCTGTCAGTATTTGTCTGTCTCTGATTGGCTGTCCCTCTCTTTATCTCAGCCTCTTTCTCTCTTTGTATATACCTATCTGTTTCTCTCTCTTTCTTTCTTTATCTAGATACCTATCTATCTCTCTCTCTCACTTTCCCTCTGCCTCCCCATCCCTTTCTCAAACTTCTAGGTTAATTCCCTGGCCGGTCTTCTTCATGGCCCAACGTGGCTACAAAAGGCGGCGCGAGGAATCTCGGACGATCTGACTCAGTCTGAAAGGCTTTTAAACCAATTGCGGGTTCAACGCCCGGCTGCTGGATCGACGCCCGTGCTGGTGTTGGTGAGGAGCCACAAGCAAAGGCGTCAATACTGTCTTAGGAGAGCCTCCTCCTCCTTCTTTTCTTCTTCTTCTTCTTCTTCTTCTTCTTCTTCTTCTTCTTCTTCTTCTTCTTCTTCTTCTTCTTCTTCTTCTTCTTCTTCTTCTTCTTCTTCTTCTTCTTCTTCTTCTTCTTCTTCTTCTTCTTCTTCTTCTTCTTCTTCTTCTTCTTCTTCTTCTCTCCTCCTTCTTCTTCAAATTCTTCTTCAAATTCATATTTTTCTTCAAATTCTTCTCCAAATTCATCTTCTTCAAATTATTCAAATTATTCAAAATTTTCTTCTTCAAATTCTTTTTCTTCCTCAAATTCTTCTTCTTCTTCAAATTGTTCTTCTTCAAATTGTTCTTCTACAAATTCTTCGTTAAATTCTCTTTCTTCAAATACTTCTTTTTCTTTTAATTCTTCTTCTTCAAGTTCTTCTTCCTCTTCTTCTTCTTCTTCTTCTCCAAATTCTTCTTCAAATTCTTCAAATTCTTCTCCTTCAAATTTTTCAAATTCTTCAACATCTTCAAAATCGTCTTCTTCTTCTTCTTCTTCTTAGAATTCCTCTTTTTCTTCGAATTCTTTAAATTTTTCTTCTTCAACTTCTCCTTCAAATTCTTCTTCAAATTCTTCTTTTTCAAATTATTCTTCTTCATCAAATTCACATTCTTCATCAAATTCTTCTTCAGACTCTTCTTCTTCTTCTTCTTCTTCTTTTCCTCTTTCTCCTTCTTCTTCTTCTTCAAATTCTTCTTCAAATTCTTCAAAGTATTCTTCTTCAAATTCTTCAAATTATTCTTCAAATTCTTTTTCTTCTTGAAATTCTTTTTCTTCTTGAAATTCTTTTCCTTCCTCAAATTGTTCTTTTTCAAATTTTTCTTCAAATTCTTCTTCTTCTTCTTTAAATTATTCTTCTTTTTCTTCTTTTTTAAATTCTTCTTCTTCTTCTTCAAATTCTTCTTTTCCTTCTTTTTAAATTCTTCTTTTTCAAATTCTTCTTCAACTTCTTCAGCTTCTTCCTCTTCTTTTCATCTT
>NC_134799.1:36355692-36360692 GCF_046742065.1 Oratosquilla oratoria | reverse complement strand
GATTGGCCATATAATTATGAGCTGTGAACTATCTTCCGGGAGGGAAGTAGCTGTCGATCACGAGTCCAGCATGTGATCCAAGACCATGGTGAATCACACACACACACACACACACACACACACACACACACACACACACACACACACACACACACACACACACACACACACACACACACACACACACACACCTACCTACCTACCTACCTACCTACCTCCCCCGCCACTCTAACTAGATGGTCTTTGAAAAAGACTGCAGTCGTCGTGAGTCTTCCAGAGAGCCTAGCGTCCAGAGACTCTGACGGTGGTATTCTTAAAAAAATCTTTCCTATATCCTTGGAAAGGAAGTATTTATTTATATAAGGAATTTTTTTTTTTAAGAATACCACCGTAAGATTCTTACGGTGGTATTCTTAAAAAATCTTTCCTTATATAAATCTTTCCCTTGCAAGGGTTTATATAAGATTTATATGAGGTGATAGTTTTTTTAAGAATACCACCGTGAGGTCCTCAGGATTCACTAGAACCTTCCAAGAGATTCCAAAAGCCGAAGACCATGATCTACTTATTGTTGGAATATTTTTCGTTAATGTAAGGGAACAGGATCGCATAAGTAGAGGATCTATGGGTCACGGGGTAGGTGATAACGAAGATAGATGATATGATCAAATTAACAGATACGTTAGATGAATTTGAGCCTCCGTCAACTCCTTGAAGATTCTTGGATTGGAGTCTGGGGCTCAGTCCGTCTGCTTAGAAAATAGGAATCGCATGGCGTCGGCCAGAACCAAATATATAAAGTACGTCACTACGTCCAAGAGTGTGAATATAATGAAATATAAGCAAAGCAAAATAATAAAATAAATAAGTTTGTAGCCCTATGTGGTTATTTGCCAATAGAGTGCTTTACTAGATCTAAAATGTTTATTGCACGAATAGGATAATGTTAATAATAATATAGTTGTCTTGAGTTTCATTGATTGGAAATCCACAGCCCCACATTGGCTGGCAACGGTTCTTGGACCCTACCAAATGTCTATCATGGAAGAAACTTTGTAATATATTCTGTGTTGTATTTGTCTGGGACTTATCTTTGGTTTTTAGTAGTAAGAGGAGGAAACTGTCGCCATTTGTTGACTCTCCGTAGATGAAACGGTAGAGGAAATGTAGTCAAAGTTGATAGAGTTCACGAAGAAAATTTATATTGTTGTCTGTGCTGTATTGGTTTGGGACTTAGTGGTTTGGCTCTTAGTGGTAAGAGGAGGAAACTGTCGCCATTTGTTGACTCTCCGGAGATGAAACGGTAGAGTCAACAACGGTTGACAGAGGTCTTGGGTCCTGCCCGAAGACCGAGTGTCAGCCCCTCGGGGTTGCACCCCCCTACAAAGGCGAAGGTATTGACGGCTTTTGAAAACGGACGGTAGGGAGATGAATCTCTCCGACGTCTGTCCCGCAGGACCACCTCGTGCAGGTATCCTTCGTTGGTCTCAGACTAGAACGAAATACCGGGGTCTTCATGCATTTCAGAAAGCTGCGTTTCTGGTTTTTTTTTTTGTTTTTTGTTTTTTTTTTATTCATTTGCTCAGTCCCCAGAGGTTTCTGCAAAAATAACAATCAAGATTCTTTCTATCTGTCAGCCTGTCTCTCTATCTCGCTTCTTCTTTTTCTTCTTTTCTTCTTTTACTCATGTTCTTTTTCTTCCTCTGTTTCTTTTCTTCTTCTGTGTCTTTTCTTTTTCTTCCTCTTCTTTTTCTTCTTCTTCTTCCACCTCTTTCTTCTTCCTCTTATTTTTTCTTCTTCCACATCTTTCCTCTTCCTCTTCTTTTTCTTCTTCTTCCACCTCTTTCTTCTTCCTCTTCTTTTTCGTCTTCTTCCACCTCTTTCCTCTTCCTCTTCTGTGTTTTCTGAAATACTGGGTCTCAGATGCCTCAGGCTCGTTTATATGGTTTCCAGTTGTCCATTAAGAAATTGCGGTCTGTCGGAAGCCTCAAGAGAGGGCGATGTCGGCGGCGGCTCTGTCCGAGATGCAGCTCCCACGAAAGAAGACATCTCCAGATGCCTTCGCAACTCTTAGGCCTAAAACCTAGAAAGGCGTAAGAAGGGCTTTTAGTCCTCTGGGTGCGTCTTGCGAGTGCCGCCATGCGATTTTATTCAGTTGGGAATTGATCACGTGGTAAAAAGCTTGAGCTTATTTTGTAAAATTTTCGTCGTGTTTGACGTGTTTTGTATATGCTTAGTCCAACTCCCGTCGGGTGATTTTGTTCATCTGGGAAGGTTCCTTATGTGGTGAGCTCATCTTCACTGCTGTCTGTGATTTGTATGTTTATTCTGACTGCCGCCAGACGATTTATTATACTGAGAGGAAATCTTTCTCAGTCATAAGTAAAAAAAAAAAAAAAAAGGTTTGGTCTCCAAGAAATGACAAAAAGTTTTTATTTAGCCGTGAAAGTTCCGAGGTGAAGGAAGAGGAGGAGGAGGTAGAGGATGTGGATGTGGAGGAGGAGGTGCCAGGGAGAAGTATTGACACCTGGCTTCGAGGCTCTTGATAAGGCTAGAAGGGCTGAGTAGGAGAAGGGTGAAGAGGAAGAGGAGAGGGAAAAGAGATGAAGACGGGAAGAGGAGGAACAGGAGGAGAGAGAGGAAAATGAGTGGGAAGAGGAGGAGAGGAGGAGGAAGATGAGTAAGAGTAGGTGGAAAAGAAGGATGAAAAATAGAAAAAGGGAAAAGGAAAAGGACGATAAAGCACAAAAGGAGGACGGAGACGAGGAGGAAGAGGAGGACGAAAGAGGTGGAGGCAGAAGAGGAGAAGGAGGAAGAAAAAGAGACGAAGATGAGGTAGTGGTGGTGTTTGAATCTACGTATGAGTCTATAATACTTAAAGCTCCTATCGAGTTTTCATAACCAGTTAGCGAAGAGGACTGACTGGTTGCCGTGGATTATTCGGAACGGACCTCCCCTCCAGTATCACCGGAAAGACCGGCTGGTGGGGTGGAGGTCGGTGATGGGTTGTCAGGAAGCAGGAAGGGAAGGTTTTGAAGAAGGAAAGAAGGAAAATAGGAAGTTTTAGATCGGAGGGAACGTTGGAAGTAGGGAGAATTGGAGAGAGGGAAAGATGAAGAGGGAAGGTAAGGTTGGAGGGAGTGAAAGAGGGTTGGAGGGAGTGAAGGAAGGTTGTGGGAGGGAGTGAAGGAGGGTTGGTGGGAGTGAAGGAGGGTTGGTGGGAGGGAAGGAGGGTTGGTGGGAGGGAAAGTTGGAGGGAGTGAAGGAGGGTTGGTGGGAGGGGAAGTTGGAGGCAGTGAAGGAGGGTTGGTGGGAGGGAAGGAGGGTTGGTGGGAGGGAAGGTTGGAGGGAGTGAAGGAGGGTTGGTGGGAGGGGAGGTTGGAGGGAGTGAAGGAGGGTTGGTGGGAAGGAAGGTTGGAGGGAGTGAAGGCGTGTTAGTGGGAGGGAAGGTTGGAGGGAGTGAAGGAGTGTTAGTGGGAGGGAAGGTATTGGAGGGAGTGAAGGAGGGTTGGTGGGAGGGGAAAGTTGGAGGAAGGGGAAACTGGAAGGAAGGAGGTTTGGAAGAGGAACGGAAGGGTAAGGTGAGGTGAGGGGAGGTACAATACGAGGGTACAAATTCAGTTACATGACAAACTGTTATTTCAGTTTATTTTGTTATGATCATTCACATCAAAGAAAATATTAATCTTTTGATGTTCGTATTAGCGATTACCCCACCACTGCAGAATAAAATCGTCTGGCTGTAGCAAAAATGTATAAAAGTGAGATTATATAAAAGTCCACCATATATGATAAAGGATAAAAGATTATAACCCATGTAGAAAATAATGAAGACATAATTGTTGTTAGGATGATTATTGTTAATTTCTGTGTAATGAATTTGTTGAAATATAAATATCCACTTAAATATTCGATTTGTGCTACTACTAAACGACTTTGTTCAACCAAAGGAAGAGCTCTGGGTACTAGAAGGTTAAGAATCATTATTTTAAGTTAACATTTGAAGTTCCTTTGTCACCTTAGAATATATTTTGTTCATGTTAGTGGTGGACAATTTATTCAACTGAATACAGGAGCTAAGGGCGCTAGAAGGTTGAAAAAAGTATTAATTTACTCCTGAAAATCACCTTAAAGACTTCGATCTGTCTAAAACCAAATGTTTTATTCAGTTACTCTTGAGCATTACTTGGTTCAGTCAATCTCTTGTGTTGGGCAAAAGTCACAAAATGATAAAAAATTACGAAGAAATACTTGATAAATGGTAATGCTGTACAAACGTAAAGACAATTTTTTTTTTAATAAAATGATGATTAATATTGTTAAATGTTTATTCATATGTATTTATCATAATATAATTCATACCTCTGTAATCACAGTTTAACAGGTAATATATATTCAGTTTGCAGTAGCTCAAGCTTGACGTTGTATTTTTTTTTTTTTTTTTTATTGTTTCCAGTGTATAACAGTCGTCTCAGAGTCGTGATTTTGGATTTCGGAATCGTCATGGATTTTCTAAAATAGATTTGTTATTTTTTTATGAAACCCAAAAGACTGATTTTCCAGAACCTCGCCACCACGGTTACTTTTGAAAATGAATAAAATTATCTGGATTTAGCCAGAAGAGAGACTGTAGAGTACGTCATGGAAACAATGGGGTTGTTATGTAAGGCTCCATTGTACCAGGATCATTTGGGAATCGTTCTCAATCTCTAAGTTCTCGTGAGACAAGCAAATAATAGTACAGCGAAAGGAAAAACTACCACTGCAAGTTTGTCCGAAGATATAATAAACGTGGCGAAACATTATGAGAATCAGGTAAAGACGGCCGGCCGATTCTCGTAATGTTTCGCATTGTTTAGTCTACATTCGCACAAACCTGGGGAGATATTTTTACCTTTTACTGTATTTAGTGTGTTTGGTTGTTTGTGTTAATTCTTTTTGTACTGTGTGGCACCTTGCATTTCATTCTGGATGCCACCAGACGATTTTATTTGTCTTTA
>NC_134799.1:36330692-36350692 GCF_046742065.1 Oratosquilla oratoria | reverse complement strand
CAGTCTTCTTTTCTGCATGAGGGAACGGAGAAGGGGGGGGGCGGTCGCCGATTTAATGAAGCGGCCTTGCTGTGGATGTGCTGTCTTGCGACGCTGCTTCTGACCCAGGGCAGTGGATAAGATGCAGGGATGACCCATTATCCAGGAGATGCCAAGATAAGAGGGAGGGAAGAAGGTGGAGGGGAGTGGAGTATGTAGGGGATGGAATGGGTGGGAGTGGTCTCTATGCCTTTGTTTTTTGGCTACCTCCCGTGTAAGGGGGAAAAAGCCTTTGGTATATGTATGTATGTATTAGTATTATTATTTTCTCCATTACCACAATTCCCGGTTCTTCAATTCATATCCTTTATTTTCTCTATTATTCATTTCTCCTAATTTTGCTCAGACTTGAAGAATATATTCTTATCCTCTCCTTTCAGAAGCTATTATCCCCGCGGTCCATTTTCTTTGAAATGACCATTTTCTTCTCAATGGCCGTTCCTCTCCATCATCCATTTTCTACAATCCGCACCTGTCGCATCACCACGCGTTCTTGTGGGTGTCCGCTGCCTCTGGTGCTCTTCTTGCGGTTCGCAGAACACTTCTCTTGATGAATTGTGGCTTCAACTTCCGGTTTGTCCCCCCCCCTTTTTTTTTTTTTTTTTCCCTCATCTCTGCATATTATTCATTCTTTCTTTTCATAACAACAATGGCGGCCCCTTTTTTTTTTTTTTTTTTTTTTTTTTTTTTTGAAGGAAGGAAGGAAGGAAGGACGAGTGGTTGCCTTTGTGACCGTCCATTCTTTGGTCCTCAGCATTTTTTCCGCGAATCTGGTATGCCATATTGAACCGGCCTTCTCTATTACCATATATTTGATTATGCCTCCGCCACGGTTGGGACGCCTTCTTGTACATCTATAACCTCTATAGCCTCTATAGAATTTATAGCTGTATAGATTCATTTTTCTCATCTACCTTACTACCCAGCCTCCTCTTCGTCCATTCCTCACTTTTTACAAAGGATTACAAAGGCGGAGCATGCCGACAGGAGACCTTTTGATCCATATCTAGGTCGGATGCGAATAAAAAAATCATATTAATAATAAAATAATAAATGAAAACTATGATAATGTAAATAACAAATAAAATAAATAAATAAATGCATAGGTATAGTTAAATAATAAACAAACAGGTAAATAGTAAATAATAAATTGACATATAACTAATAATAAATAAAAATCAGACAGACAAATGATAACAAAACAAAAACAAAGAATATAAGATAAATTATAATCATTACAGCATCTTACTTAGGTATTTATCTAAATGATTCTTAAAGCTTCGAACTGAACTACATTGCACTACCTGTGCAGGAAGTTTATTCCATTCATTAACTACACGGTTGGCAAAGTTGTTTCTACCTACTTCCAAATTGAATCTATTTCCGGAGAGTTTAAGACCATTGTTTCTTGTCTGATTCTCATTCAATGTAAAAATTTTGTCACTTTTGATGTTGTCAATTCCCTTTAGAATTTTAAAGACCTGTATCAAGTCACCTCTGAGTCTACGCTTTTTTAGGGAAAACAGATTCATATGTTTTATTCGATTTTCGTATGATTTATTTTTGATATTTGGAATCAGTTTTGTGGCTCGCCGTTGTACTCTTTCCAATCTGTCAATGTCTTTAATGAGATTCGGTGACCATACGGAAACAGCATATTCCAAATGTGGACGAACTAACGATTTATATAGCTTGTTAATGAGTGATGGACTTTTGAAATTAAAAGATCGTGCAATCAGTCCTAGAATCTTATTTGCTTTCTCAGAGGCTGAAATACACTGCTTGGATGATTTGAGGTCGTTACTGATAATTACGCCGAGATCTTTTTCACTATCCACTTTTGT
The DNA here is from genome assembly GCF_046742065.1 of Oratosquilla oratoria. Classification (NCBI taxonomy): domain Eukaryota; kingdom Metazoa; phylum Arthropoda; class Malacostraca; order Stomatopoda; family Squillidae; genus Oratosquilla; species Oratosquilla oratoria. The sequence goes on along the minus strand of NC_134799.1, from coordinate 36,348,809 downwards.
TAACGAATTTCCAAATAACTTGTAATCGTACTTGCTGTTATTTTTACCTATGTGCATTACCTTGCATTTACTTGTGTTAAATTTCATTAGCCACTTTTCAGACCATTGCTGTAATTGATCTAAATCTTCTTGAATATCTAATTGGTTTGAGTGATCATTTGCCACTCCGCACAGTTTTGTATCATCAGCAAATTTGGAAACAGTAGATTTTAGTCCATGGTCTATATCATTTATATATACTATGAATAGAAGTGGCCCAAGAACGGAACCCTGAGGAACTCCACTTGCAACATTTTTCCATCCAGAAGTTTTTCCATTTAAAACAACTCTCTGTTTTCGATCATTCAACCAATTACTAGTCCAACCTAATAGGCTACCACTTATTCCATGCAAAGCTAATTTAGTAAGTAGTCTTTCGTGTGGGACGGTATCAAAAGCTTTTGCAAAGTCTAGATATACTAAATCTATATTGTTTCTTTTGTCATAATTGGAGATAACTGTGTTGTAGAATTCGAGTAAGTTAGTCACGCAAGAACGTTTCCGTCTGAAACCATGCTGGCTATCATTTATCAAACGGTTACTTTCTAAATGATGTTCGATAGCATCTCTGATGATAGTTTCCATTATTTTTCCTACGATCGAAGTCAAACTTATAGGCCTATAGTTATTTGGTTTCTTTTTGTCACCTTTTTTGAATATGGGAGTAACGTTAGCTAGCTTCCATTCTCTTGGGACATCTCCGGATATGATGGATTTCTTGAAAATAATTTCTAATGGAAGAACAATCTAATTTTTCATTTCCTTTAAGATTCTTGGATGCCAACCGTCAGGCCCTGGTGTTTTATTAACTTTGAGTTTGTCTATACACCTTTTAATTTTTTCTTTTGTTATATTTACCGTACCGAGTAAGTTTACCCTAGACTTTTCACAGGTTTCAGTTTGGAATTCATCTTGAGGTGTTTCGTTTACGAATACCGAGCTAAAATAATTGTTTAAGATATTACACATTCCTTCATTCCTTCATTTAAGATATTACACATTCCTTCTTTATGCTTCTTTGATTCTCTTTTTTCTCATCTTTTTTCATAGTTTCTTAGCTTGCCCTACACCACTGTTTTTCAACCCTGGGGTCGCCAAGCGTTTTTCCTGGGGTCGACAAGACATCTTGTATGCTAATTTTTTTGTTGCAAAATTATATGAAGTCAATGCAATAACCATGATGATGTTAACTACGTCTTTTATAACCTTACATTGCCTTTCTCACACATATATTTCTTATCCCCTACTTTTTACAGTCAACAACTAGTCATATGTATTAACACGTATACAAATAAATTAGTGAGGTCGCAGTCATATGAGGATCATATTGGGGTCGCCTAAAAAAAAAAAAAAAAAAAAAAAAAGGGGGGGGGGGAATACTGCCCTTCACCTTTCTTCCCACTTTCTGTTTCAGTAATGAGGTTCTCTCCCCCCAACCTGAATAAAATCATCTGACTGTAGCCAGAAAAAAGTCTCTTCAATTGCGACGAAACTTCTCAAAGAAAACGAACAAACTTTTTCTTTTCTCAAATAATATTTTCTCCCCTCCCTTTCTTCTCCCTATAGTAGCCCCCCCACCTTCCCTCGCATTCAACTTCTCGAAGACTTTTCTCCATTCGTTTCTTCCTCTTTCTTGTCTGTCTTTGTTCTATTTCGTTTCGAAGAATCTCCCCATATCCCGTCTCTCGTCCTTTTTTTATCCACATTTTGGTGTTCGTGTTTATGTAGTTTGCCGGTGCGTTTGCCAGTCCAACCCCTTTTTAAGGAGAAAGAGCCTACGATATGTGTGTGTGCTGTACGTGTGTGTGTGTGTGTCTGTGTGTGTTTGTGTGTGTATGTGTGTGTGTTGTCTGTGTGTATTTGTGTGTGTGTGTATGTGTGTGTGTGCGTGTGTGTGTGTGTGTGTGTGTGTGTGTTTGTGTGTGTGTGTTGTCTGTGTGTATTTGTGTGTGTGTGTATGTGTGTGTGTGTGTGTGTGTGTGTGTGTGTGTGTGTGTGTGTGTGTGTGTGTGTGTGTGTGTGTGTGTGTGTGTGTGTATTCGTGAGTGTGTGTGTGTGTGTGTGTGTATGTCGTTAAGTATTTTGCTATCAAAATGGGCAATACAAAGATGAATAAAATCGCTTGACGGCAACCAGGACAAAATGGAGAGAGCGCCACAAGGTAAAGGAGTAGTTGATCGATACAGGCCATGACGCTTACAACCGACAGAGGGGAGAGCTACGGAGATAGTCGCCTATTGACAGCCAGAATGAAAAAAAATGGTACCTGGGCTAGAGGAAATTAACACTCCCACTTGCCTCTTCCTGTCTCTCTCTTCCCTCCTCTCTTTTCCTGCTTCTCTCTTCCCACCTTCTCTTCCCTCCTCTCCCTTCCCTCCTCTCCCTTCCCTCCTCTCCCTTCCCCCTTTCTCTTGCCTACTTTCTCTCCCCTCTTCTCTCTTGCTTACTCTCTCTTCCCTCCTCTCTCTTACCTCCTCTACCTTCCCTCATAAAATCTTCCCTCCTCTCTTTCTTCCTCTCTTCACTCCTCTCTCTTCCATCCTCCTTCTTACCTCCTCTGCCTTCCTTCCTTTCACCTGCCTACTTTGTCTTCCTTCCTCTTGCTTACTCTCTTTCCTCCTCTCTCTTCCTTCCTCTCTCTTTCGTCCTCTCTCCTCCTTACTCTCTCTTCCCTCCTTACTCTTTCCTCATCCACCTTCTCTCCTTTCTCTTATCACCTGTCTTTTCTCCTCTCTCTTCCCTCCTCTCTCTTGCTTACTCTCTCTTCCCTCCTCTCTCTCTTCCCTCCTCTACCTTCCCTCCTTTATCTTCCCTCCTCTCTTCCCTCCTCTCTTCCCTCCTCTCTCTTCCCTCCTCCTTCTTACCTCCTCTGCCTTCCTTCCTTTTTCCTGCCTACTTTGTCTTCCTTCCTCTTGCTTACTCTCTCTTTCCTCCTCTCTCTTCCCTCCTCCTTCTTACCTCCTCTGCCTTCCTTCCTTTCTCTTGTCTACTTTGTCTTCCCTCCTCTTGCTTACTCCCTCTTCCCTCCTCTCTCTTGCCTACTCTCTCTTTCCTCCTCTCTCCTCCTTACTCTGTCTTCCCTCCATTCTCTTTCCTCATCCACCTTCCCTCCTTTCTCTTACCACCTCTGTCTTTTCTCCTCACTCTTCCCTCCTCTCTCTAGCTTACTCTCTCTTCCCTTCTCTCTCTTCCCTCCTCTCTCTTCCTCCTCTTTCTCTTCCCTCCTCTCTCTTCCTCCTCTCTCTCTTCCCTCCTCATTATCATACCCTCCAATTCCATCCAGTTTCTTTACCCAGTGTCTCTTCTTTTTCGTTCATTTCTTTAACAACCTCTTCAACCCCCCTCCCCGTCCCCCCCTCACTCCCTCCCCTTTCTCTCGCCCCTCTCCTCCCGCCCTCACTTCCTCCTTTCCCTCTCCTCACTTCCCCTCCTGCTCTCCCTCCCTCTCTCTCTTTCTGCCCTCCCTTCCCGTCCTCTCTTCCTCCCTCTCCTCCCGCTTCCCCTTCCTCCCTCCCTTCCTCCCTCACTCCCACTCTTCCTCCCACCCTACCTCCCTCTCCTCCCGCTTCCCCTTCCTCCCTCGCTTCCTCCCTCACTCCCACTCTTCCTCCCACCCTAACTCCCTCCTCCCACCCTTCCTCCTTCCCGATCCCCCTCCCTTCCTCCCTCCCTCCCTCCTTGCCTCCCTCCCTCCTTACCTCCCACTCTTCATCCCTCCCCTCCCTCCCTCCTTCCTCCTTCCCCTCCCGCCCTCCATTTCTCCATCTTCATCCTATCTCGTTATTCCGTCTCTCATATCTTCTTTTCGTCCCTCATTTTCCCATACGAGAGGAGACACCGGCTCTGTGTGTTTTATTCATTTCATTATCAGAGGCTGATGGCCTCGTGGAGACCGTAAGGCCAGTGTGATTAGATGAGTTCGTTCATCTTGGTCCTTATTACTTCTCTCTCTTTTTTGTTATCACCCATTCCTCTTTAATTCTTTCATTTCATTCTAATCCTTTTCACTTTTTATTGTTTTTGTTCATTTTCTCCCCTCCTATTCTTCGGGTTTTCTCTTTCTAAATTAGTCCAACCTTTCGCTGAATTTATAATATTTTCTTTCTTCGCATTCCTCCTCTTCCTCCTTTATTTTCACTTATATTCTATTTTCAGTTTTCGCCATAAATTTCCTTCTTTTACTGCCTTTCACTTCGGTTCTTTACTTTTCTCTTCTTCGTTAATTAACCTCTTTGTCGGTGTGTGTGTGTGTGTGTGTGTGTGTGTGTGTGTGTGTGTGTGTGTGTGTGTGTGTGTGTGTGTGTGTGTGTGTGTGTGTGTGTGTGTGTGTGTGTGTGGCGAAGAGTGAAGGCTGCTTTCAGATGATCAAAGTCATCTGGTGGGATTCAGGATCGATTTATGTAGTGGGATTCCTCACCTGGTGGATTGAAAACGGGAGTCTCGACTCTTTAAGGGACGGAAGTCGTTTTTCCCTGAAGAGGAGCTTCTGGCGTCAACCAAAATAAATTTCTTGAATTTTGGCGACGCCTCCTGAGACGCCTATGGGCGGGGGAGGAAACCTTCCCTCTCCTGGTTCAAAATCACCCAGCGGCAGCCAAAAGAAGCACAATTTTAATGCAAAAATAAAAATCTAAATAAATTTAACCTCTTGACATCTGTAGGGGTCCCCTACTTCAGCTGAATAGAAATAAAAAATTGTGTTTCGGCGCCAAAGGGTCGGTGTAAGAAGTGTCCGTTCTGTGATATGAGTTTTCACCATAAGACGTTAAGGCTGATCGTGTTGTAGGGACCATAAGTCATAAGAATTCATAGAATCTAGGGATATCATTTGTCAGCTCCGTTTCTATTATTTTTCCTCTTTGGTCGCGTTTCGTGTGTGTGTGTGTGTGTGTGTGTGTGTGTGTGTGTGTGTGTGTGTGTGTGTGTGTGTGTTTCTTTGGATAATGTACAAAGGTTTTATTCAGTCAGTTGGTGGACCTCTCACTGAAGGGATTAAATTTTCCTTTCAGAATTTCTTTGTCTTCAAACCTTATTCTGTATTCGTTTGATATCTTGTATTTTATCTATTCATTTATGTATTTACTTATTTTTTTTATTATTTCTTTTTTATTATTTTGTTTATTCATTTCAGTAAATAGTTCACTTCTCTATTTATTTATTTGTTTACTGTTTATCATTATTTTGCCCTGATCCTCCTGTTTCTTTTCTTATATTTTCTCTTATTTCTTCTTTTACATCCGTCTTCGGTCGTCCTTTTCGTCTCTTCTCTCCCACGTACGTTTCTCCTCCACTCTCGTCTCCCATTCTCTTCATCCCTTCTCTCTCTCTCTCTCTCTCTCTCTCTCTCTCTCTCTCTCTCTCTCTCTCTCTCTCTCTCTCTCTCTCTCTCTCTCTCTCTCTCTCTCTCTCTTTATTCCAATTATTTTACCAGCTCACTCTATTTCCCTTTGTACGTTCATGTTTTGGGTGTTTGTCAATGACTCTTACTACAACGAAATTTAATTTATAATGTAAATGTTTCAACCTACTATCTTTGCTGCCTTAACCATTTTGTAGCGGCGCAACGTGACCATGAAGTTTCGGCGCCAAAAACAGCAAATAAATTAACCAAAAACCTTTCCCTTTTCCTCTCCTCATCATACCGTAGTGCCTCATCTTATTTATCCTCCCACATTTAATGTCCCTCCTGGAGGGGTTTGCTCCCTCTCAGCTGTGGTTAATCAGAACAAAGTATATAAAGAATGACAAAGAGGGATCTCTTCCCTTAACCGTTCACGTACTAGGGTTACCCTTGAGCTGAATAGAATTGTCTGGCGAGATTTAGAACAAAATATATTAAACAGCTGAACTACAGTTAGTATAACTAGACCATAGCAAGAGTTTCGTTATTGTCTAGTTCGACAAAAGTATTCAGTTGTCAAATGCGAGAGTTAATGAACCCGAAATTGTGAAGAAAATCCTTGAATCGTTTACAAAAAGGAAAAAAAAAAAAAAGGTCGATGACTTTCGCCCAGGGTTGATCAGAAACTCGAAACAAAGATTGATCCACATAGACGACGATATTCCACACAACTTTTGCTTCTTCCTCCACTTCTTCCTCCACTCCTCCATCTGTAATCACTTCGTCAACGTGGCGGGGTTGGCTGGGTGCCACAGACTTTAATAAAATCACTTGACGGGATCAGCGGGAACAAAAAGAAAAGTGCCAACTTGTAAGTAAGGGTTTCTTCGAGATGGGCACTTCGCTAAGAACGGAGTGCCACGAAGATGAAAGAAATCGCCTGACGGCAGAAAATAACTGGAAGAGTACCGTCTAGTATGGAAGAAGGAAGTCGAATACCCTCATCACGACGATTAATTTCGTATTTTTTATTCTGGCTAAGGACTTGCGTGTTTTTCTTTCTTTTTATTTCTTTTAATGTAGGTGAGTGTATGGGGGCGAGAGGAGGAGGGCTGAAGAAGACCTCAATCTATTCATGACTTCCTTTGGGACAGCTGCACGGGGAAGCTGCACCGTTTTGCTTCAGGTATAAGAACGCAGTGATTCAGCTGTCAGTGATATTGGCCCTCTGGTTCCTTCAGCTCTCGGGCACAGCTGCACAAGCATAGAGAGCACCGCTCTTTCCACAGCTGTTTCCGGTGTCGATGCAGCTGCCCTGGTCGAGTCGCGTTGTTTCTTTACTACGGGGGAGAGCTTCAAATGCTTTGTTATTATGGCTGCCGTCAGTTGATTTTATTCATCTGAGGGACCGAGGCCTGACTCTCACCGGAATTGCATCACCTGCCACCGAACGTTTAGTTTAACGTGAACGTTTAGTTTAACACGAACGTTTAGGGCAACGTGAACGTACAGTTTCACGTGTACGTTTCGTTCAGCGTGAACGTTTAGGTCAACGTGAACGTTTAGTCAAAGACGAACGTTTAGGACAACGTGAACGTATAGTTTCACGTGTACGTTTAGTTCAACGTGAACGTTTAATTCCATATATAAGTTTAGGTCAACGTGAACGTTTAGCTCCACGTGAACATTTAGTTCATTCTGAACGTTTAGTTCATTCTGAACGTTTAGTTCATTCTGAACGTTTAGTTCTTTGTAAACGTTTAGTTCATTGTTAACGTTCAATTCATCCTAAACGTGTTATTCAACGTGAACGCGCATTATATCGTGATTGCTTTGTATGATCGCATCATTTATGGTGAGCGTGTTTTAAATAACGTGAGTGGAGCCCCGTCAGGGGGAAGAGAGAGATCAGGGATCGGCACTAATCGGGAGTTCGGGCACTCCATCATGGCACCAAGGAGTTTAGCATGAAGAGGAGGAGGAAGAGAAAGGAGGAGGGATAGGGAGGAGGAGGAAGATTAAGAGGAGTTAGAAGGAAGAGGTAGAGGAGGTGGAAGGTGGTAATGAACATGGAACTGTGTAGTGTAAACTTTATGGTCTCTTGCAGTCTTCTTCATTCTTATGTTCTTACAAAGGAGGAGGAAGAGGAAATGGAAGGAGCAGATGCTGGGAGGAAGAGGAAGACTTGCAAGGAGGAGGAAGAGGAGCTGGGAGGAGAGGGAGGACTTGGGAGGAATATGGGACATCAGAAATAGATGTATTTAGTAATTCTTCAGCAATAACCAGCGTTTCTATCCTTAGGAACAATATCGCATCGAAGAGTCGTGGAGTCATAGTCTTCTCCTCCTCCATTCCTCCTCCTCCTCCTCCTCCTCCTCCTCCTCCTCCTCCTCATCATCATCATCATCATCATCATCATCATCATCATTATCCTTCGCCGCCGCCGTGTAGGGGTATCACTAGAAGTCTATAAAATACAGCAGAAGGAGTTGGTATGAGGTGGCTGCATTGGAGGCAAGGTTGCGGAGAGATGTGCATACACACACACACACACACACACACACACACACACACACACACACACACACACACACACACACACACACACACACACACACACACACACACACACACACACACACACACACATAAAGCTATATTTGACTGATGGAGACACAGAAATGGGGCTCCACGAGTGTAACTGTCCTATTTAGTATATTTAGGCAAATACAATCAAGTAAATACATTCGGGTAAACATATAAACACGCGCACACGCATTTGGCCAGTGTTTTGACAATCATTTGCAATTGCACCAGTTGCATAATCCCTGTGGTACTTGGCAGTTTGCAGAGTTGAATGCTCCCATAAACAGCTGTTTATTCTCATTAGTGCAAACGACTATTATATGTGTTTTCAAGCACGCTGGCTTGAATGTGTGTGTGTGTGTGTGTGTGTGTGTGCGTGCGTGCGTTCGCGTGTGCGCGTACGCAGCGGCCCTTGCAAGCTCTTGTATTATCAACGAAAATTTAATGCACTTTGGCGTGGAAGTGTGTCTGAGCTTAACTGCCCATTTCGTGGGTGAGGTTAGCGAAGGGTGTTGGTTGAATTGGCAATGGTTAGGCTAGAGTGGGGGAAACAAAGGAAAGTAAACAAGCCGAAGAGTTTTCTTCAGTAAGGTTGCTAAGTAGTCTTTTTTCACTTTCGGTTTTAGAAATTAGAATATATGTATATACGGAGAGGGGGGTTACGAGTCTCCCCGTCAACCCCAAAAATTGTGCTCGTGATTGAAAATAAGGTATTTTATTATGTCGAGTCCTTGGTTAATCCACAATCAACCACACACACACACACACACACACACACACACACACACACACACACACACACACACACACACACACACACACACACACACACACACACACACACACAACACACAACACACTGTGGTAGAAACTGTCACGCAAGGATCAGATTGCTGAACCAATCCCGATACTGCTCTGAGCAGGATTAATTTTGAATGACTTCGCTACCATTATTTGAAGGGGTTGATTGATGCCTATTACTGTGTTTGTTTATATATATATATATATATATATATATATATATATATATATATATATATATGCGTAAATAACCACTAGGAAAAAGTAAACTAACGAAGCAGAGCGCTTTCGTGTAATTACATCTTCAGTGCAGATACAAAGAAGGAATTATAAGATGAAGAAACAAGGTACAGAATATATGACATAGTGAAGAGGGCATTCGGAGAGGTAGTGGAAGAAGTACACGTGACGGACGTATGGGCCGTCCTGGTAGCCAACAAGTATGGGACGTTTGGGCCGTCCTGGTAACCAACAAGTATGGGACAACTGCTCATAATTTATATTACAATTCAAACAATTTTGAAATTTCATGAGAAATAAAACTATCTAATTTGTACAAACCTTGATGAAGATTAACATTTATCCCCTTACTAGATTTGATCAAACTGCATTCAATTAAATTTCTTTCTGTTATGTTGTTGTTGTATGGGATAACGCTAAAGTCATCACATACAACAACAACATAACAGAAAGAAATTTAATTGAATGCAGTTTGATCAAATCTAGTAAGGGGATAAATGTTAATCTTCATCAAGGTTTGTACAAATTAGATAGTTTTATTTCTCATGAAATTTCAAAATTGTTTGAATTGTAATATAAATTATGAGCAGTTGTCCCATACTTGTTGGTTACCAGGACGGCCCAAACGTCCCATACTTGTTGGCTACCAGGACGGCCCATACGTCCGTCACGTGTACTTCTTCCACTACCTCTCCGAATGCCCTCTTCACTATGTCATATATTCTGTACCTTGTTTCTTCATTTTATAATTCCTTCTTTGTATCTGCACTGAAGATGTAATTACACGAAAGCGCTCTGCTTCGTTAGTTTACTTTTTCCTAGTGGTTATTTACGCATTTGTGAACACACGCTCCTAGTGTTTTTATTGCATATATATATATATATATATATATATATATGTATATAGACATATATATGTATATAGACATATGTATACATATACATATATATATATACATATACATATATATATATACATATATATATATATATATACATATATATATATATATATACATATATATATATATATAAAGCCAATCCCCACAGTTTCTCCTGGCAGGCTTCTTCAATGTAGCCATCTTTCTTTTTTTAAACGGCCACAGAAGGATATTTCTTATTGAGGTCACCCTCTGAGTGGGATCAGCATCAGGGAAACGTGCCGCATGCCAATACAGGCGGAGATGACGTTCACGAGTTGTGCTGACAAGAGGCCATGAATTTCACGAATAGTCGCCGGTTTGATACATAGTCATTCCAGTGGTACATAATGATCCTCCCAAGGCTCTTTTTACCAAAGATGTCGAGGTAACTCTTAGCATTCGGTGTTCGTGTTTTACAAATATGCAACAAGAAAGAGCAGAAGTGACATGAAGGCTCGGATTTTAGTCCTGCGCAAATTTCAGCAACGCCATGTATTCTGTTTGAACGGGTTCACAATATCAGAGGCAATACTATTCCTCTGAAGGGCTTCCTGATGACCCACCAAGCTCTGTACTACACTCTCATGGTATGTGAATCTTTCAAAGACTTCAGTGCCCCCTCCCCCAATTGCATCAGCAAACTAGGCGCTGTCATCCAGTAAGTCCCCAAAACGTCTCAATCTTTTAGTCCTGGAGACCTGGAATGTCAACGGCCTCGCCTTCATGTGCATTGGCGCGAGGGCTGCATCCAGGTTCTCCAACGGCTCCGCAAAAAAGGACAGCATCGTCAGCAAAGACAAGGTCACTGACCGAGTAAACTCCCTTTGCCTTCTTGAGACAAGGTCGTTGACCTTGGTATTGCCAGTTGATGCTTCGCAATGACACTGACGGTTTTGTCCAATACTCAGTCCATGCAGGTGTTGAAAAATACTGGAGCGAGGACGCACTCCGAGGAAAGAAGCTGAATACACATGCACCTCATAGTACTCTGCCTTAGAATACATGCCAAACATCAAGTGAATAATTCTCACAGGAATCCCACGGTTCCGCAGATCTCAGAACACCCCCCACGATGCACTAAGTCAAAAGCCTTCTCGAGATCCACATAGGCTGCACGCAACCCTTGCTGAAACTCACGCCGGTAATATACACCTGCAAAAGGGTTTAATTTACTTTTATTTTTTATTTTTTTACTGTTGCTAGATGCGCTTGTTAAGGAGGGGGGCAAAGTTGTGAATTGTGAAGTGTAAAGGGTAGGGGTTCGAAGATGTGACTTCAACAGGAGGGTGTAGAGTTGAAGTCGTGGAGGAGGTCGTGGGGAGCGAAGGAACTCTTGAGAAATGTCTAAAAAGGGAGAGGAGAGTTGGGGTATGTGTTGGGAAGCAATTATCGAGATCTGAGGGACACATAATTCCACGCGAAAACGTAATGAGGTCTTGGGATGATACTCCGGGTCCCTCGGGATGGTAACCTGTATTTCTTCCGTGTGTGTGTGTGGGGGGGGGGGCGGTCTGACACTTCCCATCTCCCCCCTTCCTCCTCCTTAACCCCCCCTCCCTCCTTCCTGCGCCCCCCACCTTCACACCTCCACCAGAAATGGACAGAGTTGTGTAACATAGTGATTTTTTTTTTTTTTTTGGGGGGGGAGGAGGGTTCCATTCCGAACCCAACATTTCATCAAATTCCTCGCCTCGTCTTGAGCAAATACCCCAGTTCGCTATCCAACTCCATTCGGCTGTCCGTTTTTACTTGAAAGAAGTTCTTAAATCTTTCTGGAATTCAGAGGAGGAAGAGGAAGCACGGGAGTATGAGCTGCATTTCTGAGGCCTCCTTTCCATTCCTGAAAGGCTTACAAGGTAGTGAGTGTTCTTATTTTTCACAAATTTTGAGAAGTGATCTTTGAAAATTTGCTGGGTACTACATGGCGATTTTGGGCATGAACCTTGTGAATTATTTGCATGACCTCGTATTGGAGTCATGTAATGTGTCGTAACAGACAGTGATGATCAGTAACGAGTCTATCAAAGGAAACACCACGTGAGATCGGAACTTTTATTATTACGGCGTTTCGTGTGTCAGAGCTTTATCAAGTACATAGTAATTAGCGAAACGACGCACTAATAAAGGCTCCGTCCTCACATGGTGTCCCTTTAATTGACACGTCGGCAACTGCCAATAGCAATACATAAGCATCAAGGACTGCGGCCACTATAGTATTATCTCCAACTATATTACCCTGACTTGACTTGACATAACCTATCATAATCTGACTTGATTTAACTTAATCTGATACCTAACCTAACCTGATGCCTAATCTAACATGATATCAAACCTAATCTAATTGAGACACATTCGAGTGTGATGGGGAAGGAAACAGTGCCTTACTTGACTCATGTGAACCCATCAGCTGGGTGACGACATCATTCCAACTAAACGTGTCATAACTAGTTGTGTATCTGATCGTATTTCAAGTTAACACAATAGTATAAACAAGGAAGTGGTCGTTAGAATAGATGTATGACAGTTTCAAACAGTTGCATGACGGTTAAAAAAAAGTATGAGAGTTAAAATCGATGCATAACCGTTAAAAACGTTGCATAACTGTTGAAATTTATTCATGACAATTCTAAACAGGTGCGCGACCGTTAAAGAATTTGCATGACCGTTAAAGTTGATGCATGACAATTCTAAACAGTTGCACGACCGTCAGGAACGTTGCATGATCGTTCAAACCGTTGCGTGACCGTTAAAACCGTTGTGTGAACTGCTAACTCAACTTCGGAGGCGCCCTTGTTCGGGTTCCTTCTGGCTCATTCCTATTCACTCGGGAACTTCTGGCTTCTCGCAGCTTCGGCGGTTCGGAGTCCCTACAAACTCCCCCAGTAGTTAGATTAGTTTATTCTCAATCCCTCTGGTTATGTTCCTTTAGAGGGGCGCAGATACAGAAGTCCACACTTACAGTAAACCCGTTTGCATACGCATGCTATAAGCTTCCCACGCCTTCAGCACGGCCACAGGCTTCATGGACTCTGGCCTGATGTGGGTCACAGTCAGTGGAAACCTCTTTCAGGGCGGTGGTCATCTTTTATCCTCTAAGAAATCAAATTTGATAACTACGCTCTCTCTCTCTCTCTCTCTCTCTCTCTCTCTCTCTCTCTCTCTCTCTCTCTCTCTCTCTCTCTCTCTCTCTCTCTCTCTCTCTCTCTCTCTCTCTCTCTCTCTCTCTCTCTCTGTCTCTCTCTCTCTCTCTCTCTCTCTCACACACACACACACACACACACACACACACACACACACACACACACACACACACACACACACACACACACACACACACACACACACACACGATTTAAAAACAGTAATATATATTTTGGTTCTGAATTTTTTAATAGTCTGCTTCGAGATATCAAAGTCCTGCTTAGAGTAGGTAACTTAATCAAACTTAAAAGGGAGATAAAAAGTTATTTGTTACATGTACATATTTATATGCACTGCAATATGTCATGATTTTTATAGGATATTGTCCTGATGGTAGTGTACCTGTTGTATTCAGACTAACATTTTGTGTTTTGTTAAGTTGACCCATATGCTTTCACTGAGAACCTATACTCATTACTAAAGCGATGTTTTCATTTGCCTGTTGATCTTGCCACAATCTGCTATTTAAGTATTTAAATGTGTGTCTGTCCTAGGAATTACGACTCAACAGACCGCGCCTTGTTCTATGCTATTATTATGTCTTTATATGGTTTTATATAATGACAATAAACTTACCTTACACACACACACACACACACACACACACACACACACACACACACACACACACACACACACACACACACACACACACACACACACACACACACACACACACACACACACACACACATATCCTCGATATATCAACATAAAAATTACATTCAGTCGAATTGCTCCGGACACTGAAGACATAAACACAACACCAAAGACCCAGTTTAGTATATTTAGTAGTGACATGAAACCCACAGCCTCGATTTTTTTTTTCTTTTTTTTTCTTTTTTAAAGAGACAAAGAAAGAAGTCATCAGAATTGGCTCGCGAAGTCCTCTTCATCCGCCCAAGGAGGAAGTGGATTGCATGGTCTTAAGGAAATTGAACCGAGAGAAGAAAGAGGGTCCTGTGATGGGTTTGGTGGAGTTGTATAAAAGGGAGGTGTGGTGGCCGAGTAGGTAGCGTGCTCGACCTACGTCACGTAGGATGTGGGGCACTCACTTCTGTTGAATATATGCATGTAAGGTTTTTGAGGTCATTATACGTATTTTCAGTTCATTATTACCACCCCCACATGTGAATAAAATCATCAGACGGCAGCCAGAATGAACGTAAAACTTCCATATAGACGTGAAAGGCTTGAACATGAGGTCTTAGGAACAGAGAGCAACCATTGAGAAATGACTTGTTAGGTCAAAGACCTTCAAGTGTGACCAGATTTGCTAGGGGAATGTATCTTGGCTTTTGTGCCTCTGCTCTGATGGCATACGCTATATATTTTCTTCTGGTTGTGGACTTCTTTGAGAATTATGTCCTTTTTTGTTTCATAGCTGCGCAAATGTCTGCGCATTAGTTCCATTTTCCTTACAACAGAAGCTTTAAACTGAGCAACAATCTGTCCAGATCGATCGGTCTGGTCCATATTGAAATACACAAAGTCTGCCTTCCTTGTCGACATGACGTCACGAATCCCTCAGAGATTGACGACATGACGTCACATAGAAGCACCATCTCTTGGATAAACATTGTATCCCTACGATTTTGGGTTCGGCTGATTTATGTAAAACGATTCTTGGGGACCAGCAAGAAGGCCTTTGTATTGGATGAAGGATTTACTTTCCAGACACGTTTAGCAAGATTTAGTTTTGATATACTGTTATGGTCTTCCCTGCGAGACTTTCAAAAGGATTCAGATAAAATTGTGACTTCGTTCAACTTTACGACTTGCTGTGGATTGTTGTGTTCATTGGTATCGATTTGACCTCAAAGATGTATGCATTCTGTTTCTTCTTGTCTCAAGGAGTATTCGGCATTACTTTGTATGTTGTTTAATTTTTTATATATGTTATCCGTATTCATTTGTTGTTGTTATTATTTATTATTTATTGTTATTACCGTTACTGTAATGATTATCATTATCTATTATTATTATTATCATTATTACTATCATCATCATCATCATCATCATCATCATCATCTTTTTTTTTTGCTGCGTGATTGTCTTGTGTGAAAATCACTTGTTCGATAGTGTACCCTAGATCTTAAAAAAAAAAAAAACGGAAAAAAGTAAATTTGGAAAGACTCCTGTGATTTCGTCTATCTGAAAATTTAGATTTAAACCACCAAGATAGTTTTCGAGCTCCTCAAGTGTTCTTATCTGAGTCTCACGCCCGTTGCCTGAATTTCGCGTCTGTCATAACCTTTGAGTAAGTGTAAAGAGATGGAAATGATACATGGGATCCTATTATGGTTTATTCTTGGAATTATATAGATAAAGAGGAGAGAGGGAGGGAGAGAGAAAGGTAGAGAAGGAGGGAGAGGGGGAGGGAGATAGGAAGGAGAGAGAGAGGGGGGGGAGAGATTTTCCATCAATATTGTAGTCGCACATTTAAGACAAAAAAATATGAAAATATGAAAAATATGAAAAATATGAAAAAAGTGTGGAAGATAAACAAAGATGATAGAGATCTTGGAGGGGAGCAGTCACCGGTTATCAGCTCTTCTTGTGTGAAAAAACGGAGGAAAAACGAAAATGGTAGAAACCTTGAGTACAGCCGATGGACCGAATATCAGCCTCTAGGGGTTTTATTTCCGGACGTCCTCGCAAGGCCACCACAGTCATGTATCTTTGATCTTGTCGTGTATTAGCTGTGGAATAAGCTACGGCCTCAGTCTGTTGCATCATAAATATTAAGTTCTTTTTCTTTCCCATTGTGAATCCTTTTGTATGGAATTTCAGTTTTCAGTTTCTTGTGCCTTCCTTCCTTGTAAGCATTTGTCAGAGGATTGGGACTGCTTTTCCATTGTATTATTCTTTTTCGTTTTTCGTTTCAAAGAACTTAAAGGAAATGACTCCTGCAGAAATGAAATTTTTGTTTTGGATATCTAGGTTTTATTTTAGATGACAAAGAATATTAGATTAAGCTTTTGGATAGACTGTGACACTGATGATGGTAAGAAGAGGAGAAGAAGAAGGCGAAAAAGGAAGAATAGGAGAAGGAATAAGAGGAGGAGACGGAGAAGAAGCAGAATGTGGAAGAGGAAGAAAGAACAGTGTATGGATTCTTGCAAACAAAGATGTGACAAATGGGTGGAAATTTGAATATCTTTATTTTTATTTTTTTAAGAGAGCGAAGGAGGGGGAGCTGGCATAACCCTGCATAAAGATAATAGTAGATACTGATAACGATAACAACAATGGATATTTTCACCTATATAGGCTTAAATGTAGATAATATATTAACACTAACTGTCGAAGGCTTCCTCATCTGAATAAAATCACCTGGCGACATCCAGAATAAAACCTACAGGTCGACCGTAGCGTTGAAAGGGTTACTGAAGAACAATGTGAAAATAATCCTTATTGATCGACGGCTTCTGTCGTCCGCAAAGACGTGTTCCGGTTTTGAATTCTCAGAGGACCTGCGGTGACAGTTAATACCGTCCTCACTGTCATCACAGGCCCAGGTGTATGTGTGTCTTACAGGGGTCTCCGTATATATTGGGGAATCTCTGTGTGTAGTGGAGGGGTCTCTGTATTTATTGGAGGGGGGTCTTTATGTATTGGAGGGGGTCTCTGTGTGTATTGCAGGGTCTCTGTGTGTATTGGAGGGGTGTCCGTATGTATTGGAGGTCTCTGTATGTGTTGGAGGGGTCTCCGTATGTATTGGAGGGGTCTTCGTATGTGTTGGGGTGTCTCTGTATGTATTGGTGGGGGTCTCCATGTATATTGGAGGGGTCTCTGTATGTATGGGAGGGGTTCTCTGTATATACTCGAGGGGGTCTCTGTTTGTATTGGAGGGGTCTCTGTATGTACTGGAGGGTCTACGTGTGTATTGGAGGGTCTCCGTATGTATTGAAGGGGTCTTCGTATGTATTGGGGGTCTCTGTATGTATTGGAGAGGGGCTCTGTATGTATTGGAGAGGGTCTCCGCATGTATTGAGGGGTCTCCGCATGTATTGAGGGGTCTCCGCATGTATTGAGGGGTCTTTGTGTGTATTGGAGGGGGTCTCTGTTTGTATTGGAGGTGGTCTCTATATGTATTGGAAGGGTTTCAGTATATATTGGGTGGTGCCTCTGTGTGTATTGGAGGGGTTTCCGTATGTATTGGATGGAGTTTCCGTGTGTATTGGAGGGGTCTCCGTATGTATTGGAGTGAGTCTCTGTATGTATTGTAAGGGGTCCTTGTATGTAACGAACAGGTCTCGATGACTGCATGAGAAAGCGAAAAGGAACTCCTTCACAATCAATAAAATCGTTCAATATTGATAACTTGTAGGAGCAGTATTGATGGAGCCTGCAAGGGTTTTGAGACGATATATTGTCTCAATTATATCAAGCGTCTTGGGGACGCCTAACAATTATCTTCTTTCTTTCTTCCTTTTTTTTTTTTTTTTATCTTTTCAGGACAGGGATTTCCCCTGACACGTTTAGGATACTTCCTTATGTTTGAGTAAGATACAAGGCACATATAGTCCCAGTAAGAAAATCCAGATAACAAATGATAGAGCATAGCAGGTGCACAGGATAAGAAAACCCTCATATCGTTATCTTTGTGTAAACTTTAGATCGAGTTTTCTTATCTGCCTCGTCTCAGCCGTTAACACCAAAATCCGACAAACAAATTTTTGTCTTTTCGGTGAGGTCGTTTGTTAAAGCGGTGCTGTCCAATCCAAAATACCATCGTATTCTTCAGGTGAGATTTGGCAGTTCCGTTGATCGACAACTTGACGTCATCTCCAGCGCTGTTGCCACATGTCACCGTCAAGGAAGGAAGATAAGCTAAGACTTTGGCTTAGACTGTCGTTTCATCTCTGATAAACGTCACAGTTGGTAATCGAGAAAGGAAGATAAGATGATAAGAGGAAATTGATGCAGTTGAAAAAATATACGGCAAAAAGTAAGGACAGCTTTGAACAAGGGAATAATAAT
>NC_134799.1:36315692-36318192 GCF_046742065.1 Oratosquilla oratoria | reverse complement strand
AAGGATAACAAAGTAACCTTAAATATAGGGGTTTTTGTAGATTTAGTTGAGGCCAATATCATAGTGAAGGCATTTCTGTGGTACAGGAATCCAATAGTGTGTTGGACCTCCTCATTTTTTTGGTGAAGTCATTAGTCGATTTTATTTGCGTGAGAGGGGCACTCAAGCCTGAGAAAGTAGAGAACCCAGTGATACTGTAGTTCTTTCAATAGGGAATTTCCAAAATTCAGTACTTCCAAAATTTAAGAATCACTAATGCTAGAAGCAATATGAAACACACACACACACACACACACACACACACACACACACACACACACACACACACACACATATATATATATATATATATATATATATATATATATATATATATATATATACATATACATATATATATATATATATATATTATATATATACATGGACTAAACAATAAACACAAAATTTCCAAGTGCTTACGTATATTTCACATCTTCAGGGAAGAGATAGATGAAAGTGGTACAAAGTAAGCAGTAAAAGACAAGTAGCAATAATATAAACATGAATGGTCACAAAAATAATTTTAGGAGAGGTAACAGAGGTAATTAATTAAGAGAGATCCCTAGAGGAAATGAGCAGTAATGGTCATAGCACGTAATTAAATCGAAAAGTCTTAACACAAATATAGTTTTAGAACGTCACTAGAATTCATGATAAATATGTAAATTACCAACATGCTTACAAATATTACCAATGATGAAACTATATAACTTATATAAGCCACTATTTATGTTAAGATTAACTCCTTCATAATGTTTAATGAGACTGATCTCTGTGCCATTCCTGTCGACATAAACACCATGTGAGGAAGGAGCCTTTATTAGAACGACGTGTCGCTTGTTACAGTTTTTTCAAGTATATAGTTGTAATACACATGACTGAGATTAAACAAGAGAAACGGGGGGGGGACGGGGGGGGGAGGGAGGGAGGGAGGGAGAGAGGAAGGGAGGAGGAAGGTTGTCACTGAATACTAGGAAAGTTTAAGGAGAAGGTGGACTATATGTCTGGGAACAGGAAAGGTTAAGGATAAGATGGAGCAGTTGGCTGGGTGAAGGACATTAGCTCACAACCGAGGAAAAAAAGGAAGAAGGGAGGGAGAGAGGAAGGGAGATAGGGAGGGGGAAAGGGTGTCACTGAATACTAGGAAAGGTTAAAAAGAAGGTAGACCAAATGTCTGGGAACAGGAAAGGCTAAGGATAAGATGGAGCAATTGACTGGGTGGACATTAACTCACAACCGAGGAACAAAAGGAAGAAGAAAATAAAAAAGGTGAGCAATTGTCTACTGAGGGTAGACAACGACCTTGAGAGGAAAAAGGGGATATTGGAGGGAAAGTAGGGATTCCTTAAGATTTTGTTGGTAATAGTTATTAAATGAATTAGGTGGGGGTGAGATATTGAACATGCCCCAGTTTTGTTCAATTGTGTTAGTTCCTTGTATGATGACTGCTTCTACGGACATTGTCGGGGTCACGTACCAGAAAGTCTGGATTCTCCCAGTCCATCGGGTGGTTGTTACTGTTCTTGTGTGCAACACACGCATTGGTGGTAACATCATGGCAATTATCGTATCGGTGTTTTCGTATCCGGGTGATGTTTCCCCATTGTAGGATCTTTCACATCCCGAGCATGGAATCCAATAAACAACGCCTTTATTGTTCTGCGTTTTGCTGACGTTTATTCTCGTCCTTGTGATGTCTTTAATTGACCTACTGGTCTGGCACACTACTTCCAAGATATCTCAGTATCTCACCCTACCTAATTCCTTTAATACCTGTTGCCAACAAAATTTTAAACTATTCCTAGTTGCCCACCAAAACCCTTTTTTTTTTTCTTTCAAGGTCGTTGTTCACCCTCAGTAGACAACTGCTCACCCTTCTTACTTTCTTCTTTTTGTTCCTCGGTTGTGAGTTAATGTCCTTCAACTAGCCAATTACTCCATCTTATCCTTAACCTTTCCTGTTCCCAGACATATGGTCCACCTTCTCCTTAAACTTTCCTAGTATTCAGTGACCCTCCTTCCCCCTCCCCACCTCCCTTACTCTTTCCCTTCCTCTCTCTCTCCCTCCCTCCGTTCCCCCCGTTTCTCTTATTTAGTCTCAGTCATGTGTATTACGACTATGTACTTGAAAAAACTCCAACAAGCGAAACGTCGTACGAATAAAGGCTCCGTTCTCACATGTGGTGTTTATTTCGATAGCCTTGTCGGCAGCTGCCGCTTTCATACATGATATTCCTGTTGACAATTGAATAACGTGATAAAATGGGTGGAGCTTTAGCCCAGTCAGTGCAGTGATTGAAATATTTCACACGAACAAATAATGCATTTGAATCGTGTGTTGTTCTAACACAATACTGGTGTTGTTTAATCTTAGCTGACAGTTCTTTGTCTGTTTGCTCCAGGTAGAACACACACATACACAGAAGACTCTTTTCCCTCTTATACGGGAGGAAGACAA
>NC_134799.1:36293192-36310692 GCF_046742065.1 Oratosquilla oratoria | reverse complement strand
GACTATTTTATTAACCAGAGGAAGAGACTTGAAAGACCATGGGGGTTCTTGGTACATCGAGAGCCCTCCTGAGACTATTTCGCTCTAAGAAAGGGAGACGTCACGGAGTCCAAGAAGTGGAAGGCCCAAGGTCTCGGAGTCCTTCGCCCGAAGTCCAAGAACTGGAAGGTGTTTGATCTGAGGTCTTAGGGTCTCCCTTTTCATCGTCGGCTCTTCTTAAATCAAACGATATCAAACGGGGAAAAGAGATTTTGGCTTTTTCTTCTCCATGGCCGCTTCGATCACTTCGGTTGACGTTTATCGTTCACGCCGGAGGGTTTGCAAGGAAATTGCTTTTGGAAATCTTCCCATTGTTATACGAGGATCCAAGAGGTAGGTCGCAGCATATAATGTTGTGGCTTATGGCGTAACTTCAAACGTTGTAATTTAGAACGTCGTAATTTTAAACGTTGTAACTTTAAACGTTGGAACTTAAAACCACGAAACTTCAAACGTTAAAACTTCAAAAGTTGAGTCTTTAAGAGTTTTAACTCAAAACGTTGGAACTCAAAACGTTATAATCGTATTGTAACTTCAAATTTCGTAACTTAAAACGTCACATCTTCCAACGTTGGAACTTGCGTTGTTCACTTAAAACGTTCTAACCTAGCTTGATCACATTATAACCTCATTACAACATAATTCACTTATGCATATTCAGCAGGACTGCGAGGAAGGACTCATGATGTAAAAATTAGTCTGACGTCAACAACAACATCAATTTTGGGACAAGAATAGCTTCTTGGATTCGTAAGTCTTAGTGGCTGGAAGTTACAACCCATTGGTGACAAATTGGTTGTAAGTCTTCCCCGGATCCAGTCCTGGAAGACCCTGGAAGAGATTGATTCTTCAATCTCTCCTAAGGGTCCTCCTGGGTCCAATAATATAATATTATTGTCCTCCTCTTCTTGTTTGGGTCCCGACTTTGGGTTTGGGAGCCACTCGAAGAGTCTTCAGAAAAATATAATAAACAAAGGAAGGGGTAGGTCGTCGGTCCTGCATTGTACCCTCAAAACTAAATATCTCAACTTTGGCTTTTGATTAATTTATTTTTCGTTGCCATGTATTTCAGACTGGTCCGGTGGTGTATGTCTTTTGTGGATTTTGTTGTGGCTAAAACCAGACGGTTTTGTTCAGTTGATGGACGAACGCGGAAGTAAAATGAGGTTATCGCTGAATAAGATAGCCTATTGTTAGCCAGAACAGAATATACAAAGAACTTCCCCTTCGTGATATTTTTCTATATAGATATATTTTTCGTTTCTGAGTGTTTTTCTATACAGAAAGTGCATAATAATATAATGTATCTGTTGTATAGGAAATGATAAACAGGTGCACGGCAACAAGAGTTATATTTGCATACATAAAGCCCAAGGCTAGAGCAAGACTTATGAACGCGACTACATGTCAGGTTAGCGCTATTTTATTTTCGCGTTATTTCAAATCCCGCGCTGGAAAAACAATGAGAATTTTAGCAACGTAGGTTTTACCACAACGACGGGTAAACCAGCAAACTCTGAAGACTCGTTTCCTTATGGTAGAGAGATGCCTGAGCACCTTAGTCTGGCAAAGCAGCATGAGACGGTGCAAGGTCCCTAAGGAGACTATGGATGCGGTAGCGTTTGTATTGGTGTCTGTATAAGAAATGGTGATGTGATGAATGTGGTGACAGTGGTTGGGGTCAGAGGACGGGAGTGATGAAAGTTGCAGTAAGGTAAGGTTTACTGGTGGTTGGAGTCGTGATTATTGTGATGAGGGTAACTTGATAATGACTAAGGACCTAGGTATTGTTATGAGTGTAATGAAAATGGCCGTGATGTTAGTGATGCTGTTAGTATTGTTATGAGGGGATAGTGGTGATGGGAATAATCGTGTTGGTGATGAGGATTGGTGGTGATATTGAGGTTGGTGCAAATGGTGTGACTCAGCAGTGAAGAGAACAGCAAGTAAGCAACTTCGCAACAAGAAACACTGTTCCCTTCCCCTCTGCCCTCCTCCTCTTTAGTTTCCCCTCGCCTTCCTCCACAGTCTCTCCAACGCAGGCAAACAAAAACAAGATAGTAAATCCTCATAAGACACTTTTCCAACAAGAAAGGAAGAAATTTACATGTTCTTTCAGAAAAAATAATTTTCCCCTTCTCTCGTCTTTTGTTACAGGGTTGCAGAACCCACCTCCCCGACCCCTCCACCTCCACCCTACCCCTTCCTAGTGTCAAGACAATGTGTGGCGTGGGACGGGGGGGGGGGGAGTAGAAGGGGGGGAGGAGGGGGGAAGAAGAAGGATACCAGACTCGAGATTAAGCGGACGGGGGAAGGGGTCGACGCCCCCCTGGTATTTTTCGTCTCTTAAGTCGGGGGAAAAAATGGAAAGATTTTCATGGATCAGATTGTTGAAATAAGTTGTCTGGAAATGAATTTGACTTAAAAATTTAATTAATAGACGAAGTAACTGATCAGGGCATGGAAAGGAAGAAGAGAGAAACAAGAGCCGAGACTCTAGAGGAAGGAAAGAAAGAGAAAGAGAAAGGCAGGAGATAAAGAGAAAGAGAGAGAGGGGTGGTTGTCATACAGGAAAGAGAGGGGGTGCCATGATGGGCGAATGGGATGGATTTATTTAAGGGGAATTTAAGAGGAGGTAATGAAAAAAGGGGAGATGAAGACATCGGTTTTAGAGAAGAGAAAGAGAAGATTAAAGGGGAGGACTAATAGAAGGGATTGGTTGAAAGAACGAGACCCAGTGGATTCGGGACACGAGGAAGGAGTATGAGAAGAGGGACGATGGGAGAGACAGAGGGGACAAAGGAGGGAGTTATGACAAAGGACGGGCTGGGGACGTCAATTGGTTCAGCGAGGGAGTCTACAAAGGACACGTTTCATGGGAGTAAGGGTCATGGGAGTGCCAGAGAGAGAGAGAGGGAGAGAGTTAGAGAGAGAGAGGGAGTGAGAGGGAGAGGGAGATTAGAGCCAAAGTGTAGGTCCGATGAACGTATTGTCTGGAGTGCCTGAGACTGGTGGTGAAGGAAGGTTCTCCTCTCCTGTGTGATGTCTGCCACGAACTCCGGCTAGCGGAAGACATACGCACGGGTAGTTCCTTCCATGTTTCCCACCGCGTGTATGTGCCTGTGTGTGTGTGTGCGTGCGTGTGTGTGTGTGTGTGTGTGTGTGTGTGTGTGTGTGTAAGTGTGAGGTGTGTGTGTTTGTGTCCGCGCGCTCGTGTGTGTGCGTGCGGGTGTGTGTCTGTCTAATATGTAATAATTACGATGCATTGGAATGTTTTAGATATTACTGTATTCACAATATATTGGTTTAAGGTATTTAATATCATAAAGATTTTCATGATTCTCCCTGTGGTAGAGTCGTAAAGCATTCCTTCAGGACTGGGGAATTCGTTCCAGAAATGCAATAATAATGACGACAATAATTATCATTATTGTTATCATTGTTGTTATTGGTTATTGTTGTTATTATTGAGGGTACTTGTCGCTCTTCTTTTTTGGTATAATCATTATCATTACTTTTATTGATGTTGTTTTATAGATGTTTTTGTCGGTTTTGTTGTAGCCATATTAATAATAATGTACTCGTAACTTCATTTTCGATTTGTTTCTCCGAAGTTCCTCTCTCAATAAATAATTTCCTGAAAAAAAATCAGGCCAGCCCTCCATGTTGCTTCTATTGTGTGTGTGTGTGTGTGTGTGTGTGTGTGTGTGTGTGTGTGTGTGTGTGTGTGTGTGTGTGTGTGTGTGTGTTTATGTATATATATATGTACAGTCACGAACAAAATTTTTGGCCCACGCTACAGTTCTTACAGCGTCAATTTTATTTTTGTTGAATACGAAATATATTTCCATATATAGTATTCAGCTTACAGTTAGATATATTTTTTTCAAATATATAAAAAACTGTCAGGCAAAGAACTTGAAATTTGTATCGTGGAAAAATCTGGGTAAGTAAAAATTTTTGCTTGTGACTGCATATGTTCGTGTATGTGTACATGTACATGTTATGTACAACATGGTGGGGGGGAGTGTACACACGCTCAGAGGCACCGTGCCAACTCGGAACCCAGACAGCGACGTCGGCGCG
This sequence comes from Oratosquilla oratoria, assembly GCF_046742065.1. Lineage (NCBI taxonomy): Eukaryota > Metazoa > Arthropoda > Malacostraca > Stomatopoda > Squillidae > Oratosquilla > Oratosquilla oratoria. Next base: position 36,306,567 of record NC_134799.1, on the reverse strand, counting down.
CCGGCCGGGCATCTTTAAGGTGGAGAACCTTCCGTGTGTTGCCGCCCAATTCGTACGCTCACGCCCGCGCACACGCCCGCGCACACGCCCGGGTCCCAGTATCCCCCGCCCCCCTTTCTTTTTTATTTTATTTTTTATTATTTTTTTTCCATGTTAAACTTCCGTGAGCACTAATCTTTTGTACGTCACTTTCATTCGTGTTTCTTTTTTTTCTGTTTTGGTGTAATTTTCCCTAAGAATTTTTTATGGTCGTTCTGAGCAGTTCATAGGGGTTGTCTCCGAGACCGTGATGGCGCCCGAAGCATGGCCAAGACCTGTGTCATATGTTGGTATGTATCACTAGACACCCATTGGCCATATCAGCATAGGACAATTTCGGAGGCCCTGGCACCACCCCTAAGAAGAATCGTTTGGCGTTAGCCATAATAAAATATCTAAAATTTGTCATCTTGTCGGAAGGGGTTGATCGAGGTGATCTTAACCTCGTTGGCCCTCGTCTTCATCTGTAAAGTGAGTTAACTTAGAGAACGGAGTTAACTGAGACGCTTTAATCCTTTCTGCGTGATGTTGCCAGGCATGAGCCAAAAGAAAATCTTCGGAATACGTCATTGCGTTGAAGGAATTGGGTTTAATCTTACAAATATTTTGCTTATTTTACCCATGGTTACTAACCTTGTAGAATCAACATGTTCACGTATTATTCATGTACACAACTATGTAGCCCTGTGTGTGTGTGTGTGTGCGCGCGCATATGCACTTACGTGAAAACGTTTCATAAAGGGAATGCAGAAGTGCGTCCAAATACATGCAATAGACAAAGAGATATTTCGGTGTCATTATGTTGCATATTGAAATATTACTCGTCCTTCCACAAAGAGCGGAGTTGGACAAAAGATGGCTGTTGATGATTATAATAATTGTGACCTTCCGTGTTCATTTCAATGTTTGCACTCTTGAGTATGTGTAGAAATGGGCTTTAGTGTGTCGTGCGTGTATATATGAAACAACGTTATACGTACAGGGCAATGTCAGTATGTTTGCGTCAACATTTCTTGGTGGGTCTGCATAACAACATTAGCGTGTGTACTTAAATGTTAGTGCATGTATAGTCAGTGTTTGCAAGTCTGTGTTAGTGCATACACTTAAACGTCAGTGAGTACTCTTGGATACAAAAGTAATTGGAAGACTTGGATAGAAATATTACTTTATTTCTTTGTACAGTAAATGTGAGTGATTAATAAGCTAGTCAATTAGATCGTACATACGTATATACATATACATATATACATGGAAGACTTGGATAGAATTATTACTTTATTTCTTTGTAATTACAGTAAAAGTGAGTGATTAGTAAGCTAGTCAGTTAGATCATAGTATAGTGAAATGTATTCAATTTGTATATTAAATATGAAATAGATCTGTAGTAATCTTCCTTATTTTGTTTGCTGTAGCAACACTTAAGTCTTGCAACACCCGTGAGAAGGTGCTGTCATCGAAGTTTTTCAAAGAAAATTTCATATTACTGTTCCTCAAATTAAATTTGAATTAAACAGATATTGATTTGGTCTACAAGTATTGTCATTTTTTCTGCGTAGTTACCTTTAAGTTGCTACTCTGCATCCAAAAGTTTGCCTGCTTTGCGTAACATTTCATATAATGGTGCTTATGGCCTCGAGGAAGATTCACGTAGAGAATGTTCCATCGATTAGGCATCTCTTAACTTTGGAAATATCCAATATTCAAAGCACAAATATACTGGAGAAGTGTTTCTAGGATCTGTTATTTTCTAAGTTTTCCCTCCGAATACTTGCGTATATATGACACACAGGAAACCCACAGTCGGAGAAAAAAAAACTTCGAATGAAAGAAGATTCTACATTTCGGCTATCAACTGTGTGTAATTTACAAATGTGCTACTACATTTCTGTTTAGAAATTGTATATATATATATATATATATATATATATATATATATATATATATATATACATATACATGAGTGGAAGAGTGGTGAGATAAACACAGGGAACCGTTAGGGATTTATTCTGACGTTTCTTCCTTACCAGGACTTTTTCAGACTACAAACACCTTCACACAATTTACACCCTATATACCCACCGAAGCTCTCCTTGTTCCGCCATGATGGACCTGACCTCTCGTCCTCTGCTCTGCCTCGCGAAGTATCAGACAGCCCGCCGTTTTTGTTAGCTTAATAAACCCATCGCTGTGGTTGTTGTTTGGATGGGAAGCGATGTAAGCTGCTTCAGTTATTATTATTCTTCTCTTAGAAAGTCCTTTCTGCAGCACCTCTATTTTGTCCCACTCTGGTAAGTGGCCATGAGTATCTACATGAACCACTTGCGAGTTTGATACTCGGTGTACCTTGACGTCATTCCTGTGCTCAATGTCCGCTTTTTAATACCTCTCCTGGTTTCGCCGTAGTAACTCATAGGACAGTTTCCACACGGTATCTTGTAGACGATACTATTTTCTTCTCCGTTGGCCATGACTTTGTTCCGATTCTTAATAATGTCTCCTATTTTTGTTCCGTGCTGATCGCAATCTTGACACCGGCTCTAGTGAGCAACTGTCCCAATCCGCCTGCGTGGCTCGAGTTTGGCACGGGAAAATACCCCCTGCTATCATTTTCACTCAAGTCTCCTCTGTTCCTTATGCTTCTTTCTGCTATCTTTAAAGCCTTTTCTTTAAGTCGGTGCAACAACCCTTCCGGATAACAGTTTGGTGAAAACTTTGTCAAGAACCAGAACAAAGTCGTGGCCAACGGAGAAGAAAATAGTATTGTCTACAAGATACCGTGTGGGAACTGTCCTATGAGTTACTACGGCGAAACCAGGAGAGGTATTAAAAAGCGGACAGTTGAGCACAGGAATGACGTCAAGGCACACCGAGTATCAAACTCGCAAGTGGTTCATGTAGATATTCATAGCCATTTACCAGACTGGGACAAAATAGAGGTGCTGCAGAAAGGACTTCCTAAGAGAAGAAGAAAAATAACTGAAGCAGCTTACATCGCTTCCCATCCAAACAACAACCACCGCGATGGGTTTATTAAGCTAACAAAAACGGCGAGCTGTTTGATACTTCGCGAGGCAGAGCGGAGGAGGACGAGAGGTCAGGTCGATCATGGCGGAACGCGGAGAGCTTCGGCGGGTATATAGGGTGTGAATTGTTTGAAGGTGTATGTACTCTGAAGAAGTCCTGGTAAGGACGAAACGTCAGAATAAATCCCTAACGGTTCCCTGTGTTTATCTCACCACCCTTCCACTCATCTGTCTTACATACTTCAATATATATATATATATATATGATGAAAAGTGAAAACCATCTGTAACTGCATTACCGTACCAGCAGAACTGGACCTTAAGGTTGCACACCGGTATATATATATATTTTTTTTTTCCAAAGGAAAACTTTTCCCCACGCCAAAAACCAGCTTAGTGGAGACTCCTTGACTCGTCTGCAACAGTGCGACACACTCCCAATAGTCTCCAGGTTAATGCCAAACAATTTTATGTACCTGAAGGGTTGGTTTGACTTGGACCATAATGGAGTTTCGATCTCCTGAGCTCAACTTTGGTCCAAAGCTGACTACCCCTCAGCCGGCTGAGATTGTCCAATGCTGACACTGAATAAGAACCCAAAGATCGTCACAGTAATGAATGGTTAATGCTCCATGCAGTTTTCTGATTTCGTTAAACAAGTTAATCTTCAAAACTTCTAATCTTCAAAATGTCTTGTTTATATGCCAAATTTACTGTAAAAGTTTCTCAGTCATCTGAAAGTAATTTTCTAACTTCTTATATTCTCCTTCAAGTTAGCGATGTCAACGGACTATGAGAGCGTGAAACAGTGGAATTACGATTAAGTTGAAGACATTTTTGTTTATATAAAGAGTAGGAAACATATCAAATGACGCTTAAAAAAACAATGTATGTCCATTTCTTCACCGCCTGATATAGAATGTTGTTTCCTCCTACGATAAAGTAATTCTAGCTCTATTCAGGTTCGATGTGTGTAATTCTTGCTTTCCAAGCAGGTATATTTGGGTTTTCAAATTTGTGTGTTTGTATTTGTTAAGGCTTTTATGTGATTTATTTTTCCTGTGTTTGATTTTGTGTTATCTTCCGCAGGGGTCCCGGTTCACGACAACGACCACCTCGACATCTTGGGACGTTGAGTGTCTGCCCACCGCCACGATGCCTTTCACATCTCCGTCAGTAGTTGCCTTCTGCGCTCCCGAGTCTTCTTACCCCCAACAGCCACAATGGTGTTCCTGTGCGGTCAACTCGACCTTGTAGTCGTCGAGGCCGAGCACCTCACAAATTTGGACAGCAATATCCTTAACCCGGATGACAAGAGTGATCCGTACTGTGTCGTTGACTTACACACCGGTGGTTCATTTGTGCGCATAGGCAAGACTTATACCATAAACGATAATCTGAATCCTAAGTGGTACTACAAAGTTTCCCATGAGATTAACCAAGAAGTCGATGGTATTAGGTTCACAGTGAAAGACAAAGACCTCGTTTCGTCTGAGACTATAGGCACCTGCTATTTACCAGTGCAAGCCTTCGACGAAGGGTACGACTTGCTCCCAACCTTACCGCTCGAGAATCACAAAGGGAGATTTGCGGGCACCCTAACCCTCAGCGTCAGGTTCCATAAACGTGAATCCTCGACAGTGACCATCCAGGAACGTGCCTGGACGAAGGCAGGAGAACTCAAAAGCCGTGTGTCAAGAACTCTACCCAAGTTCAAGTACTCAGGAGACTCTAGCGACTCCAAAAGCTCTCTTGGCGAAATGGCTTACCTTCACGGCGTGATCGAGATCGCGGTGGAACGGGCCAAGGAGTTGCCCAACCTCGACTCCTCCATCTTGAGTCTGAACAAAAAAGATGTGTCCGACCCCTACTGCGTCGTCACTCTCGAGGACACCGAGGGCGAGCCATGGAAAGTCGCGACTACGAGCGTCATCGACAATAACCTCAACCCGTTCTGGGACGAGACCTTCCGCGTGGATGTATGCCACGAAGTGAGCAGCATCACTTTCATGGTTCGAGACAAGGACTTCCTCTCCTCCGAGATGATCGGTTCGCGCACCTTCCCCGCCGACGTTCTCCTCGGAGGCAACGGGATATCAGGAACCTTCGACCTGTACAGGGACAGCAAGGGCAAGAAAGCGGGACAGATTACAATCGACGTCAAGTTCTACACAAAGCATCTCATTTCGCTGTCCCCTGAGGTGCCTGAGTGCCTCTTCCCCCTCCGAGAGAACAACCGGGTGTCTCTCTACCAGGACGCCCACTGCCCTACTCTCCCCGTGCCCGCTCTAGCCCCGGACGGCTCCCAGTACTACCCGCAGTCCTTATGGCGGGACATCTACCACACCATCACTGGGGCCAAGAAGTTCATCTACATCGTAGGCTGGAGCGTCAGCACCAAGATCGCTCTGCTCAGAAACGACGGTGAGGACTCGAGGCCCCTGGGAGAGCTTCTGAGGCAGAAGTCCTTCGAGGGCGTTCGCGTCCTACTGCTTCTCTGGGATGAGTTGACCTCGAACGACTTGAAGAAGCACGGCACGATGAGCACCGAGGACGAGGAGACTATGAACTTTTTCAAGGGGACGCCTGTGACAGTGATTCTGGCACCACGTAACCGGCACAGCAAGGACATGTTCTCCACGAAGATGCACTTCACGATGCTCTGTTACACCCACCACCAGAAGTGCGTCATTGCAGACGAACCCATCGAGGAGTTCCCCAACAAACGGAAGGTGGTGGCCTACGTTGGCGGCCTGGACCTGACGGGGGGTCGTTACGACAACCCCAACCATGACCTCTTTAGGACACTGACGAAGGAGCACCTCAATGACTTCCGAAACCGAATGTTGCCGGGTATCACGAGTGCCATTGGACCTCGCGAGCCGTGGCACGACATCCACAGTAGAGTAGAGGGTCCCGCCGCTCTCGATGTCTACAAGAACTTCGAGGAGCGCTGGAAGAAACAGGCCACGGACAACATACCGTCTCTCCTATACCTGCCGCACGTGGAGGACCTCCTCCTGGACTACGGTGTCGCGACACCAGATCGATGGAGCGTCCAGATGTTCCGATCGATTAATACGGACTCCGCCGTCTTCGATCAGCAGTGCGGAAAGCACCTCAAGCAAAAGAAGGGACGTGCCTTCGACAACAGTCTCCATAGGGCCTACATTCATCAGATCCGCCGCGCTCAGCACTTTATCTACATTGAGAACCAGTACTTCATGGGTAGCAGCCACATGTGGAAGGACTGCCGGGATGCCAAAGCAGGCAACCTGATCCCACTGGAGATTGCAGCCAAGATCTGTGAGAAAATCCACAGTGGCGAGCGGTTTTCTGCCTATATTGTTATCCCCATGTTCCCGGAGGGCAAACCCAGCGATAAGGTAACACAGGAGATCCTCCACTGGCAGCACCGAACAATGGAGATGATGTATGCTCGAATAGCCAAAGCCCTAGAGGATGTGGGTAGTAGTGCTCACCCACTTGAGTACCTCATGTTCTTCTGCCTGGGCCGGAGGGAGACCGAAGACATGGTACCTCAGGAGCTGCTTTTGCCCAAACCGGACGACCAGTACGCCGTGAACGCTCGTAACAACCGCCGCCTCATGATCTACGTCCACTCCAAGATGGCCATTTTCGACGACGAATACATCATTATCGGGTCGGCCAACATCAACGACAGATCCATGAGCGGTAACCGCGACACAGAGATCGCGGTCGGCTGCTTCCAGCCTTACTTCATGGTGGGCAACAGCGAGGCGCTCCCCTTGGGCACGGTGGCCATGTTCCGGAGGTCTTTGTGGGCCGAGCACTTGGCGCACCTTTCCCCGGCCTTCCATGATCCATCATCCATTGAGTGTATGCAGGAAGTCCGTGCTCTGGCTGAGGAAGCCTGGTTGGCGTTCATGGCTGATGAACACTGCCGGACACCTCGGCATCTGCTCATGTATCCCGTTGTCGTCCACAGCGACGGCACCGTGCATGCCCGGGCCGACTGCCCCAACTTCCCTGACACCAACGCCAGTATTGTCGGGGCGCGGTCCAAGGTGTTCCCTCGAAGTCTGACTACGTAGTCGTTTCTTCGGTAGCTGGCTTAGCTCGTCCGACCGACTGACCGACCGACGTAACTCTCACCGATCTACCGACTGATCAACATCCCTCGTCATTAGAAAGAACTAAAAAAAAAAAAAAGAGAATTCTTGAGTCGTAAAATGGACAGCCCAGTCCCTGTCCTTCATAGAGGAAAATATTTAGATTACATCTCACTTCATAACATAATTTCATTGGAAAGAATTAAGAAGAAAAGTGATACGGGCACTTCAAGACTCGAAATAACCCAGCCCTCGTTCTTCGTAGCCGAAAATCTTCGAACTACATTTCACCTCATAATAGCTTCACATCGGCACCAGATTCATATTCATCCAATGGTCCCGACTCCCCTTTGACTGCTATATATATATATACAAAATGCTGCTCCAGCAAAGCCCAAGAAAAGAAGCCACAAGATTAATTAATTTCCGATTATCAAGAAACTGAATAGATCTGTTGCTTCTTGGAAGAGCACCACGACCCTCAAGTTCCCTAAGCGTTCTTCTTGTCACTTGACAACGTGCCGGTCTTGAATATATGAGTCAAGGAAAAGGAAAGGACACGTGATGTGTTTATTGTTGTGAGCCGGGTTCTCAGTTGCTCAGGGTCGTTCGAACATCGGGAGCAACCCAGGGTGGCCATTCATCCTCAGTCAGAGATACCAACCGGTCTTGTAAGCGTGTGAGCGACATTCCACCATCATGGGACGTCGCTTTGAGTCGGCAGATTTCTGACAGAAGGGATGATCATCTCTGTGCAGTCGAAGGGTCTTCGAAAAACCTGGGTGACTTGGGAACCGGCCTTGCGTATGCCCAGCAGAAACCTTCACATCTGGGTAGTGAATATTCAGGAAAATCGGTGCACACACACTTCATATTTCAGGTGATGTATTACCACATGATACAGACTTACGACGATGCTGATTAGTAAAGTGCCAATGTAAGACAATTGCATTTTAATGGAAAACAAACTTAAGAATGTTCTGAGGAATATTCATATATTTTTTAATCATCTGATTAAGGCGTAAGGGAGAGGTAAAGAAAAAAAATATCTGCGGGTATTTTAGTGAAAATGGGAGGATTTTTTTTGGGACATTCCCGATCTGGAAAGACGAAAGAAAATTGTAAAGTCAAATTTTTAGCTCAAAGGACATTTGCACAATAATTCGGGCATAATGATTAGCGTAATGCATTTTTCAGTCGTCAGAGAAATCCACTTTAGTTTTGATTTGTTGGTTTTTGGCTAGTTGATAGATTAAGTATTGCAGCTGTAGCAGGGAGAGGGACCCGTCCCCTTAGCAGCTCGGTCCTCAGCTGTATCCCCAATGTGACACGATCAAATAGATGTTGGTGGGTGTATTAATTTACCTTCAACAACTCCAAAGTGATCTACTTTACTGATTTTTTAAAGACTAACGCCAGCAGATTTCTTTAGAAAGTATCTGCTTAAGTATCATGATGTAAGTATTTTACCGACTTTTTGGTGACATCCCTTCGGCCCAGAGTCACACAGCATTTCTCTTGTGTTTGGAGATTCATCTCCACCCAGAAAAGAATACTGGTGTGTTTTTTTAACATCTATTTTCCCACCGTTAAGCTACCCTCCTTAAATCTCGCCACTGGCTTGCCGTCAACGAAATCATTCCCCCCCCCCCCTTCAGACCGGGGCATCTTCTTTGTTGAACGAAGTCGTTTGGCGCTAGCCTGGGCAAAATCTTTAAAGTGTGCCTTTGTGTTGTTCTTCAGAATTGGAAGAAGGGTCTGTGTTGGCTGGCTCAGACCTTGTGATTGCTCATATTGTACCAAGACAGGAGTGATCAGTTGCAGTTCCACAGTTGTTAGTTGTCCGCTGTCATATTTCAGCCTCGGAAAGAAACAGGAGTCCTTTGCTTCATGCTGGCTACTCCTCTTCTTCCTCCTCTTCCTTTCTCTTCTTCTTCCTCCTCTTCCTTTCTCCTCTTCTTCCTCCTCTTCCTTTCTCTTCTTCTTCCTCCTCTTCCTTTCTCTTCTTCCTTCTCTTCCTTTTCCTCTTCCTCTTTCCTCTCTCCTACAATCATCCTTTTACTCCTCTTCCTCCTCCTCTTCCTTGTTCTTCTTCCTTCTCTTCCTTTTCCTCTTTCCTCTCTCCTAAAATCATCCTTTTACTTCTCTTCCTCCTCCTCCTTTTCCTCCTTCATTCCTTTTCAGTCACTTTCCTCATTTTCCTCGTTCCCCCCATCATCCTTCTTCTTTCTCCTCCTCTTCATTCTCCTCCTTTTCCTCCATCTTGGTCTTCGTCCTTCTCATCTTATTCCTCTTCCTGCTCTTCCTCCCCTCCTCCTTCCTCCTCTTCCTCCTTTTCCTCTTCTTCCACTTTCTCCCCTGTCTCGTCCTCCATCTCCTCATCTTCTTCCTCCTCCTCTTCCTTTTCTTCCTCCTCCTCTTCCTCCTTTCGTGAAATGTAAATATTCTCTAATTTGAATTCAGAGGGAAACTAGTTCAACCCAACAACCTCTCAAGAATGCTAAGCGTGAAGGGACCTGGCTGTGATGGCTGACAGTGCACACGCAAATACGAGCAAATACACACACACACAAACACAACGCACGTACGCACGCACGCACACATAATAAGTGAATAAGGATGTTGTTGACCGTAAGTGCACTCAGGCTCGCACGTACACGCGGTAGGGGTTCTGACACAGACACATCGACGTGCGCAAACGGGCTAAGGCTCTCTCTCTCTCTCTCTCTGTCTCTCTCTCTCTCTATATATATATATATATATATATATATATATATATATATATATATATAACATACACGAGAAAATACAGAACGCACGCACACACACATAATAATAAGGGACTAAGGATGTATGTGTATATATATATAATATATATATATATATATATATATATATATATATATATATATATATACACACATACATCTGTGTGCGTATGTGTTTTGTTACAAAAACGCAGACATGCTAATAATAGAATAATTGCTTTTGTAGAACAGATACTTTTTTCACGCGGAAGTTGATGGCAGTTGTTTCGCAATCCTTTTTCGGGTCAAAGCACAAAAAAAAAGGTCTGTTCTGTTCCAGAATTATCTGTTGACACAGATTTGCAATGGGACCGACATAATAACGAGATCAGGCCCACGTTGACATAATTATCTCGGACCTGATCTGTTTTTTCTCTGACGTGTCTGCCTAATCCAGTGACACACGGACAGAACACCACTCGAACTTTTAACCAGTCATTTGTTGACCTGGTCTCACCTACTTCAACTACCCCCCCCTTCCACTACCACCACCTGCTGTCAGTGTTGCTCTTGTTGTACCTACCTGCGCATACGTTCAGAGAGAGGGTAAAATTCCCGGTCACTATCGAAGTATAGTCACTATTGTCACGATCAGTAGTTTCCGATCCTTTTCTGGCCAGGACATCTCGCCACGAAATCTCTTCTTTACGAAGAGACATTTTCCGGTTGAACAATGACAGCGAACTGCTTTCGACAGTTGTATTCATTGACGTTATTGACGGAAGACTCTTCGACGACGACACTGACGTCATCGTTAACGACCACGACATTGAAAGCGAACTGAACTGTTAGTATTTGGATCTTCGTCTTGTAGTATATGGGCTGCGGTACAAAGGGATAGATGTCCCGAACAAGGAAGAACGTAGGGTACCCGACTGTTATGCATCCGATACCACGCGATTTCTCCCTTCGTGTTCATCATTTCAACGACTTTCAAATCTTAAAACCAATTGTATACCCAAGTGTTGTGCTGCTTTGAGTTTTCTTGACAAACAGTAGCGGTCACATGGTCAACCAATATGTTCCCAACATTTTATTGATTTGATTACAGCTTTCTCTGGTTTAATTTTAAGTATGTTTTGTACTCAGTGATTAAGAGTATTTTAGTTTTTTAGTTTCATTGATTTTTTGTTCGGAGTATTTTTAGAACTTAGGTATTGTAGTGTCGGGGTTATTGATTTTGGTTTGTTATTAAATTTAATCTTTAGTTTTAAGAAGAGTTGTGATGTGTGGGCACCTTAATCTAACTTTTTTTTTTCGACTGAATTTTGGAATTTGTTGGCGCTGAAATATTATTTTTGTGGATATGAACAGATTTTGATTAAAATAAAAACATAAATTTTTTTGATTGATTTCTTCAATAACCCTTACTCTTTTCTACCTTTTGTAAGTTTTATTTGATTTTGCTTACTTTTTTTTACGATAATGTTAATAGAAAAAAATTGACCACTCCTTTCTGAAGGATACCCGTTTGGGTAAAAAACAATCTGATATTAACACAACGTTTTTAATGAAATATACAATTCAGATGATATAGCAAAGTTAATCCGTAGAACACATACGTATATATACATACATAACACCAAGAGACTCGGTTTGTTTATTACTGACGACTTAAATTTTGTCTACGTCTTGCTTATCAAATAATTAGCATGCAAGGTGTTTAGAAACATGTTTCCTCGAATGCACACACACATATATACAGTATATGTATATATATATATATATATATATACATCGTATATGCTAAGAGTCTGATATAAAGAAGTATGTCATAATATTGTACAAAAAAAAAAAAAAAAAAGACACCGCCACATGATCTTCGTGTCCATTGGGTCACTCTTCTGCTACAGCTGCACTTCTTCCTTATCCTTCTCCTCCACCTCCTCTTCGTACGCCATGAGATGTTATTGTTCATCAAGAAAAGCTAACCATTTATTCTTCGAACCTATCCGACTGCTGCATGCTGAAAGCCACTTTGGTGCCGCCTTCGTATCGTCGGTGAAAAGAGGACTGGAAGAAAGAAAACAGAGTAATTTAGCATTAAAAAGCTCGGCTGTTAGGAGACTCAAGACCTTAAACCATGATGCATTGGTATGATGACGCAAATGTCTTGTTTGTGTTTATGCTCAGTGTGTCGTATTACATGGCCTTTTCCGTGTTGTTGCTATGCTGTGATAGAGACACCGAGTCTTCGGTCAACATTGTAACTTGTAGTCTCCTCGGGTCAACTGGCCTCCTCTTCTTCCTCCTCTTCTTCCTCTTCCTCCCTCCCCTCCCCGCTTTCAATGACATGTCCCTTCTCCCTTCCCCTCCCACCATATTCATTTTAGTAGTTATGTCCTTGTCTTAATGAGATAAGGGACTGTAGTTGTAACCTCGTCTTATTCCAACAGTCCTGCCCAGCAAGTACCAAAGTCAACAGCTGACCAAGTAGTAGTATAGTCACCCCTCAAAAAACGCCAAACGTTTTCTCTTATTTTCTTAGCCTAGGTCTTCAGGTCTGACAGTTTCCGCTTGGAATAGTTCTGTGAAGTGCTTCATATGTATATTATAAACTATTTTTTACGATAGTATACATGGTTACACTTTATCATAGTTCGGGACGTTGTTGATAGTCACCGATGGATGCCTAGTCCGAGATGACGGTGTACGACGCTCTGACGCATGCGCGGCACGGAACTTCGTGACGTCACACGTCATTTTTTAAAAAAGGTGAATGGACCAAAAATTAGGCATGCGGCCAATTGAAAGGAAGAGTTCTGTTTGTCCGGATGTGGCCCCCTCCCCCTCTCCACCCGACCCCTTCCCGACTTCCAAGCGACAACGCCCTGGGTAGTCTGTAGTTTTTAATAAGAGAATATAACATTTTTATACATTTAACCTAGGCGGTTCATTTAGTGTTGATAAGTACGTAGAAGATTTCTAAGGTATTTAACCCCCTTTCTTGTAACTCAGTCCAGTTAAGTTAATAGATCACACGTAACCCCCACCCCCCTTCTGGAGGACATCGTCAAAATGCTCGACAAGTGCGAGACACTGTTCCGAACCTTGTTCCGGTGACCTGCTCTTGTTACTACAACGAGTGAGCCCACAACAAAGAGTAAGCCTGGCCTTCATCTTGGAGAGCTTCCGTGTCCCTTCGTTATCGACGGAGTGCCACGGAGATGAATGAAATAGCCTTGGGGGCAGCCAGATGTGTCACCCGGTACGAAAGGGGAGATCGGGGGGATCCTGTTCTGAAGGAAGTTAAACTTGTTAAGCCTGTGAACGGGGGGGTTGCTTAGTTAAACGAGAAGATTATAACCTCGGCTGAGCAGTGGGCCAACCGTGTTCGTAGAGGGAGGGGGTGTTGCTGTTAGCAGTTCCTGCAGAAGCTTCTGGTAAACGCCCAATTGTTCTCTGGGCGATC
>NC_134799.1:36285692-36288192 GCF_046742065.1 Oratosquilla oratoria | reverse complement strand
GTGTGTGTATATATATATATGTATATATATATATATACACACACACACTTTTACCTCCGTCTTTCCGTAACTACTGGTTTACTTCTGTTTACTGTTCCCTTCTATGGTTTTGTATTTCTTCTTTCCCTTTGAACTTTCTTTTCACGAATGTCTTAAGTATGTCTTTCACCATATCTTCCTGTAAGAAATAAGTAATATTTCTTTATGAGGTGAATTAAACAGAGGTATTTTTTTTCTTGTCTTCCCAAATAATATTACACTTGCCTTGTCAATTTATGCCAAGGGACTTCCAACTGGGATCCTCAATTTTCTTCCTCAGCCACCTCTGCACCGACGTCACGACTTCTTTTTAGTCCAATGATCTTTACTGTTACAACTAAGTGCCTCCCCTAAGGCGTGACTTTACTCCCGTGAACCAATAAATTTTTCTCCTCCACCCTTTCTCCAATCAGAAAGACTGTTACAACGTCTTAAATAATACCGCTTACATGAGAAATCACGATGTCGATGCATGACTGGCTTAGTTTACATATTGCCCCATCAGCATTAAAATCTGGTCCGTAGCGGTTTATAAACTCTAGACAAGGAGCGAGATTATGCAACTCCTTCGCAGTTATTGTTTACCAAACATCTTGCACACACACACACACACACACACACACACACACACACACACACACACACACACACACACACACACACACACACATACACTCACACACATACACATACATACACGCACACACACACACACACGCCCGCACACACACACATACACATACACACATACATACACGCACACACACTTACACACACACGCGCGCGCGCACACACACTACGCACACACACACGCATAGACACTACGCACACACAAACACATAGACACACACATACACACACACACATACACACAGACACACACATACACACACATACACAAACACACACACAAACACATATATACACACACACACACAAATAAACGCACATACATACACAGACACACACACACACACACACACACACACACACACACACACACACACACACACACACACACACACACACACACACCAACAACACACTACGCATAAACATACACACACACACACACACACACACACACACACACACACACACACACACACACACACACACACACACACACACACACACACACAAATAAACACACACACACACACACACACACACACACACACACACACACACACACACACACACACACACACACACACACACACACACACACACACACACACACACACACACACACACACACACGTAGACTTACCTATCAAACTTTATCGTGAATTTGCTCGCGAACTTGCCATCCCGATCTGTTCAATTATCAACGCCTCACTTAAGCAGAGCAAATGTCCCACAGATTGGAAGACAGGCTTCATTACTTCCATCCCCAAATCTTCCAACCCCCAATCCCTTAGTGATCTTATACCCATTACTATCACTCCCATCCCTACTCTTATTCGTGGTGATTTTGTCTTCGAGTGGGCATACTCCAAAGTAAGTAAATTCATTGATACCCAGCAGTTTGGTAACGTGAAAACATCCTCCACCACTCCCTATCTTATCAGCTTCCTTGACTTTATCTATAAAAATCTGGAGCAGCGCAAGACTTCACTTGCAGTAGTGTTCATTGATTTCAAGAAAGCCTTCGATCTTGTAGATCATACCACTATCATCACCAAAGCCATCCACCTAGGCCTCCCCACGTTCTTGGTGGCTTGGCTGTCTGACTTCCTGACGGACCGCTGTCAAGCTGTCAGATATCAGGGACACGTCTCTGCAGTCCAGCATCTCTCCTGTGGGGTACCTCAGGGAACAAGAATGGGGCCACTGTGTTTCCTGATACTCATCAACGATGCCCTGGTAGATACACCGCACAGGTGGAAATATGTTGATGACTGCACGGTGGGGATCCCTGTGTCCAACACTGACCTGAATTACCAGCCACTGCAGGACACACTGGACAAACTACACACATGGACAGTGCACAACAAAGTCTCCATCAACCACAAGAAGACTGTGGTAATGCATTTCCACACCTCCAACCACGTTATCCCCCCTCCCCTGCTGACAATTGATGGCCTCCCCCTGCAAGTGGTCCAGTCTACTAAGCTGCTGGGGATTACCATCGACAGCAAGTTGACCTGGAAGGAGAACACCACCAACACCATCAGGGCAGCCTCCTACAAGCTGTATATGCTGCGTCGACTGAGTTCATTAGGGGCGCAGGCTGAAGATCTCAAGACCATCTACACTTCCTTCATTTTGCCCAAGTTGATGTACGCATCCCCCTCTTGGTTCTCCTCTCTCACTATGACGCAGCAGCGTCAGCTTGAGAAAGTGCAGAAAAGAGCCTGTCGCACAATCCTTGGCAAAGATTACACCACCTACCAGCACGCTCTCACCACACTGGGACTACCCACCCTTGCTGACCGCTATCTTCAGAGTTTGAGGT
>NC_134799.1:36273192-36280692 GCF_046742065.1 Oratosquilla oratoria | reverse complement strand
TTTCCTGAAGAGGGCTACAGCTGATAGCCGAAATATAGGATTCTTCTTTATTCGAAGTTTATTTTCTCCAACTGTGGGCTTCCTGTGTGTCATTTACAAATGTGCTACTACTACATTTCTGGTTAGAAATATCTATCTATCTATCTATCTATCTATCTATCTATCTATATATATATATATATATATATATATATATATATATATATATATATATATATACGTGCCCATATGTCCACAGCTTACAAGGAAGATGCGAAGGTTCTGAACAGAATTATTCATCGGAAAATAAAACCCAAAAATGAGAATGACAAAGTTCGTCTCTCCATATATTACCGCAACCAAAAAACAGCTACACTTTTAATTAGAAATTATTCTTCTCCCCGCCCCGAAAGTACCGCTTGCACCAACGTAGCATACAAATTTTCCTGGACCCTAGAGGCCTAGAGGACTGTTCGCCTCTCGAACTAGAACGACATTGTCGAGAAGCATATAAATATATATATATATATATAGATAGATAGATAGATAGATAGATAGATAGATAGATATTTCTTGGCAAATTAATGTTAAGAGCGGTTGGACAAAAAATACCACCAACTGTACTTCCTTGACCCAACCATATCAAGGTCATGTAACCTGAGTCCCTCCACTTTCCCCATCCCCTTTTCTATACCCCTCACTACCTCATTTATACCTGTACTCTAACTTCTTGTAACCATTCTGGTGAAGAGGACTACAGATAGTAGTCGAAATATACAGTTTTCCTGTACTTCCGATATTATTTCTCCGATAGTGGGTTGATAGTGAACATATATATATATATATATATATATATATATATATATATATATATATATATATATATTTATGTGCGTGTGTATGTGTGTGTGTGTTTGTGTGCATGTGTGTGTGTATAAATATATACATGCATATGAATATGTATATGCAATAATAACACTAGAAACGAAATGATTTTCCGTAATGCAAGAGAAACCGCCTGGAAAGATAAACTAACAAAAACAGAATACTTTTCTTTAATACTACTGTGAGTAGCACAGATAAGGGCATTAAGCACCCAATATATAAAACTGATTAGGAGTTGAGGAGTTTGCGTATGCATGGGATAGAGGAAAGTCTATTTTTGGAGGTCAAAAGTTCTTGCGTAAGTAGTAGAGCATGTGTGAGGAATATGAGAACGTGAATTGTCTGATGTGAAAGCGAGACTGCTTCTGGATTTATTGACGTCATCATAACTGCTCGATGTGTATATGTTGTTGCTTACAGGTAACACTGCATTTGTAGCTAATTCTGTGGAGAGACTGTATCGGTTGAATGAGTTGTTTGAAAAGGTGAGAGGAGAAAGGTAAGAGAAATTATAATTTAGCTAAAATGAGATGTAGTACAAGGCGTGTTGGTAGTGGGTTTGAAAAGTTAAGAGTCTAAAGAAAATGTAGAGTTTTAAGTGGATTGCATGTGTCAGTGAATAATGTAAGTGAAGGTGAATTATAGAACAATGGAGAAAAATAAATGTTTAAAGAATTAATAATTTTATGAGAAACGGGTGGTGCATGGATTGAATACAAGGAAGTTCTATGTGAGAATAATTGTTTCAACGGTTCTTCATAGAGCAGAGGCCTGGAATTTGAAGTAGACAGAAAGGAATGACCTAAACGTGCTTCAAATGAGGTGTTTGAGAAGTATTGATATGTGTTACAAAGATGGATAGAGTGGGAAATGTGGAAGTGAGGTTGAAAACAGGAATAGAAGGAAAGCTGTCAAATAGGGTAGATGAAGTGGTATTGAGATGGTTTGGGTACATTGAAAGAATGAGTGAAGTAACAATAACGAAAGTAGAAACTAGATGAAATGAACTCGAGAGGAAAAAAAAAATAGATGGATGGAGGGGGTAACAAGGGCAATGGAAAAAAATAAATGTCAAGCTAGGTGGAGAGAGTGTATGTAAATGGATGAAAAATTGTACTTTGTTTTACTGAATACAGGAAAGCCATCTTACAAGCCTTCTCTCCACAGTTTGAATAAATGACAATTCCTATTGGGTTTCGAACCCTAGACCATGTGGCCACGAGGCTAGGGTAGAAACACTTTGCTGTCACAGACTTGAAAAAAAGGAGATGGTTGGAGCTTTGCTCCTATCTCACCAACATCAACTCGAACAACAATGATCGTACGTATTTTATTTCATCAACTCCATTAAATCCACCTAACAAGTACTGTAGACCTGTTTCGACTGTTTAAAAAAATAAATTTGTGGATTCGAATCCCGCACTTCTCTCCAATTCCCAGCTGTGACTACTACCTGCCCCAACAGTCCCTAATGCACATAATAGGGCAAAGGTGACGGCTTCGGTCACAACTACTCAGCGCTTCCTGCCAAGCTTTCGAGTCCCAGTGGTAGAGGTAGCTCACCCATATATATATATATATATAGATATATATATATATAAATATATATACATATATATACATATATCTATACATATTCACACACCCACACACATATATATATACATACATATATATATATATATGTAAATATATACAAATATATACAGTATATACATATATCTATATTTTCAACCACATTCATTTTAACGGTGATGGCATGGAATTAAAGTGAAAATTAATGTGGTTGAAAAGATGAAAATCTGTACACTGGTGGCCATTCAGTGTGTGTAATATATATACTATACATATATACATATATATATATATATATATATATATATATATATGTATATATACATATATATATGTATATATGTATGAAGGTGGAAAAAGAAGTCACGGGTCTAGTTCCGAGTTCCTGGGTTTATTCCTGACCGGTTTCGCTCTATGCTTCTTCAGAGGAATGTGACTCTGGAGTGAAGCTGGCGGTATACATAGTCTGAGTAAGACCGCGTTCCCTCCTTTTAGGTGGGTTACGTTTGGTTGTACAATGGTTTTTAATACAATGAACAATAGTGATAATAAAGTATACAATAGATTGTTGTGATGTTATTGTAAAACAGCTCCGGTGTGTGTGGAATGTTGATCGAGGGTGTAACATTGTAAGTGAAGCGAGTGGTGTAAAAATGTGGGAATCCTAAAAAGTGTCATAAGATAACTTATAGTATTAAATAATATAAAGATAAATATCCAGATAAATAAAATGAAATAAAATGAAAATAAAAATATAAATATAAATATAAATAAATAAATAAAAATGTGCTTATTTAAAGTGACATGACATCTCACCGCATATCGTTGTGTGACAAAATGTTATCAAAAATACATACATATACAACAATGAATAAATAAATAAATGCCAAAGAAATATATAGTAAAAATAATAAAAATAAAAATAATAATAATAATAAAAATATTTTTATTTTTATTTTTATTTTTATTATTATTATTATTTTTATTTTTATTTTTATTATTTTTACTATATATTTCTTTGGCATTTATTTATTTATTCATTGTTGTATATGTATGTATTTTTTGATAACATTCTGTCACACAACGATATGCGGTGAGATGTCATGTCACTTTAAATAAGCACATTTTTATTTATTTATTTATATTTATATTTATATTTTTATTTTCATTTTATTTCATTTTATTTATCTGGATATTTATCTTTATATTATTTAATACTATAAGTTATCTTATGACACTTTTTAGGATTCCCACATTTTTACACCACTCGCTTCACTTACAATGTTACACCCTCGATCAACATTCCACACACACCGGAGCTGTTTTACAATAACATCACAACAATCTATTGTATACTTTATTATCACTATTGTTCATTGTATTAAAAACCATTGTACAACCAAACGTAACCGTGACTTCTTTTTCCACCTTCATCAACTTGTCACAATGTACCAACATATATATATATATATATATATATATATTATATTATATATACATATATATATACATATATATATATATAATATATACATATATATATATATATATCATATATACATATATATATATACATATATATATATATATATATATATATATATATATACCTACATATATTTATCTTTTCAATCACATTAATTTTAACTGTGATGGCATTGAATTAAGGTGAAAATTAATGTGGTTGAAAAGATGATAATATGTACACTAGCGACCATTCAATGTGTGTAATATATATACATAACACAAACAATAACACCCCTTTCCATAATTCACAAGAAAGTTGCTACTTCCACGTACGCAGCGCTACGGATCACGGCTACATAAAATTGACCTCTTCCCCAATGTTCGGCCAATGTACGGCCTGTATATAAACCCATGTACCCACCAACCATTGTAACTCCCTCCCTGAGGAAGACCGAGTAAGGTCTATTGGAGATTTAAAAAAGAGAAAACCGTACCAAATGTCTTTTGGACACCTCAACTATTTTGAACCAGCACGGGAACTTGTTGCACGAGAGAAACTAAAGCTTCAATATAAACTCAATAACGTCATTGTGGCTGTAGACTTCTTGAAATCATATATATATATATATATATATATATATATATATATATATATATAGGTATATATAGAAATATATATAAAAATATATATATATATATATATATATATAATATGGTGTGTGTGTGTGTGTGTGTGTGTGTGTGTGTGTGTGTGTGTGTGTGTGTGTGTGTGTGTGTGTGTGTGTGTGTGTGTGTGTGTGTGTGCTTTCCTCCTGCCTGTTGTGGTTTTTGAGCCTTCTTACCGTGCTACTTGCAAGGTCTACTTGTTTTTGGTGATTTCCCTCCGAGCTGATCTGTCATTGACTAGAGTTTCCCAAGAGTTGGAGGTGGCGTCAAAACTTAACGCTTTGAAATCTCTCATGCTACAAATCCTAAAAGCTCGGTAAGATATGGTTGAGATACGTTGATGATATTTTCACTTTTTGGGAAAGAAGTTGGGGCCCCTTTGATAATTTTTCTAAACTGAACCAGTTAGCTCCCACTATTAGATTTAAGGTTGAAAGGGAAGAAGAAGGTAAGATTCTTTCTTTAAGCTATTTTAGTTATGAGGAATGGGAAAATACTTTCTTTCACTGTTCATAGGAAAAATATACCCATTCAGGCAGTTATTTTAATTTTTTTAGTCAACATCCAGACAACGTCGAAAGAAGTGTAGCTACGGGATTTTTTCTCCGAGCTTTTAGGATTTGCAGCCCCCAATTTTTAGATCAAGATTTAGATTCCATCAGGTCCCAACTTATTACAGTAGCTTACCTTACTTGGTTCCTGGATAGCCCTCAGCCAAACCAGAACTTGTTTTTTTTAATCCCCCCCTCACAATTCACAATACTGCTAAACATTTCATCCATAAAAGTTCCCTTATTGTTCTCTGTTCCGATTCATTTAACCACGTGACCAAATTTCCTCCCAAGGATAAGTTACATTTAGTTTACAACTACTCGAGCACCATAAATAAAAAAGGAGTTAATGTCCGTCAAAGTCTGAAAGGAGAACATAATCCAGGTGTTTATTTGGCCCCATGTAAGGATTGCAATTTAGTATACATTGGTCAAACAGGGAGAGACTTAGGGATAAGATTGTACGTACACAAACGTTATATCATATACGGACAAGAGAGTCTGTTTAATCACTGTCCTCGACTGGGACAAATCTGATCTCATATATAAATCTGGTTATGGGTTCAGGAGGAAGATGGTGGAATTCACATTAATAGAATATATTCATAATATGAACATTTCAAAGGGGCATTGGTCTCTGGAAATGTTTCTACTTTTTTCTTCTGCTCCGACTGTGGTTATAGTTTTGATTTACAAGTGTGCTACTATATTTTTCATCAGTTTTGTATGTATACATAGATACATACATAAACACACACACACACACACACACACACACACACACACACATATATATATATATATATATATACACTCGTATATTCTGTTAAAAACAACAGCAAAACAATTATTAATTAACTTTTTTCCGTGAGCTCTCAAGCTTGCGAAAAGTAGATTTCTGGTAGGGGGAGAGGGAGTATATATATATATATATATATATATATATATATATATATATATATATATATATATATATATATATATACATATATACAGAATGAATAAACTGGCTCTCAAGCTTTCGAAAAGTAGATTTCTGTTAGGGGGAGAGGGAGTACATGGATTTATACATATATAATATATATATACGTATATATATATATATATATATATATATATATATATATATATATATATATATATGCATACATATATATATATATATATATATAAATGTATATATATACACATATATATATGTATATATATATATATATATATATACATACAGAATGAATAAGTTGGCACCTAGATGACAGAACTGGAGCACGAAATCGATGTTACCTCAGCCTAAAAGAAATGTTTAAAAAATGTCAATATCAAGAACAACAAAACTTGTATTATACACTCAATAGTGATACCAGTCATGTCGTAAAGCTGTAAGACATAAATTATGACCTTACGAAAACTATGAGGAATGAATGTTCACGAAAATAAAATTCAACGGAGAATTGTACGACCCGTTTATGACAGCCAAAGGTAGGTATTGAGAACAAGACAGCTGGGAAATACGAGAGCAAACAAAGCAACACCATATAATTTTTTTTTTAAAGTTAAAAGGATTGAAACGGGTGGGTCATGTTGCAAGGATGCAAGAAGATAGATGGCCGAAGAAAATGCTCCGCAGTGGACAAGGACGACGTTCATTTGGACAATCTAGAAAAGACTGAAGATGTGCCGATGAAGATGTGCAGATATGGAACCAAGAGAATGGAAGGAAGTGACACAGGACAGACAGACATGGCGAGACGTTTCAAAAGCGATTATAAATCACCCGGAGACCAGCGGGGTAAGAGCAAATATCTAAAACAGTAACGTACTGATCCTGGCTTGGTTAAAAACACCCGTGAGCGAGTTTGGCTGAAGGCGTGTTCGTAAGCGAGCTTGGAACTGTGAAGTGTATATAAACGGCGCTGCTCAAGTGGATGGGGTTACTTCACGAGCAAGATGTGGTGGATGAGGTAAGACAATTATTGAAACGTGCGTTAATTTATTGTTATTTTCTTATTCTTTCTTACAACGTAGCAATCCATTTGATTATAATTTCCTGGTTTATTCCACATAAGCTATTTATGACGAAACGGTTAGGATATTCCTAATTCTACATATATAATGTTAACTTCTATAGCAGCGTTTCTTTGCAAACAATACATCTTTCTAATATATAACTGGTTTAATCACAATTTATGTTTTCATTTCAATTCTATTTTCCTGTAATGAAATACAATCTTGTGGGTTTTAAGGAACATACGACACGAGGCGCTCAGCTTCAGAAGACTATGCGTTCTCATCGCAGCATATCTTGTCACTCTCCCTGCAGCTTGACTGTATTTGTTTTGTGGCTCGTGAGTGGAGAATGTTCCTTAGACGCTTATTG
>NC_134799.1:36258192-36263192 GCF_046742065.1 Oratosquilla oratoria | reverse complement strand
GAGGACGACTTCGTCGACATGGTCCATCGATGCAACGCCGTCGGGGTCAGGTCAGTCTCAGGTCACGGGTCACGGGGGGAGGAGGGCGAGAGATCCCAGGCTCCAGGGTTGACGGGGAGATACAGTGACGAAAGGAGGGGGGGGGGAGTAGGGTGGTGGTGGTGGTGGTGAGTTCGGGGTGGATACGTGAGAGGGGGGGGGGTATTTGTTAACAGAATATGCTTTTCACTGAGAACTGCATTTTGATACAAGGAAAATGTCGATTGAAACTTGATGCTCCTAGGTTTCCTTCCTCCTTTTTCTTCCTTTTTTTCCTCCAAATTTACCTAGTTTTTTCATCTCCTTTCCTCATTCTATTTCTTCCTTTCTTCTCCTTCTTCTTTTTCTTCCTACTCTGACTTTCTTTCACCCCCTTTCTTACTCTTTTTTTTCTCTCTTCCTTATTTTCCTCCGCTTCCCTTCTCTTTACTTTATTCCTCTTCTTTCTCATTTCTATTTCTGTACTGTCATTTCTTTTCTTTCGTTTCTTTCTCTTCCTTTGATTCTTGCTCTTATATCCTTTTCTCCTCTTTTCTTTCTCGCTTTTTTTTTCTCTCTTTTTCCTCCTCAAATTCCTCTATACCTTCTTCTTGGTCTTCATCTCTGTCTTCTTGCTCTTCCCCTCCTTATCCCTCGTCTTCTTATTCTTCCACTTTTCCTCTTCCTCTATTCCTCCTCTTCTTATTCTTCCTCTCTTCCTCTTCGCCTATTCCTCCTCCTCCTCCTGCCATCACATTTGATCCTCACTTGTTCCACTTCCTCCTGACCCTCTGCGAAGCCCTCTTATTTCCTCCACCTCGTCTTTTTCCTCCTCCTCCTTGTACTTCTGCACTATGGAGTCCTTCCTCACCTCCTGTTGTCCCTTTCCTTTCCCACCTTCCCCTTCCTTCGACTCCTTTTACCTCCTACCTCTCCTCTTGTTCCCGACCTCATCACCCCAGTGCGCGGGTGGCGTAATCGGAAGCGTGTTGATCAGGCACTCACCTAGTTGTGGGTTCGAATCCCGGACTCCTCTCCGATTCCCGTCAGTGACCGTTACCTGCCCCAACAGTTCCTAAATGGCGCACGGGCCAGTGATGACGGCTTTGACCGCAGCTTCACGCCTCCTGGCGTAGACTCCTCACCACCTCTCCTTCCTCTGCCCGTGGCGCCCAGTCGTCACCACTGAAGATTTCTGGCTTTGCAGGATCGTGGTGGACGCTGTGATCAACCACATGGCCGCCCTGGGACGCATGGGAGGCGGGTCGGGAGGGTCCGGGTTTGACGCCGACAGCCGCGATTTCCCAGCCGTTCCCTACAACGCTGAAGACTTCACGCCGCGCAGGCTTTGTCCATCCGGAGATGGTGAGTGATATCTGTGTGTGTGTTGTGTGTGTGTGTGTGTGTGTGTGTGTGTGTGTGTGTGTGTGTGTGTGTGTGTGTGTGTGTGTGTGTGTGTGTGTGTGTGTGTGTGTGTGTGTGTGTGTGTGTGTGTGTGTGTGTGTGTGTGTGTGTGTGTGTGTGTGTGTGTGTGTGTGTGTGTGTGTGTGTGCCTGTGTGTGTATATTTACCTAATTGTAGTATACAGGAGAGGAACAACGCTTGTTGGGTCCCATCTCTCGCTCTCCAATTTATTGTACCTCGCCTCAAATTCACGCACAATTCCAATTTAATCTATATCTATGATTTCCAAGTATCATTTTCAGATTTTGAATTATGTATTGATCCAGCTTGGGCTATTCCAAGTATTTATGCATCTATATGGAAGACTGTATGTATTGCGAAAAACAAAGCGTACGCGATAAGATTTTACGAATACTACATTTATGACTGATACACATATATAACTAGAATTGAAACCGAACCTTACTTGCATAAGTAAATACAGATATGCGGGCCACAAACCCGTCTCTAGGACGATCTTTTGAACATGCGAACGGAGGAGGAACATTAGTAGAGGGTCTTCGCCATTGCTACTGAAGAGGAATAATGAGGGGAACAGAGATACGAAATGAGCCCTTTCACTACCAAAGAGATACCAGGCATCTAAATAAAATCACCTAGGGTTGGACATAATAGATTAGCAAGCACCTCTCGAGACAGAGGGAATTAATCAAGATAGGTTAAGTTAACCTTGATATACCGAAGAGATACTACAATAAAATCGTTTGCCGTTAGCCAGAATAAAATTATTATTATTATTATTATTATTATTATTATTATTATTATTATTATTATTATTATTATTATTATTATTATTATTATTATTATTATTATTATTATTATTATTATTATTGTTATTATTATTATTATTATTATTGTCATTATTATTGATTATTATTAATTTTTTATTATTATTATTATTATTATTATTATTATTATTATTATTATTACTATTATTATTATTATTATTATTATTATTATTATTATTATTATTATTATTATTATTATTATTATTATTATTGTCATTATTATTGATTATTATTAATTATTATCAATTATTATTAATTATTATTATTATTATTATTATTATTATTATTATTATTATTATTATTATTATTATTATTATTATTATTATTATTATTATTATTATCATTATTATCATTATTATCATTATTATCATTATTATCATTATTATCATTATTATCATTATTATTATCATTATTATCATTATTATCATTATTATCATTATTATCATTACTATCATCATTATCAATCATTATTATCATTATTATCATTATTATCATTATTATCATTATTATCATTGTTATCGTTGTTATTATTATT
This sequence comes from Oratosquilla oratoria, assembly GCF_046742065.1. Taxonomy (NCBI): domain Eukaryota; kingdom Metazoa; phylum Arthropoda; class Malacostraca; order Stomatopoda; family Squillidae; genus Oratosquilla; species Oratosquilla oratoria. Next base: position 36,260,387 of record NC_134799.1, on the reverse strand, counting down.
ATTATTATTATTATTATTATTATTATCATTATTATTATTATTATTATTATTATTATTATTATTATTATTATTATTATTATTATTATTATTATTATTATTACTATTATTATTATCATTATTATTATTATCATTATTATTATTATTATTATTATTATTATTATTATTATCATTATTATTATTACTATTATTATTATCATCATTATTATTATTATTATTATTATTACTATCATTCATAAAGAAAACAGACAACCTTAATCAGTTCTCCTGCTAGCTGGTGGCAGAACCAGCCCCGTGTTCACAGAACGCGAACAAAAATGCCACATTTCTTCCGAAAAGATATCTATGGTAATGCCCAGTCACCGCTGTCGGTTACTAAAAGTCTGTGGGTTTGAGGTAAGAGAAACCCGAGACAACAACGAGTGACTCAAACTTTGTTCCTAACCAGGTAACATACACGATTACCAAAACACTCAAGAGGTCAGGAACTGTTACTTGCTGGGCCTCACCGATCTCTACGGGGCCAGCGGGCACGTCCGGAAGACCGTTGCCGCATACTTGAACCAACTCATTGACATCGGGGTTATGGGTTTCCGGGTGGATGCGGCGAAGCATATGTGGCCAGAGGTGAGGGCTTCCTTCCCTCCATTTCAATTCGTTTTATCTTTATTCATCTTTATGTTTTCTTATGTTCTTAAGTGTATCTATGTGTTTATACATCTACGACATGTGTCATTGACTTATTAGGTTGGTTTATGTTTATCTATTATTCATTGCCTTATCTTGTATTTATTAATCAACTAATTAATCAATCTATTTATTCATCTGTTTATCATTTATTGATTTTCATTGTACTTACCAACTTATTTAGATATTTTTCTATGCATTTATTCATTATTTTATCAACTCATTTATTTGTTATTTATTTGTTTGTTTGTTCATTACAACCTTTCTTACTACGTCGGATCTCACCTTCCTTCCTACTCGACCAACAGGACCTGAGGGCCATTCAGGGACTGACTAAGGACCTGAACCCTGATCAAGGGTTCCCCACGGGGACGAGGCCCTACTTCTTCTTCGAAGTCATCGACATGGGTAACGAGCCCATCACAGCGGACCAGTACTTCGATCTTGGTAAGGATGCATTGTCTGTCTTTAAGAAATTTCGAGAAAGTAGATTGGGGGAGGGGAGGGGGGCTGGCGAGGTATTCCGCATCGTTCGTCGGGTGACCTAAGGTCATGGAGACGTCATGAGAAGGTTATGCAGTGTTTGTCTTCCCTGAACGCGACATACTGCCTTAGTGTACCCGATATTTTTTTTTTTTTTTTTTTTTTTTTACTTTCTCCATCTTCAGTCTCGCACCCTATTCTCGCCCAATCTCCTAACACGTAAGACTTTTATAATGGTGTCTTTCCACCTGTGTCTCAGTCTTCCGCTTCTCTTCCGCTCATCCACGTCCATGGTTCTCCCCTTGCATACGAAGTCACCCTCTCTTCGCATCACATGCTCGTACCACCGCGACCTCTTCTTTTGTACCTTCTTCGACACCTCGACTACCTCTACTGTTTTTCGTGTGATTTCATTCCTTTTCTTGTCCCTTTTAGTCATCTCACACATCCTCTGTAGCATTTTCGTTTCTGCCGTTTCCTTTTGGTCTTTCTTGCACATTCTTCAGAGGCCGTGTCTCAATTCTATATGTGTTCACTGGTCTAATAGCGCTTTTATGTATTTCCTTTTTCAATTCTAAGCTTATTCTTCTGTCACATAACACACCCGGTGTTTTCTTATAGTCATATATTTTGAACATTGACAATTAATGTCTTTACTAACTATTTAACTTTTTAATCTAACTTATTGACTTCATGTATGTAATCACTAGTTGTTGTTGTTGTTGTCGTTCCCTAGACTGTCTGTCCGAGCAGTCCCGTCTCCCCAAGGAAGGCCACAGCCGAGACTGGGTTTTCCCACAAATCCTTTATAGAGTGTATGTTGTGTTGTTTGCGTGCATGATTGTGTATAATGCAGTGATCACTAGTCCTCGATATTAGTAACATCACAGCCATTATACGAGAAATGGTTAATCTCTCGGTACTGAAGGCGCCTTAAGCTCGAAGCGACAAACTCCCTCCCATTTTCCTCCAATGCCCTTCGATTATAATCTTACGGTACTTAGTACTCTTCTCCCGGGACGCACGCA
>NC_134799.1:36240692-36255692 GCF_046742065.1 Oratosquilla oratoria | reverse complement strand
CTCTCTTTTTTTCTCTCCCTCTAACTCGCTTCTTCCTTTGTCGATCAGGTCAAGTTCCGGAACAAGGTGGCCGGAACTCCCGTCCAGCATTGGTACCGGGCGGGCGAATGCGTCGCCTTTTCTCGAAGGGAGACCGGCTTCTTCGCCATGTGCAGAACGGGCACCCTAGACATCCTCCTCCAGACAGGTAAGTGCGTGACGCAACATATGATGTCACTCACACAACAGGCATGTGACGTCACCCACCAATTATGTGACGTCACAAAGTACGCACGTATGACGTCACCCAAAAACATTTGTGACGTCATATTTCTTTTTTAGTCTCACATTAGCCGCTTCACGATGATGACGCTCTATAGAGATTTTGTTTTGGCTAAAGCCAGACTGTTTTATTCACCTGAGAGCCAGACTCCACATTGAAGGAACTGGCTGGCAGAGGGCACTCTTACAAGCGAATAAAATCGTCTGACGAGAACCAGAAGTGTACCAAAAGATTCTCTGCTCACAGAAAACCTAGAGAGAGATTTAACTTTGATTTAACATAATTACTCTCTTTTCCATGAACAAGTTTCCGAACTTTCCCCACAGTCACTCATGACTTCCTCCTTCTCCAGGCCTCCCGAAGGGCTCCTATTGCGACCTCATCAGCCGCTGCCTACGTCAGGTCACGGTCAAGGACGACGGGACGGCGCAGATCGTCATCGACGGTGACGGGAGCAAAGAACCTCTCCTCGCCTTCTGCGTCGGATGTAACCAAGAGGACCACGACCTCGATGTCATTAAGCGTAAGAAGCCCAGAGGTACTCTGTAGTACTAGTGCCTCTCCTCTTCCTCTTTCTCCTCCTCCTCCTCCTCCTTCTTTTTCTCTTCCACTTTCTCCTCCTCACCCCCCTCCTTTTCCTTCTCCTGTTTTCCCTCCCTCCTCCTTATCCTCACCCTCGTCCTTCTCCTCCCTTTTCTCTTTCTTCTCGTCTCCATCTCGCCCATTTCCATCTCCTCCTTATCCTCCTCCTACCCCTGCTCTTTCTCCTTCTCTTCTTCCTTCTCTTCTTCTTCCTCTTTCTTTTCCTACTCGTCTTCCTCCTCCTCAATCTTCTCCACTTTCCCCTCTTCCTTCTCCTTCTGTCCACCTCCCCATCCTCCCCCCGTCCACTAATAAATATACCACTCACCTTTACCCCCATGCAAAGGGGGTTGCCGAAGCAGAGCATGACCTGATTTCGCGAGAAAAAAGGGGACTCCCAAGTTCCCTGCTTCGTCCCATTTAGCCTTCTTCAAATTGCTTGGGAGCACGTTGACAATATTCTTATCCCCACCACAGGATTATGAGAAAGACGTGGATGTCCTAAGACTAATACAGGAAATTTAATGAGAATAACAGAAACAATGGAAAGATAGCTTTAAAAAGTGGATACGGGAGACTTGGTTTCAAACGGTAAATGTTGCGTGGGTCTGATGAGGAGCACCATTATAGTACAGTGTATATTGGTTACATATAACTAAAGAGCCAGTACACACACACACACACACACACACACACACACACACACACACACACACACACACACACACACACACACACACACACACACACACACACACACACACACACACACACACACCTATATATATATATATATGTATATACAGTATATATACATACATACATACATACACACACACACACACACACACACACACATATATATATATAATATATATATATATATGTATATGTATGTATATATTTTGGTAGGAGGCCATGTTGTATACATGATTTCAAGAAATCTACAGCGACAATGGCGTTGTTGAGTTTATATTGGAGCTTTAATTTCTCTCGTGCAACAAGTTTTTGTGGTGGTTCCAAATAGCTGAGAAGGTGTCCAAAAGACATTGGGTGCGGTTTTCTCTTTTTTAATTCTCCTATACGTATTTCGACCTTAATCGGTCATCCTCAGGGAGGGAGTAACAATAGTTGGTGATTACAATGTTTAAATACAGGCCGTACATTGGCCGAACACTGGGAGAGGTCATTTCATGTAGCCGTGATCCGTAGCGCTGCGTACGTGGAAGTAGCAACTTCCTTGTGGATTGTGGAAAGGGGTGTTATTGTTTGTGTTATGTGCGTCTACTGCTTGGGAGTGTGGTTGTGGGCATGAGTTGTATGTTAATGGAAGGTTTCTCGATGTATATGTTCACTGCTTCGGCCATCTTAAGGCGAAGGGGGTCGTGGGCTTTGTAGATTATTTTAGTGTTTTCGTTTAGTGTTTGTCTGGTGATGGTGGTTTTGTGTTCTTTTGTCATATGTGTTTTGATGGCGCCATTCTGGAGGTGGTATGAGAGTCTTTTGGAGAGGGTCATAGAAGTCATGCCAATGTATGAGGAGGTGCGGTGCTGACAATCACCGACAGGGCAATCAAACTTATACACGACGTTGACTTCTTGTAGAGGAGGGTTGGGGGGCTGGCTGTTGTTCTTAATAACCAGGGTGTGTGTTTTGGAGGTTTTGTAGTATACGATTAGGCGTATCTTAGTTTCTGGGTTGTTGGGTCGAATGTTACGTGTGATAATATTTTGAAGTGTTCTTTCGTCTTCTTTGTAGCCGGTGTTCATATGTCCTTTGTAGTACAGGTCCAGTGTTGGTATATTGGTGTTTGTGGGTGTTGGTTGGCCGGTAAAGGAGTTCATCTTGTTTTTGATAATGGATTCGATGGAGTGTTGTGGATAGCCGTTGTTGACAAGTAGTGTTGTTATACGTTGGAGTTCGTTGTTCGTGGTTTTCCATGTACTGCTGTGGGAGAAGGCTCGGTTCACTAGTGATCGGATCACGCTTTGTTTGTAGCGTTCTGGGCATTCGCTACTGCCGTTAAGACAGAAACCAAGGTTAGTGTCTTTGACATAGACTTCAGTCGTGAATCGATCTGAGGCTGTGCCTACTAGTATATCTAAGAATGGGAGGGTGCCATCGTTGCGTTGGTGTTCATAGGTGTAATTGAGGGTTGAATGTTTCTTGAATGTGTGTGAGAGTTGAGTTACAGATTGGGAATCTTTTGCGCTAATGAAAATGTCGTCAACATACCGGGCGTAGATACAGGGCTGCATGTCAGGATGGTCGTTGAAGACTTTCTCTTCGATGGATCCCATATAGAAGTTGGCGAAGAGTGGTCCAAGGGGGGATCCCATTGCCACGCCGTCTACCTGTATGCGCATTTTCCCATCTGGACCGTAGAAGGGAGCTTCCATCGTGCAGATTTCAAGGAGTTCTCGGAGGATTGCTTCAGGGACGGCGAGGGGTGTTGAGTTGGGCTTGTGGTAGATGCTCTGGCAGATGAGGTCAATAGTCTCTTTTACTGGCACATTTGTGAACAGATTCTCAACATCTAATGAGGCTATGACCCCTACTGGTTGGGAGGATTCAAGGATGGTGAGGAATTCCTGCGACGATTTTAGGCTGTAGGAGGTTGGGATGTATGGGGTTATTAAGGAGTTAAGGCGTTTGGCAAGTTTGTAGGTAACTGTAGGTGTTTGGCTGATGATAGGGCGGAGGGGGTTTCCAGGCTTGTGCGTTTTAACATTCCCAAAGGCATATCCAAGTTTGTGGTCTCCTTCGACTAGGGGAAGTTTGGTGGTGCCTGCTGTTATGTTGTTTTTTCTGATGATCTTGTTGAGTTTCTTTCTCAGATCCAGGGTGGGGTTAGTTGTGATGATTTTGAACTTGTTGGTGTCATCTAGTATGGTTTTCATCTTTCCGACGTATTCTTCCTTGTCAAGTAGGACGTAGATGGAAGATTTATCTGCCCTACGTATGACGATATTATCCTGCTCTTTCAGTTCCTTGGCTGCTTTCCGAAGAGGGGATGTGAGTAGGGAGGTATTGTGGTGTCCTCTTCGTTTATTGACTTCAGCACATATTTCAGATGTTAGATTGGGGTTTGTAGTAATCTTTTTCTCTTTTTCTAGTTGGTGTATATTGTCTAGGAGCAGTTCCATTTCGATTTTCTTGTGGAGGTGGTAGGGCTTGGACATGTAGTGGCAGTTGAGTCCAAGGTTAAGGAATTCAACTTGCTCTTTTGTAAGCTCAGCGCTGCTGAGGTTTATGAATTGATCCTTAGATCTCGGGATGGAGACAGGGCCGCCGTATAAGTTGGCAAGTTTGCGGCCGACCCTTCTTCTGGCTTCTAGAATATGTCTATCAGACATATTTAGGAGTGCTGTTTCGATGGAGGTTTTGATGTCTTGTTGGATGTCATCGGTGTTGTTCCATTTTGAACAGGTATTATGATACTCTGCTCGCAGTTGCTGGAGTAGCGATTCCTTCGCCTGCAGTTCCTCCTTCAAGTAGGATAGCCTATCTTGAGGGTTGATTCTCCGGCTGCTGGCCTGGCGACGATATGTGAATTTTGGTAGGAGGCCATGTTGTATACATGATTTCAAGAAATCTACAGCGACAATGGCGTTGTTGAGTTTATATTGGAGCTTTAATTTCTCTCGTGCAACAAGTTTTTGTGGTGGTTCCAAATAGCTGAGAAGGTGTCCAAAAGACATTGGGTGCGGTTTTCTCTTTTTTAATTCTCCTATACGTATTTCGACCTTAATCGGTCATCCTCAGGGAGGGAGTAACAATAGTTGGTGATTACAATGTTTAAATACAGGCCGTACATTGGCCGAACACTGGGAGAGGTCATTTCATGTAGCCGTGATCCGTAGCGCTGCGTACGTGGAAGTAGCAACTTCCTTGTGGATTGTGGAAAGGGGTGTTATTGTTTGTGTTATGTGCGTCTACTGCTTGGGAGTGTGGTTGTGGGCATGAGTTGTATGTTAATGGAAGGTTTCTCGATGTATATGTTCACTGCTTCGGCCATCTTATTATTTTAGTGTTTTCGTTTAGTGTTTGTCTGATGATGGTGGTTTTGTGTTCTTTTGTCATATGTATTTTGATGGCGCCATTCTGGAGGTGGTATCCACAACACTCCATCGAATCCATTATCAAAAACAAGATGAACTCCTTTACCGGCCAACCAACACCCACAAACACCAATATACCAACACTGGACCTGTACTACAAAGGACATATGAACACCGGCTACAAAGAAGACGAAAGAACACTTCAAAATATTATCACACGTAACATTCAACCCAACAACCCTGACACTAAGATACGCCTAATCGTATACTACAAAACCTCCAAAACACACACCCTGGTTATTAAGAACAACAGCCAGCCCCCCAACCCTCCTCTACAAGAAGTCAACGTCGTGTATAAGTTTGATTGCCCTGTCGGTGATTGTCAGCACCGCACCTCCTCATACATTGGCATGACTTCTATGACCCTCTCCAAAAGACTCTCATACCACCTCCAGAATGGCGCCATCAAAACACATATGACAAAAGAACACAAAACCACCATCACCAGACAAACACTAAACGAAAACACTAAAATAATCTACAAAGCCCACGACCCCCTTCGCCTTAAGATGGCCGAAGCAGTGAACATATACATCGAGAAACCTTCCATTAACATACAACTCATGCCCACAACCACACTCCCAAGCAGTAGACGCACATAACACAAACAATAACACCCCTTTCCACAATCCACAAGGAAGTTGCTACTTCCACGTACGCAGCGCTACGGATCACGGCTACATGAAATGACCTCTCCCAGTGTTCGGCCAATTGTAATCACCAACTATTGTTACTCCCTCCCTGAGGATGACCGATTAAGGTCGAAATACGTATAGGAGAATTAAAAAAGAGAAAACCGCACCCAATGTCTTTTGGACACCTTCTCAGCTATTTGGAACCACCACAAAAACTTGTTGCACGAGAGAAATTAAAGCTCCAATATAAACTCAACAACGCCATTGTCGCTGTAGATTTCTTGAAATCATGTATATATATATATATATATATATATATATATATATACAGTGTACAAACGAATGGATCGTAAGGGTACTAGAAAATACTTATGCGAAAGATACTGCTATAATTCGGCTACATAAAGATACAGAAAAGATCAAGATCGAGAAAGGAGTACGGCAAGGCGATACAATTTCACCCAAATTATTTACAGCTTGCTTGGAAAATATTTTTAGAAGATTTAGTTGGGAAGAGAAAGGTTTGAATATTAATGGCGAATATTTGAACCACCTAAGATTTGCGGATGACATTATTCTTATTTCAGAAAGAGCAGAAGACTTGCAAAATATGTTGAGTGATCTGAACAGGGAAAGTATCAAAGTAGGTTTAAAAATGAATAAGAGTAAAACCAAAGTAATGTTCAACACGAGAGTTCAAAGTAAAGAGATTATAATTCATGGTGAGAGTCTTGAAGGAGTCGAAGAGTATAATTATTTAGGGCAGATGGTGAAAAATTACCCAAGATCACGATAATGAAATAAAATAAAAAGACGTATTACAACTGGTTGGAAAGTGCTTGGTAAGTATAAAAAATTCCTGAAAGCCTCTCTACCTTTATGTTTGAAACGTAAATTTTATAATGAATGCATTCTGCCAGCAATAACCTACGGGTGTGAGACTAGGAAACTGACGAAGGCGATGGAAACAAAACCAATGACTACACAGAGGAGAATGGGGGAGATTAATGATGGGAATAACGTTGAGAGACTGAAAGAGAGCAAGTTGGGTAAGAGAGCAAACTAGAATGAAAGATATTGTGGAGGCGGTAAAAGAGAGGAAATGGAATTGGACAGGTTAGTGCGAATGACTGATGAGCGATGGAGCAAGTGCGTTACAGAGTGGACGCCACGTTATGGGAAGCGTGGAAGAGGAAGACCAGACAGAACGTGGAGACGAGATAGAGAAGTTTGCAGGAGTGACGTAGTAGAGGATGGCGCGATCGTGTGATTCATGGAATGCTACGAGGGAGGCCTGTGTTCAGCAGTGGACTCAGGATGGCTGATTTGATTATATATATAGATATATATATATATATGTATATATATATATATATGTATATATATATGTATATATATATATATATATATATATATATATATGTTGGTACATTGTGACAAGTTGATGAAGGTGGAAAAAGAAGTCACGGGTCTAGTTCTGAGTTCCTGAGTTTATTCCTGACCGCTTTCGCTCTATGCTTCTTCTGAAGAAGCATAGAGCGAAACCGGTCAGGAATAAACTCAGGAACTCGGAACTAGACCCATGACTTCTTTTTCCACCTTCATCATATATATATATATATATATATATATATATATATATATATATATACATATACATATCCTGTGTCATATATATATATATATATATATATATATATGTATATATATATATATATCTGCATATATATATGTATGTATATATATACATATACATGTATATATTCATATATATCTGTGTGTTGATATATATATATATATATATATATATATATATATATATATATATATATGACAAGAGAAAAGACAAATGTATGGCAAGAGTGGTATAGGTAAATTCCAGGAAGGAGCAGAAGTATTTTATTCTCTAACGTTTCGACAGTGTCTTCTTCAGAGAGATAATAGTACAGGCAAATTGGAATACATTGTCTATATACTAAGCGGGTCATCTCACAGGTCGCCTTGGGATAGAGTCCGCCGTTTGTGCCCCCTCGATGATTAATCTTGCTGTTGTGTGTGCCAAATTTAATAACTTTTTAGTCAAGAATTACCGATGGAACGAAAAGGACGTCGACAAAGGCTTCAAACAAGGAATAATTGCATGCTACCAAGCACTAGCGGAAGGAGAAGAATGTGGCATACCCAGGAGATTTAGAGAGGCATTAATAAGATTACAAGAACGCACAGACCTTGTCATAACACAAGCTGACAAGGGTGGTGGAATAGTGATTATGAAGAAAACAGACTATAATGAAAAAATGCAGGAGCTTCTAGATGACAGAAATACGTACAAGAATGTAGAAATAGGTTACGCAAGTAGGAAAGCGGAGGAGTTCAAGAAAGAAGCAAGGAAGATTTTATCCAGCTCAGCTAGAGGAGATAAACTACTATACCTACTCGAAGAAGCCCCAAAAACACCAAGGATGAGAGGGATTCCCAAAGTACACAAACCAGGAATCCCGATGAGACCCATTACCTCAGGAATAGGAAGTGCACCTCATCGACTCGCAAAACATCTAGCAAAACCGCTATCTGCAGCAATAGGCACAATCAGCAGCGCACATTTACACAACTCCACTGATTTAATTAATAGATTGAAACACTTAGATTTAAACAAAAAGAAGATGGCTAGCTATGATGTAAAAGCTTTATTCACAAACGTAGAGATTGAAGGAGCAATGGAAGCAGTAACGAAGGTGCTAAATCAAGTAAAAGACAGTGATTTACCGGTTAAAAAAAACAGACTTTGTGAAATTAATTTCATTATGTGTAAAATTCAACTGCTTCACTTTTAACAACCATGAATATATACAATTCCGAGGCTTAGCTATGGGATCTCCTCTCAGTGCCATTATGGCAAACCTTTACATGGAGTCACTTGAAGTAGATAAATACATACATATCATGGGAAGAGGAGCATCCTGGTTTCGCTACGTAGACGACGTATTAGTTATAGTACCAGAAAATACTAATTTGGATAACAAACTTCGTAGGCTCAATAGTGTAAATAAGTACATAAAATTCACAATGAAAAAAGAGATAAACAAGAAACTGCCATTTTTAGACACGATAATTTATCGTATTAACGGAAGTGCCAAATTTTCAGTATATAGGAAACCAACAAACAAAGAAGATTTTATTAATTACTTATCACGACACGACACAAGAACGAAATCTGGCATAATAATTGGCTTTTTCCTTAGAGCATTTAGAATTTGTAGCGAAGAATTTTTACACGACGAATGTAAACACATTACAGAGACGTTCAACCGCCTAAAATATCCACCGGGTCTCATACAAAAACTGAAAAATAAAGCCAAACAAATATGGAGAAAAAAAAAACACAGTTACAGAAGAACAGAGGAAAGAAAAATATTTTTTAGTGGTTCCTTACTCCTCGAGAGGCGAATTAATTTCCAAATTTCTAGCGAGAATAGGGATGGATGTCGTACACTCCTCAGGACAGAAAACACGGGACATTTTATCCAGTAAACAACACACGGAAGAAAAAAATGAAAAGAGCGTGGTTTATAAGATTCCATGTGGTGGATGTGATGGAGTTTATTTTGGAGAAACTTCAAGAGGAATAACAAAAAGATTATACGAACACAAGAATGACATGCGACACCACAGGACATCTAATTCGGTAGTAGTACACGCTACACAACACGGACATATGCCTAATTGGAGCAACACCAAAATCCTACACACCGGTATGAAAAAGACGACAAGAAAAACTATTGAAGCTGCATATATTAATACTTTTAAATCAACCAATCATAGAGAAGGATTTGTAAATTTGGCACACACAACAGCAAGATTAATCATCGAGGGGGCACAAACGGCGGACTCTATCCCAAGGCGACCTGTGAGATGACCCGCTTAGTATATAGACAATGTATTCCAATTTGCCTGTACTATTATCTCTCTGAAGAAGACTCTGTCGAAACGTTAGAGAATAAAATACTTCTGCTCCTTCCTGGAATTTACCTATACCACTCTTGCCATACATATATATATATATATATATATATATATATGTTTTGGGCAAAGTCTTTCTCGTAAACAATTCCTATTAAATGCTAAAGCACAAGTGGCGTCAATGATTTTAAGAGAACATTTCTCTAACTCTCTGTATTTCCTTTTCTCTTCATATTTCAAACTCTGAAGGAAATAGTAAAAGGCTTCAGAATGTTGATTCATTTTACCGACAGCTGTTTCAACCATTACAAATGGTCATCTTCAGGGTAATACAATACATCAATACAAACATTGGTATATAAGGCCGAGTGAAAACGGAAGGGAGAGGTCACTCGTAAGGTGGGAATCTGTCTACCCTACCGAGACGGACAGGGTAACTGGGAGAGCTTCCCGATGTGGAATTACGTCCCGGAAGTCTGGACACAATCCCCATGTGGGTTTTTGTCCCGTGGTGACGGTCTGTATTTTCTATTGGAGGGGAGGACATAATCAGATGAAATCTGTACATTTAAGATAGGCTTTTGTAAAGCGATGCTCACTGCCTCAGCTACAACTAAACTTCCATAATTGTTATCATGGTGGATGATTGTTGTATCCCTTATGAGATCTACTAGGGGCGGCTTTTTATCGTGGGCATCGACAAAATGTTGGTGGATGGCTCCGTTGTTACGGTGAGCCTGCAGTCGTCTTCTTAAGGTCGTGAGGGTATGGCCGACGTAGCTAACATCGAGGGGCTTGCATGCCCCTTCAGAACATTTAAATTTATATACTACGCCGGTTTTAAGTTCCTTTGGACACTCGGGGACGGTGCTGCTTTTCATAACAAGGGAGGCAATCAGGTTGGGATGGCTAAAGACTTTCAGTGAGACTCTTTCGTAGGGCTCCTGAGGTGAAACACCTCTAGAGATAATCCCACGAAGAGTATCGGCTTCCTGTCTGTAAGCAGTGCCAAAATTTAATTTGTGGTAAATCATTAGGATTTTCTCCGCGTTGTCAGCAGTGTGAAACTCTTCCATATTCTTTCTAATGACATCTTCGATGGTGTTACAAGAGAAGCCATTATTCGTTAACACCTGTCTAACGCGTTCAAGTTCTGTATATATATATATATATATATATATATATATATATATATATATATATATAACTTTGACAAAATGTTGTGGCACATATGTAATTAATATTCACGAAGAACCCACAGTCGGAATAAAAAGGAAACTTTAGAAGAATGTGTAACTTCTATATTTCGGCTAATAACTATAGCCCTCTTCAGGAAAGTACAGATTACAAGAATTTGCAGGGACATAAGTACAAAGAGATATGTGAAGAAGGGGAACACGCATAGTTAAAAACAGGATGACCCGTCTCGCAGGGCGGAGTCAGAGGTGAGGGGAAGAAGGGTGGAGGTGTGAGGTCATGGGAAAGGGCGGGAAGAGTCAGGAGGGTGATTATTCTTCACCAAGCGGCTCACAGCTAGCCGTGAAATAATGTCCGGGGACCATTGACCTTTGGAGATGTTCAAGTTCGGACATTCTTCGATTAAGGCTGATTCAACAATTTTTCTTCTAAAACTACAGTTGGACTTGAACAGAATTTTGGCCTTGTCCCAGTCAAGACTGTGATTTTTTGGTACTGACGTGTTGGAATACCGCGGAATTTTCTTGGGCATACCTGATGGATCTTTTGTGCTCCATTAACCTGGTGTTAAGATCCCTTCCGGTTTGACCAAGGTACATCAAATCACAATCTTTACAAGGAAGGCTATACACTCCTGGGGAATCATTTCCCTTCAACCTTTGATGAACATTAAAATTTGTTTGTGAACAGTGTTGGGATAATGATAGGCAACTGTGAGACGCTTGTTGGGAATTAATTTAAAAGAAGAGCTGATGGAGTTACAATATGGAATTTTTAAAACACCTTGGAAAGAGGGTTGTGTGGTGGGAACTGAATTTTTAAAGTGGCTGGCTCTAGCCTTACTGAGGGCTTGATCCAAGAACCAGGACGGGTATGCCAAATTCAAAAGTTGCCTTTTGATGAGGTTGATTTCCCGGTCCAAGAATCTGGGACAGCAAATCCTATAAGCTCTCAAGAAAAGGCCGGAGGCAACGCTCTTATTGAATCAGCCTTAATCGAAGAATGTCCGAACTTGAACATCTCCAAAGGTCAATGGTCCCCGGACATTATTTCACGGCTAGCTGTGAGCCGCTTGGTGAAGAATAATCACCCTCCTGACTCTTCCCGCCCTTTCCCATGACCTCACACTTCCACCCTTCTTCCCCTCACCTCTGACTCCGCCCTGCGAGACGGGTCATCCTGTTTTTTAACTATGCATGTTCCTCTTCTTCACATATCTCTTTGTACTTATGTTCCTGCAAATTCTTGTAATCTGTACTTTCCTGAAGAGGGCTATAGTTATTAGCCGAAATATAGAAGTCACACATTCTTCTAAAGTTTCCTTTTTATTCCGACTGTGGGTTCTTCGTGAATATATATATATATATATATACATACAAGTCAAATCAAGCTGCTGGATTCCATATGATGTCTTTTCAACCAAAATTTAAATTTGAAAGAGAAAGGCAATTTAGGAGAGAGGTCAAAAGCAGAGCATGGGATCCAGTATATATAGCGTTTGGCCCAGTAGGGCTTCTTCAGAAATAACTGTTAAATATACTGGGTCCCATATTCTGCTCTTAGCCTCTTTCCTATATTGCTGTTGAAGTCGCTTCTGCTTTTAACTTAGAGAGAAAAGCAACAACCAACAAGTAAGTCAGTAGCTGCACCATGTGAGGACCAAGTCTCTATTGGCACAACAATATTTCCTTCATTTGAGCTTTATCGAGTAAAGTTCGAATGAACGAAACATTTGGTGTATACTCGATGCCTATTGTAATGCATGTCTTCATAACACGTCACAGGTACAAGATATTGTGATGACAAAAGGACAGTGTCAGACGAATCGACACGGCCGTCAAATCGCAGAAAAAGAACCCGAGAGGAGGAGGAGGAAGGTTCCGACTCGACGCCTTTAAGAAAATGGGCCAAATCCATAACACGATTACTCTTCATGCCAGAATCATCAACGGTCGAAGGCCACGTAGAGAACAGCACCTCACCTCGGTCGTCCAATATTTCCCGTTCTAGTGACGAAGAAACAAGTAATCACTTAGACCAACTTGAAGACGTTCTAAGATACGGAGAGCTTGAAATGGATCTCATGTTTTCATTTGTACATTTATCCAATCCGACGTTGTCTCTTTATGAAAAAATTGTTCTAATGTTTGCCAAGATGGTGGTTATTGTTCTGGTGGTAAGGAATTACCTGAAGTAGAAGGTCTTTGAAGACCCCAAATAAAGTACCTGAATTTATCCACAAGCCTTTGCATTTGGGAAGTTTTGGTGGTGAATAATTACCTGAAGAAGAAAGTCCTTGAAGATCCCGAGTAAAGTACCTGAATTTATCCACAAACCTCTGCATTTCGGACGACTTAGGTCAAAGGTTTTCAGTCGAGGTTCGAGAAGAGCCGTAGAGTTTTACAAATGGGGCCACAAATAAAAAACTTGTGGAGTTTAGTGGGTGCATGACGAGTTTATCCTATGTTGAAGAGATCTTTGGAAGTCTGAAGAACAGAACCACAGAAGTAGGGGACATACAAGAAAACAAGGGAAGAAATCTTGATTTAGATGAAGACCACAGCGTCTGAGTTGTCTTTATTTTTTTTTTATTTTTTTATTTTTTTTTGTCAGAGGGCAATCTCCCCCGTCTCGGAATTGAATGAAACCGCCTGGCGATATATCTATCTATATACCAAAAGCGATCTCCCCCTTATAAGATAGGTAACCAAGTCAAAAGCACGTACCTACTCCCACCCATTCCACTCCCATCCACCACCCTTTCCCCCTTTTCATATTATCTCCTCATGGATGACGAGTGTAACCATTACTAACCATCACCCACCACGCACGTGATCCACATGCTTGCAACATAGCGAGACTCCCCCTCTTGCTTACCTTGCATTTCCCAGAACATACATCTAACGCAGCACATTTCAAGACAAACAAGATATAGATACCCAATGTCACCAGACTAACCTATTAAAAGTCCTTTTATTATAACTGCCCTAGTATATTACCCATAAACTAACATATATATAATATACCTAACAATATCCACCAAGTATAGGACTAACCCTCATATATAAAACTGACCCCAATGCATAGAATAGCGAGACTAACGCCTTTACTTACAACCCCACTAACCCCCTATATAACCTATAACACTCATGTCACGAACGCCAGAGCTGGGTAGGTCAAGAGCCTACCGCCTAAGAGCTGGGTAGGTCAAGAGCCTACCGGCCAGAAGGCAGAGCTAGGCAGACCGAGAAGGCTGCCAGCCAGTTGTGCCCTAGGTCAAGGCCTGGCACATATTGTTATTCTGTAACTTGAAATATTTGTTAATAAATAGAAGAAAACTCCCGTTTTGGAGTTTATCTCGCCTGCATTAAGTCCTCCTTATGTAACTACAACCTTTTCACGGTTACATAAATGGCGGCAGCGGTGCACCCACGCCCTGAATAGAAGCGCCGTCCTCCGCCACACAACCTTTTTCCACGGTTACATAAATGGCGGCAGCGGTGCACCCACGCCCTGAATAGAAGCGACGTCCTCCGCCACACAACCTTTTTCCACGGTTACATAAATGGCGGCAGCGGTGCTCCCACGCTCTGAATAGAAACGTCGTACTCAGCCACGCAACCAAGGTTACACAACCAATCCAACTGGCGAGCGGTGCTCTCATTCCAAACTCCGAAGAGACAAGCCTACCTTATACCAAGAAACACTGTTTACACTCGGGCCTACCTCAGAAGGCCGAATAAAATCTTCAGCCATTCAAGCCACGCCTACCATTCAGAAGGAACGGACCACGGTCAACGAAGAAGAAATCGTCTATCTTCGACTTCTCATATCTTCAATCAAGCTCCCAGAATAAAAGAATCAAGCCACTTGATTCTATTCAGCTCCAAGCAAACCAGCCACGCCTACAGCTCAGAAGAACAAGATCACTCTCTACGAAGCAGACATCACTTCGTCAGCAAGCTTTTCAAGCAAGCGATACGTCTACACACTACCCCTCCACCAACCACTCCCTTCGAGACGACAGTCTGAATTCTAAGATCGTAGCTTTGATCTACAGTTGCACCAATCTTAGAATCGGTGGTGAAATCGAAGGCATTCGATTTTAAACCACCTGGTGGCAGTACGCTACCAATCATACGACAGATGTCTACAGAGAGACCTCTGTCAGAATAGAAGAACCTGTCAATTCTACACAGCACCTTGTCAATATTCCAATCCAATTTCAAACAAGACTCCCAAC
>NC_134799.1:36220692-36235692 GCF_046742065.1 Oratosquilla oratoria | reverse complement strand
CAAAAATAAGAACAGCAACAGCAATAACAACGACCAATAGCAACAACAGCAGCAGCAACAACAAGAGTAGCAGCAGCAGCAGCAGCAACAACAACAACAACAACAATAACAACAACAACAACAGCAAAAAAACAAAACAAGAACAAGAACAAGAACAAGAACAACAACAACAACAACAACAACAACAACAGCAACAACAACAACTCCAACCATTCCAAAACCGAACAAAGACCCAACAATCCCAACATCGCACCGTCCAATCACACTTCTCTGCACCCCCTCTAAAGTCAATGAACGCCTAATACTTAAACTTGTCAAACCACATATTCCCCTTGCTGACTCACAACACGGTTTTAGGCCACTACACTCCACAAACATTCTTCTGACAAACCTCACACAAAGAATTTTAGATGGCATCAATTCAGATAGGCCCCACCAAAGAACACTTCTTATAACATTAGACATTAGTAAAGCTTTTGATGCTATCCCCCGCCACAACCTAACAAATAAAATATATAACACAGACATGCACAATAACACCAAAAGATGGCTGGCCAATTATCTGGCAGGTAGGAATGCTTACGTGTCATATAATGGCCAATCATCGCACATCAGAAACATTAAGAACGGAGTACCACAGGGCTCAGTTCTATCCCCCACACTATTTAATCTATACATGCATGACTTACCCACGCCAGACACCTCAGAAATACAAATCTCTTCCTACGCAGACGACATAACAATCACATGCACACATCGTAACACAGACAAAGCTGCAGAAATAATCCAGCCATACCTTGACACACTCAACACATGGTTCATCACAAACAGACTCAAAATAGCTCCAACCAAATCTACAGCAACACTTCTCACCAACTGGACAAAAGAACACAAATAAATACCTCATCTCTACATCAACAACACTCTAATACCAGACACAAACACACCGAAAATTCTTGGTGTAACATACGATACATCCATGTCTTTCAAACAACACATCACAAACATAAAAAACAAATGCACACCCAGACTTAACGCACTTAAGTCAATCACTGGAACAACATTTGGACAAAACAAAGAAACTAATATAATAATATACAAGCAATGCATACGCTCAGTGTTGAATTATGCGAGTCCTGCATGGGCTCCTAATCTCAGTGAGACACACCACAACACCCTTCAAATCATACAAAACAAAGCCCTAAAAACAATTACAGGCTGCACAAATACAACACCTACAGACCATTTACACCATGAAACAAAAGTCCTCAAAGTCAAGGACCACCTCGACATGAGAGGCACACAAACACTTGCCGCAGCCACCACAAACACATTACACCCGCTACACTACATAGCAGAACACCCACACACACCAAGAAACATTAAAACAACACCCAAAAACCTTTATCACGCACAGATACTCTCTTCTCTTCCTCCACAACCACCAAATACCAGCCTCCAGAAACATATTCATAATCATATCACTCACCGCTCCATTAACACACTGAAAGACAACACACTGCTGCATGCCAGACCCCCTGATATCCACCCTTCTGAATCCTCTCTCCCACGAAAGGACAGAGTCCACTTGGCCAGACTGCGGTGCGGTCACCACCCAGCACTTCTAAGCTACCAGAAGAGGCTGGATGACCGCATTGTGAACAGCTGCCCAGGATGTAACACTTCACCCCATACCATACAACACATAATGGAAGACTGCATTATACACAATCATGCACGCAAACAACACAACATACGCTCTATAAAGGATTTGTGGGAAAACCCAGTTTCGGCTATGGCATTCCTTGGGGAGACGGGACTGCTCGGACAGACAGTCTAGGGAACGACAACAACAACAACAACAACAACTCCAGATTCACCGTTAAACAATAAAGAGGCGGGGTTGGTGGGAGTCTGGGGGGTTTCTCCTTCACGAGTGGATCAAGCCGTTTGGCAATAAACAGAAAAATGATACAAAGACAACCACCCCCACCTGGCAGCGTCACAATGAAATATTAAACCGAATAAAATCGTTTAGTGTTAGACAAAATAAAACATGTAAAGGGCATTACCGTAACAAAATAGTCAACTTCTATGTCAAATTCACGGACGAAGAAAATATCGTCTTAGAAATATAGAAATGAATAACTGAATAAACGAATTAATAAAAACAAAAGCATAATATGTATCACGGATTGTGAAGCGTACAGCTTTGAAGGATTCGAAACTAAACAAAAACTTATTGTTCGAAACATTTGACCGATTATTTTTCTTAACTTTGTATCAATATATATTGATGCAATGTATGATTACATCATATGACCTTCACAGCTTGCTAGTGCACCAACTCAACAAATATAAGATCACTGAGGTTTGTGCTTACATGCCGTGATACATCTTTTGAAACAATACAGTTGTTTTCAATACATAATGTCCCCTAACTTGATTATGTTGATAAGTTTGAACCTTTTCATCTATTATCATAAGCATATTTAGAAGGAATATTCTTTTATGTTATTATTTCTGAGTTCACATAATTCTGTGCATTCCATGACCGTACTGTAATGAGTAACATATTTTCATGATAAAGCTTACATGCAATTCCTTTGGTATTTTTATTGTATTCCCAATAATATTTGTATTCTAACCTTACTCTAGTTACTATACCGTCGTATATGCAGTTCTGTCGTCCCTAGGTGAAATTGTAGTATTCAATTACATTCATATTGCGTAACGCTATCATTTACTTTTATTTTTGTACTTTTTCTAGGTCCCAGGTCTCTCTTCTTTTCCTAATTTCGTGTCTCATTTTGTTTGTACTTGGAGCACTTGTGATTTCAATGTCTTTCTCAGTTCCTTATTTAGCTAAATTATCAACAACATCATTCAGATATATACCACAGTGTAGTGGTATCCATCCAAAAGTTACGTTAGTTTTAATGGATATCATGTCATTGATTAACTTTTTACAATTAAGAACAAGGAGATTTGAATTCACTGTAAGTAATTCTGACTATCTACAAAGAAATACAATGACTTTTCCACTGTTAGAAGTTAGTTTTAAAGTTCCATGTATTGCATGTAATTCTTCAGTACTGCTGGATATACTTTCTATTCTTTTGGAGTATTGTTCTTCATTACTTACACAATATTCGTAGAATTTCCTAACCACAATACCACATCCATCTTTTTCACTGACAAAAGACGCATCACAGAAAAATTTAATTACATTATAATTTGGGTACATTAGAATTTTACAAAGGAATATCTCATGTAACTGTGAGCTATCATATTCACATTTCTTGTAATCTAATGGTTCTGTTTCAATATCAAGGGGTTCATTATTCCAAGGGCAGACGAGCTCTCACGTCAGTTCGGGGACACAACAGTTTGTTTCATCATAATCTTTTAGAATTTTACAGATGTTTATGGCGTAAGAGTTAATTGGAGTAAGATTTTTTCACCATTATTTATCTTGTCGCCCTTTTTTCTAAGACGATCGTCTCTATGTCTGATTGATATTAATACAGCAGTACTTGTTAAATCTGTGATTCTATCATAAACACTTGGTAGATTTAGTTCTCTTTTCATTATTTCAGTTCTCGTACTTCTGAGACACACTAATGTTATTCTTATGCCTCGTTTTAAACTACATTTAATGAGTCAATACAATATACAGGATAAGACACTAAAACGATGGGAGATTAGTCAATGATAGATCTTACTGTGGTGAGGTATACCAATGCCTTTACTTTGTTAGCTAAGATTTTCAAAGGCTTGAGTTTTCTGTTTTTTTTTTTCATCGTGTTAAGGATATGTAGGAGTTTGTTGGAACTTGTATAGTTAATAAATCGTGATAAATATGGACGTTGTAAAGATCAATAACCTCAGAGCACCTACTGTATGTAAAGGTAAGTTACCTCATATATTAGCTTGTAAAGAGTAGCTACACCAGAAATGAGCTTGTAACCTAATTTAACCTAACCTAACCTAACATAAAATCCTCAAAATGAGCTTTTTAACATCAGCCACCCCAAGTATTAGCTTGTGAAGATAGATAACCCTCACGTACTCTGGGGTTGTGTATTTCTACAACGTCCGTAAGTATCAACTTAGAAAGTCGTAAAATGGAGCAAAAGGGTTAGTTCTTTGATCATTTTACCACAAAGGCAAATTTGACATAGTCTATTTTGACTTCAGACGAATTTATTTTAAAATCTCTGGTTCAACTGTTAAAAGAAAATCTCATGTCATACTGCAGTTGCAGAGAGGAAGGTTCCTGAAGTGTCTGAGAATAACTCAATTTGGAGCCAACACAGAACGAAGGTCATGAAGAAAATAGTCATTTACGAAGTCAGAATCGTAAAGAAATGAAAAGGGACTAATCGAAAAGAGAAATTGTTTCGGGGTAGAGATTGTGTGTCAGCCCAAACTGTTGTAGTTCTATTATAGTCATTCCTTTGTGATAGCAGAATGTAGAAGCATGAGTATGTGGAGATCGAATTAAGAACTGCATAAGATACGGAAACGCATTTATACAATTTCGTTGCTTATTCGTTGACCGAGGCCCATTTAAATGGTAACAGAAAATGAGTCGTGAGTATACTGAAAAGGAGACATGGCCATGAGAGAAAACGTAACAATTTTATGGCACACTCGGCCATTAGTAAGGTTATATTAAGGATGTAATGCGGCATCGACTATTGCTGACTCTGAATGTAAACAATTTCCGCAGTTGACCTCCTACTATTTCGAAGAAATTATAGAAGATCCAGCGAGCTACTCTCTTCTAGCCTTAGCTGAGTACAACAGTAAAAAAAATTACCATAAAAAAATCCTATCCTTGGAAAAAAAAAAAAAAAACTGTTTAGTGCTCCGCCCGTGTGCGCATGCGTAGTGCGAGGAGTATGAGTATCGTTTGGATATCTAATTGGTCTAACTGATCATTTGCCATTCTGCACAGTTTTGTATCATCAGCAAATTTGGAAACAGTAGATTTTAGTCCATGGTCTATATCATTTATATATACTATGAATAGAAGTGGCCCAAGAACGGAACCCTGAGGAACTCCACCTGTAACATTTTTCCATCCAGAAGTTTTTTTCCATTTAATACAACTCTCTGCTTTCGATTATTCAACCAATTACTAGTCCAACTTAATAGGCTACCACTTATTCCGTGTGAAGCTAATTTAGTAAGTAGTCTTTCGTGGGGGACGGTATCAAAAGCCTTTGCAAAGTCTAGATATATTAAATCTATATTGTTTTTTTGTCATGACTCGAGATGACTGTGTTGTAGAATTCGATTAAGTTAGTTATGCAAGAACGTTTCCGTCTGAATCCATGTTGGCTATCATTTATCAATTACTTTCTAAATGATGTTCAATAGCATCTCTGATGAGTCTCCATTATTTTTCCTACGATTGAAGTCAAACTTATAGGCCTATAATTATTTGGTTTCTTTTTGTCGCCTTTTTTGAATATGGGAGTAACGTTAGCTAGCTTCCATTCTGCGAACTGCACACTCCTGCTGGCTGTTAACCTACTCTGTCAGTGGCGACTGAATGGCGTGGTAATGTGTGACTCCCAGTCCGCCCTACAGGCCTGTAAACCACCACTGCCCGACGATGCTACACTCTCCCCCATCAAGAAAATCATACACTCTGTCACTCTTCTAACCACTCTCCACCGCATGAATGCAGAGCGCGCACAAAGCTTATCAATACAACACTACGACCACTTCCGTCTCTCTCTGCCGAGGTATTCCAAGCACGGACTCCTCGTTTACAGACACAATATCGTGACTGTACGGCTTCGTCTGGGTTACAGACCGCTGTGGAAAGTCTCTGAGGCGGGGGACGTACCACACTACTCCACTTGCAAGCTATGCGACACTCCCAACGCCAACAGTCTCCACCACTACTGCCTCGAATATCCCGCAGTAATAGACCTATTGCCCCAAAGCCAAGGCTTAATACATGTGTATCACTTTCTCTTAACGGACAATAATCTCGACACTGTCCTAATGCGACACCCACACTTTGGTGGATGGTAAAGCTTACCTCACCTTGGTTACCAATATATTTCCCCTTACAGGATGTAATGGAACTGCCTAGTGTGGACCTTGTGGTCTATTGCAGTCTCCTTGCTTATGTTCTTATTATTGCCGCACAGCCTTACTGTACGTAGTAACGTAACCTGTGCGTCACGCATACCATACATAGAAATTACCTACTGTACAAAGTTTGTTGCTTTATGAGCGTAATAAATTTGTATAAACAGTGTGACCGTGACCACATACATACGTGTCACGTATGTATAGCATATGATTAATGTATATAAAGTGTTGGTATGTTATGTTGTTGTACTATTGTCCTAAATAATTATGCATAAAAAAACATATGTACCTAAAATATGAAAATTATCTAATTAAATTGTAATTATATTGATTCATTTCTGTAAAGAACCACGTGCAAAGTTCACACCAAAGAGGCAAACTTCGCTTGGTTTTGGCTGCCGATCGGCGAGCCAGTCGAGGCTGATCACGTGAGAAGCAAAGTTATAAACTCTTGGGCGAAGTCCCTATGTTTAACTTTTTCTGCCCCACAACAACAACAAGGATGTAATGCAAAGTATAACTTTGTGCAAGATCGTGAGATGACCAAGGAATCGACTGACACTTGGTGAGCAAACTACAGTTGTCCGTACGAATTTATTGTACCTAATATGCTACATTTAACTACAGTGAACTAGATGAGTGTATGAAGGCAAGTGGGAAACAGGTATAGAAGGGAAGTAAAGATACAGTCACGAGCAAAAGTTTATATCCACACATTTTCTTTTCCATGATACAAAATTCAAATTCATTGTCCGACCACTCATTTTATCTGTTCAATGAAATAACTTAACTGTAAGCTAAATTCTTCACAGGAAAAACTATATTACTTACTAAAAAAAGGGCATTAATTGTGAAGACTGTAGTGTGGGTCAAAATTTTTGTTTGTGATTTTTCATATAAAAACCAGCAGAGTGGTGTAATGATTACAATGTCGCTGTTTATTGCGCAGATTGTTACGTAGATCGACTTGCTCATATGGATAAACATGCAGGTACTACATACTTATATCGAGGCAGGCCATTACGCAAGCCTCTGCAAACTCAGTTTTACAGCATGAAAGATACAAGGCAATTGAAGTTTATGGTTTGTTATGACGTACACAAGTCTCTCTGGACAATTGTCTTTATGGTGATTCTGGAAGTTCAGGAAGAAAATATGCCACAGGTCGTTAGTCATACGATGGGAACTGTTTAACATGGGAATTGTTGAGTTTAATTATGGTTTCGACAAAGTCCAAGATTTGCCTGCCATCTATTGAGGAGTGTTGCAAGCTGTCGTGTTTTGTGGGAGGGGCTAACTCAAGCGCGCCAAAAGTCGTGCTGGAAACGAACTGTCCAGTTTATGCGGCGCTGTCTCTTTCATAGTCCTTGGCCATTTCTGAAAACTGTCGCGCTGGAAGACTAAAACCACTTATTGAAAAGTTACGAATTTTGTTGGACGGTGGGAGATTCGAAAGAGTGATGAATTATAAAATTTGTGACTCAACTGATAACAAAGAATTGATAATTAATTTGTCAGAAATCTTCTGGGTTATAACGATTCTCGAGTATAAAAAAATCAGACATGCGCACGCATATAAATTCTCAAAGAAAATAGTTTCATATTGACATAGATACTCTGTGTGGTTTCAAATTATTTTCTACGTGTGCAGGTTTCCACTAACTGATATGAAGGCAGGGATCTGACGTATTTCAATGCTGAACTACAACCAAATTATGTGAACAGTAATTTGTATGAACAAATATAAAAGAAAACGAAAAAATTCACCAGAGAAAATGTTTATATTAAGGGATAACATTAATTATTTTTATTCCCTCCTGGTTCTCTATCTAATGCAGCCACTTTGAATCAAATCCTTTGGCAGTTGCCTAAACAAAGTCTGTACTCTGTGGTTGAAACCTAGCATAGTTTTGATTGTTCTGTTCTCTTTTCTTCCACCTCCTTGTACTACCTCCTCCCATCCTTCCTGTTCTTTCTTTCCTATTTTTGTCTCCGTCCTTGGTCTCTCTCATGCGCTGAATGGCCTACCGGCTCCGGTGCTTGGCCTTCAAGCCAAAAATTTCATAAACCAGTCAAATTCATTTCTTTCTCTCTCTCTCTCTCTCTCTCTCTCTCTCTCTCTCTCTCTCTCTCTCTCTCTCTCTCTCTCTCTCTCTCTCTCTCTCTCTCTCTCTCCCTCTCTCTCTCCCTCTCTCTCTCCCTCTCTCTCTCCCTCTCTCTCTCCCTCTCTCTCTCCCTCTCCCTCTCCCTCTCCCTCTCCCTCTCTCTCTCTCTCTCTCTCTCTCTCTCTCTCTCTCTCTCTCTCTCTCTCTCTCTCTCTCTCTCTCTCTCTCTCTCTCTCTCTATATATATATATATATATATATATATATATATAAAATCAATCAATCAATCAAATCAGCCATCCTGAGTCCCCTGCTGAACAAAGGCCTCCTTCATAGCATTCCATGAATCACACGACCGTGCCATCCTCTGCCACGTCACTCCTGCAAACTTCTCGATCTCGTCTCTCCACCTTCTGTCTGGTCTCCCTCTTCCACGCTTCCAATCTCGCGGCATCCATTCAGTAACACACTTGCTCCATTGCTCACCAGTCGTTCGCAGCAACTTACCTGCCCAATTCCATTTCCTCTCTTTTACTGCCTCCACAATATATTTCACTCGAGTTTGCTCCCTCACCCAACTTGCTCTCTTTCGGTCTCTCAGCGTTATTCCCATAATTGATCTCTCCATTCTCTTCTGTGCAGTCCTTAGCTTTGTTTCCATCGCCCTCGTCAGCTTCCAAGTCTCACACCCGTAGATTATTGTTCTCTCTCTCTCTCTCTCTCTCTCTCTCTCTCTCTCTATATATATATATATATATATATATATATATATATATATATATATATATATATATATATTCTAATTTATTTATTATTATAATTTGTATTATTTTTTTTTACTATTTATTTATTTATATTTTTATGGTTATTTATTTTTGTTTATTTATTTATTTATTTACTTATTTATTTATTTATTTATTTTATAATTATTTCTTTTTTTATCATTATTTTTAGGAAACTGCCATGTAAAAAGTTGAGGAAGTTGGGAAATAGATAATAGTTTCTACCTCTTCCTAAAAATCATCTTCGGCCTCCTCACATTCAGCCTCCAGAGTGGGCGTCTACTTGATATGAACCTGTAGCTTCTGATATGGTCTGTGTCATCCGGCTCCTCCTTCAGATAAGGACTTGCCTCCGAGGACCTGTCCGCAGGAAGGAGCTCCGAGGGCCCGTCAGGCTTAGCTAGTCGACATCTGTTTGTTCATTTCATTAGGTGACGGTCACGGGCAAGGAGAGGGACGTCCACCCCCCCCCCCCCCAATCTGTGAATGACGTCATCGGTGTTTTATTCATGGTGATAGGCCTTGCGACGTAACGGTGGCGGGGAGCAAAGAGAGAAGAGAGATGAAGAGATTGAAAGAAAAAGAGATTGAGAGAAAAAGAGATTGAGAGAAAAAGAGAGTGAAAGAGGGAGTGAGAGAGGGAGTGAGAAAGGGAATGGAAGAGGGAATGAAAGAGGGAATGAAAGAGGGAATGAGAGAGGGAGTGAAAAAGGGAGTGAGAGAGAGTGTGAGTGAGGAAGTGAGAGAAAGAAAGTGTTAGAGAGGAAGTGAGAGAAAGAGAGTGTGAGAGAGAATGAGTGAGTGAGAGTGAGAGTGGGGATAAAAGAGAGTGAGAGAGAACATGGGTGAGTGAGAGATAGAATGAGTGAGAGATAGAATGAGTGAGAGATATAATGAGTGAGAGATAGAATGAGTGAGAGATAGAATGAGTGAGAGAGAGAATGAGTGAGAGAGAGAATGAGTGAGAGAGAGAATGAGTGAGAGAGAGAATGAGTGAGAGAGAGAATGAGTGAGAGAGAGAATGAGTGAGAGAGAGAATGAGTGAGAGATAGAATGAGCGAGAGAGAAAATGAGCGAGAGAGAGAATTAGTGAGACAGTGAGGCTGAGAGAGAGACTGAGATAGTGAGACTGAGAGAAAGAGTGAGACTGAGAGAAAGAGTGAGACTGAGAGAAAGAGTGAGACTGAGAGAAAGAGTGAGACTGAGAGAAAGAGTGAGACTGAGAGAAAGAGTGAGACTGAGAGAAAGAGTGAGACTGAGAGAAAGAGTGAGACTGAGAGAAAGAGTGAGACTGAGAGAAAGAGTGAGACTGAGAGAAAGAGTGAGACTGAGAGAAAGAGTGAGACTGAGAGAAAGAGTGAGACTGAGAGAAAGAGTGAGACTGAGAGAAAGAGTGAGACTGAGAGAAAGAGTGAGACTGAGAGAAAGAGTGAGACTGAGAGAAAGAGTGAGACTGAGAGAAAGAGTGAGACTGAGAGAAAGAGTGAGACTGAGAGAAAGAGTGAGACTGAGAGAAAGAGTGAGACTGAGAGAAAGAGTGAGACTGAGAGAAAGAGTGAGACTGAGAGAAAGAGTGAGACTGAGAGAAAGAGTGAGACTGAGAGAAAGAGTGAGACTGAGAGAAAGAGTGAGACCGAGAGAAAGAGTGAGACCGAGAGAAAGAGTGAGACCGAGAGAAAGAGTGAGACTGAGAGAAAGAGTGAGATTGAGAAAGTGAAACTGAGTTCGAGAGAGAGTGAGACTGAGAGAGAGTGAGACTGAGAGAGAGTGAGACTGAGAGAGAGTGAGACTGAGAGAGAGTGAGACTGAGAGAGAGTGAGACTGAGTCTGAGAGTGAGACTGAGTCTGAGAGTGAGACTGAGTCTGAGAGTGAGACTGAGTCTGAGAGTGAGACTGAGTCTGAGAGTGAGACTGACTCTGAGACTGAGTCTGAGAGTGAGACTGACTCTGAGACTGAGTCTGAGAGTGAGACTGACTCTGAGACCGAGTCTGAGAGTGAGACTGAGACCGAGTCTGAGAGTGAGACTGAGAGTGAGACTGAGACCGAGACTGAGACCGAGTCTGAGAGTGAGACTGAGACCGAGTCTGAGAGTGAGACTGAGACCGAGTCTGAGAGTGAGACTGAGACCGAGTCTGAGACTGAGACCGAGTCTGAGAGTGAGACTGAGACCGAGTCTGAGAGTGAGACTGAGACCGAGTCTGAGAGTGAGACTGAGACCGAGTCTGAGAGTGAGACTGAGACCGAGTCTGAGAGTGAGACTGAGACCGAGTCTGAGAGTGAGACTGAGACCGAGTCTGAGAGTGAGACTGAGACCGAGTCTGAGAGTGAGACTGAGACCGAGTCTGAGAGTGAGACTGAGACCGAGTCTGAGAGTGAGACTGAGACCGAGTCTGAGAGTGAGACTGAGTCTGAGAGTGAGACTGAGAGTGAGACTGAGTCTGAGAGTGAGACTGAGTCTGAGAGTGAGACTGAGTCTGAGAGTGAGACTGAGTCTGAGAGTGAGACTGAGTCTGAGAGTGAGACTGAGTCTGAGAGTGAGACTGAGTCTGAGAGTGAGAGTGAGACTGAGTCTGAGAGTGAGACTGAGTCTGAGAGTGAGACTGAGTCTGAGAGTGAGACTGAGTCTGAGAGTGAGACTGAGTCTGAGAGTGAGACTGAGTCTGAGAGTGAGACTGAGTCTGAGAGTGAGACTGAGTCTGAGAGTGAGACTGAGTCTGACAGAGAGATAAAGCGAGATACACACACACACACACACACACACACACACACACACACACACACACACACACACACACACACACACACACACACAAACACACACATATATATATAGATATATATATATATATATATATATACACACGTATATTTATCAACCACAATACAATTTAATTCTAAGCCATCAACATCGAGCGAAGCTCGAGGAGGCCAACATGCAGAAATTGAAATATATATATATATATATATATATATATGTGTGTGTGTGTGTGTGTGTGTGTATGTATACATAGTGGGTGAGTGAGTTAGGGAGGGAGAGAGAGAAAAAAAGAGAAAGAAAAAGAGGAAAAGTCGAAAAGGAAAGATAATGAAACAAACAAAGAGAGGAAGAGAGGCGATGATACAAGAGAGATGAGGAGAGGGCGGGAGAAAATAACAGAGGAAGGGATGTAGGGAGAGCTGCAGGCACACGACTCGGTCGCCTAAAACATGCACGAACGAGGCCCGTTTAAGCGCAGGCACTGTCAGGGACATAGGCAAAGACATTGGTAAGGACAGTAACAAAGACAGTTACAAAAGAAAAAAGAACTCTATCTTTTATAGTCTCTTATTTTGAATATTTATATCTTTGGTATCTGTATATCATATCTACGTTCTGTCTTCTCAATTTTGAGTGGATACGAAAACGCATCCAGACGCATGTACATTCACATACACACACACACACACTAACACACGCACACTAACACACGCACATATGCGCACACACACACACACACACACACACACACACACACACACACACACACACACACACACACACACACACACACACACACACACACACACACACACACACACACACACACACACACATTCTTGACCTTCTCGGTCGCGTTTTCTTAACTCCTTAAGACTGTCGTTGGTGTGAGGGAGACTGCATACAGAATGATGTGGACTGACTGTAGGGAGGACGGCGTGAGACCGGGAGGACGGTATTAAAGGCTGAGAGGTTGGGCTAGCCGGGCACAGTTGGAGCTCCTGGTCAGGTGTCTTGGTGTCTTTCTTCAACTGGAAGTTCGACAGAGGCGACTGTATCGTAGAACTGGTTTCTATCCTTGGTTTCAGGGTGCCGTCTCGTACTGTAGGAAGGTGTGTTACTTGTATTTGTTTCTATGAAAGTGACAGTTGCCGACAAGTCTATCGAAATAAACACCACGATTGAGGACGGAGCCTTGATTAGTTCGACGTTTCGCTTGTTACACCTTTTTCAAGTACATAGTCGTAATACACATGACTGAGATTAAATAAGAAGAACTGGGAGAGGGAGGGAGGGAGAGAGGAAGGAAAGTAGAGGGAGAGGTGTCAGTGAATATTAGAAAATATTAAGGAGAAGGTGGACTAAATGTCTGGGAACAGGAAAGGTTAAGGATAAGATGGAACAATTGGCTGAGGAAGAACATTAGTTCACAACCGAGTAACAAATGGAATAGGAAAATAAGAAGGGTGAGCAATTGTCTACAGAGGGTGGACAACGACATTGAGAGGAGAAAAGAGGATTTCGGAGGGCGACTAGGGATAGTTTAAATTTTTGTTAGCAATAGTATTAAAGGTATTAGGTGGGTGAGATATTATCCATGCCCCTGTATTGTTCAATTGTGTTAGTTCCTTCTACGATGGCTACTTCCAAACATTTTCTACGGATCTTGTCGGGTTCACGTACTAGAAGTTCTGCATTTCCTTAGTCTATCAAGTGGTTGCTACTTGTGCAACATACGCGTTGATGGTGACATCATGGCACGGAATCAAATAAACACTGGCTTTATTGTCCGGCGTTTTGACGATGTGTATTATCGTCCTCGTGATGTCTTTAATCGTCCTACTGGTCTGGCACAATACTTCGAAGTTGGTCGTTTTTGACATACGAGTCAGGTTGGTGGCGACGTCGTTGGTAGCTAACACGAGACGTTTGACTGTCCCGTCCTGCTGGTTACGGCCTTCCAGAATCCTAATGGCCTTTTTTCTGCATCTAGCTATTTGAAAATCTGGAAATTTTAATTTAAGAAAAGTTTCCCTGATATACCAGCACTCCTCTTCTAAGAATTCTTTACTGCATATTCTGAGTGCTCTATGGAAGTAGTCTATCACTACTCCTTTCTTGACCCTGATGTCATGGTGGGAGTAGAAATGAATTAAATCGTTTTTGTTAGTGGGTTTTCTGTATACTTTAAATTTCAGCTGGTTACCATGTTTTGAGATGTGTGTGTCTAAGAAAGGAAGGGAATCGTTAATTTCTTCTTCTAGGGAAAACTGAATGGTGGGCTCTACCTCGTTCAATGCAGTTTGAAAGCGATGAAGGTTGAATCGCCTGGGTGTGATGAGTAGGATATCGTCCACGTAGCGCAGCCAGGTCACATGCTCGGGAACGATGTCAGCAAAAGGTCCTGCTTCTAAAAATTCCATAAACATATTGGCAGGGACAGCACTCAACGGAGAACCCATAGCCATGCCAAATTTCTTATGGAAACAGCGGTCATGGAACTTTGAATAGTTGAATTCCACACAAGGTTGTATCACATTGACAGTCATTAGGGGGCAGAGGGAAATAATTTTTCTCTTTCTAGGTCTACTGTTTCCAATTTGTCTGTCTGATTTTCATTTATTATTAGTTATATGTCAATTTATAATCATTTACTATTTAACTGTTTGTTTGTTATTCAACTATACCTATGCATTTATTTATGTATTTTATTTGTTATTTTTACATTATTATAGTTTTAATTTATTATTAATATGATTTTTTTTTTTTTTTTTGCATCCGACCTAGATATGGATCAAAAGGTCTCCTGTCGGCATGCTCCGCCTTTGTAATCCTTTGTAATCCTTTATATATATATATGAGGGGAGTATGTGTATCACGGAGGATTTGTTCAAGCACACCCCCTATGGCGACATTGCTGGTCTCCGTTGACAATTGTAGCTGGGCACCTGGTGCAGGGAAGAAGAGGGTGGTGGCACGGGCAAGGGCTTTTTTGGCGTTGACGAAGCTTGCATGACAGGGTTCCACTGGAGGTCCTACGGTTTTCCGTGAAGGGCGTTATGGAGTGGGTGTAGCGTTTGCGCGATGTTAGGGAGGAAACGGTGGTAGAAGTTGACCATCCCAATAAATTCCTGCAGGGCTTTGATGGTAGTGGGTTTGGGAAATTTGTCGACTGCGGCGACTCTATCATGCAGGGGACGAACACCGTCAGGAGAGATGAGATGTCCCAAAAATGGG
>NC_134799.1:36208192-36218192 GCF_046742065.1 Oratosquilla oratoria | reverse complement strand
TTAATCTGCTCCGATTGAACCACCATCTGACCCACGAGTGGAGGGCCACCAGGCTTGTTGTCAATTGCACTTGGACACCACTCAGGCCAAAGGTAAGGGTGCCACAGGCGGAAATGTGAAAAATCAGGAAATCGGTTCAATTTTGGCAGGTCGCCACACACAAGCCCTTGGGTCCAGGTTCCTCGCCTCTGCTCCACAGTGCTCTGTGCACGGGTCTCTCCCTCTGGAGGTAAATTTGGGCCAAATCGGTGGCCTGACGATTTTCGTGGAACGTACATCGCCCTCCTTCCTAATTCCATTACAGAAACTTGGCATGTGAGTGCGCTTGCACACGGAAAATGGTTTTACCTGGTTTCGTTGCGATTGATGGGTAAGAAAATGTCTACCATTGAATTAATAGTACATGTTTCAGTGGTGATGTGAAAATTATGTACTTGTTTATTGATTTATTAATTTATTTTGTTTATTTATCTGTTTATCTATTTATTTTAATCCATTTGATTATTTGATTAATTAATTAATTAATCGACTTATTTATTTATTCATATATTCATTATTTCATTTATTAATTTGTTCATTTGTTCACTTGTTCACTTGTTCATTTGTTCATTTATTCATTAATAATTTATTCATTTATTCATTAATAATTTATTCATTAATAATTTATTCATTTATTCATTTACTCATTTATTCATTTATTCATTTATTCATCTATTCATCTATTCATTTATCTATTTATTTATTCATTTATTCATTTATTCTTTTATTTATTTATTATTTTACTTATTTATTTATTTATCTATTTATTTTTTATCTATCTATTCATTTATTGATATATTTATTTACTTATATATATATTTACTTGTTTATTTATCTTTGATTATTTTATTTACTTGTTTATTTATTTGTTTATTTATTAATTTGATTACTTACTTATACATCTATTATTTTTTTTAACGCTAAATGGCAGTTAACGCACGAGTTTCTCCAAATTCGGCTCTTGGTTTGAACGCAAGTGGTGCACATGAAAATGTGCCTTTAAATCTTTCTTCCACTAACAAATAGCAACAAGTGCCACACGCGAATTTGTCCGCTTGTAATGGTATACGAAGTGGGCCATTCTGGTAGAAAGGCTCAGGAAATGAACTCGTATAGCAAATATAATCTGTTCATAAAAGACTAGGTCATGTGACCTAATTTGTTGCCAGAAAGGGACCTAGTCATCAAAGCCTGTTCGAAATTTCTAGAAATATTATACTGAGGCTCACTGCGGCAACTTATTTGTTTTGGAGAAATACATTCATTCTATAGTTTTTCTTTAACAGTTACAATTACATTATAGTAACACTGTTTCAGTCGATAGTATGGTTTTCCTTCTGAATGGGATTGAAAATGGTAGATTTATTATGGGCGTATTCAATTGTTCTTTTGTGTTCTATCGTGTCAATATTACAATTCTTCTGTCCACAAGAGGTGGAAAATACGCAAACCAGGTTCTTGCGTACAACGTTTTGGAAAACGTTTGAGAGTTTGGTCACTTTTTTTACGATAACATTAACATTGGTTCTGAAATGTAGATCACATTTTCATTATTCTGGGATGTTTCATGGGGTTCTACCGATGTTTTTTTTAAATGATCTTATGCTGAGCATTACATTCAAGAATGAATGAAATACGATATCTTATATATATCTTAATGAGACATGATTTCTTTCCCGTTGTTTTTATCATTAGGAGTAATTAGGCATTAAATTCACTGTTTAGAGGAAACCTATATTCTTTGGAGGTTACCTATATTATTTCATTCATCATTCAATCTCATATTCACTTATTTGTGGGTTCGAATCCCGCACTTCTCTCCGATTCCCAGCAGTGAATTTTACCTGCCCCCAACAGTCCAAGTGCATAGGGTAAAAAGGACGGCTTCGGCCGCAGCTACTCAGCAGCTCCTGGCGCGGGAGTTTTACCTTTATTTAAGGACAGTGTTACCTCGGGCCTATTCCTGAAAGCCCTGGGGATCTATTCTCCTAACTATTAAGGTCCAATTTACACTATACGGTTCGTCTTCGATCTGCTTTCGTACGTAAATTATTTTTACATTGAAATCAATGAACCTGTTCATATTATACGTTCCATCTATCATTCGTTTTTCGTACAGCCTTCGTTCGTAAATTGGATACGAAATGTTACGTCACGATATCGTTCCGCATCCTAACCGTAAGTGTGAATATCGTGTAATGGTAACAGAATGGAGAGGGCATGACTTGCCTTTAGTCTGTGGAAACTTTTGGTTTTGCAAAATGAAGAAGTAGGCGTGGAACTGGTCAGAGGCTACGAGGAACTTGTAAAGAATTCAAAATTCACCCTTTGTCTTTATTTTTCGTTGGAAGTTGCTTATCTATATATCAAGGTTTTCCCCCTTATAAGGTAGGTAGCCAAGTCAAAAGGCACGTAACCACTCCCACCCATTTCACTCCCATCCAGTCACTCCCATACACCACCCCTTCCTCCCTCTCATCTTAGCTCACCTAAGGCAGTTGTGTCCCCACAATCTCTTTTTTTTTCTAATCCTACACTCCTCATCTTCATCTAAAAGAAGATCAATTGCAGTGAACTCCTTTGCACAAAATATCTTGGTGCTATGCCGGAACAACAGCTGTACACCGACTGACCGCATCCCAGACGCATGGTGTGAACACAGCGACATTTTGACGGAATGCTAACGAAACGTGACCGTACGAAGACGAACCGTATAGTTTGAATCGGCCCTTAGACGAAGAGATGAGCATAGTCGTGAAACAAATACCGGTAAAAAAGTTGGCTACCCCTCATGATTATTACATGAAGTAAACTTTTAAAAAACAAGGTAGTCAAAATTGAGGACCAGAAATACCTTCACAGATGTCATTAAAATCCCATTTAATGAACATGTACTAGAAATTACAAAACGTTTAATTTTTTCTTCTTCTGTTTATCGTAACAAGCGTCCAGCAAATTTGTATTTTTTGGTTGTGGTATAACTCGACGTTCATGGCAGACATCTGTACACGAAACACCTACACTGCCACACCTGTATACTTTTACATCTTTACACTTCCACACCAGTACAGTGCCGTATATGTACAATGCTTCCATTCAACAATTACACCTGCACACTACAATATCTGTAAAATGACAAACTAGAAATCTAACCAGTGGCTTGCCTGTAAGCATTTCAGTATACACAGATGTGCGCATATATGCATGCCTGTGTAGAGATACCATTATAAAGAAAACTGTGTAATACATCTGTAACAATATCCTTCGAGCTAGACACTAGTACAGCGTTACATTTGCAACGTGATTTACTAAAAATTCCTTTCCATCAACTTAATCTACAAATCTGTATTACACCGACGTGTATGTTTATAACAGAAATTATACTGACCCTGTTTGGTAATACATCAATACTGAACCAACTCGACAGTTTTTACGACAGTTCTGTACTTTATTTTCATGACTTAACATCTGTATAGACTTATAAGAACAGTCTATACAGTATACTAGTTGGACAGTAAATAAAACATACAAATAAAAAACACGTATACAGCTATATTCATATATTCATATTCATATATATATATATATACACTATTCTATATCACAAAAACGAGTCCTTGGAATCAGATTTTTGTATCTTAAAAGTTAATAAATATTTATCTTATATTTGAGACTCTGGATAAGTTCTCGCCCTCAAGGCCAGAAAGGAATGACAAAAGTATTTTGGGGTTTAAGTGGGTGAGGATGCGTTCATTTGGGAGAACAGGTCGCCTTCGAAATACAGACTTGCGTGTGTAGATCAAGAGGCATAAACATATACATAACCACAAATATACACATGCATACACACACACTCGATGGTTCAGTTGGTAGAGTTCCTGGCCGCCACTACGGTGGTCCGGGTTCGAATCCTGCCCAGGGCTGAAATAATTTCAGTATCGCTGAGCTGCGAGTCGTTACTCCCACTCTCGTGGGCGGGGAGTTGGGTGTGTGTGTGCGTATGTCACAGGATTACCCATAGATTGGTCATATGAGCTCTGAGCTCTCTTCCGGGAGGAAAATAGCTGTCGATCACGAGTCCAACACGTAATCCAAGACCATGGTGAATCACACAGACACATACACACACACACACACACACACACACGCATAGGATCCCACGAACGTTTCTCTTCTCATATATAGAATTAGATAAAAACTGTTAGGTAACTACGTACATACATACATACACATAAAAGCGTGTATATACACGTAAACATAAGCACATGTGTACATACACACGAATACATATTCTTATACACAAATTAAGTTCACAATTACACATACACAAGAAGAAGTATACATGAGTGCATGAACACATGAACGTGCATACATATACACATAAACACATAAATACATAAACATACGCGGCGCATAGCACACAGTACACAGTAAACACACCAATGCGCACGCACAAGAAGAGACATTAAACCTCATAGTCTAAAAGAAAAACTAACAAATAGCACACAGTCTTCTAGCTTCCTTGCTACCAGACACCAATTGTATAACAACACGAGGAGAAAGAGAAGGACCTTGGTCGAGTTACTGCAGGACTTCCCCCCAGGTTCCCGTTGGCAAGTTCGAAGGTCATAAGAGAACCACCCCGACGAAGACGAGAAGTATGGCATAGGCCACTGTCGCGGTCACAGGGACCACCATCTGGACAGAGTTAATCCAATTTGCCCTTGACGCCTGAGGGGTAAAACCACTTATAGATCTTCCGCAGGCAAATCCAGGAAGCCCCTGAGACGATAGCCAGAAGGACAAGGAGGATGGCCATGACGTCGAGGAGGAGGTACTGGTAGAAAGGGAGTCGGGCTCCTGCGTACTGGAGGAAGTCGTCGCCGTAGGTAATGGCGTACTCGACCCATCGCACGGCGCGGTCCAGTCCTCCTTCAGGTTGACTTCGGAGACGTTGAGACACGGCCTCCACTCGTTTCGTATACCTATGGAAAGTTGGTCGAAGTCAATATGGGTCTCGAGAACGTGGTTGATATTAGGTTCAGAATTCAGAGTTTTTCGAGTAGTAAAAGTAAGTCTCGGCTTTCGTATTCGACCTCTTTGTTAGAATAGCACATTTTGCAGACTGTTCTAGGGAACACAGGCCAGCTTAATTCAGGTTAAGGAGGGTGACCTTTGTAGTGAGGTTAAGGCTATTTCAATCAATCCCACACCCCACCCAAACCCTAGGTGTAGCGACAACAACTGAGTCAAAGAAGATCATGTATTAACGATGTAGAGGGAAACATTGTTTTTGTGTATGGGCTTGTGTATTTGTATGTGTATGTGTTTTTATATGTGTATGTGATTGTAAAATTTTCTGGGTACATTATGCGTATATCTTTACGTGTTAAATTCCACAGAAATATTGGCTCAATAAACTGAGAAGTGTTTTGCTTAGAATTATAATCTAAAATAGTGGTTATTAGCTTGGCTAATTCAGTTGTTGTGACTATTTCTCTTAACTATATTCAGATAAAAAAAATTCTATGATCTAAGCTACTGCTAATTTGTTTTCGATCAAACGTCCATCTAGTTTGAAACAAAACATACTCATCAGTTTAAAAGTGGAGACTTAATCTTATAAGAGGATGTGAAGAAAGTCGGTGAAACTTCAGAGTATATTTTTTGTGAAAACGATTATTACTTGATCCTGTGTTATCGACATAACCCATTAACTCTTATCTCACTACGAAAAGAAGCTCCGACAAGATTCCTCTAAACCCACTAAAGAACTTAATTAGGTTAGTCAAAGCCTTAACTCACTTGGGATCTTGCGTGATCTGACGAACGGCATCGAGAAGAGCGTCTGCGGTGAGCTCCTCCCATACGAGAGCGATGGCTTCCCCTCGACGATGGAGTCTCGCGCAGGTTCGAGGCTGGTCGAAGGTGATCGGGAGGCCGAGGATCGGGACCCCGTGGTAGAGGGCTTCAGCAGTGCCGTGGACGCCACAGTGCGAGATGAAGACCTTGACCGAAGGGTGACCTGTCACGGGGAAAGAACAAGAGCGAATAAGAACCTGACGGGGAAGAACAAGAACGAAAAAGAATTTGACGGGGAAAAACAAGAGCAAAAAAGAATCTGACTGGGAAAAATAGGAGCGAATCAGAGCTTGACGGGGAAGAACAAGAATAAATAAGAACCTGACGGGGAAGAACAAGAGTAAATAAGAACCTGACGGGGAAGAACAAGAACGAAAAAGAACTTGACGGGGAAGAACAAGAGCGAATCAGAACCTGACGGGGAAGAACAAGAGTGAATCAGAACCTGAGAAGAACAAGAACGAATCAGAACCTGACGGGGAAGAACAAGAGCGAATCAGAACCTAACGGGGAAGGTACACCATTTCGCTTGTGCAGGAACGAGTGGAGATCTTTATGTGTCCTAAAACTTCATAGAACTTGGAAGTTAACCAGGTAATGAAAGGCACCAGACACACACACACACACACACACACACACACACACACACACACACACACACACACACACACACACACACACACACACACACACACACACACACACACACACACACACACATATATATATATATATATATATATAAACACACGAAAGAGAAAAACACAAATCTGATATCTATGGGAAAGTAAATATTAATACAACCATACTGTATATATAAGTAATAAATAATAATACAAATGAGCTGATCAAGAGCTCGTGGGAAAGATAGAATTGTTCAAGAGAGAAAAATATCTTAGTAGAGAGCAGATGAAGAACTCTTGATAGAAAGATGGAGATATCATTCATTCTGGGCTTATGCAGAATACAAATGTAAACTCAGTCTCTTAAATTATCTTTAGTAATTAGCCCGAAGGCAGAAATTGTATATGAAGAACCAAAGCACAAGGACATGGGGGCTCGGTAAGTCGCGACAGAGGAAAGTAGTTTTCCTATAGAAAAAATGTGTGTGTGTGTGTGTGTGTGTGTGTGTGTGTGTGTGTGTGTGTGTGTGTGTGTGTGTGTGTGTGTGTGTGTGTGTGTGTGTGTGTGTGTGCAAAATGGGCCGAAAAGTAAAGGAAGAATTTCTCTTCTGCTAAATGAAGAATAGCACACAGTGTTAGGGGAGGATGTCAGATTATTACATAAACATGCCCTCGGATGTAGATGATGTGAGTGGAATAAAAAATATGATTTTAGAATCTTTAAAGTATTCTAATACAGAAACCAGATACAATTTACTGTAATAAACGGAAAATCAAACATTTACGTAATAAGAAATTATAGGTGAAAAAAATGTAAATGTGTAACATATTACGGGTAAAAAAAAAACATGTAAACACGTAACATATGGGGAAGGGATAGAAGAGGTAAGAAGAGAGGAGAACTGATGTCCCTTTGCACGGAAGAACGAAAACTAAGAGAAATGAGTCCAAATGCAATAAAACTGGGAATTTATTTTTTATATTCATTGTACAGTATCACCGATAATGCTGAGGAGGAGGAGGAGGAGGAAGATGGGAAGAGTTTTAACTTGTCAATTCTTATGAAAAAAAAAATCTCAGGTCTCGTTCACACACCAAGTGCCAACCCCACGGGGTTGTACTTCCGGGTAGAGGTGAGATGGTTGGAGTACTCAGGGAACAGACAACTGGGAGATCATTCTAACCGACGTCCTTCAGACAGAAATACCTCGTTCATTTGGCCATAATAATTGATCCATGAAGACAACAGGAGCAAGAGTAAAGAGAGCAAAAGATAGTAATAATATCAATGACAACAATTACAT
Organism: Oratosquilla oratoria; assembly: GCF_046742065.1. NCBI lineage: Eukaryota > Metazoa > Arthropoda > Malacostraca > Stomatopoda > Squillidae > Oratosquilla > Oratosquilla oratoria. The sequence continues at coordinate 36,210,364 of NC_134799.1, read as the reverse complement.
TCGCTCTTGCTACTACATTTGCATTCTTACTTTATTCTTGATTCATTGTTTAACACAAGAGTACAACACAAAGAGAAGTGAAGGGACAACAAGAGCCGGCTACAAAGACGGTGGGAAGGGCCGGTGAAGAGGACAGGGGAGGGGGAAGAAGAGGGGGAGAGTGGGAGACGGGGGGAGGGGAGGGGAGGGGAGGGGAGATGGTAACAGAGCCAGGCACGGTGCCCCAAGTGCGGCGGGGCCAGTTGGCGGATGGCCCACTCTCTGAGAATAACGATGAATTTCTGAGAACTGCGAGGCGACGCTCTGTGCGCCACATTAATTACGGGAGGAGGAGGAGGAGGGTTTGGAGGGGAGAAGGAGGAGGAGAAGGAAGAGGAGAAGGAAAAGGAGGAGGAAGAGGGGAGGAGGAAGAGGAGAAAGAGGAGAAGGAAGAGGAGGAAGAAAAGGAGGAAGAGGAGGAAGAAGAGGAGGGAGAGGAGGAGGAAAAAGAGGAGGAAGAGGAGGAGTAAGGGGAAGAGGAGGAAGAAGAGGTAGAAGAGGAGAAAGAAGAGAGGAAGAGGAGGATGAGGAGGAAAAGGGGGAAGAAAGGGTTGAAAGGGAAAGAGGGGGGAAGAAGGGGAAGAGGAAGAAGAGGTAAAGGAAAAGGAGTAGAGTAGGAGGAGGAATGTAGGAGGAGGAGGAGAAGAAGAACGGAGGAGGATAAAAAAAGAGGAGCGAAGTAAAAGAACGAGGGTTGGAGTAGGAGAAGATACAAAAGAAAAAAGAAAATGAGAAAGAAAAGGAATTGAGAATAGAGAATTGAATAGCCTTTTATATAGCAGAGAGGGTGGGAGAGGATGGGAGAGGAGGCTGCGGTGTGGAATTATTTTAAACTGAATGGAATTGCATGACGGTAGGCTAGTCACAATAGAATATATGTTCCATTTTTCTTTGATTTTCTCTCCTCCTCTCGTGTCTATAATCGTAATTATAATCTACACCCACACACTTATCGCATCTTAGCCTCCAGTTAGTCAAATCGAACCACATTTCATCCCTGATTGGTCATGATAATTGCCTACTCGAGAATTTCATTGACTGGAAACCCGCGGCCCAACGATGGCTGTCAACGGTCCTTGGATATTCCCAAAGATCCTTTCGACAAGAACCATTGTGTTATACTAATACGGAACTACTGTTTATATATCACTGGATTATAGTAGTAATAGGAGGTGATCAATCGCCGATTGTCTCATTTCCTTATGTGAAAAAGTGGAGGAAATATATTCATAGTTGATGGAGATCTGGTTTCGGTCCGTAGACCGAATACCAGCCCCTCGGGGCTACATATCCAAGTGGAAGCGAGAATGTTGGCAGGTTTTGAAGATCGGTGGTAGGGAGATGATCCTCTCTGACGTCTGCCTCGCAGGACCACCCCTGGCAGGTACTTGCCATGAGCTCCTCCTTGATTGGTGAACATTTCATGCCAATCGGCCAATCAGGGGCAACATATGCTGAAGCTTGGGCAATCAGGGGCAACATATGCTGAAGCTTGGCCAATCAGGTGCTTATATGAAGTAGTTGTTTGTATGGATAACGTCAAGCTGTTATTTCTAGGTTCATCTTGTTTGCGTGTTCGTTTATCTATTGGCGTAGTTACTCATCTATTCATGTTCGTTTGTTTTGATTAATTTATTTGTTTACTCATTTGAAACTTTTTTTTTCGTTTTAGTATTTTTTCTCTTCTCTTTCTTTTTCCTCTTTTTCCACGTCTCGTCTCTATGGTCAAGAGTCACGTAGATTTCTTTCATAATTGGCGACGACTCCACTAAAGAAAGACAGCTGATCGTTTCTACTCCTGGTCCCTTCAGCTACCCTCCTCAAATTTCTTCATTACCATCTCCAGATCCCCGGCTCTTCGGTGAAATATTGTCCTGAAGAATAGAAGCTCTGGTCCGGTCCATGATGGTGAGAGAGTTTTCTCGAGACGTCATATTATGTGAGTTAATTGCCTGTCTTTGACTTTTATGTATATTTTTCCTTTTTCCTCGTATCTCTCTCTTCCCTCTCCTCGGTTTTGGATTTTTTTTTTTTTATCTTTTCTTAATTTTCTTTTTCTTCAGGATTTTTTCCTCCCGTTTCACTGTTTCTTTGATTCAGTTTTTCTTTCTATTTTTGTCTTCCTCCTGTTTC
>NC_134799.1:36190692-36198192 GCF_046742065.1 Oratosquilla oratoria | reverse complement strand
CATTGAATAGACCTCTGAACTCCAATGAAATAATTCATTTCAGTTAATCCCATCAATCAGCAGCCCCCTAACAACCGGCAAGGTTCATGAAATTATTTATTTTGTAATAAGTCGCCGGTTGTTGTACTTTTCATGAGAAATAGTTACTAAAATATTGCGAAAGTTGATAAATTGAATTTGGATCTGGTCCGGTCATCGAGTTCCAACCCGTCGGGGCCGCACCTCCTAGGGTAGTTAAAGGAGTTGATGGGGATCGGAAGCGGGCATTAGGGAGTCGATCCCTTTGGATATTCGATCCTCAGATTTGTTAGTTCCCATTAAAAAAATAGTAAATAAATAAAGTTGGGACAACAAGAAGAGATGGTCAATCAAAATGTGGATCTATTAATATTATTATTGTTGTTTAACTATTTGTTTGAAACGTAAGAAAGCCTAAGAAAATGTTGCGTGACTCTGGTTCGTATGGCTTTCACGAGATCCTCCATAGTATTGAGTGCATAATATTTGTATTACCGTAGGACTTGCTCAAGGGCAAAAATATGTGTACACTTATAAACAATTATAAACTGCAAAGAAACATACATACACACATACATGGAAACATACATACATGCAAACATATATACACACATAAATACATACACACATATATACGTATATACATATTTACATATATGCATCTATACATATATATACCTATGTACATATGTACATATATATATATATATATGTATATATATATATATATATACATGCACACACATATACATATATATATATATATATAATATATATATATATATGCACTTACATATACACACATATATATATTATATATATAGATATACATATATGCACACACATACATACATATACATATACCAAGGCTTTTTTCCCCCTTACCAGGGGGGTAGCCAAAAAGGACAAGGCACAAAACATTCCCACCCATTTCATTCCCGAAAACGCTCCACACCCCTCCACCCTCCCTCCCATCTCAGCACCTCCCAGATGACGGGCCATCCCTGCACCCTGTCCACTGCCCTGGGTCAGAAGCAGTGTCACAGGACACAGCACATCCACAGCAAGGCCGCTTCATTAAATCGGCGACCCCCCCTCTTCGTCCCCCCATATAAAGGAGAGGACGGGGAGAAATCCCTTCGGGCTGCGTCAAAAAATTTTGCTCACACACACTATCTCACCCCCATTCCCCCGTCCAATCCACCTCATGCATCACAACATTTTCCATATACAACCATTCTCCATTCACCCCTGTCTTCTGTCCTCTCCCGTCCTTACTCAACCGACATTCCCCTCTTCCCCCAAGCCCCCCTCACCCCATCCCTCCATCTCATCCTAGGACGTCCCCTCATGTTCACCACTCCCTCCACATCTGCCTTCCATACCTCTTTTACTAGTCTTTCTTCACTCATTCTTTCCATGTGTCCAAACCATCCCAATACTCTTTCATCCACCCTATCTCCCAACTCCCTTACCACCCCTCTTCTCCTCACTTCTCACTCTATCTAGCCTAATAACCCCCATTATACTTCTCAGACACCTCATCTCAAACACATTCAAACTCCTTTCTTCCTCTCTCATGTTCCATGTTTCTGCTCCATACAGTGCTGTTGGCACAATCACTCCTTCATACAGTCTCCTCTTAGCATCCATTTCCAGATTCCTATTCCTCATTACACTTTTTAAACCACCAAGGCATTTACTCGCTTCTCTCAATCTACATTCTACCTCCACCTTCACTCCACCCTTTCCTGCCACATTTGCACCCAAATATCTAAAACTATCCACTTCCTCCAGTTGCTCTCCCTTAACGCTCACTTCCAGATTACTGCCACTTTCACCCCTTGCACATCTCATCACCTTACTTTTACCCACATTTATCTTCAGCTTTCTTCTATCACACTCTCCCAAACTCTGTCACCAGCTTCCTCAATCCCTCCTCCGATCCTGCCACAAGCGCAGTGTCGTCCGCAAACAACAGCTGGCTCACCTCCCACTTTTCTCCATTTTCCTTAACCATCTCCAATCTCTGACCCACTACCCTTGCATTCACCTCTCGTACCACCCCATCCATGTATAAGTTGAACAGCCAGGGTGACATAACGCATCCCTGACGAAGTCCCACCTTTACCTTAAACCACTCACTCTCTCCATTTCTAATCCTGACACAAGCTCTACTACTCTCATAAAAACTCTTGACAGGTCCCAGCAACTTTCCTCCTATCCCGTATATCCGCATAACCTCCCACAGTGCCTTTCTGTCTACCCTGTCGTAAGCCTTTTCCAGATCCATAAAGGCCCAGAAAACATCCTTCCTCTTACCTATAGCTTTCTCACATATCTGTCTTACCACACATACATACATATAATATATATATATATATATATATATATATATATATGCACACATATATACAGGCACACATATATACATGCATACATACATACATGCAAACACACATGCATACACACATACATACATACACACATACACACACATACACACACATACATGTACATACATATACATACATATACATACATATACATACACACATACATATACATACATATACATACACATACACACATACACACATATACACATATACACATATACACATACACATACACACATATATACACATATACACATACACACATACACACATACACACATACACATATACACATACACATGTACACATATATACATACATACATACATACATATACTTTAAGGTTTGCCCTACCACACGAAATCATGTAGGCACATATTCGGACCTACTCACCAAGGACATCCTGCTGGGGGACCCATTCATACGCCCTGACGTTCTTTGGGAGTTCGACGCCAGATTCGAGGCTGTACTTGATGAGGACTCTGTGAGGCATCCGACCGAAGGCCTCGAAGAGCTCCTTCCGGTACACTTCGGGGATGCCCTTACTCTTCTGCAGGGCACCGAGGCTGAAGTACACAACTCCTTCAGGACCCGCGCCGTCCAGCCACTCAGCGATGTCCTACATGTAAACAGATAGAGAATTCATTATAGAGTTCATAGATAAACAAGATATTTCTTAATATCCATTTTATTATTGTTATTATTATTGTTATTATTATTGTTATTATTGTTATTGCTATTATTATTATTATTATTATCATTATCATTATTATAGTTGTTATTTGCTGTTATTGTTTTTATTATTGTTGTTGTTGTTGCTAGTATTATTATCACTATTGATATTATAATTATCATTGTTATTATTGTCATTATTGTTATTGATATTATTGTTATTATCGCTATTGTTGTTATCAGTGTTATTATTGTTGTTCATTTCTTTATTATTATCATTGTTTTTATTATTGCTATTATAGTTATTACTATTATTATTGTTGTTATTACTAATATTATTATTATCATTATTGCTATTGTTATCATTATTATTATTATCATTATTATTTGTTTATTATTTTTTATTTATATATTTATTTTGGATGAAGAGCCGTGTAGCAGGTATATACACAGAATAGATTCGTGGTAACGTCATTCCTAAGTACAATTGCTAACTAAAGTCCCGCTACTTTTTGTTGAGGAGGAGGGACATTATCAGCTGAATGAAATCGTCTGTAGGGATTTAGAAAAAAAACTTCTATAGTCATATAACGTTGCGAAAGTTCGAACGAGAATGTAACACTTCATACTTAGCATTTGATGGATCTCTCGGCACATCGTTTTACAACAAAGTTATTCTATGTGCAGTTACATTAACTCAACAGCAACAAAATATATTCGACAAAGTGTATGTTCTGCAGGGCAAACTGACTGTGACAGCTTCGCTATAATGACGAACTAAAAATATTTCGTTCCTGTTATCACCAGAAGATTTTATTCAGGGAGTCAAGCCCTCCGCTATGCAGGAGGGCTTCTCTCGACAGAATAAAATCGCCTGGCGGCAGCAAGAATGAATACATTATTCGTGAATGACATTGAGAGGGTTAGTAGGAATTTCAATGCTCTTAATGGAGTGAGCATGGTCCATACATTTATTGTATCATGCAATCAAAGAATTTCGTCCCTCTGAAAACAGGTCATCATTGGTTTGTGGTAGAGACCAGTTATGAACACACAAAGTTCAGATCGGGCTCACCTCCGGCAAGGGCTTGGCGGGTTTGCAGTGCATGCAGCCGACTTCCACCTGGTTGGGGAGAAGCGGGATGGAGCCATCGAGGAGGTGGTGATGGTTCAGGAGGGTAAGTGCCTGTCGAGGGTACATCGAGTAAGGGTCAGGCAGATCGGGGAACTTCTCCCGAAGAGCCTCGGCCAGAGGCTTCCCGACGGCTCTCCTGAAGGCGTACCGAAGAGCAAAGAGGGACAGGGTGTTAGCGAAGCGTTCCCACAGGGTCATGTCGTTGTCGTAGGGGAGAATGACAGAGGGCAGGGTTGCTGGGGACACGTAGTTCCCCAGGTAGCTCAGCTGAAGAGGCTCAGACCCGACGGGGGAGTAGGTGATGAAAGGCGCCTTCACATCCATCAGGAACGGAAAAGCCATCTCGTTGGCTGCACTGTTGATAATGATTGCGTCAAATTCCCTCCGGCGGCGCCACAGGTCCATGACTTTTGGGGTCTCGTAGAGCTTCCTCGCCATCGTGGGGAACGCCTTAAGCCACATCCTGAAGGCGGTAGGAGAGGAACGGAGTTCGAAGAGGTCCATGCTGTCGAGGCTGGAGTGGGGAGCTAGGACGTGGGTGATGTTTGGGTGGCTGGAGAAGGGGTCGCCTGCGGACACCATCGTGACGGTGTGTCCGCGAGCGGCCAGGCCTTCTGCCAGCGTGAGGCATAGAGACCGCACAGACCGGGAGGCCAATGGCGTCAGGAAAAGAACGTTCGAAGCTGACACCGCCGACAGGAACATCACTGTCATCAGCAGCAGTAGGCAGAGTCGTGTCATGATGAATGAAAAAAAAAAATAAAGAAGAAATTAATATGAATTTAGATTTTCTGGGTCGCCGTTTAACTAAAAAAATCCCTAAGATCCAAAATCTCTTTCTCGGGGACCGGGAAGAAGAAAAAGACAGATTCTTCCACTTCAGGTCTGTGTTGGGGGGATGTATCGGCCCTCTTTCTGTAGACACTCCACAGGGGACCACAACTGTTCTCGGGGTCTAAACGCGAGTACCCCGGCAGCAGCCACCAGAGCAATGGCAGGGCAAAGGAGAGGAGGGCAGAAGACTGACGGTGCGCCTCTCCATCGCCGAGCTAAATACGTTCCCGCTGCCAGGGGCGCAAACGGCGGTGGTAGCGGAAGGGTGGGAGGAGGGATGCTGGGGGCATTTATTGAATGTATAAGTAGACGTAGGGATGGCAGTGGAATCAGAGAAAGTTAAAGGTTACGTGATAGAATCGGGGTGCCTACGTTCTTATTAAGGACGAGTCTTGGATGTATAGCAGGACGTCCGCCCTTCCTATGGGACAGGAAGTAGCACGTTTCGTGGGCAGAAGTGCATCTGATGTGACTTAGATATCTTGTGATCTCTCTCTATCTCTGTCTCTCTCTCTCTCTCTCTCTCTCTCTCTCTCTATATATATATATATATATATATATATATATATATATATATATATATATGTATATATATACATACACACACACATATGCGAATAAATCACAAAAACACGTGATTCACAAAATGTGTAATAAAACCACTTGGAAAATAAAATGAAAGGTGACCGAACGTTTTCGTCTATTTAAGACATTTTCAAAGGTACAGAGCAAGGAAACAGTGAAAATATATATACAAAAGAAGCACACAAGGGGGGAATTAGGACAGGTCCATGGTGACCTCACTCTCTCACTACTGCCGGATTTTTGAGCCGGCTAATGTCAAAAATTTTGTATGATATAAAGATATCTAATTTATACATTCCCATACTCATATTCATGTTGTTCTCAAATGAAGCTTTTATATAACATGATTCTATGATATTCCTCTCCTTAATACTTAAGACAATTTTCTTTGTGTTATCCCAATCAATGTAATGATTAAAATCCCTTAAATGCAAAAACAACTCGCTTGAAACTTGCCCTGTTCTGATTTTATATCTATTTTGGTTTATTCTCAAATTTAAATCCTTGCCTGTTTGTCCAATATAATTGGTTCCAATTTTTGCAAAGGATACTATAAACACAGCCTTCATTACAAGCAGGTAAATTTTAATCAACTTGTTTTTAACAGTGTTGTTATTTTTAAAGACAACTTGGACACCAAATTTATTAAAAATACGAGTTAAACTAACTAAATTTTAATGAAATGGGAGGGTTAAAATATTCTTAAAACTGAATTGCTGATTATGAGTAAGACTATAAAAAGATTTCTTTACTGTGTTTCGAACTACGTCAATTAAGTGTTTTGGATATATGTATGTATATGTATATGTATATATATATATATAAAAAGTATGTATATGTATGCATAAGTATGTATATGTATGCATATGAATATATATGTATATATGTATAAAATATGTATGTATATGTATAAAATATGTATGTATATGTATAAAATATGTATGTATATGTATATAATATGTATGTATAATGTATAAATATGTATGTTATATGTATAAAATATAGTATGTATATGTATAAATGTGTATGTATATGTATAAATATGTATGTATATGTATGTATATGTATATATGTATGTATATGTATATATATGTATATATATGTATATATATGTATGTAGATGTATATATATGTATGTATATGTATATGTATATATACATATGTATGTCTATGTACATATATAAAATGTATATGTATATATATATACAAGCCGCGGGCTTCGCCCTCACCCGGCTTCGCCGGGGGCTTGGCTGCAAAAAACTGCGGCCTACGGCCGAAGCTTTCCGCGCTCTAATCCCTCGTTTTCCCTCCTTCGCCCTCGGCCTCAGGGCGGAACCCCAAACACGGGATCCCCAGCAGGAAGAAGAACGCGAAAAAGAAACGCGAAGAAGAACACGAAGTAGAATGCGAAGATGAACGCGAGAAAAACACGAGAAAGAAGAACGCGAGGAAGAAGAACGCGAGGAAGAACGCGAAGAAGAAGAACGCGAAGAAGAAGAACGCGAAGAAGAAGAAGCGGAGGAGAAGAACGCGACGAACAACGCGAAGAAAAACGCCAAGAAGAACGCGAGGAAGAAGAAGAAGAAGAAGAACGCAAAGAAGAAGAAGAACGCGAAGAACGCGAAGAAGAAGAACGCGAAGAAGAAGAACGCGAAGAAGAAGAACGCGAAGAAGAAGAACGCGAAGAAGAAGAACGCGAAGAAGAAGAACGCGAAGAAGAAGAACGCGAAGAAGAAGAACGCGAAGAAGAAGAACGCAAGAAGAAGAACGCGAGGAAGAAGAACGCGAGGAAGAAGGACGCGAAGAAGAAGAAGAAGAACACGAAGAAGAAGAACGCGAGGAAAAAGAACGCGAGGA
>NC_134799.1:36180692-36185692 GCF_046742065.1 Oratosquilla oratoria | reverse complement strand
ATATGTGTGTATATATTTGTGTGTATAATATATGGTGTAATATATAAATGTGTATACATATGTGTATATATATAAGTGTACATATATGATGTAGATATATAAATGTGGATATATATAATGTGTATATATATATGTGTATATATATTATGTGTATATATATGTGTGTATATATTTGTGTGTAATATAATAATACATAAGTGTACTATATATATGTGTAATAATATATATATGTGTATATATAATTACTGTGTTTGGGGTTAATATATGAGAATATATTATGTATATGTATATATACGTAAATGTGTTTATATATATATTGATTTATATATATATGTATAATGGATATATATACGTACATGTGTATATATATGTATATAATTATAGTATGTAATATGATATAAATGTATGTATGTTATATATATAAAATATTATATATGTATATGTATAAATATGATGTATGTATAAAATGTATAAATACTGTGTATGTATCATGTTATACCAGTATATGTATATAATATGTTATATAATATTAATATATATGTATGTTTATATGTAATATATATATTATACATATAAATTTTATGTCCATCCCGCGCAAGGATTCGAACCCACCCTGCGCTGTAACATGACGACAAGAGGCCCCGCCATGACTATACCGCCTTAAAGACCAGCGCCCCGCTTGGTCATTGGTCCATAAAAAATAACTTCTGATTAATGTCGCTTGTCCACTAGCGAATTTCTCCCTCGTAAATATATAGTAATATATATATATATTATATATATATATATATATATATATATAATAATATACGTATATATATATATATATATAAATAATAAACGTAATGTATATATATATGTATGTAATATGTATATATATGTATGTATATATATATATAGGTGTGTATTATATATGTAATATAATACTGATGACCCACTTTCGGAGAAGAAATAAGCGAAGATATAGAGATCTGTATATTTCGATCAACTTACTGTGATCCTCTTTTTCTTTCCGGCAGATATGAGTTACAAAGTACAGAACAACTGTGTATTTATAGTAAAGCAGTGAAGGTATGTCATGAGGGGACTGAGGCTCAGGTTCAACACGCCCTCGGCACGCATGCTCGCAACTCATGGTGGCTCAGGTCACAATGACCCGGCGTTGCATGGGCCGTTGGTGATTTTTGTCCCACCGCTAAAGTTGATGTAACATTTTATTTATGGCAAAAGAAGAAAATACAGTCTGGTGACCATCCGACCACCATATATATACACATAGATATACACATATATATATATATAACATGTATATACACATATATATACCAACGTATGTATATATACAAATATATATATTACACTTATATGTAATACATATAGTATATATATTCTATCTTATATATTCATATATATATATACATATATATATACATATATACATAAATTATAACTATAATGGTCATAAAAATTTAATTATGTTATCATATAATATACAATATACATGTAAATATATTATATACATAATATATACATATACTTATACATATACATACACATATTTTATACATATACATACACATATTTTATATACATTATACATATATATATATTTATATATATACATACATACATTTATACATATACCATACATATATATACATATATAATACAACATTTACGTATATATATATATAAATGTATATATATGTGTATAATGCATATCATATATGTACTATGAAAACATATATATCGGGTATATATATGTGTCGTATAATTATGTAATTATGTATAATGTATGTGTGTATATATATATGTGTATATACAATGTGTGTATATTAAATATTATAATGTGGTGTATAAATGTGGTCTAATATATGTATAATATAATAATGTATGTTATATATGTACTATTTATATGTATATATATATGAATATATAATGTGATATATATGTATAATAAAAAATATATTAATGTATACATATAAGTGTATATATACTATGTGTATATATATAACTATGTATATATACATACGTGTAGATATTGTGTATAATAAAAAATGTAATGTATATATACTAAATGTATATATATATAACTGATATATATATATATATATCTATGATACGTGATATATATGTATGTGTGTATATAGATATTATAATGTTTATATATATAAGTAAATATAAACATATATATATACACACATATATAATATATATACAACAACACACATATATTATATATACACACAAAATAAAATATAAACATAACAAACACATATATATAAATACACACATATATATATATACACAAACACATATATATAACACATATAACGTATATATTTATATACAATATTTATATACACAACATATATATACACATATAAATACACACACATTACATATATATATAGACACATATATATACACACATATATATACACATATACACATTATTATACATATATATACATAATTATATACACACAATATATATACACACATATATATACATATATATATACATATATATACACATGTATATATATGTATATATATACATATAATATATGTACATATATGTGTGTATATATATATGTGTGTGTATATATTTATATTTGTATATATATGTGTGTATATAAATATACATAATATTTATGTATACTGTATATATATACATATATAATATGTATATATGTAAGTATATATATACAATATGTGTATATGTGTTATATATATAGTATGTATAATAATATGTGAAAATATATATGTGTATATATATGTGTGTATATATATGTGTGTACATAAGTATGTGTATATAGTATATGTGTAATACATATGTGTATATATGATATGTGTACATATATGTGTATATATATATGTGTATATATATGTGTATATATATTGTGTATATATATATGTGTATATATATATGTGTATATATATATGTGTATATATATATGTGTATATATATATGTGTATGATAATATATGTGTATATATATATATGTGTATTATATATATGTGTGTATATATATATGTGTATATATAATATATGTGTGTATATATATATATGTATATATATATATGTGTATTATATATGTGTATATTATATAGTGGTGTATGATATAATGTGCTATATATTTATATATGTGTATATATAATGTGTATATATATCGGTATATATATATGTGTGTGTATATATATGTGTGGTATATATTTTGGTGTTGTATAAATAAAGTGTGTATATATAATGTGTGTAAGATATATGGTGTGGATTAAATATGTGTGGTGTATACTATAAAAATGAGTGTAAGGTATATGTGTGTGCATATATATGTGTTTATGTATAATGTGTGCATATATATGTGTGCATAAATAATTGTGAATATATATTGAGTGTGCATATGTATGTGTGGATATATAAGTGTGTATATATATGTGTGTAAATATACAGTTGTGTCAAATACCTGTGTGTATATACATGTGCGTATATACATGTGCGTATATACATGTGCGTATATACATGTGCGTATATACATGTGCGTATATACATGTGCGTATATACATGTGCGTATATACATGTGCGTATATACATGTGCGTATATACATGTGCGTATATACATGTGTGTATATACATGTGTGTATATACCAGTGTGTATATACATGTGTTGTATATACATGTGATACCAATAAAAGAGATGTGTATATACATGTGTGTATATACATGTGTGTATATACATGTGTGTATACAACATTTGTGTATATACAATGTTTGTAAATACATGTGTGTATATACATGTGTGTATATACATGTGTGTATATACATGTGTGTATATACCCAATGGTGTGTAAATACATGTGTGTATATACATGTGTGTATATACGTGTGTATAATACTTGTGTGTATATACATGTGTGTAAATAAACCTGTGTGTATATACATGTGTGAATAGTACATGTGTGTATATACATGTGTGTATAAACATGTGTGTATATACATGTGTGTATATACATGTGTGCATATACATGTGTGTAAATACAGTTTGTGTATAAACAGGTGTGTATAATACAGGTGGTGAATATGCAAGTGGGTATAACATGTGTGAAAATGCATGTAGTGTATATGCATGAGGTTGAAAAAGCAAGTGTGATATATGCATGTGTGGATATGCATGTAGTATATGCATGTGTGTATATGCATGTGTGGTATATGCATGTGTGCATATGCTCATGTGTTTTGTAATATGCCATGTGTGTATATGCATGGTGTGTATATGCATGTGGTATATGCATGTGGGTATATGCATGTGTGTATATGCATGAGGTATATGCATGTGTGTATATGCATGTGTGTAACTGCATTTGTGTATATGCATGTGTGTATATGCATGAGTGTATAACATGTGTGTATATGCATGTGTGTATATGCATTTTTGTATATTCATGTTGTGTATAACACAGTTGTGTATATGCATGTGTGTATATGCATGTGTGTATATGCATGTGTGTGCATATGCATGTGTGTGCATATGCATGCATGTGCATATGCATGTGTGTGTATATGCATGTGTGTGTATATGCATGTGTGTGTATATGCATGTGTGTGTATATGCATGTGTGTGTATATGCATGTGTGTGTATATGCATGTGTGTATATGCATGTGTGTGTATATGCATGTGTGTCTATGCATGAGTGAATAAGCATGAGTGTATATGCATGAGTGAAAATACAATGAGGTGTAATATACAAGAGTGTATATACAAGCGTGTTATATTACATGAGTGTATATACAAGAGTGTATAAACATGAGTGTATATACAAGAGTGTATATACATGAGAGATATAAACATGAGTGTATATAACATGAGTGTAATATACACATGAGTGTAAATAACATGAGTGAATATACATGAGTGTATAAACATGAGTGTATATACATGAGTGTATATACATGAGTGTATATACATGAGTGAATATACATGAGTGTATATACATGA
>NC_134799.1:36130024-36177692 GCF_046742065.1 Oratosquilla oratoria | reverse complement strand
CACCCCTTGTACATCTTCATCTCCTTACTTTTACCTACATTTATCTTCAACTTTCTTCTTTCACACACTCCTCCCAAACTCTATCACACACTTCCTCAACCCTCATGTTAATAATTAAATACCCATTTGTAATGGTGTTGTTCTGTCTAAAAATAATTATTGTTCCATCTGTCTTAAGAGCTAAAGTGTTAGAGCTACTACATTCCAGTCATAATGGAATTGTTGCAATGAATGCTGAGGCTAAAGAAAACATTTGGTGGCCCAGGTTTCCTGATAATATTGAAGAGCTTGGAAATTTTTTTAATGAATGTTATGTTAGAAATAATCAAGCTTCAAGTAAATTGATGTGGAATTTTGCTAGTAAGCCTTGGAGTAGGATTCACATTGATAATTGTGGACCAATAGAAACTATGTATTTTTTATCTTAGATTCTTATTCTAAGTTTATTGATGTTCAACATACTTCAAGCATGACTAGTTCTAATACTGTGGAATTATTACGGAAAAGCTTTGCTAATTTTGGTATTCCTGATGTCATTGTTTCTGATAATGCTGCGTATTTGTTTCTGCTGGTATCAGAGTTTTATGAAAGGAATGGAATAAAACTAATCAATCCAGCTCCCTTTCATCCTGCATCCAATGGATTAACTGAGAGATATTAAAAAATTGAAACGGGGGATGCTAGAATATCAAAGTGGATCAATTAACACAAGAGTTAGTAAGTTTTTGTATTATAGCAGGAGAACCATTCAATCAGGTACAAAAGGAAGCCCTGCTGAAATAATGTTTCACAGGAAAATCTCCTCTTGGACATATGTAAAGCAACTAAAACAAAGGAGGAAGAGAAACATGTTAGTTAAGGCAAAATGCTTTTGATTGTGTAGTCAGCAGATTTGAATTTGGATAAGCAATTTTTGCAAAAAAAACTATTCTAGAGGTGAACCTTTGTAACCAGACATTATTATTGAGGTTACAGGTGCCAGAAATTATGCTGTAAAAGTGTTCACTGAAAGTGGAAATTTAATTTGGCCTAGACATTCTGATCAATTGATAGTTAGATATAATACTATTGAAAATGCAAAATCACCTGTTTCTTTATCTTCTCTGATTTTAAGTTGAAAATTCAATTGTTAAACCAGATACCATTAATATTGGAAATGGTGAAATTGTAAATGACTGTTACCAGTGATACCATTTCACAACCTGTAGTTGCTACTGATGAAATGTTTCATAATAATGATAATTTTGACAAACCTCTTAATGAACCTGTGGTGGGGGGGGGAAGAATACTGCCACCAAGTCTTCACACTTGAGTGGTTAGAAGCGACAAAAACAGGATGGGGATTAGGATTAGGCATCCTTTTCCCTGTAGTCCCAAAGGGGACATTCCTAAAAAAGTAAAGGCATAAGAGGGTCTAGAAGTTTTCCAACCAGTACGGTAAGGTTTGGGTCTTTTAATGTGCGTAAATGTGGTACAGATGAGGTGTAAAAGGAAAGTAAAAGGCCGTATGTTTGTGAGAAGAAAGATGGATGTGTTGGCATTGAGTGAAACTAAGTTGAGAGGGAGGGGCGAGTGTGAGCTTTGGATGTAGTTGGGAGGTTCTCAGGAGTGAAGAGAGGATGAGGGAGAGAAGGGGTGGCTATACTAGTAAGTGAAGAGATAGATAAGTGTGCAGTAGAGTGGAAAGAGGTTTCTTCAAGGTTAATGTGGATGAAGATGAAACTAGGAAGGGAGATGTGGGTTTTTGTAAGTGCCTGTTAGTGAGAAGAGTGTAGAATAAAGGGAGTCTTTTTGGATATATTAAAATGAGTGCATAGAAGGATTAGGGAAAAATGTCATTGTAGTGGTATTGGGAGACCTTAATGCTAGGGTAGGAAATGAACCAATAGACAGAGTAGTTGGGAAATGTGGAGTTACAGGAAAAATCGTAGTGGAGAATTGAAGGTGGAGATGTATCTAGAGAGATGATGATAGCAAATACAGTGTTTAGGAAGAAAGTCAAGCATAAGTACACATGGGAGAGGGTGGTGGATGGAAGGGTGGTAGATAGAGCGCTAATGGACTATATAGTGGTAACCAGGAGTATAGTGGGAAGAGTTAAGGATGTACATAGGCTAAGGGGAGAGAGTGGGGGAATATCAGATCAGTTTTTGGTGGAAGGTAAGTAGAAAGTGGAGGATAGATGGAGAAATAGGAAAAGGACAAAAGGTAGGGAGTTGCTTAGTGAACTGCTTAAATGAGAAAGAGGAGGAGGAGGAGTACAAGAAGAAGCTGAGAGAGGAATGGGAGGAAGTGAAGGATAGAGTACAACTAGGAGTGGAGAAGGAATGAGGATGGTTCAAAGAGGGAGTCACAAGGTGTGCAAAGATGGTGTTTGGAACAAGGAGGATGGGCGGACATAGAAGGAAGGGTGGTGATTTGTGAGATGAGGAAGCAAAGGTTGAAGAAGAGCAGAAGTGAG
The DNA here is from genome assembly GCF_046742065.1 of Oratosquilla oratoria. Lineage (NCBI taxonomy): Eukaryota > Metazoa > Arthropoda > Malacostraca > Stomatopoda > Squillidae > Oratosquilla > Oratosquilla oratoria. The sequence continues at coordinate 36,175,231 of NC_134799.1, read as the reverse complement.
CTGCCACAACTTGGTTACAAAACAGGATGAGGGAATCATATGAGAGGTACAAAGAAAAGAGAAAAGAAGTAAAGCCTAAGATAAAGGAGGCAAAGAGGAGAGCAGATGTGGAATGGGGTAAGAGTATGACAGAAAATGTTGAAAGTAATAAGATGTTTTGTAAAGAATTTAAAAGAGGAAGAGGAGGCAAATTGAGTATAGAAGAAAAGGTAAAAGGTATAGATGGAGAGATGATAATGGAAGAGAAGGCAGTAAGAGGAAGATGGGCAGAGTATTTTATTGAGTTGCTCAATGTGAAGGAGGATAGGGAAAGATAGTTACAGTGGGAAGTGCTAAGAAAATGGACCATGATGAATGAGGAAAATGTAGGATAATTAAGGAAAGTTGAAGTTGAGGCAGTTTTTAAGATGATGAGATCAGGTAAGGCACTTGGGTTGGATGGATGCCATGCAGAATGTCTGAAAAAAGGAGGCACAGTGATGGTGGACTGGCTGGTGAGGATATTCAATGTTTTGTGTAAGAGAGGATAGACTGCTGGAGGACTGAAGGAGTGCCTGTATAGTTCCAATTTACAAGGGAAAAGTGGACAAGTGTGAGTGTAGTAGTTTCAGAGGGATCAGCTTGTTAAGTGTAGTTGGGAAGGCTTATGGGAGGGTCTTGATTGAGAGGATTAGGAGAGGAACAGGGATTGATGAGGAAGAGTGTGGGTTTAGGACAGGTAGGGGTTGCATAGATCAGACTTTTGTGATAAGACAGATATGTGAAAAAGCTATAGAAGGTAAGGATGTTTTTTGGGCTTTTATGCATCTGAAAAAAGCTTATGAAAGGATAGACAGGAAGGCATTGTGGAAGGTATTGCAAATATATGGGATAGGAGGAAAGCTGTTAAGAGCAGTCAAGAGTTTTTATGGAGTAGTAGAGCTTGTGTTAGGATTAGAAATGGAGAGAGTGATGGCTTGAGGTAAAGGTGGGACCTCATCAGGGATGTGTTTTTGCCACCCTGGCTGTTCAATTTATACATGGATGGGTTCGTGCGAGAGGAAGTGGGAGATAAGCCAGTTGTTGTTTGCTGATGACACTGCTTGTAGTAGGATCAGAGGAGGGATTAAGGAAGTTAGTGATGGAGTTTGGAAAAGTGTGCAAAAGAAAGAATTTGAAGATAAATGTGGGTAAAAGTAAGGTGATGAGATGTACAAGGGGAGAAAATGGCAGCAGAGTGGAAGTATTAAGGGAGAGAGACTGGAAGTAGTTTTAGATACTTGGGTGCAAATGTGGCAGGAAAGGGAGAAGTGGAGGTGGTAGATTGTAGATTGAGAGAAGCAAGTAAATGCCTTGGTGGATTAAAAAATGTAACGAGAAATAGACATTTGGGATTGTGTGCTAAGAGGAGATTGTATGAAGGAGTGACTGTGTCAACAGCACTGTACGGGGCAGAAAAATGGAACTGTTATAGGAAGAGAGACGGAGTTTGAATGTGTTTGAGATGAAATTCCTGAGAAGTATAACAGGGGTACTAGGCTGGATAGAGTGAGAAATGAGGAGGTGAGGAGGAGAACGGGGGTGGAAAGGGAGGTTGGGAGATAGGGTTGATGAAAGAGTATTGGGATGGTTTGGACACATGGAAAGAATGAGTAAAGAAAGACTAGTAAAAGTGGTGTGGAGAGCAAAGTTGGAAAGAGTGAATGCGAGGGGTTGACCTAGGATGAGATGAATGGATGGGGTAAAAGGGGCATTGGGAAATAGGGGAAATGTTGATTGAGAAAGGATGGGAAAGGACAGAAGGCAGAGATGAATGGCGAATGGTTGTGTATGTATGATGCTGTGTTGTATGAGATGGCGTGGGTCGGGGTTGGGGGGGGGTGAGGGAGTATGTGTGAATGATACTTTGACACAGCCCAAAGGGATTTCTCCATGTCTTCTCTTTTTCTGCATGAGGGGACAGAGAGGGAGGGTGGCTGATTAAGTGAATCTGCCTTGCTGTGAATGTGCTGTGTCTTGCAACATTGTTTCTGACCCAGAGCAGTGGGTGAGATGCAGGGATGACCCATCATTCAGGAGGCGCCAAGAAAAAAGGGAGGGAAGAGAGAGTATGTTAGGGATGGAATGGGTGGGAGTGGTTTTTATGACTTTGTTGTTTGGTTACCTCCCTTATAAGGAGGAAAAGCCTTTGGTATATGTATGTATGTATTAATGAACCTTATGTTCCTACCGAGCCAGTATTGAGAAGGTCAAATAGGTCAGTGAAGCCTCTTAATAAATTGAGTCATTGTAATGTTTTTTATGTTTTGTGTAAACCCAAAAATAAGAAGGGAAGAAACTGTAGTGTATTCAGATTAAAACAATGTTTAATTATAAGCTTTATTGTTTATACCTAGATGTTTAGATTCGTGGTGCTATATGCCTTTTGCTATAATTTTTTTAATGTTTTTCTGTGCACTGGGTGCCATGATGTAATCAAATATAGTGTCATATATACAATGTTGTAGCAAGCATGTATTTGGTTCATCCTTCTTATTTTTAGGATATTAATATTGAAACTGATTAAAAAGCATGGAAAAACTAAGATATGACAATAACTGAAGTGTTTATGTGAATTTAGTCATTATTGTGTATGTCTTCACACTTTTTCTCTATAAGTTTACAAAGGACAAATAATTTACTTTCATACAATATAGGTATTTATTTCAATACTGATAGTACTATGATAGATTTCACATTCTTGTAATGAACACGTATTATAGAGAGAATGCCATAGTTACTGATAAAAAGTAATAAAAAAGAGATAAATTGTTCAAAGATGTTTCCTCATGTAAATAATTTCAAGGTCAATTTATGAAACTCCAAAAGGAGTTGGATGTGGTGTGTCTTGCTGGATTGTGTTTTGTCCCAGGCAGTGGACAGGAGACCAGGGATGAACCTTCATCCACAAGGAGCATAGATAAATGGGAGTGAGATGGGTGGGATTGGGTGCATACCATGGCTGGCTACTTCCCTTATAAGGGAAAAACAATTATATAGAGTAGATATAATAAAAATGAAGTTTGGTAGGGGATGGTAAAAAGTTAAATGACTATATCATAGTAGAGGAAAGATTGAATAAAATTTGTGATTAACACATTTAATGGCTCTAAAAAGGGTCATTAATATATTTGTTTTTATAAAAACAAATGTTTTCTTCTCTATCTTTATGTATAAAAGGGTTTCTTCCCCCTTATAAGGGAGGTAGCCAGTCAAGACATTGTAAGAGGCTCGTAGATGAAGGTAGACAAGTAAGGTAGAGGGGTAGATGGCGAGAATTTAATTTTTATGAGTTGGATGTTTGATAAACAAGAGTTTGTAGGTGAAGGAATTGCATGACCTCACTCCTCACCTAAAACTTTACAAACAACTGCTGGGGACCCAATTTCTTTGCTGTATTATGCTGATGTAACTGTGTAAACTAAGTCAGTAGTTCATCGATTTCGGGGTTGGTTGAGTAAGCGGTATTGCTTATGGGATTTGTAACAGCCTTTCTGATTGGAGAAAGGGTGGAGGAGGAGGAGGAGAAAATTCAATTGGTTTCATGGGCTTAGGGGAGGTACTTAGATGTAAAAGTAAAGATCATTAGACTAAAAAAAATCATGATGGCAATGCGAACTGACCTAGTGAACAAATTGAGGATTCCAGATGGGAGTCCCTTAGTGTAAATAAAAGAACCAAGTGTATTTACTATTTGGGAAGAAATGACAGAAAATTTAAGTTCAGTTTAATTCCCTTTTTTATACAGAGTAATAGAACTTGACTAAGTTGGACGATTGGAAGCAAAGGGGTTTCCTACAGAAGAATATTGTGAATGACTATCATACATAACGACTGGTGAAAAGAAAATAGAAAGTGAGAGACAAAATACAAAACTATACACAAAAGAATGGGGACCACAGAAGGGAACAGTAGACAGAGTAAACAACGGTGGTGAGAAACATGCACATACTCCCACCCATTCCACTCCCATCCACCATCCATTGTTTCCCTCCTCCCTACTGCCCAAGTCAGAAGCAGTGCAGTAAGACACTACATCCACAGCAGGGCCACTTCATTTAAAAGGTGACCCACCCATTTTGTCCCATCATGCAGAAAATAGAAAAGACAGAGAGAATTTTTGGGGGGCTGCATCAAAATATCATCCAAACACAACCATTCTTCACTCACAACTATCCCATGTCACAAACTAGACTCTGTATTTGAGTTGATGTATCAAATATTGGCCACGATCTGTACAGGCCCTACAATCCAGTATATAGTATGACTATTTGCCTATTTTTAAAAGTTCAATTCCATTTCACAAGGATAAGGAAAAGGTGGAGTACAACTAATTGAATTTACATGATATAAAAAAAAAATACAAACTTTAAACTCACAAGCAAGAATCGAGGGGTTAAGTGCAGGGGCACGGGCGGGAGTCTGCAAGCGACGCCGCGTCTTTTGCCTTTTTATACCAGAACTGCATAGTGCCAGTGTGTGCCTGCTTAAGCCTATTCTAACACTATTTGCACAGCTCCACACAATCTATCCACTTTATTATTGTATGAAGAAGGCTTAAAAATGATCAACCACTATTTAACTAACACAATATTAAAAATAAATAACAAATGTAATTACTCTACTTTGTGTCATCATTGTTATGGTGACCTCAGCATCAGGAGGTCCTAGTTGTGTATTCCTCCACCGTCTGCACAGCAATAACTCCCGTAGTTGGTTATTTATCATAAGTTACTTATGTTTATAATCCTCCATCTTATTATCTAGCTTATGATAACCTAGTAGTGGTCACATTCAACATCCATAGTCATTTACATTAAAGATGATAGGGATCCCGTGTTGGGGTTCCTCCCCGAGACCGAAGCCGAACCCAAGGGACATTTTTTCCTGGTCAGTTCAAGGGAACGTGGCGACCACTGAGGACTTGCGACCTTTGGGACTTACGACCTTTCAGGACTTGTTACCTTGGAGGACTTGTTACCTTGGAAGACTTGTTACCTTGGAGGACTTGTTACCTTGGAGGACTTATTCCTGAATGTCCCTTGCCGGTGTCCCTCGCCGGTGTCCTTCGCCGTTGTCCCTCGCCGGTATCCCTCGCCGTTGTTCCTCGCCGGTATCCCTCGCCGGTGTCCCTCGCCATTGTCCCTCGCCGATGTCCCTCGCTGGTCGCTTGTTCCGGGTCCCTCGTCGTCCCTCTGCGTCGCAAGAAAAAGCACTGCCACAATTCTTTTATAATTTCTGGCCGAAGAATACCCGTCACGTGGCGCCAAAAGAACATCTCAGATTGCGGTCCTTTGACTCGTTGACCTGCGATGGACTCGTATAAACGAATCTGTCAAGTCTCTCATAACCCTTTTATCATAGAAGTGTTTCCTTTAGAATTTCGTGGTTTTTTATGAAAAAGGATTCTATTTCTCTGAATTTCGGAGTTAGGTTAAAACGGACTTTAAACACATACGAGCGCGCGTGAATATATATATATATATTATATATATATATATATAGACGTGTATGTGTGCATGTATATGAATATGGAACTGTATGTGTATTATGTACCTGTATATATATATATATATATATATATATATAATATATATATATATATATATATATAATATATATATATATATATATATATTCATATATCAAGGACTACTATTATACAGGACGTGCGCACCCAGATCCCTGGGTCCGCTAGCAGAGGCCATTGCTTTCTTTGTAACCTAACATTTTATATTGGGCAAATATATCAAAACTAGAAACCTAACATTGTATATAGGACAAATATAACAACTATTGACTTATTCAATGCAGTATAAGTTAATATAAACTTTTATAGTGAAATAAGAAAATATTTTTAAGGCACTGTTATGCTTTGAAATGCCAATTTTAGCCGGACTTAACAAGTATTATTGTATGAGGTTAGTGAACACCAGGGTTGGCGATTTTTTTATCTTTTTAAAAAAATGTAAAAAAAAAAAAAAAAAAAAAAAATTAATCAGATTTATTTAAGTAATTTTTTTTTTTTTTTTTGTATATATTTTAAATATTTTGGGTTCGCTATCTGATATGTGATCGTATTGCTAAAGGACATTTTTAGCATATCAAATAAAGGAGCAGTGTTTTATAGAATTTCCACAATTATAAAAGGAACGGTATAAAGCCGTACGTGAGGACGGTATGCTCAGGTTCACTCAATTCCTCCAAGAGTTTTCTCATCTTGGTGACATTTGCTGCATTGTCTGTCACAACACTTCCAATGTGACAACCAAAATCTTGTTCAGCCTTCTTGATCGAATTTTGTACAAGTTGTAGAAGATATTCAGCAATGTGAGGTTTCCTTGATGTGTCTATTGTGTCAACTAAATAAATCTGACCAGTGGATACTGTTACAGTGAAACATATTATGGGCTCATTATGGATGTTAGACCACCCATCAATTGAAAGACATACAGTTTCATTATTCAGGTCATCTGCACACTTTTTATATTCCTTTTCATACACGATATCCAAGTACTTATCAGCAATATCTTTTCTGGATGGAGGAATATAATCTGGCCTCAGGTTCTGAACCATCTTGAGAAACTGAGGATGCTGAACAAGACGAAATGGTGAATTTGTAGCAAATATCATTCTTGCAACTTTGTCGAGATTTTCCTTTTGACAGGGTGAAGTTTTTATGATAAATCTGTCCAGAGATGTTGATGACTTTCTTTTAGATGACAAATGATTTAGCAGAAGTGGCGCCTGTGGAGGAGTCTGATAGAGACCTTTTTTAATGGTGGAGTCAGGTTTGCAGATAATTCAAGTGGAGCCGATGATGAAGGGATTGAAGCTGTTGATACAGATCCTGAAATGGAAACAGAAAATTTTAGCATATTGCATAATTTATAAATGAATGAATACGGTATGATTTAGGCTACTTTGGAGCACAGTAGTTATTTTTTTTTAGATAATTATCATATTTCACACAATCCACTATTTAAATTTAAATTTAAATTATTTGGAAATAAATTAAGAGGATATGAAATAGGTGGGCTTAGAATTCAGCCCACACAGGATTCAGTCCACTTTTAAATTCACTAATAATAATGGGTTAGTTGGGTTAGGTTAGGCTAAATCCCTTTGGGCTGAATCCCATATGGGCTGAATTCTAATGGAACCTATGAAATATATTACAAAATGTTGAATGAAATTAATAACAATCATCTAGGCCCCAAAGTTGAGTGGATACAATACAATATAGTGATATAGTCATTACCCAAATTTAGAAGTAATGAAGTTGAAATATCATTTCTTTAGGCTTTCACATTTTTATTGCACGTGCTCTCCATTGTTCACCAGATTTATATAGTTGTGTATGAAAAGGGAGAAATGCACACAATATAAGTAAAATGATTTACCTGGGTCATCAATTTCTTCTTCTGTATGCTATGGCTGACCTTGGCATTTAGCTCGGTACCCTTTGCCAGAAGTTGTTGGTAGTTTTTCCCAAATAATTCCAGACAGGATCATTTTTCTGCCTGAAGGAACAACTCTGCCAGGTCCAGAAGACATCCTTCCTGGTTGATTTCAAAGCAGCAACTGACTCATTGAGAAACTGCTTACCTAGAACAAGTTTCAACAAGAATCTTGTTGAAACTTGTGGGCTGCACAGTGATATACTACATGTAGGCTTATACCGTTCCTTGTATACTTGTGGCAAGTCTATATAACACTGCTCCTTATATTGATATGCTAAAAATGTTTTAGCAATCAGATCGCATATGAGATAGCAATCCCACAATATTTAAAATATATTAGAAAAAAAATCTATTTAAATCAAATAAATCTGATTTAAAAGAACGATATTTTTTTATATTTTCTATAAAAAAAAAAAAAAAAAAAAAAAAAAATCGCCAACCCTGGTGTCCACTAACCTCATACAATAATACCTGTTAAGTCCAAAGATGGCCCCAACACTTTCACCTGTCATATGAGGAGAGAGTATCAAAACCAAATTTACCGACTGGAACAAAGAAAAGAAAGAGGTGACCTGTTGACCATCTACAGAATCATGAAAGGCATGGAAGTCCTTGATAGAGGACTTACTAAACTGGGATAAAAGAAATACAAGGGGGCATAAAAAAAAAAAAAAAAAGACTCAAAAAGGACAGTTATAGAAGAAACCTGAAAAAACAGATTTCCACACAGAGCAGTGGATGTCTGGAACAAACTGGACAAAACAATAGTGTGTGCAAAAACCATACACGAATTTAAGAGCAAACTAGACTGTGAAGTACAAAGACAGGACACCACAAGCGAAGCTCAACCTCCTGTAAGATACAACTAGGTAAATAGAATACGACTATGGTCACGTGCCATTTAAAAACCAGCAACAACAAATTAAAGTTATTCACAGACTTGCCAAACACTGCAGTATTTCACTGGTTCTTGAAGATTTTCAAAAGTAGGAAAATATTTCACAGATGTCAGTGTACTATAGACTGTACAGAAAATTTCATAGGGCACCCCACAAACCTAAATGCAAGGGCTCAAATATGGTCTAACTATAAGCACAATAATACAATTAAATATCTGGTAGGTACACCTGCTAGTGTCATTTCATTTTTATCCCCGTGATGGGGAGGCAGAGTTTCAGACAAAGAAATAACTATGAAGTCGGGATTTTTAGACAAATTAGAACAGGGGGATGATATTTTGCCATTACTGTACCATAACTCGCAAACAATGTTTCTTGAACCGTTGATGCACACCGTCCCGATGATGTCACCCCTGTTGGTAAACACCTCAAGGGGTCTATAGGATCACACACACACACACACGACTCATGGCGCAGTGGTAGAGCACTGGACTGGGAAGTACGGTGGTGCTCGCAGAACCCAGTTCGAATCCCGCCCAGGGCCGAAATTATTTCGGTATCGCTGTGCTTCGGGTCGTTACTCTGACTCTCGTGGGCGGGGAGTTGGGGGTGTGAGTGTGTGAAAAGTCATAGCATTACCCATAGATCGGTCATACGAGCTCTGAGCTTTCTTCCGGGAGGGAAATAACTGTCGATCACGAGTCCAACACGTGATCCAAAGACCAAGGTGAATACACACGGACACACACACACTTTCGTCGGATGGACGGCGAAGATTGGAGTTCTGAAGAAAAAGTGAAATTTTCGTGGATCTCAACGCAAAGGAAGTACCTTATTGTATTTGCAGGGAAGGGGAAAGCTCATGGTGTAGTGGGAAAGTGAGGAAAAAAGAGAAGGGGAGGGATTACTGAGGGAAAAGGAAGGAAATGAGGAAGGGGAGGACTTGGTCCAGGAGGCCAGGCGTCTTGTAAACAAGAAAAGGACCGATGATTTTGGTGAAGGGATTAACAAAAATGTAAAGATTAGAAATATAAGAGCAGCACAATGGAGGGTGAGGATAATAATTTCCAGGGATTTAATGAAGGGGGGGCGGATACCAACCTCCCCCGATTAGCAAGACTAGAGGAAAAACTTGAAAAAATGACAGAACATTGGGAGAAGAGGTTCTGTAACATAGCAAAGATTGCACAGAGAGTTGAAAAATTGGAAGAACTAGAGAAGGTGAACAAAAAACTTAATTATTGAAATAGAAGAATTAGAAAGACAGTTAAAAGAAGTAAAAGAGGAGAATGAAGAATTAAAGAGGAATAATAAAGACAATAAAGAGGCCATAGCAAAAGAAGCACAGGGTTTGGAAAAAATCCAAGGAAATGGTAAAGTTGCATTTACTGACATAATTAAACAGCAAATGAAAGAAACTGAAGACTCAGTTATCAAAGTGATGAGACAGAAGGAGAATATAGTAAGACACTTAGCAGATAAAAAGAAATGTATGATTATATTAGGAATGGAAGAGAAACAAAACCTAAATAGAACCACAAGAATCAATGAGGAAAAAGAAAAAGTAATCATTTTACTAGAATTAGTTCAGGAATATGAACCTGAAATCATGAAACAAATTGAAGAGATGTTTAGACTCGATAAGTATAGTACAGATAAGACCAGACCAATTAAGATTAAATTCAGGTCACAAACGGCAGCAGAGAATATCAAAAACAGGGAAACTAGCAGCAAAGTGAACAATATAAAAAGGCATGGATAAAAAGAGAAATTAATAAAGAGGAAAGAGGAGGAGGAAAAGATAAAAAGACAAGAAGCTAAGGAAAAAAACGAGAACAGAACAGAGACAGAAAAAGAGAAATTCTATTGGAAAGTAGTGAATATAAAAGTAAGGAAATATGACATACTGGAGAAAAACAAAAGGGAAACAGAGGATGCAATGGAAGTGGCAGAAAACCAAGAGTGTTTTACACAAATATAGATGGATTAATAACAGGATTGAATGAGCTGAATGATTATCTGAAGGAAAAAGAACCGGACATAATGGGAATTGTAGAAACAAAATTAAAAGGTCCACTACCACCCAACAGTGCAGGACATGATGCATATAATTATTGGATTAGAAACAGAGAGACAAAACAAGGGGGTGGAGTTATGTTCCTGACTAAGAAGGATATAAACGTGAGGTGTGTCATATATGGAAAGAATACAGTAGAGATGATTATGATCGAAGTGGAAGACAGAGATAAGAAGAGCAGAAAGTTTGTGATCAATTATGTGCCTCTAAAAACAGCCTCGTGGGAAGAGAGTGAACATAAAAGTATGTTAGAAGACACAAGGATAACATTAAATAAGATAATGGAAAATGGAGGAAGAATAGTTATGATGGGCGACTTTAATTGCAAAGAAGTCTGCTGGGAAGAGATGACCGTAAAGGGTGGAGACGGCTCATGGGGAAATGTTCTACTCGAGATGATTATTGACCATACAATGACACAGTGGATACAGGAGAACACTAGGTATAGAAATGAAGAAGAACCATCGAGACTAGACCTAATTATCACATCTGAACCTAGAATAATGGAAAAGATTGAATATAAAAACACCAATAAGTAAAAATGACCACATATTGATTGAACTGGAACTAAATGAGGAAAAATACATAAAAAGAAATGAACAATATAGAAAAGGAAGAATGATGTATGAAAAAACAAACTTTGATAAAATAAGAGAATTCTTTCAAAAAGAAAACTGGGAAGGAATATACAAAGAAGAAACAACAGTGGAAGAGAAATGGAATATTTTGAAGAAAAAAAAAAAGTGGAAAAGTATGTCCCAAGACAAAAACAAGAAAAAGAATATGTAAAGTGCTGGTACAACAAAAGTTGTAGGGAGTTAAAAGACAAAAGAGACAAAACTTGGACCACATGGAAGACAAAAGACCTGAAAAATGGAAAGTATATACTTGTTATAGAAATGAATATGTACAAGCGTGCAGAGAGGAAAAAGAGAAAATATGAAAAAGATGTCATAGAAAAATGTAAAGATCAACCAAAACTATTCTACAGATTTGTAAACAACAAACTGAAAAACAAACAAGATTTGGAGAAATTAAGACAAGGGGTTTAATACACAGAGGAAATAGAAATGGCAGAAAATATGAACAAGTATTTTAAATCAGTGTTTACAAGGGAGAACATACAACCTGAAGAGATCGAATGGAAAGAGAAAGTCCCCCCATGAAAGAAATAGAAGTAACAAAGAATTAAATTATGAAACACTTGAGTAATCTTGATGTCAGAAAATCGCATGGACCAGATGAAATAGCAAACTGGATTTTGAAAGAATGCAGGAATGAACTGGCAGAATATAGTACCTATATATAAAGGGGGAAATTTAGAAGACCCTACCAACTATAGACCAGTCTCTCTAACAAGTATAATGGCAAATATTTGTGAGAGAATTGTCAAAAGTAGATGGGTAAAATATTTAGAAAAAAAAAAAAAAACAATGTGCTAAATCCAAGACAATTTGGATTCAGACAAGGACGATCATGCGTCACCAATTTAATATGTTTCTATTCAAGGCTAATAGATATAATACAAGAAAGAGATGGATGGGCTGATTGTGCATTTCTAGACCTAAAAAGAGCTTTTGACAAAGTACCACATAAGAAGTTGCTTAAGAAATTAGAAACCGAAGGAGGAATACAGGGCAAACTGCTTAAATGGATGGAAGACTTTTTGCAAGAAAGAAAAATGAGAGTAGTGATAAGAGACAAACACTCAAAATGGGATGAAGTAATAAGTGGTGTTCCACAAGGATCAGTTTTGGCCCCAGTAATGTTTGCTATATATATTAATTATATGGATGAAGAAATTGAAAGTTATATGAGCTTCTTTGCAGATGATGCAAAACTATTAAAAAAAAGTGAACACGGAAGAAGATTGTGTATCACTACAGAGTGATCTAAATAAAGTCTGGGAATGGAGTAGGAAGTGGGAGATGGAGTTCAATACTAAAAAGTGTAGTATAATGAAATTTCGAAAAAGCAAAAACAGAATAACAGGATCATAGAAATTGGGAGAAGAAAGAATAAAAAAGTTGAAAATGAGAAGGACCTCGGAGTCATTGTTATGAATAATATGTCACCTGAGAAACATATAAATAAGATTTTTGGTGAAACTTATAATTTAATAAGAACAAAGTGGCATTTACATACCTGGATGAAGAAATGGTGAAGAAAATACTAATCACTCTGATAAGACCAAGATTGGAATAAGTAGATGATGCAAAACTATTAAAAAAAAGTGAACACGGAAGAAGATTGTGTATCACTACAGAGTGATCTAAATAAAGTCTGGGAATGGAGTAGGAAGTGGGAGATGGAGTTCAATACTAAAAAGTGTAGTATAATGAAATTTCGAAAAAGCAAAAACAGAATAACAGGATCATAGAAATTGGGAGAAGAAAGAATAAAAAAGTTGAAAATGAGAAGGACCTCGGAGTCATTGTTATGAATAATATGTCACCTGAGAAACATATAAATAAGATTTTTGGTGAAACTTATAATTTAATAAGAACAAAGTGGCATTTACATATCTGGATGAAGATATGGTGAAGAAAATACTAATCACTCTGATAAGACCAAGATTGGAATATGCAGCAACGATGTGGTCACCAAGTGCAAAAAAGTGTATAAAAGATCTAGAAATACAAAAAGCATCTAATGACTATGAAACTTATGTATCAATACAGAGAGATTTAAAAAAGACAATAAGAAAAAGAAAACGACAATACGAAATGAACATCGCTGATAAATCCAAAGAAAATCCCAAAGAATTCTATAGTTACATTAGAGATAGAAAGGTTGTTAGGAATCACATTGGTCCACTATTATCTGCTGACGGTCAACTTGAATATTCAAATGAAGGAATGTGTAATATCTTAAACAATTATTTTAGCTCGGTATTCGTAAACGAAACACCTCAAAGTGAATTCCAAACTGAAACCTGTGAAAAGTCTGGGTTAAACTTACTCACTACGGTAGATATAACAAAAGAAAAAATTAAAAGGTGAATAGACAAACTCAAAGTTAATAAAACACCAGGGCCTGACGGTTGCCATCCAAGAATCTAAAAGGAAATGAAAAATGAGATTGTTGTTCCATTAGAAATTATTTTCAAGAAATCCATCATATCCGGAGATGTCCCAAGAGAATGGAAGCTAGCTAACATTACTCCCATATTCAAAAAAGGTTACAAAAAGAAACCAAATAACTATAGGCCTATAAGTTTGACTTCAATCGTAGGAAAAATAATGGAAACTATCATCAGAGATGCTATCGAACATCATTTAGAAAGTAACCGTTTGATAAATGATAGCCAGCATGGTTTCAGACGGAAACGTTCTTGCGTGACTAACTTACTCGAATTCTACAACACAGTTATCTCGAATTATGACAAAAGAAACAATATAGATTAAATATATCTAGACTTTGCAAAAGCTTTTGATACCGTCCCACACGAAAGACTACTTACTAAACTAGCTTTGCATGGAATAAGTGGTAGCCTATTAGGTTGGACTAGTAATTGGTTGAATGGTCGAAAACAGAGAGTTGTTTTAAATGGAAAAACTTCTGGATGGAAAAATGTTGCAAGTGGAGTTCCTCAGGGTTCCGTTCTTGGGCCACTTCTATTCATAGTATATATAAATGATATAGACCATGGACTAAAATCTACTGTTTCCAAATTTGCTGATGATACAAAACTGTGCGGAGTGGCAAATGATCACTCAAACCAATTAGATATTCAAGAAGATTTAGATCAATTACAGCAATGGTCTGAAAAGTGGCTAATGAAATTTAACACAAGTAAATGCAAGGTAATGCACATAACAGTAAGTACGATTACAAGTTATTTGGAAATTCGTTAACAAAAGTGGATAGTGCAAAAGATCTCGGCGTAATTATCAGTAACGACCTCAAATCATCCAAGCAATGTATTTCAGCCTCTGAGAAAGCAAATAAGATTCTGGGACTGATTGCGCGATCTTTTGATTTCAAAAGTCCATCACTCATTAACAAGCTATATAAATCGTTAGTTCGTCCACATTTGGAATATGCTGTTTCCGTATGGTCACCGAATCTCATTAAAGACATTGACAGACTGGAAAAAGTACAACGGCGAGCCACAAAACTGATTCCAAATATCAAAAATAAATCATACGAAAATCGACTTAAGCACATGAATCTGTTTTCCCTAAAAAAGCGTAGACTCAGAGGTGACTTGATACAGGTCTTTAAAAGATTTTAAAGGGAATTGACAACATCAAAAGTGACAAAATTTTCACATTGAATGAGAATCAGACAAGAAACAATGGTCTCAAACTGTCCGGAAATAGATTCAATTTGGAAGTAGGTAGAAACAACTTTGCCAACCGTGTAGTTAATGAATGGAATAAACTTCCTGCACAGGTAGTACAATGTAGTTCAGTTCAAAGCTTTAAGAATCATTTAGATAAATACTTAAGTAAGATGCTGTAATGATTATAATTTATCTTATATTATTTGTTTTTGTTTTATCATTTGTCTGTCTGATTTTAATTTATTATTAGTTATATGTTAATTTATTATTTACTATTTACCTGTTTGTTTATCATTTTAACTATACCTATGCATTTATTTATGTATTTTATTTGTTATTTACATTATTATAGTTTTTATTTATTATTTTATTACTAATATTATTTTTTTTTTTTTTTTTTTTTTTTTTTTTTCTTTTTTTCATCTGACCTAGATATGGATCAAAAGGTCTCCTGTCGGCATGCTCCGCCTTTGTAATCCTTTGTAATCCTTTGTAATTACAAAATTGGCACCAACACTCTCAAAACTATCATATGAAGAGAGACTAGCAAAACTTGAGCTACAGACACTAGAGCAAAGAAGAGAGAAGATTTGATAGCTATTTACAGAATCATGAAAGACATAGAAATTATTGATAGGATCTAATAAAATGGGATGATAGAAATACAAGAGGACACGGAAAGAAAATCAAGAAAGACAGCTATAGAAGAGATCTGAAAAAGAACAGCTTTCCTCACAGAGTGATAGACAGTTGGAATAAGTTAGATGAGAAAGTAGTGTGTCCAAAAACAATACATCAATTTAAAAATAGTTTAGATAAAATGAGATATGAAGATGGGACACCACGAGCATAGCTCCCCTTCCCGTAAAATACAACTAGGTAAATATACACACAATCATATTATGCAAAAATTGTCTCTATTCTAATGAGAAGACATACTAGTTTGGTGTAGACAAAATTATATGTTATGAATACCAAGAAGAAAGTGCTAAATTATTATATTTTGAATTATATGTTATGTTTAGTACAAAATTAATACCAAAAAGAAAGTGCTAAATTATTATAATTTTAGAAACATAGAGTACATCGCATAATTTTATCTTATTTTGTCCTTTATTGCCCTACATGTGTCATTGTTTTTTTTTTTATCTATATCGAGTATTACTTTTTCTATAGAATTAAGCATATATCTTTGAATTTATATGTTCGCTAATTCTTATATTCACTTGTGTTTTTATAAAGGATTACAAAGGAGACCGTTTGGTCGATAACTAGGTCAGATGCGGAAAAAATTATAATAATGATATATAAAAAAAAAATATATATAATAATGATAAATAAATACAAGTTTTTTTTAAATAATATTAATAACAATAGATGAAATAGATAAATGTATAAGCATAGTTAAACAATAAACAAACAGGTAAATAGTAAATAATAATAAATATATAACTCATGATAGATTAAAATCAAACAAATAATAATAAACAAACAAATAATAACGAACAAATGATATTTCTATATTACTTATTATTTTCTATCATATCTTTCATTTATACCTATATTTATATGTTCACTAATTCTTATATTACATTTTATTTGTTAACTATTTCCACATTTATTGTTTATTATAATTTTATTTATTTATTTTTATTTTTCTTCATTCATTAGTTTGTATATATATACATATACATATATATTTTCATTGCTTATTGACATCTTTGCATGTTTGTGTATTATGAATTATCTTTTACTTTTTTATGAATTAATTTTCATATTCATGATTTTGATTTTGTAATGTACTGGCCACTGTGCTTGATTGTGGTATCATTATTATTATTTTTTTTTTTATGAAATATTTTTTTTATTTATGTTTATTAACCACTTTCCATGCTTTTTTATCGTTATTATTTTTTATTAGTTTATTTATTTTACTATTATCATTATTTTGTTTTATCTTTTTGTAGTACCAAAGAGATTTTATGCTTGCAAAGTGTGTAACTGTGGACTCTATGGTACTTAACATAAATGTGTTTAAGATTTAATTTTTTATCAAATATATTTTCTTTGTTTTACTTATGTTTATTAACCACTTTGCGTGCTTTCCTATCGTTACTGTTATTATTGATTTATTTTATTATTATCACTAATTTGTTTTATCTTTTTGTAGTACCAAAGAGATCTTTCTGATGCATGCAAAGGGTGTAGCGGTGGTCTCTATGGTACTAAATGTACATATGTTTAAGATATTAAAACTCACATCTCTGGTGAGCTTTAATTTACAATAAAGCCGATAGCGAGTAGCAAATCAGTCCCCCTCTCGTACTAAACCAGAGGTCATCAGTGAGAACCACCTCAGTGTGTATTTACTAAATTAGTCGAACCCCATGTAGGAGAACGGCAAAACATGTCTTGAATGGTTCCCAAAGTGGTCCTTCTGAAAATAGAAATGGGCAGAGAGCCTTGTCGGTGGATTTGCAACTCTACAGCTAAAGTCTCCTTACAGATGTTTAAGATATTAAAGCTCATAACTATGGTGAGCTTTAATTTACAATGACCAGCCCTACTTCCTCGTGGCCAGCAGAGCCTGGTACTATTTGGCGCCGATGTCTTGGCGCTGATGTTTTGGCGCCGTTTTTGTGGCGATGTAATTTTTTTGGCGCCATATGTGTTGGCGCCAAATTAAAAACAAAAGAGAATATGTGTGAGCAAAATTTTTATGCAGCCCGAAGGGATTTCTCCCCGTCTTTTCTTTTTCTGCATGAGGGGACGGAGAGTGAGGGGTTGCCGATTTAATGAATTAACCTTGCTGTGGATGTGTTGTGTCCTGCGACACTGCTTTAGACCCAGGGCAGTGGACAAGATGCAGGGATGACCCGTCATCCAGGAGGTGCCAAGATAAGAGGGAGGGTAGAAGGTGGAGGGGAGTGGAGTGTCTTTAGGGATGAAATGGGTGGGAATGGTTTTTTATGCCTTTTTCTTTTTGGCTACCTCTCTTTTAAGGTGGAAAAAACCCTTGGTATACGAGTGTATGCATTGTTATTATTATTGTTATTATTTATTTATTAATTTATTTATTCATTTTTATTATTATCATTATTATTTTTTGTGGGTGGGGGTCCGTCAATATAAATGATATGTCCCCATAAATCTGGTTGGCATGTAAGAAACTTTCTGCATCGTAGATTGGACTATTTTGGCATACGCACTTTAAAAGTTTGTGCAGTTTTGTGCACCCCTGGCTTAGTCCCTCAGTCAAGCAATAGTTGAAGTTAGTCAGCCAACTGCCAAGGTTGACAGCCACACTTGTGACAGCCCGAGAGGATGGAAGTAATGTTTGAGAGAAAATTGGTGGTTACCCCACGGTAATTCAGGTAGTGAGTTCTTTTAAGGTTAGTGCAATTTTTATTTCTAACAGCAAAAATGAAGAGGTCACTGCAGGTCACAGAAAACTGAAATAGATAGAAATAGTGACCTGGCATCTTGATTGATGCCATAGTTGTATTGCAGATTGTTGTACTGAAGCAGTGAATATTTCAAATATCAAATAAGGTAGCGGATGACTATACACGAAGTAAAATTCTATGTGTGACCACCATTAGTATTTTCCAGTGGTCAATACATCTTCCAGGTAAAAACAAGACTTGTCAGTTGTGAAAAACTATAATATTTTGGAAATCTGAGAATTACAAAAAGTTCAACAACAATAGTGAACATATTCACACCAAGTTCAAGCATAGTACAGTATAGCCAACCTTGTCTTTGCATATACTGTACAAATATACATATGTTACAATGTCACAATTATGAATAATGCTGTATTTTTACCTTAGAGAATGCAAATAGTATACTGAGATTGGTAGCATGGTCTTTTTACTTAAAAGACATGCTGTTATGAATCAACTCTATGATAGAGCACTGCTCTGTCCACACTAGATACACCCTATTTCCACGTGGTCCCTAGATCTCATGACATTCATAGATTCGAAAAAATACAATGGTAAAAAAATCCATACCAAATATATAAGAAACAAGCATACAGAAACAGTAAAATATTTGAACCCATTCTCTCTAAAAGAGAAAAGACTAATGGGGGCCGAGTGTAATAAAAATCCTTTAAGCTTTTAAAGGGAACTGACAGAATTTAATCTGACAAATTTTTCACACTAAATGCTAACCAGATGAAAAGTAATGTAAACCTCAAGATGTCAGAACAGATTTAACCTAGAAGGAGGTAGAAATAATTTTGCCAATTGTGTCATCAGGGAATTGAATAGATATCCAGCAGAGGTGATTGAATGTAATACAAGTCGACATCTTAGGATTCACTCAAATAAGCACTCAGTATTTATTTTTCATCTGACTCCATTATGGACCAAAATGCCTCCCTTCATTAGGCTTTATCATTGTAACATTGTAACTTATTGACACCAAAATATTTTAGCATTTTTTACACTCCTCAGGTATGAAAGCTACAATATGAATGTTGTGTATGTTTCTTAAGACAGATTGAACATTTTTAGAAGCTCCGCCGTGGGATACGAACCCTGACCCGTGCGTCGAAAATCACGGGGCCAAGACGTTAGCAACTATGCTACGGGGATGGTACAAAAGGACTGTACTAGTCCCCGACCACGCTTCACGTAACATTGAAGATCTAATCTCAATTTCATCTAATCCCGTATTAGGCGAGCCTTCCGACAAGTTGTGTATGTTTCTTAAGACAGATTGAACATTTTTAGAAGCTCCGCCGTGGGATACGAACCCTGACCCGTGCGTCGAAAATCACGGGGCCAAGACGTTAGCAACTATGCTACGGGGATGGTACAAAAGGACTGTACTAGTCCCCGACCACGCTTCACGTAACATTGAAGATCTAATCTCAATTTCATCTAATCCCGTATTAGGCGAGCCTTCCGACAAGTTGTGTATGTTTCTTAAGACAGATTGAACATTTTTAGAAGCTCCGCCGTGGGATACGAACCCTGACCCGTGCGTGAAGCGTGGTCGGGGACTAGTACAGTCCTTTTGTACCATCCCCGTAGCATAGTTGCTAACGTCTTGGCCCCGTGATTTTCGACGCACGGGTCAGGGTTCGTATCCCACGGCGGAGCTTCTAAAAATGTTCAATCTGTCTTAAGAAACATACACAACTTGTCGGAAGGCTCGCCTAATACGGGATTAGATGAAATTGAGATTAGATCTTCAATGTTACGTGAAGCGTGGTCGGGGACTAGTACAGTCCTTTTGTACCATCCCCGTAGCATAGTTGCTAACGTCTTGGCCCCGTGATTTTCGACGCACGGGTCAGGGTTCGTATCCCACGGCGGAGCTTCTAAAAATGTTCAATCTGTCTTAAGAAACATACACAACTTGTCGGAAGGCTCGCCTAATACGGGATTAGATGAAATTGAGATTAGATCTTCAATGTTACGTGAAGCGTGGTCGGGGACTAGTACAGTCCTTTTGTACCATCCCCGTAGCATAGTTGCTAACGTCTTGGCCCCGTGATTTTCGACGCACGGGTCAGGGTTCGTATCCCACGGCGGAGCTTCTAAAAATGTTCAATATGAATGTTATAGCAGTTATTTTTATCTTTTAGATTTCTTTGAGTGAACAGGGACCACGATCCACCTACAAATTATGTTTTTATGTACACTACCAGCTATATCTATATCACTGTCTGGCAAGTATTCAACAAGCCAGACGACTATATTACAATAAAATGTCTAGTTGTCTAGTTGGTCACATTTACCTTCATAGTTTTTCTGTGATATGATTATATGACATGATTCTTATGTGTTGCACATGTTATGTGAAATTCTTCTGCCTCACTGAATTTCACTCCTGCATGAAGCCATTACCATAAATTTCGGGAACAGTCTATGACTGGCGTCACTATAGCTTTGTGGTTCTGATGGAGACTTTGGCGTCCTGAAGTTCCTTCCTGCTGCTGGTCCAAGCCTGGCCTGGTATTGCCCCCTGGTCGCCAGTGCACAGCCAGGGCTCGACCCTCGACGCGTTGGTCTTACAGGGGCTGTGACCCTCCGGGTTCGAGGTCAGGTACCCTGTCTTGGCATTCTCGTCTGGAAAGAGAATGGTTTGTGTTCTGAGTTGCTAACCTTGGCCTAGAAGTTGTCAAAGAGAGCGGGAGTCAGTTTAACCTGAATGAGAGGTGACTATAGACTTTTTTGTCACTTAGGAAAATTATGGGAGATGACTCTGAATTTGGAAGACTCACCATGGACTCACCATCGCCAAAGGGTGTGTGGCAATTAGAGCCTGCATCCTGAGAGGGCAAGGGATCACTGAGGACCTCCTTAAAATGGTCGCTGGTCAACAAGGAGATATTGTTGAAGGGGGACAAGGGATGGTCGACGACCTCTACACGAGAAGAACTGGTTGGATGGGAGAGGCTGGTGTCCACCAACATTTGGCAGGCTGTGTCCTGGCCATCTGGAGGATACTGGTTCAGTATAGCATCCAGGGAGATTGTGCTAACTGATCGACTCGAGCGACCGTCGGCGACCAAAGTCTCGCCTCCGCTGTCGGTCGTGGCAGTGCTCATCGAACTCTGCAAATTGGAACCCGTCAGTCAGTCAGTCAATCAGTGACAGCACCAGGCGAGTTTCTCGTCCAAGGGATGGCTCAGGGTGTACCCACAGGCTGGAATGAGGTCTTGATAGGTCGAGATCCCAACTAACTAAAATCGCCTGGTGGTTGCCACAGCAGAACCATTTCCGCATGCCAACGGTTTGAAAGGGCTTGTCCTCCGAACGCTAAAACTCCTTTGCCACGGTAATATCCTCTAAGCCTATTGAAATATTCTTTCAAAAACTGCTTTTGTGGGCAGTTTCAGCCAATGTATTCCTGGTTTGTTGTTTAAACAATTAGATTAAAAGGAAATCAAAAGAGGTGAAAGCCCTCTTCTTTACAAGAAACCTAATAACGGGTATCGTCCCCGTCTGTTCTCTCTTCCTGTCTTTCCTTTCAGGAATTGTTCTCCCTTAAACCTCTCTCTACCCCTTACAAGATTAAAAAATGTGCTCCATTGGTACTTACCCGTGTTGAGGAGGAGGAGATGGAAGAGTTGGAGGAGGAAGGGAAGGGGACGGTGGAAGGGAAGGGGACTGTGGTCGGGAAGTTGTAGTATCTGGACTCGATGGTGTAAGCCGGAGTCTTCTCATCATGGCGACCCCCCGTTGGCTGTGGGCAAAACAAAGAATAAGGCGGTCACAAACCTCTGCCATCTTTGGTTCTTCAGCACGGTGAGGTATAGTGCAGTGTCTTGCTTAGCTAACCCCACACATTTTCATTCAGCCAAGGTGTCGACTTTAGATGTGATGTAGGGAGCTTTCGTTTACTCCAGAAGCCGGTAATTTTGTAAATAGAATCTAATGGTGTTAGCTAAAGCTAAAGCACGTAACGTGAAATATGCCACCGTACCGAAGAGGTTTAAGGTTGTTATTACATTCATATAAGCAGGTGTATAACTAAAAATCGTTAATGGAATTAAATCGAGAACGATGATCTACTCCGGTTGGTGGGAACAGGTCTCATCATTATCACCTGTCTGTCGCGTGTCGGTCGGCTTGGGAAGCAGGGGAGACGGCACAGGCCACGGGTTGGGCTGCAAGGGCAAAGAACAAATACAGTATATGCATCGTTTAAAGCTAGCATAGTACGTGCATGTGAAAACGCCCACACAAACACACACACATCTGCAAAATTAGTCAGGAATAAATTCCCAATAATGTCAACCTGTTTGAATATCTCATATATATATATATATATATATATATATATATATATATATATATATATATATATATGTATATATATATATATATATATATATATATATATATATATATTATATATATATAGATAGATAGATATATCCTTCCACAAGGGCATAGATCTCCCAGCCATTTAGCCTGTTTTGTACCTAAAACTTCTGAACAGGAGGGATACATCATTCAGTAAACCATTTGGAGTCCACTGCTGAACAAAGGAAAAAAAAAAAAAAAAAATTCCCAAGTTCTACCGTGAGTCGCACGACTGCACCAAGCTCTGCCATGCCATTCCTGCAAACTTCTCTCTTGTCTCTCCACCTTCTGTCTGATGTTTCCTCTTCCATGGTTCCCGTCTTGCGGCATCCAGTCACTAACACACCACATCTAACCTCTTCCCTTCTGGCTTCCTGTACTACCCAATTCCGTATATTTTTCTTCATTGTCTGTGCAATATTTTTCAGTTCATCCTGTTCTTTTACCCAACTTTCCCATTTCCTGACTTTCAGTGTTATTTCCTGATCTATCATTTTGTATTTAGCTTTCTTTCCACCACCCTCATTAATTTCCAAGTCTCACCACCATAGATCATAGCTGAGTTTATGCTATAAACATAGTACGTCAGGCATACAGTGCAGGTAGATAGTCTCTTGTGATGTTTCTATATTAGACACTTTCCAACCAATTGTGATGTCTTTTGATGATTTGATTAAGTTTTAGCATTTATCTTAATTGATTATACTCTTCAAGAAAGGGTGCGTATGGAAGGGACCTCGCCACAAATGGCCTACGACAAATATAGGAATGTAACAGACAGAAATCATAATTTTGAATCTTGATGGACCATGTGGTGCAAGCAGCACTCCGGGGGATCAAGTTGTGAAAAGTCAAAGAGCTGGGACACTGTGGCGTGGGGTCCATCTATATGAAACCTTACTTAAGAGAGTGTGGAACTTACTGGCGCCAGGCATTGATGAGTCCCACGCCGACGGCCACCATGAAGAGTAACCCGAGACCGATGAAGGCCAACTTGACCACGAAGGCCACATTGGTGACCAGGCTGCAAAGCAAGGAAAGGAGGTCGTTAAGTGATGCTATTTCATCTATTTTCAAATTGGGGTAGCTTAGCTAAGTGTCCGTCCAAAAGAGGAGGTTCTGCCATTTCCTCCATCAATCCAGGAGCTGGCTTTTATAAATGCCCAATAAACCTTCGACGGGCAGGTCAGAGGGGAGACAACTTCTCGAAGGATCGTCTAGCGTCTCGATCGTCTCGATCGTCTAGCGACAACCAGGAAGACCAAATAAACTACTTCCTGCCGCCACGTTGCCGAACACTGGGATATAGAGGGGACAGAAGTTATCTCCACAACTGAATAAGATCGTCTCGCTATAGTCAGAAGAAATATTTGAAAACTGCCGTGCCTGGTCAAAAGTCATGACCTGTCCACTGCCAATTGGCATCTCCTCGTGGCTGCCCCGCCCGTCAAGGACCACCTTCCTCACTCTATAAGGAAGGTGGTGATATCACCCCCTTACTTGATGTCAGCCACGAGCAGCGCACGGCAACTCTATAGAAAAGGAAAGACACATTGTAAATCGAATAGAAATTATACCCACGAATACAAAAACAGTTGTAGAAACTATCGGTAGGACTGAGGTGGGGGCGGGGGTGTTTGATGTTGCTCAATAAAATCACCTGGCGACATCTGAGGTAAAACTAACAAACTTAGGAGGAAGGAACGTAGGGATAAAACATTACGATTAAAACCCTCAGGAATCGAACTCGGGCTGGGTAGTAAGGAGAATGAAGATGAGGGACTGCCGACTGTTTGAACACCAGAGCCCAGTGTCGGATGAGCCTAAAGTAAATGCGGGGAGGAGTCTGGTTCTCTCCTGAACGGTCACTAGTGATCACGTCCTCTGGCTATCTGAACACATCGGGCAAAGGTCACGTCTCTGACCCTATTGAAACACCTGGGGGTAATCTTATCTGCGATTGAAGTCGTCACCCTTGCCCTGTGTGTTCGAATTGCCAGGGTCAGACCCACACGAGGTGGCCAACCATGAGGACGAAACGCGTGTGGTCGACGTCAGTAAACGAGTGGGGGTCACAAGGTAAGTAGATGGTCGACTTCTGCCTGGCCCAAATTTGGTAAAGAACTCTCTATCTGCATCCCCAGAACTATTCTACAAAATTCATAAAACGGGTGCACAAGGGAATACAACAGCTACTGTGATAACGCTAGAAAGAATGCAGAGAGCATGAATTATTTTATCTTTATGATGGCTAGATTGGATGTTGAGTGAACGAGAAGGAACCAGCCTTATCTTCGATTCGACTCGGGAGGGTCTTTGTCGGGATATTTCGGTTTCACAGGGGTGGTTGGGATACGTCACCATATTCCACCGTAGTTCTCTCCCTCGGGGCAGTGGCAGAAGTGATCCTTGCGGCATTCCCCCGGGGGGTCGCAGGAGAGGCTGTTGTTGCACGACGATCCCAGAACTCCTGCAACAAAAGCGGAATGAGATCGTCTGGAGTTGTGGAAGTTCTCGGTGCTTTGGTCAGTATAAACAGGAAAATTGAATGAAATAAAGTTGATGGACTCAGAAATGACCTTTACAACTTGGAATAGAAAACACACATACACACACACACACTAATACTAATGTACTACATGAAAGCAAGGATTGGATAAACTATACCTGGACCTGGAGAAGGTTTTCCGCAAGGTGCCACAATGTGAGTTTATGGTCATAGCGTTGGCTATACATTTTGCGATAGTTGAGCTTTAAACTCTCATCCAGAAGCTGTCGACAGCTGTCGATCACGCTCACACATAGATACACACATACATAGGCACACGTACATACATACACACGCACGCACCCACACATATGCACACACACACATACATAGCATGGTGGTGCGCGTAGTGCTTGGTTCGAATCCTGCCCAGGGCCGAAATTAATTTCGGTACAGCTGCGCTTCGGGTCGTTACTCTGACTCTCGTGGGCGGGGAGTTGGGTGTGTGTGTGTGTGAAAGGTCATAGCATTACCCATAGATCGGACCTACGAGCTCTGAGCTCTCTTCCAGGAGGGAAATAGCTGTCGATCACGAGTCGAACACGTGATCCAAAAAGACCAAGTGAATACATACACGGCTCGGTGGTGGATTGGTAAGGCACTGGCCTCACAAGCCGGAGAACCGGGGTTCGATTCCCCGGCCGGGCGGAGATAAGTTGGGTTTGTCTCCTATCACGTGTAGCCCCTGTTCACCTAGCAGTGAGTAGGTACGGGATGTTAGTCAAGGAGTTGTGACCTTGCTGTCCCGGTGTGTGGTGTGTGAGTGGTCTCAGACCTACCCAGAGATCGGCAAATAATGAGCTCTGAGCTCACTGCCGTAGGGTGGTGTCTGGCTGTCTCGAACAGAGGCTGCAGCAGATCCGAGGTGAATACACGCATATAAACATGCATGCACGCGCGGAAGCATACACACACATACATACACACACACACACACGACTCGATGGCGCGGTTGGTAGAGTCCCTGACTATCACTACGGCGGTCCGGGTTCGAATCTTGCCCAGGGTTGAAATAATTTCAGTATCGCTGCGCTTCGAGTCGTTACTCCAACTCTCGTGGGCAGGGAGTTGGGTGTGTGTGTGCGTGTAAGGTCACGGCATTACCCATAGATCGGTCATACGAGCTCTGAGCTCTTTTCCGGGAGGGAAATAGCTGTCGGTCACGAGTCCAACACGTGTTCCAAAGACCAAGGTGACACACACACAAACACACGCACGCACACAAACACGCCCATGTACACACAAAGAAATGCATGTATTTGAAGTATTCTTGTGTCAGGTAGAGGAAGAGAACATGCGGAAAGATCTTATTAGGAGCGTTATGTGAAAAAAGAAATATAGTGAAAATGAAATATAGAAAAAAATGGATCCGTTAATATTTCCAGTGCATCCACAGGATTTTAAGAAGTAAAGTTTATACTGGGTGTTGAGTTGGATCAGGATAAATTGGTTTGCAAGAAAGACGACTGGAGACCCTAGTATAGAAAGAAAGAAGATATAAAAAAAGTGTGAGAATGGAGAAGTTGAAGAGTGTAATGAAGTCCGTGCTAGTGTATGGAGTCAGGAAGTGGACACTACAAGAAATGGGCCGCAATGAAGTATAATATATATAGACATTTGTGTCCATTATATATATATATATATATATATATATATATATATATAAATAGTATATATATCACGTTAATACCACTGTTGGAGTATAAAAGACTGGAGACGGGGAGTCTATATATTTCGATTGCAAACCGCAATCCTCTTCAGTAGAAGAGGATTGCAGTTTGCAATCGAAATGTATAGATTCCCCGTCTCCAGTCTTTTCTACTCCAAAAGTGGTTTTAACGTGATTGACAAATGTGTGATTACATTTTTCACCTGTAATATATATATATATTATATTATATATATATACATATGGATGTATACGTATATATGTATGTATATATATGTATATGTATATATACACATATATATACTAGTGAATTTAGGGAGCAGGTTTTCATCGATACATTTTCTATTAAAAATCACTGCATACTCTGCATTGGTGATCTTCTTCTTTAGAATTTCTATTCGAGTATTTTCTTCTCTGAAGCAGGGAGAGAAAATATAATAATTCCGAACGAGTCCATGTTTAGAAATAAAAACCAACATTTAACGACGTTTCGCCTATACAGGCATATTCTGGTAATTCTTTTGAAAACATTCCGTACATGATTATAAATACAGAAAAGAAGACATTAAGGAGAGGTCAATGGTTACATGAGTCATGTTCTATGGGTGACACGGGATGCTCCGAAGAGTTCTAAAGTACCACACATATTTTGTTGAATGTTGATTGGCATATGGTCTCCAATAGAAACAGCCTCTAAACATTTCAGCTTCTTCCTGTTGTTATTCTTAACCAAAATTGAAGTGCTTTTATTTAGTTGATCCCGTGTAATGCTGGTATTGTGGGATTTTGTTACGTGGGTTTTTATCGCGCCATTTTGCATGTGTTGTGTGAGCCTCTGAGATAAAGTTTGTGTGGTATGGCTTATATACTCTTCTTTGCAAAGCACATCGTCTTTGTATAAATTACATGAGTACTTATTAACCACATTATTTTTCTTAAGTTTATCCGTGGTAGCTGTCATATTGTTTTTCATCACCAGCGATGATGTTCTTGGGTTACGGTAATAAATTATAAAGTTTATTTTGCCCTCTTCGTTTCTGGGCTTACAATTTTTATGGGTAATGTCTTTTAAAACTTTTTCATTTTTTATACGCTGATGACATTATATTCTGATAATAAATGTTAATATTATTTTTCATACTCTCTAATTCTTTATTCTTTGTGACTCAGAGTAAATCTGTGAGGCCCAACTATACAAACAAGGCATACCAACAAACCTCTCCACCATCCATAGTATGTCTGATTTTAAATTCTTTTTATTATTGTATTATAGTGTATATTTAGGGTGTACAGGTATTTACACTGTCACATTCGATGGTCTTTCAGATACAGTATTGTACTATTCCTCTTTCCTTCGTAATGTAGTTGTTGATATTAGCCACTACAGACATAATATCGGTCACTGCAGACAATCGACATCATCGGACCCATGTTCCCCCCTTTCGTCCGTTAAAACGAGGAATGAGTGTATATATATAATATATATAATGTATGTATATATATATATATATATATATATATATATATATATATATATAAATATATATATGTGTGTGTGTGTGTGTGTGTGTGTGTGTGTGTGTGTGTGTGTGTGAAGTATGTACAAATGTACAAGAATATTGACTGAACATGAACTCTCCCTCTGGCTAGGAATTCTTTAGGATATGATATTATCAGCAAACGAACCGATGAGACCCCTTGGCTCCCTGACATGGATGTCTGATTGTAAACGCTGCAGTTCTTCCATTTATAGATATCGCGAAATGATAAATCCAACGAATGCTAGAAAAAATAAGTGGTAATCATTTTAGCAATGACGGCAAATCAGATCGCAAAAGAGAAATCAGGGAAGCAGGATCAATGTTTTGCTTACCACATGTCCCGCAGGCGAATATGAATTTGGATTCAAATCCTTCAGAGAAATAGCGGTAGTTCCAGCAGAGGGGTTCCCTGCAGGTGCACTGCTCCTCGATGCAGGCCAGATTCGGTTCGGCCCAGTTGCGGTGGCAGTCCCAATCCGTGGTACACTTCAGCTGGGGCAGGGCTACTGTAGCGGGGCAGAAACAAGAAATCATGACACACAATTGGCTATGCTGCAAAAATCTATCAGCAGGAGACAGGGTGATCTATAGAAAGACTCCAGAGTAAAGGAGGCCTCGTTAAGGCAAAGTGTGAATAAGTAGATAAATAAATAAATGAATGGATAACCCCCCCCCACAGACACACACCAGTATATATACTCTCAAATGTGATGGCGGATTTGCAGCTGGGCCAGTCAACCCTGAGGAGACACCACGGGGATGTTTAGATTCCCATTGGTGGCTGTAGGCCGCTTTGGATGTCCAGTATAGCTGTGAGATGGCTGCTGGCTAAACCCAGGTTGATTTGGCTGCAACAACATTCTATCCCCCAAAGTGCTGATGTGGATTGGCTCGTCAATGTTCATAATGGTGTGGTCACTGGACACCTCAATTTGTTCTAACAGCGGCTCACCTATGCTGTCCTGTGTGGGACCACAGAGCAGATGGTGGTCGTTGATGTCGACTAAAGATTATGAAATGCTCAGGGCTGTCTAGATCTGGACGTAGATCTGGCCCACATAGCCATAACTATAGATTACCATCGATGATCCCTTGAAGGTGTAGACGCGGACATTCTCAGTGTTGTCAATGAAGTTGAACTGACTGTTGGTATGATTGTGGATGTCGGACTGGATGGCCATCTAGATGCAATGAGAGGTAACGAACTTAAGGCGGTGGTGGATGTCACATTGGACCAGATTGAACTTAGATCGTTTCGGGTATTGTTGCTGGAGCTCAAAGCTTATGCCCTGCAAACTTACAATGTCGAACTTACTGTCTTGAATGGCTTGTTTGATGGCGGCCTTCTTTTTGGGTCACTGTCACTTGAATTGGAGGAACCTGACATTCCTTACTGCCGTCGTAGGTGTCGATTGACCTCTCTCCATGAACTCGATGGCTAGGTTCATTAAGGTCTAGAAGGAACCGGGCTGTTTCACTGATGCTGGGTCAGTTGTGAAGACTGTTGACTAAGTTATTGGCCTCTGGACAATAGTTTCTGTGACTGGTTCTGGTGCGACTGTTTGGTTGTTACTCTTGACTAGTTGGATGGTCCGGGAGGAGAATATAGCTGGCTGGGGCGTCTTAGGATTGCTAGGCTATTGTTTGACGGTTGATGGGTCTTAGAGAAGGCCTTGGACCGGTGTTTATAATCTCTGCTGAGCGAAGTGTTTTGTGTGCTGTCTCCTGGTTCGTGGGCTTCTTGGCGGTCTGTTCTGCGTGCTGTACCACCTGAATCGGTAGGACTGGAAACACTTCTGGTATTAGAATTGGATGGGGTACTGGTGTTGATGTGGGTGCGGCTGCCTTCTTGGGTTGCACCGTCGTGGCAATTTTACGGCGATTCGGGCAGGCTCTGGATGCTGTTTCATGGGCCTCATTGCACTTGTAGCATTTTCGAGTCATTGTTTGACCGTTCTCTCGCCTTTGCCTCGTGTCTCTTAGTGTAGATGGTGCATTTGACTGGTCTGATGCATTCTTTGACTCTGTGACGTTAGCCTTGGCATTTGTTGTAGTGAGTTGGTTCCGGCACGTAATTTGCAGATAAGGAAATTGCTCTGAAAGGGACATTTCACCGGGGCTGGTAAGGCCATGCTGGTTCAGGTCATTTTCACTCTCGTAGAAGGGGCAAAAGTAAGGTGATGAGATGTTTAAGGGGAGAGAGTGGCAGCATGCTGGAAGTGAGTATTAGGGAGAGAGACTGGAGGAAGTGGATAGTTTTAGATACTTGGGTGCGAATGTGGTAGGAAAGGGAGGAGTGGAGGTGGAGGTGGAATGTAGATTGAGAGAAGTGAGTAAATGCCTTGGTGGATTAAAGAGTGTAATAAGAAATAGACATGTGGGAATGGATGCTAAGAGGAGATTGTATGAAGGAGTGAGTGTGCCGATAGCACTGTACAGGGCAGAAACATGGAACATAAGCGAGGAAGAGAGAAGGAGTTTGAATGTGTTTAAGATGAAATGCCTGAGAAGTATGATAGAGTGAGAAATGAGGAGGTGATGAGGAGAACAGGGATGGAAAGGGAGTTGGGAGATAGGGTTGATGAAAGAGTATTGGGATGGTTTGGACACATGGAAAAATGAGTGAGGAAAGATTAGTAAAAGAAGTGTGGAAGGCAGATGTGGAAGGAGTGAATATGAGGGGGCGTCCTAGGATGAGAGGGAGGATGGGGTAAAAGGGGCATTACAAAAGAGAGGAATGTCTGTTGATGAAGGACGGGAGAGGACAAAAGATAGGGTAAATGGAGAAGGGTTGTATATGGATGATGCTGTGATGCATGAGGGGG
This sequence comes from Oratosquilla oratoria, assembly GCF_046742065.1. Taxonomy (NCBI): domain Eukaryota; kingdom Metazoa; phylum Arthropoda; class Malacostraca; order Stomatopoda; family Squillidae; genus Oratosquilla; species Oratosquilla oratoria. The sequence goes on along the minus strand of NC_134799.1, from coordinate 36,144,074 downwards.
AGTGGGTGGGGGATGGGGGGGGGGTGAAGGAGTATGTATGAGAAATAAATTGACGCAGCCCGAAGGGATTTCTCCCCGTCTTCTCCTTTTCTGCATGAGGGGACGGAGAGGGGGGGTCGCCGAATTAATGAAGCGGCCTTGTTGTGGGTGTGTTGTCTTGCGACACTGCATCTGACCCAAGGCAGTGGACAAGATGCAGGGATGACCCGTTATCCAGGAGGTGCCAAGATAAGAGGGTGGAGGGGAGTGGAGTATGTAGGGAATGGAATGGGTGGGAGTGGTTTCTATGCCTTTGTCTTTTGGTTACCTCCCGTGTAAAGGAGAAAAAAGCTTTTGGTGTATGTATATAGAAGGGGCGGGTCAGACTGACTTTTGAGATGATGTCCAGAAAATCAAAGACTATGATGAACTTCTATATCGAGATGATGTATATTGCCAAAAACCTTTAATTCAGTAGAACAATTTACAATGCAAGTGTTAGCATCGATACACAGACCGTATGCAAACGGACATATGGTAAGGAATTTATGGTGATTTTTTTCAAACAATACGTACAGCCACAGAAAAAATGTAGATTGAGAAAGGAGTAAGATGAGGTGATGCTCTTTCCCTAAGGCCATTTACAATCTGCATTGAGGGAATTTTCGAAGAATTTCTCATGCATTTGGGAAAAGGAGAATTTGATGATTAACGGGAGTGATGTATTTTACTTGATATATACAGGTGTTATGCCTTGTTTGAAAAACAACTTTCGAGAAACGGTTAGTAGTCTCAACTGTCTAAAGTAGTGTTGAGAGTGAAACAGCGGTGATATTTAACACTAAATTGCGAATTAATGCAATTGTTATCAAATAATCTTGTAAATGAGAGTATGATTATTAAAAAAATAGATTATGAAAATATGTAATACAAATTAAGTTAGAGGACTCATCGCAAGTTAGAATATGCACTGTAACTCATGAAAAGCCCATTACGTATATGTTCGAAGAACAAAGTTCATGTACTCCAGTTACGGCGAACAGAAACAAAACTTGGAAGTTGATAGAGACTAAAGCAAGCAATGCATAGACACTGTTGGAAAGATCAACTGTAGGAAGAATACTGAATGACACGAGAAGAATAATTTGGGTTAAAAAAAATATATAGACCAAAATACAATGTAGAAACGATAAAAATGTAGAAATACAAGTGAAAGAGAGATACGGTTATACGGTCAGAAAAAGAGTAATAGCAACAGGACTGGTACCGATCAGATGCCAAGAAATAGTAAGCGTTAGAGGGTCTAACGGTTCGTCGAACGCCGTTCGACAGACACGTGTTTAAAGTGATGTGTGAACACGTTAGTTAAACCCCAAATACCCCGTTCACACATCAATTTAGACACGTGTCTGTCGAACCGCGTTCGACGAACCGTGTAAACCCCCTCTTACAGAGGGAGACCGGACGGGACGAGTCAGAGAAATTTACAGGACTGATGAGACGGAGGTTAGGGCAGTAGCTTGAGTCATGGAGAAGATTAGGAGAAACCTTTGTTCAGTAGTAGACCCCAAATTGCTGATCATAACTGATAGATAAAGAGTGAGAAGCTTAAATCAGAAAACGAGTCTAAGGCCGAAACAGTTCGTCACTTCTGTTACACGCCCATCGCAGAGCCAGAGTGGCAGTCGTCGGTAGTCGTTTTGTAGTAGTACAGAGCAGGATAGGTAAGATGGGGGAGGGGGATTTGAAGGGTTAGTGTAAGGAAAGAATGAAATGGAAGGAAGTTAGAGTTATGATAGGTGTGGGGCAGACCCACTTGCTCGGAGCCTTTATATTCACAAGACGAGAATGAACCCCATCGCTTCATAATATAATTCACAAACAAACGAGTAATCGCAATGCGTCCGATAACAAAGAACAATAAATGAAGTTACCTCTTGCCATATTGTAGTTCTCACGTTCCCAGTAAGTGTCCATGGGTGTCAGCTCCGGCTCCTCCGTTGAAACGACTGTCTCCGAAACGATTCCACTGTCCCGATCGCGTCCGCCACGTACATTTCCTTGAGCAAATTGGAAACTTCCCCATAAGCAATACGCGACCAGGAGCACCAACGGCAAGTTTGCCGCCCTACTTACTTGGAGGGTCATTTCTCTAGCAAGCTACTAATGTGGGTCACCAAAAGGTCACCTAGTACACTAAGCAGGCGTGAATCGTCTACACATGCGTTATATCCCTTCACTTTAATCCGTCTTTCTTGGAGGTAGTTTCTGCGCCCATTTTTGTAAGAAAAAGTGGGAAAGAGAAATCTTATCAGTCAATATTTTTCACACATTGCACACTTTTCTCCGGCGATTTCCAGCACAATAATACACAATTAGTGAGATATGTTTGTACCTGTGGCAACGCGCCAACGTTTCCAGTCACATAGATCCAGGGAAAGTCCGTGATGGCGATGGCGCTCGCGACCAGTCGCCATCACAAATCTCAGAGTAGATATTCGTTCTCAGTGTCACCACTTTACTTCAATATATCGTTCCTAAGTATCACCGTACAGCGACCGCCTTCGCCACTTTTAAATCTGGTTCCTGTAAAACCCTGAAACAAGTTTGATCTCGCACTGACTTTGGGAATATGTGCTCCGGCAGTGGAGCGTCGCGTTGTCGGGAGAGCTGCAACGGGGCAGGAATTCTGAACGTGATGACGACGACAGGAGAGATAAGGCGATCGGTGGTGGGGTGGGGGGGGGGGGGTACACAATGGGGAGTTCGTGATATCCTCGAGATTAGATTAGGTGGTCGGGCCAATAGAAGTGTCGAAAGAGGTGGGATGTCTATCTATATCGCATGGCGAATTACGTAGGAGTTGAAAATACACATGTCTTAATGAAGTTTTAGATGTCTACAGAGTGTATAGTTGTAGAAATGCTAGAATTTAATTGCCAGAACTTTGAACTTGTTCGAAAGTAATAACTTTTTCAAATGTCAGTCTAAGAAAACTACTGGTAGTCCAGACCTGCATTTTTGCACATTTGAATGCAGCGGTATGCGTTTGAATTAAACGACATATCTTTTGAGAACAGTATATAAGGGACAAGGTATCTCATTTAATGGATAGGCCCCCTCAATTCAATTATGCACTCTACAGAACTTGTTCTGGCAAAGGGCAGAGGTTTTCATTAACTGCGATGGTAACATCGAATCAAAACAGATTTATAGTCCATTGATGCTCTCGTTTTGCAAAATGGCTTCTCATTTGACTGAGACTGCCATTTTGTCCCGAGTCTGTTCCTTCAACGAAGTGGTGAGCTATTCTCAGTGCTCCTGCCCTCCACTTTGCACTCTCGGTTTAACCTTGGTTTCCGTGGGACCGCTGATATATAATTGGAGGAGTCTACGCCAGTGCACGCTAAGCTTCTGCCGAAACCATCAACCTTACCCTAAGTTCTCGGAGGGCAATGACAAGAGAAAATCACCGGTTGCCTTCGGGACTGACTTTAAATCTACGTATTAAAGTATATACTAGAGAATACAAAGCTCAAAGCACACCTCTCTCTAATACTTGTGAAATTAGGCGGTTTCGTTCGTTTATTTATTCATTTTTTTCGGTCGTCATCAGTTGAAAAGATAAGATCGTTGTGGTATCAACCACACTGGTCAGTGGTTCACTCCGCGGTGCCACTGCCCCTCAACCCAATCAGCTTGCAAGGCGTTTGTCAGAATGACAATTCTCATAGGGCGTGCCATGAGTAAAACAGATAAAACGAGACAGTTTCAGGTTGAATCCACCGTCCAACTTTGACCAGTGAAATGATCTAATGTTCGATTGAACAAAACCTGTTGTGGGGAAAGAATTAATCCCCATCACTACAATAGGGCATTCTATAGATTAAGTTGAGGCAAACGCCAGGAACTTTTATTTTGTGCATAACAAGGAGAAGATGCGACTCGGTCTATCAGGCGGGGTCTTCATCTTCCCTTACAGAGACCTTGGTCAAACCCGGGAAAGGGGGTCCATCCACTGGCGACACAATAAAAATGTCACGGTGGGAACAGTACAAAGCGACACCTTGATGGAAGGGCCCGTTTGCGAGGATCTGTTCTTTGTAGGTGACTCCCCAGGGTGCCACGGTAACCCCCCCACGAGACAATTTTTTTTTCTCGCGGATAAGGCGAGATAATTATTTTCTTGGTCACGTGCGATGGTTTATGTAATGAATCTGGGACTGGTCACGTGGGGATTCGTCAAACTCCCAGAGAAGACGCCAGCCAGCGAAATCCGTAACGTTTCGAAGGACTTTGGGGAAATCAACGCACGCACACACACACACACACACACACACACACACACACACACACACACACACACACACACACACACACACACACACACACACACACACACACGCATACAAACGCGCGCGCGCACCCACACACACACGCACACACTCACACACACGCAATCACACACACACACACACACACACACAAACACGCACTCTCTCTATCTCTCTCATACACACACACACTCGACTCGGTGGCGCTGTTGATAGTCCCTGACTGCCACTACGGCGGTCTGTGTTCGAATCCTGCCCAGGGCTGAAATAATCTCAGTATCGCTGCGCTTCGAGTCGTTGCTCCAAGTCTCGTGGGCGGGGAGTTGGGTGTGTGTGTGCGTGTAAGGTCACAGAATTCCCCATAGATCGGTCATACGAGCTCTGAGCTCTCTTCCGGGAGGGAAATAGCTGTCGTTCGCGGGTCCAGCACGTGATCCAAAGACCAAGATGAAACACACACACACACACACACACACACACACACACACACACACACACACACACACACACACACACACACACTACGAGTCGTAACTCCAACTCTCGTGGGCGGGGAGTTGGGTGTGTGTGTGCGTGTAAGGTTACAGCATTAACCATAAATCGGTCATATATGAGCTATGAGCTCTCTTTCGGGAGGGAAATAGCTGTCGATCACGAGTCCAACACGTGATCCAAGACCATGGTGAATCACACACACACACACACACACACACACACACACACACACACACACACACACACACACACACACACACACACACACACACACACACACACACACACACACACACACACACACACACATTTTACACAACTCGTGGCGCAGCTGGTAGAGTTCCCGGATGCCATTACGGTGGTCCGGGTTCGAATCCCGCCCAGGGCTAAAATAATTTCAGCATCGCTGCGCTGTGGGTTGTTACTCTAACTCTCGTTGGCGGGAATTGTGTGTGTGTGTGTGTGTGTGTGTGTGTGTGTGTGTGTGCGCGCGCGCGCGTGTGAGATCACAGCATTAACTATAGATCGGTCATATATGAGCTCTGAGCTCTCTTCCGGGAGGGAAATAGCTGTCGATTTTGAGTCCAACACGTGATCCAAAGACCATGGTGAATACATTCACATGTTGGTATAGCATATTGGATAATGTTTTCACCTGGTACTCATTGGTAAAGAAACCACAACAAAGTAAGCTGTTACTGTCTGCCTTGTGCAAGATGGTGTGTTTGTGTGTGTACGTGTATATGTGTGTGAGAGTAGATATGTGCCTGTGTCCATGTTTGTGTGTGTGTGTGTGTGAGTGTGTGTGTGTGTGTGTGTGTGTGTGTGTGTGTGTGTGTGTGTGTGTGTGTGTGTGTGTGTGCGTGACTTTAATGCGAATGACCTCAAACCTACTTGCGATGCCACTATGAAAATCTACTTCAGATTTGTGGTGAGCCAGATGAGCAATGTCCGAATAGTTGATAGACAAATTGTGTCAAGACATGAATAGATTTACAAGGAAAGTCCAAGCCAGATACAAGTTCTGTATTACATGGTCAGAACGGTCATACATCTCGCAGGACACCAGATATTTTTTTAGTTTGGAAAATAATGAGGAACAGACGCCTTTTACCATCTCTGAGAATCTTGCATCACACACAAAGCGTGATGTTGATGATGTCAAGAAACTTGCAATGCAACTGGAAAGATTAAATGTTTTCAGACTATAAAACTCATCGAATGAAGAAGATGGAGAAGATGAAACAAAGGAGAGAACTTCAAGTATCTTTAGCAACTAAAGAGTACACTATTTGATGTGGTTACTGATCTCAGGGCTGAGGATCGAGGTAAGCAGCATCTCATAGCCAGTGGTAAACAACGGCTCATTGATGGAAGTGTACAGTTCCATGCTTCTCTCAGAAGGCACCATTTACATTTTTTTGCAGATATGTACAAAGTAGCCATTTCTACTCAGCAGTGTGTGCAGAAATTTATCGAGGCTGATAGAAAGCTGTTGAAGTGGTTACTGATTGCTGTCACGGAGACCAAAACTGTACCGCATAGTCAAGGATGGGTCTAACTATCGCTAGATAGAGTTTGATAATTACCTCTGCACTTCTATTCGTTACCGTCCTAGCAATGAAACCTAATGCTCTGTTGGCTTTATTCCTGGATGTAATGCACTGTTTCCTGGTTTTAAGGTCCGGACTCCTTAGAACTCCCAAGTCTCTCTCGCACTCAGTTTTCTCTAAAAGCGTGTTATCTAAACTGTATCTATTTTCGGGGTCGTGCAGCCCTACGTTTAACACGCTGCACTTAGAGATATTTAAGTTCATTTGCCATTTCACCGACCACTGATGACTCAAATGTTCCACTTTCTCAAGTCTGGAGTAGTTTCATTGACTTGGAAGAGAACAAGGCACAACTTATCAGGTTCCATTCTGAGGCAATCATGCAGAAAGGTGTGGATGTTCCAGCTGGCTTTGAGTTTGTGACTGGAGATGGATTCTATAATGCTACTGAAGCCAAATCAACAAGAAGGCAAACTGTCCGACTTCAAGGAAATAATGAAGAAGCTGATACAAGACTGATTCTCCATTCAATTGAGGCAGTAAGTGAGGGCTATGAAAGGCTGCTTATCAAGTCCAGTGATACAGAGGTGATGCTGCTTCTCTTACACTTTATACCAGGCAAGGCAGTTAAAGTATAGATGATCTCTGGAACAACAGGGAAAAGGAAATGCTATCCAATATACACAATATCTGAAAGATTCCCACTACCTATTAGGGGAAAACTGCTCGGTTTTCATGCTCTAATAGGATGTGACATAGTCTTTGCTACCTATATCTTACGGGAGATCACTTTTGCGTGTGTGTGTGTGTGTGTGTGTGTGTTTGAATTTATAGGGAACATACTATACTCGTTGAATCGAGAAATGGCCGTTAGGGCGGAGCACTGGGAGTCCCCCTGTGGTGCCACATATAATTATTTTATTATTTTATTTTATTTTATAGTTTATTTTATAATTTTATAATGTTGCCACATATAAATATATTATAATTCTTTGTCACACACCACCACTGAGGTAAAAATCAAAGCAATATTTTCTATACAAAGGTTTTGTTTCCTCAAGTCTAGACATGGCATATGAGCAAGAGAGAGCGACGTTGCCGCTACATCTAATCTCTGGCCCCGCCCCCCTCACACTGCATTCAGAAAACATTGCATCCACACCCACGTTCTCGCCATGGATCCCCATGTGTGGCAACACCGGGAAATCTCGTAGCCCCGCCTTAGCGGTCATTTCTCGTTGCGATGACTATAGTATATATTCTAGTGATGCATGAATATACCGTGCACAAATATAAACATGAACAGATTTCTCCTCGAGACAACGAGAATCCTCTAATCTGTAACTTTCTCGACACACGGATATCTGCGTGCATCGAACGAAGGGCCAGCTATGGATTCTGAAGAAGAAGAAGAAGAAAAAAATCCAAAGGACTGAGGTCTTCCGGAATCTGGCCCGGATGCCCAAGACTCCTGGGTGGACCCGTCTGGAGAGTTGCGGCATAAAAATGACAAACTCGAGGTCGATGCATCACGACCATTCTTCGGCCTCTGGAAGTCGCGGCGCCTCAGTTGGCCGCAAACACTGTGTTTACAAGCGATCAGCTGATGTGGAGGACGTCCATGACTCCCTTGCCATTGATCGGATTGAGTTTATCAGTTTGAGGAATTGTTGTGATTTATTGAGGCCTGTTAGGGTCTTCGGGCTTCCATATACCGGCTTGGTTATGTGTTGCTCGTGATATATGGCTCCAAGAACAAGGCCTGGCCATGTCGATGGTGATGCACGGCCAATCTCGGCGTCATTTCGTATTCTGTAGTGTCACAATGTGTGTCCGGAGGCACAGACATGATTTCACATTTGAGAACACACATGCGCGCACACTCTAACACACACACACACACACACACACACACACACACACACACACACACACACACACACACACACACACACACACACACACACACACACACACACACACACACACACACACACACACACACACACACACACACACAAAAGCGATCTTCCGTACTCAACGTTCTATCTACATCGGGACCGTTGGGTTTTAGTGTTTCCTTTGGCCGCCAACAGGCAGTTTTAATCAGCTGAGGGGAAGCCCATTCTGTTGCGAAAGGATTAACTTAACTCATCTCGAGCTGATCGAGATTAAGTTTTTTCGCTGCTGCTGCGGTTTACCTCTGCAGTACTTGTCCCTGTTGCCGTCATGTGATTTAATTGGCCTCGAAGTAAGCTCCGTCCGAATTTTCAGGTCTTGGACGATACAGGCTTCGATCTTGTTGATTTGAGGCTTTTCCATATTCTTGAAGGAAGAAGACCATACGAGTTCCACTGACCAATATCTTTTATGGTAGCCATTTCTTTTTTATTTGGCTTGGCTTCATATTAATATTCTGTGTGTTCCTCTACTTGGGCTTAAAGATAGTTTTATTTTTTCTGTTTCCTTATTTGGGCAACATTTTTTGTCTTTTTACGAGACTTTCGAGATGGGGCTTCTCGGCTCTTAATCAAACAGGCCCACATCTCCGAAGTCGACGTCCCAAAGGAGCGGAACCTCGTAATGGTCACAGTCGACGTGGAGGGTGATGGGAAGTGGAGGAGCAAGATCCTCTTCGACCACTGAAGACCCCAACGACGTGGTCAAAGTGTTGGGCGAGATTTCTTCTGGATTCGAAGTTTTCCTCTTGAAGGAACTTTTTACCTTCGTCCAGATAGTTGAGCTCCCTTTTGTCGACGATGCGCCTCGGATGAGGTCCTGGTCGAGTACCTCCTGGAGCTGTTCGTGGACCTCTTCTTGGGCGATGAACTCTTGTGTTTCTTCGAGCTCTGAGGTCTCTTTGGCTTCTTCGCCGCAGCAGCTGAAGATCCTCTTCTTCAGCTTCTTGACTTTGCTGCACTTCAAAAGGCGAGCAAGAAGTCCGCAGGGCATTCCTCTGTATACGATCGCTCCGGACAACTTCTTGTAGCTTTTTCGAAAAAATCATCAAGGACAGGCTCACAAGTAAAGCAGGTCAGATTGCACTACAGTAATTCATACTCATTTACATACACACACACACACACACACACACACACACACACACACACACACACACACACACTATATATATATATATATATATATATATATATATATATACATATACACACATACATATATATAATATATATATATATGTATATACACACATATATATATATATATACACATTATATATATGTATATATATGTATACATATACATATATATATACATATATATATATATACATACATATATGTATATACATATATAAATATATATATATATGTACATACATACATACATATACCAAGGCTTTTTCCCCCTTCCAAGGGAGGTAGCCAAAAAGGGAAAGGCATAAAAACACTCCCACCCATTTCATCCCTAAATACACTCCACACCCCTCCCACCCTTCCTCTCATCTGAGCACCTCCTGGATGACGGGTCATCCCTGCACCCCGCCCACCGCCCTGGGTCAGAAGCAGTGTCGCAAGACACAGTACATCCACAGCAAGGCCGCTTCATTTCATACATATATATGTGTACATATACATATATATATGTATATATATACATTATATATATATATATATATATGTACATATATATATATGCATATATACATGTATATGTATATATATACATATATATATATATGTACATATATATATATATATATATATATATATATATATATTATATTCTACATGTATATGTACGCATATTCATACACTTACTTTTTCATAGGTACTTCCTTTTGTTTATTAATCTTTTATATATTTATTTGATGTTTTGTTTAGAAAATTGTCTGAAGACTGCGGGATAATTACATATATAACTAACTAATTACTTGTTTTATGTTTTTCCTTACCGTGGCAAATAGGTCTCTTAATTTTTTCTTAATGATTTGATTGGCAATAAGCAGATCACAATGATTTTCAGTCTTTTCTGTTACTTTTTTATTCCCACGGTTCAAATCTTTAATTTCAAGATTTTTACTCCAATGACAAATACTATTTTTGTTCCCTAAAAGAAGATGCCATGTTTAAAGAAACAGCCCAGCGTCAGATATAGAAAAAACACATCATATGGAGTAAAAGAAAGAAGAAGAAGGAGAAGAATAAGAAGAAGAAGAAGAAGAGGAAGAAAAAATGTATATCTTAAACTATAAAGACGCGTTTAAATCCAATGCAAAATAGTTTCTATGCACTCTGTGACCTTCTAACGTCTTGATGACGTTGATATTATGTCTTTTTTAGCAGATGCATTTCCAGTTCCTCCACCCACTCCCCTACTCCATCACTTCTTCCATCTCTCCTCTTTCACGCTTTCTCCTCGTTTGTATTCTCACACCTTCAGGATCTTTTTTCCATTTATCAAGATTATTTGATACTATTAAGTACATAGAAATACTTGCTAAGAAATTAGAATAGAATGAGTAAACTAGGCTTTCATCTAGACCAGGGTTTCTTAACCTTTTTAGCCATATCGCCCCCTTTTTCAATTGAAAAAAGGATCGCCCCCCGTCTGGGGTATTGGCTGCTTGTTATTGTGGCAAGGTAGCATGCAGTTGATACTTTAGGGTCTATATCGGGCGCCCCTACGGACCAGAGCCACACATCATTTTGTCTATGATAGAGGAAAACTTTTATACTACGACTGTCCCTCCGTTATGCTGTCCCCCAACCCCTTGCTGCTGTCCATTACCATTTCTCTGAGTATTCATTTTCTGTAGTGGGGGAATTCCCTGTGGTGGGGGAAAAGAATACTGCCACCAAGTAATTCCACTTGGATCGTAAGAGGCGAGAAGAAAGGGACGGGGATTGGGACTAGGCATCCTTTTCCTTGTAGCCCCACAGGGTACATTCCTAAACGAAAAAGTAAAGGCATAAGAGGGTCTGGGAGTTTTTGGACCAGCACCCTAAGGTTTGGGTCTTTTAATGTGCGTGGATGTGGTACAGATGAGAGTAAAAGGGAAGAGATAAGTAGTATGTTTGTGAGAAGAAAGATGGGTGTGTTGGCTTTGAGTGAAACTAAGTTGAAAGGGAAGGGTGAGTGTAAGTTTGGGAGTGTAAGTGGGAGGTTATCAGGAGTGAAGAGAGGGAGAGGGAGGGAAGGGGTGGCTATTCTAGTAAGTGAAGAGATAGGTAAACGTGGAGTGGAAGGAGGTTTCTTCAAGGATAATGTGGATGAAGGTGAAACTGGGAAAGGAGATGTGCGTCTTTGTAAGTGCATATGGGCCTGACAGTGAGAAGAGTGTGGAAGCAAGGGAGGTCTTTTGGATAGATTTAAATGAGTGCATAGAGGATTTAGTGAGAAATGTCAATGTAATAGTACTGGGAGACCTTAATGCTAGGGTAGGAAATGGTCCAATTGATGGAGTGGTTGGGAAATGTGGAGTTCCAGGAAAGAATCGTAGTGGAGAGTTGATGGTGGAAATGTGTCTAGAAAGAGAGTTGATGATAGCAAATACTGTGTTTCGGAAGAAAGTCAAGCATAAGTACACATGAGAGAGGGTGGTGGATGGAAGGGTGGTAGATAGAGCGTTGATGGATTATGTAGTGGTAAATAGGATTATGATAGGAAGAGTTAAGGATGTACATGTGCTAAGGGGAGAAGGTGGGGGAATATCAGATCATTTTTTGGTGGAAGGTAAGTTGAGAGTGGAGGATAGATGGAGAAAGAGGAAAGGGACAAAAGGTAGGGAGGTGCTTAGAGTGAACTCTTTAAAGGAAAAGGAGAAGGCGTACAAGAAGAAGCTGAAAGAGGAGTGGGAGGCAGTGAAGGATAGAGTGGAGCTAGGTGTGGAGGAGGAATGGGGATGGTTCAAGGAGGGAGTCACAAAGTGTGCAAGGATGGTCTGTGGAACAAGAAGGACAGGAGGAAATAGAAGGAAGGGTAGTGAATGGTGGGATGAGGAAACAAAGAAGGTTGTAGAAGAGAAGAAGCGAGCTTTCACAAATTGGTTACAAAATGGGACGAGGGAGTCATATGAAAGGTACAAAGAAAAGGAAAGAGAAGTAAAGCAAAAGGTAAAGGAGGCAAAGAGAAGAGCAGATGTGAAGTGGGGTAAGAGTATGACAGAAAATTTTGAAAGTAATAAAAAGATGTTTTGGAAAGAAATTAAGAGAGGAAGAGGAGGCGAATCAAGTAGAGAAGAAAAGGTAAAAGGTGCAGATGGAGAGATGATAATGGAAGAGAAGGCAGTAAGAGGAAGATGGGCAGAATATTTTAGGGAGTTGCTAAATGTGAAGGAGGATAGGGAGGGAAAGATAGTTGTAGTGGGAAATGCTAAGAAAATGACCATGATGAGTGAGGAAAATGGAGGAGAAATAAAGAAGGATGAAGTGAAGGCAGTTGTTAAGATGATGAAAGCAGGTAAGGCACCTGGTCTGGATGGATGCCATGCAGAATGTCTAAAAAAAGGAGGTACAGTGATGGTGGAGTGGCTGGTGAGGTTATTTAATGTTTGCTGGAGAGAGGGTAGAGTGCCGGAGGACTAAAGGAGTGCCTGTATAGTTCCACTTTACAAGGGAAAAGGGAACAAGTGTAAATGTAGTAGTTTCAGAGGGATTAGCTTGTTAAGTGTAGTTGGGAAGGCTTATGGGAGGATCTTGATTGAGAGGATTAGGAGAGGAACAGAGGGAGTAATTGGTGAGGAACAGTGTGGATTTAGGACGGGTAGAGGTTGTGTAGATCAGATCTTTGTGGTAAGACAAATATGTGAGAAAGCTATAGGAAAGGGGAAGGATGTTTTTTGGGGTTTTATGGATCTGGAAAAGGCTTATGATAGGGTAGACAGAAAGGCACTGTGGGAGGTTATGCAGACATATGGAATAGGAGGGAAGCTTCTAGGAGCTGTCAAGAGTTTTTATGAGTGTAGTAGAGCTTGTGTCAGGATTAGAAATGGAGAGAGTGAGTGGTTCGAGGTAAAGGTGGGACTTTGTCAATGATGCGATATGTCGCCCTGGCTGTTCAACTTATACATGGATGGGGTAGTGCGAGAGGTAAATGCAAGGGTAGTGGGTCAGGGATTGGAGATGGTTAAAGAAAATGGAGAAAAGTGGGAGATAAGCCAGCTGTTGTTTGCTGACGACACTGCGCTTGTGGCAGGATCGGAGGAGGGATTGAGGAAGTTGGTGACAGAGTTTAGGAGAGTATGTGATAGAAGAAAGCTAAAGATAAATGTGGGTAAAAGTAAGGTGATGAGATGTACAAGGGGTGAAAGTGGCAGTAGACTGGAAGTGAGCTTTAAGGGAGAGCGACTGGAAGAAGTGGATAGTTTTAGATACTTGGGTGTAAATGTGGCAGGAAAAGTTGGAGTGAAGGTGGAGGAAGAATGTAGATTGAGAGAAGCGAGTAAATGCCTTGGTGGATTGAAGAGTGTAATGTGGAATAGACATTTGGGAATGGATGCTAAGAGGAGACTGTATGAAGGAGTGATTGTGCCAACAGCACTGTATGGGGCAGAAACATGGAACATAAGAGAGGAAGAGAGAAAGAGTTTGAATGTGTTTGAGATGAGGTGTCTGAGAAGTATGATAGGGGTTACTAGGCTAGATAGAGTGAGAAATGAGGAGGTGAGGAGGAGAACGAGGGTGGAAAGGGAATTGGTAGATAGGGTAGATGAAAGAGTATTGGGAT
>NC_134799.1:36110024-36112524 GCF_046742065.1 Oratosquilla oratoria | reverse complement strand
AAATACTGTACGTTTAATATTATTTGGATGAGAAGAATAATAATGAATATATGAACTTACATTGGTTGGTTTACGATATACTTTAAATTTAAGGCTATTGTCATGACGTAGGATAGTGCAATCTAAGAAAGGTAAGGTACAATTTTTCTCAATTTCTAAAGTAAATTTAATAGAATCAACAAGGGTATTCAACTTAGTTAAAAAATTATGGACATTTGTATCTTCTGGCCAAAGACATAAGATGTCATCAATATAACTAAGCCAAGGGATGTTAGGGGGGAAGATTGTGCGTAATATTTTAGTTTAAAAAAAATTCCATGTATAAATTACTTAAAACTGGGGATAAAGGGTTTCCCATACTCATGCCGAATTTTTGGGAATAGAAATTACCATTGAATTGAAACTTACAATCTTTGACACATAATTTAATTAGTTCAATCAATGTAGATGATGGCAATGGAAGAACATGTTTATTAAGTTCATCTTGAAGGTAAAATAATAAATCATTTATGGGAACTTTTGTGAATAAACTGACTATATCAAAACTAACCAATGTAAACTTATAATTAGGTTTAATATTATGGAGTTTGTCTATTAAATCAGAAGTATTTGTAACATGAGAAGAAGAGATTGTACCTACTAAAGGGCTAAGGATAGTAACTAGCCATTTGGAAAGCTTGTAAGAAGCGGAACCAATTGACGAAACAATAGGTCTAGCGGGGTTGTTACATTTATGAGTCTTAATGAGACCATACATATGTGGCAAAGGGGGACTAATTGAAGTGAATTTCTGTAAGAGGTCTCTATTCTTATGAAGCAGTTCTTTTAATTTCTTTTAATTTCTTTTAAGTTATTTTAATTTCTTATTATAATAACTATTAACTACTTCTGTAGGATTTTTGTTAAGAAGTGTGTAAGATAAATCTAATGCAGTTGTTATTTTAAACAAGGTTGATTATCTTAGAAAAATGAATGATTTATTAGATGATAACAATACTTACACACTTCTTAACAAAAATCCTACAGAAGTAGTTAATAGTTATTATAATAAGAAATTAAAAGAACTGCTTCATAAGAATAGAGACCTCTTACAGAAATTCACTTCAATTAGTCCCCCTTTGCCACATATGTATGGTCTCATTAAGACTCATAAATGTAACAACCCCGCTAGACCTATTGTTTCTGTAAGAGGTCTCTATTCTTATGAAGCAGTTCTTTTAATTTCTTTTAATTTCTTTTAAGTTATTTTAATTTCTTATTATAATAACTATTAACTACTTCTGTAGGATTTTTGTTAAGAAGTGTGTAAGATAAATCTAATGCAGTTGTTACTTTAAACAAGGTTGATTATCTTAGAAAAATGAATGATTTATTAGATGATAACAATACTTACACACTTCTTAACAAAAATCCTACAGAAGTAGTTAATAGTTATTATAAGAAATTAAAAGAACTGCTTCATAAGAATAGAGACCTCTTACAGAAATTCACTTCAATTAGTCCCCCTTTGCCACATATGTATGGTCTCATTAAGACTCATAAATGTAACCCCGCTAGACCTATTATTTCGTCAATTAGTTTTGCTTCTTACAAACTATCTAAATGGCTAGTTACTATCCTTAGCCCTTTAGTAGGTACAATCTCTTCTTCTCATGTTACAAACACTTCTGATTTAATAGACAAACTTCACGATATCAAACCAAATTATAAGTTTACATTGGTTAATTTTGATATAGTCAGTTTATTCACGAAAGTACCCATAGATGATTTATCATTTTACCTTCAATATGAACTTATTAAACATGTTCTTCCATTGCCATCATCTACATTGATCGAACTAATTAAGAAATGTGTTTGATTGCAAGTTTCAATTCAATGGTAATATCTATTCCCAAAAATTTGGCATGAGTATGGGAAACCCTTTATCTCCAGTTTTGAGTGATTTATACATGGAATTTTTTTTAAACTAAAATATTACGCACAATCTTCCCCCCTAACATCCCTTGGCTTAGGTATATTGATGACATCTTATGTCTTTGGCCAGAAGATAAAAATGTCCATAATTTTTTAACTAAGTTGAATACCCTTGTTGATTCTATTAATTTTACTTTAGAAATTGAGAAAAATTGTACCTTACCTTTCTTAGATTGCACTATCCTACGTCATGACAATAGCCTTAAATTTAAAGTATATCGTAAACCAACCAATGTAAGTTCATATATTCATTATTATTCTTCTCATCCAAATAATATTAAACGTACAGTATTTGCTTAAATGTATTTAAGAGGTTTTCGTATTTATAGTCCTGAATTTATTGATGAAGAAATCAGAAATGTTTTTAACATTGGGCTAGAATTAAAATACCCTAAGCAATTCCTTGATATTGCTTACAATTTTGCAAGGAAATAATTTTTAACTCCTCAGCCTAAATCACCTTTCAATTATCATAATGTTTTAATTTTACCATTTCAAGAAAATTTGTTAAGTATCACAGAATTAT
>NC_134799.1:36057524-36105024 GCF_046742065.1 Oratosquilla oratoria | reverse complement strand
GGACTAGCCTCTGTGTTTGAGTTGATGTATCAAATCTCGGCCGCGATTCGAACAGTTCCTCAATCCAGTAGTTAGTATGATAAGTTGCCTTTTAAAGGGGTTTTCTCGCTTCACTAGGACAACGAAAGGGTGAGGTACAAAATCATTTATTAATTCACATTATATAAAAATACACAATTTACTTAGCCTGGTGTATGTGGGATACGCGCGGAGCACAAGCGAAGGAATCAGAGCGATCCAATACCTGCGTCTGTTAGATTTATACCAAAACCGCACAACAGTGCCAGTGGCGAGTGCCAAGTTTTCATAAATGTAAAACTAACCTACCTCTATTTGCCTGGCTTTACACAATCTGTTTACTTCTTTATTTTTGTGTGAAGAAGATTTACAATTTATCACTTTTTAGTTATCTAACAAAAAAGGAGAAAATTTTCTATAATAATGCGGACGCTACTTCTTCATGTCATTACTCATGTCGACCTCCAACCTGCCCGAAAGTTGTGTACTCCTCCGCCGTTGGTTTGTAAGTCCTCCTGCAACTGGGACATCCGCATGAGAAAAAATCTAACTCACGTTTAATTTTTTTTATCTAATTTAGGATAACCCACTAATTGGTTGAATTTAACATCAATAGGCATTTTCATTAAGGATGTCGAGCGAAATTGGCTCGTGCTAGAATGTGGTTTATGGTGACATTTGTTCGCGTCTCTTCGTGTCAGTGACGCATCATGGAACATGACATATCCCCTTTCCCCGGATAAAAATGTTTAAGCCTGTGAAGCAAGGGTTTTTTTTTTTTTTTTTTTTTTTTTTTTTTTTTTTTTTTTTTTTGTCAGGACGCGACAAGGCGTTGGCTACTACATTTTATTTTTCCGGGATGTGTTGAACACTTAAATCATGTCCTTGGAGTGCTAATGCCCACCTGGCCAGTCTCTCATTCTTTGTTTTCCCACCTATGATATATTTCAAGGGGTTATGATCACTCAGGATGATAACTTTTTTTGTCGAGAAATTTGTTTCTGAATTTCCTTCTCAGTGGTAGAATACTGCCTCTGATAATCCTTGAGGATTTGAGACATGAATGAGATAGGCCTCATGACACCATCCTTCTCCTGAACAAGCATGACTGGCGTCACAAAAGATATAAAAGGACTTACTATAATCTGGAGCTATCAAGACAGAACGATCCGATAGGAGCTTCTTACATTCCTTAATGGCTGCATCATCGCCTTCATCCCACTTGCAATGATTATAACAGAGCATGCAAGGTTTGGACAGTACCTCCGATATAATCCAAGAATGCCCATGAATCTTCTGATGCCTCGCTTTGTCTTCGAGACCTGGAATTCCATGGCGTCCTTCACTCTGGCTTCTAACGGCGTGATGCAATTTTGGCCTACCTGATGTTCTAGATCAGTGGTTCTTAACCTGTGGGGAATTCCCCACTGGTGGGGAATGGCGGAGTTGCCAAGTGGGGAATGACCGGTCGGACAGAAGAACCAATGTCTTTTTTTTTTTTTTTTTTTTTAATCGATGTGTTTTTGTTTCTTTTTGTTTGTTTCTGGTGTATTTTATTTCCATGTGATAACTGTTAGTAAAAAATCTAATATATGCAAACAAAAATTAAGGGCCGTAAAATGGCACAAAAAAGCAAAGCGTATATTTACGTACTAAACACTGCATGAGTTAAAATCGAATTTGTCAAAGACCGATGCTGTGGTGGGAAATGGAGGGTTGGCTCACTAAAAGGTGGGGAATTGGAGAAAAAAGGTTAAGAACCCCTGTTCTAGATAGTCAATGGTGCTCCTCCCAAAGGCACTCTTCTTCAGATTCACAGTAAGCTGGGTTTGTTTTAGTTTGTCAAGTAAACCCTTCAACCTGTGCATGTGATCACTCCATGTATCAGAGAACACAAGTACGTCATCCGAGTATGCTCTTACACCTGTCAATCCCTCGACTAGCCAATTTACAAGGCGCTGAAAATGTGCTCCACTATTTTTCATACCAAATGGGGTCACTTTATATTGAGAGTGCCCGTGTGGGGGTAACAAAAGCAGATATCTCATTAGCACTGCTTGTAAGAGGAATCTGATGATATCCCTCCATTAAGGCAGGTTTCGTCAATAATTTTGCAGCAGCAACTTCTTCAATGAGATCCTATATTCTGGGGAGAGGGTAAGGGTCCGCTTTTGTGACTGCGTTCACCTTCCTGCAATCAATACATAGTCTCTACTCACCTCCGGGCGAAGTCCAAGGACTAGTACTAGGTTCCACTGAGCCATGATCCATAAACTGCTTCACTTCCTTCTTCATGATCCTCCTCTTCTGGGGCGACAATCTGTAGAGAGTTTGCCCCACCGGTGTCCTAGTGAAGATAGGAAATATTTTTTAAAAGTCAAAATAGTTATACTAGATACTGATTGAGAAACTGCCCAAGTCACGGCCGATTTTTTGATACATCAACTCAAATACAGAGGCTAGTCCGTGACACGGACGTCCGGCAATGTTTTCACAATGTTTACTGGCGCCAGTATATAGTTGTACCCATATCACATTGTATTTCTCTGCTCCCTGCCACTAATATTGTTTCCTTAGGACACTGAGAGGTAGTGGCCAAGCTATGTAATGGGAGCCTGTAGTGTTATATAATCAATTACTTATGTATATTTATTTGCCAATGTATGTATATATAAGCCACCTGGCGGGTTCTGTTAGTATGTTATTATTCCCCCGCCAAATAGATTAATGTTTTCCGCGCATTCTGGGCGCGAAACGCTGTATGAACCAGTCTCTTGTCAGCCGTGGGCGAGAGAGTACACGGTTTTTTTCTTGGTGTGTAAAATATAGTTATTCATATCTCATATATGCAATTCGCAGTGACTTTCATTTAAACCACCATTATGCCTATATATATTTCCTTTCTGCCCGGCCTTATATATCCCGGGAATTAGTGATTACGTTTTTTAGATGTCGAAACGTGCTTAAACTAGGTAGTTCAGCTACTCTTAACCAATGGGAAAAAAGAACATGATTTCGCGCCATATTATGTAGCGTTTTCTGAGCTTGGCGTCATCTGACAGAACGTATTCGAAGCGCGCCCCAACAGACGGGTATTGCGCAATGGTTTACTTTATAACATACATATTATGAAATATATACAAAATTTCTTTCCACAAGTGACAATAACAACATTAATGATAATACACAACACATCATATTCACGCAAGGCGTGCCTTAAAAATACAAACAGGAGACTTTATTTACGCACAACCATAGGATTCTATTCACGCTAAGGACGTGTCAATACCTATATTCAAATATACGGTTGTTCGATATATGAACCCGTGTGGGCCAGTGGGTAGAGCTTCTTCCTTGAACGCGAGAGGGTCGAGTTAAATTCCGAGGAGTGCAGTTAGTTAAATCTGCACTGTCATGGCTTCCCAGTCCCCCCTCTCACCCTTCACCTCTCTGCAGCTGTGGGCATCGAAGGTGCAATGTATTAGAGCACTATTTCAGGGCGGTCAAGCTGATTACACTGACTGGATTCAAACTCCATGTGCATCCACATCGACTCTAACACTCTCAACACTTCACGTGCACTTCGCACCATCCAAACAAATTTACAAAGCTGGATAGGCTGGTGGTCCTGCAGAGGATCCTGAAAATTGGACACATACATTTACATTGTATCCAATTATAAAACGTATATGTCTAGTAACAGATTATATTCGACCTCGGTCCATGCTCTTGTCCTTGGGTATGCGCCACTGCAAAGTCTTGTTTATCAGTTCTCCTGGTTGCTAATCCCATGTCTGTCACTTTGGCCTTTCCGTCTCCCACTTACACATCGGCTCCGCTTACATACTTTTCTTGACTGATAATTTCTACATTTTTTTCTATCCTTTCTCCACCAATTGTATTTATCTTTCACTTGGATTTCAATATTTTGTTTAATTCGTCCCCGTAAGATACATTGTACATTTTTTTTCAATAACCCCTGCTTTCTAACCATCCGCACTAGGATATGTCATATTCAATGCCTTTGTATTTACTCTTCTTTTTCCATCCTTTCGTTTTATTCTCTGTTTCACCACATTCTTAGATTCTGATCTACCAGTCTCCAGTAAAACTATTGTCCTGCTCCGTCCTGAGGTAATGTTTTAGTTTTTAGGTTCACTGATGTAGTTACCTAACTGTAAAATGTAAGCGACGTTGGTGAGATCCCACTCTGTGCTTCCAATAATCACATGGCTTTGAATTCTTTCATGTTGTCTGACTGAACTATTTCTTTCTCTAGAATTTCCAAAAATAATGCATCTCTACGGAAAACTTGACATCCTCAAACACACACACACACACACACACACACACACACACACACAAATATATATATATATATATATATATATATATTCTCTCACATACACACACACACACACACACACACACACACACACACACACACACACACACACACACATATATATATATATATATATATATATATATATATATATATATATATATATATTTTTTTTTTTTTCATATCCACTCAATGTTTTTCTATCCCACAGTACAAACAAAAAGTTTCTGCTCGTTTCACAAATCTAAAGATTGCAGCCATGTCACCTTTCTTCCAGTATGGGCAGATCCAGTTTATAGACTTCCTCGTACAATTTGTCAGTTAGAGTGGGGACAGTTTTGGTTATTGCACTTTGCATTATTTTTTCCATTGTACATTTATTTTCGTATGAGGACCAACCGCAATTGTATCCCAATGTAGGGCATAACGTGTGTGCGTGCTTGCATGTGCAAAAGCGCAGTTACACATGCGTAGTTACTTTGAAGCATTGGTGTTATTCTCTTTTCACTGAACTTATCAGTTATATGAACCAAGTTTCCTAATTCATGTATTGAAAGGTGATAATCTGTCCAGTACAGGGTGTTATCTTATCAAGGACTTCTGTTGGTGTGTCATGGTGTGCAGTGGTGGGGCAGCGATCGAAAATGCGCCACCAGGACTGGTCCGGCCGATTGAGTGACAACAGCACCCACGACGGTAGCCTGTGAAAAGAGAGGAAAAATATACAAATACATACAAGACCATAAACCGAGGCCTCCGTCTGCCGAGTTAATAGTGGAACGTTGTTGTCTGGTGTGTGTCCAGCACAGCTTTCAGGTGGTCGAGTGAACTGTAGAAGCGAGCTTTGAGTGTGTTGCCAGTGAATCACCAACCGATCCAGGTTTGATCAGCCATCGATAACCAGGATATAATATAAGAACTGCTTTGGTGCCTGCGGGTGCATCGGCCACGATGAACAAAAAAGAAACGCAGTAGTAACGTAGATGGACAGATGTATGGAATAAATAAGAGTGGCAGATAGGATTTTTTGTTACAGCAGCTGAACCCGAAGAACAATTTAATTGGTGGAGGAAGGTGCACTGTTGTCAGAGGGAAGCGTGGCGATAGAGAAAACGAGAGTGAGAGGTCCGATTTGTGGGGGTTATGGTGTGAAGGAGGGGACGGGGGTCGCGGAGTATGCTCAGGATGCACCTCACCTCTTCCTCCCTTGCGTGGGCACTGCTCGGCCTAATCCCGGCATCGGTTCTTGCGAGCAGTAGCGCTACTGTTTCTACTACTATTACTACAACCATGGTCGAAGAAGGTATGTTGTAAGAACGTTCTCGTGTGTACCAGTAGTCCACATTTCCATCTGTTACTCCTCATCTCAGCAGTAGCTATAACTCAGTCATTATTTCTATTTTATTCTGCACTACTTTGCTGCAATTATTATTGTTTTATTGCTACTGCTACTACTGTTGCTGTTATATTACTGCTACTATTATTGATAATGATGATATAACAATCACCAGTCGCCGTCTCATTTTGTGAAGTGATGCCACATGGACAGCTCTTATGAAGCGATGGATTGTTATATGATAAACATTTTGAGTGCACGCACAACAGCGCAGCTCCACGTGTTTTATCGTTTCTTAGTATTTCCTTCCTAACGTATGCTTTTGATTGGTACGCCACATGTCCTCCCAGGTGCGTCGCCCCGCCAACCAGCCAGCCAGCCAGCCAGTGGTAGCGACGCGGGGAACCGCCCCAACAACCGTTTATTTATGACCCTAATAACTTAATACATACTGGGAAATGTTACAAATATTTTTTTTCTTCTTTTTTTTAAGAAAATAATCTCATCGTAAAATTGGATAACTTTTCCACGATTTCTTCTTGTTATCGATAGTCATAACTTTTGAGTGACAGTCTACCTTCAAATGAGAAATTATAGAGAATAGAAACGAAAAATCGAATTGATAATATGTTACCTAGGGAAAGACCTGGTTATATAAGAAAAACAAAAGAAAAGAAAATGGGTTTTATATTATGACAGGTTTGGTTAGAACTTTTTACGATCTTGACGTTATAGCTTTCAAGTTGAACATCTTCCATAAATTTGGATCGTAAATTGAAATACTTTATGGATGGAAACAGTACAATAGCAAACCATAAAGTTAACGTCACGTTTACCACGCTGCCTGTCGGCAGTTGGGCAAACTACAAAGACAATCTCGATGCGAACCGAGTAAACAAAGGCAACATGTGACTCATTCCCATAGGTATTGTTGATAGAAAACGATGTCTCTGGGGCCAGTATCGACATTCAACGTATTAGCAGTTATTCCAACATTCAATCGAAGTGTTGGTTGGAGTATCGAGGACTAAAAGCTAGTGGAAACAAAACCAAACTTGTGGAAAAGGTTTTTCACGGCATCATACAGCCGATCTGGTCTTCTCTCTAGCATGTCTAATCTTTGTTTCAAGTTAGTTCCCCCATGTATCGCATTACCCTGTATTTGCTGTGTTTTAAGGCTTTCAAAGTCGTACTTTATCAGTGTTCATTTTAATCAAAATGACAACAGGCCGCAGGCTACGGGGACCTGCTGATAGCATGATATTAAGCAATGCATATTGTATAGGTTTCAGTAAATTCAAATTCAATTTTTATTTATTTCATTAGGCATGTTAGACCAGGGGAATCATTCAATTGCCAAGGGGATTTTTAAATTGTTTCAAAATAAGGATGGTCCTACATAGCATGTTGGCGTCACGCTCTACACCATGACTAGTTCTGGTAGCCCCATTGACTAAACGAGAAGCCACACCCAATATTTTATATTTATTTAAGCAGCATCCCTGCTTACAGAACATCAGGAACAATGAACAGAAGTTCGAGCCTTGATGATACAAGGAAAGTACGTATATAATTTTTTTCTTCCTTTTTTAATGGTTATGCAGGTCCAATTCTTCACAGTGTCAATCGTATGGAAGATGTATCCCCGAGGCGACAAAGACAAGGCCTCAGGTGAAGCCCAAGTATCCTTGCGGCGACAGAGACAGGGCCTTGGGTGTAGACCAAAGTACTGTAGAATAGCGTGGGTACTTTCCCACAAACCGGGCGACTCGGGTCTAGAGTGATGATAAGTCCGCTGCAGAGTTGTCTCAGCACCTGGCCAAATCCTATGGGACCGGTCCGCTGTGTATCTGCAAAACAGTCTCACTGGCAACACAATCGTCCAAATAATCGTTGTGGAAACAACGACATGTAATTTGTCTGCCCTTCTCAGGGCGTGAGAATCAATGAAGAATAATATTGCGGTATACAGGTCCAAGTCCAATAATGTCACTCCCAACACCCTAGTCATTTTTTAAAAACATATTTGTTTCAATCTGCTAGCATACTCATCCCTTATAACAGGTTAACGGTGTCCATAAGATTTCAATCGCGGCGATGTGAGCGAAGATTTGAATCAGATGGCGATTCGCATATTATTTCATATGTTTCTTGTTGATAATGTTCTTGAAATAGAATAAGTAATTTTGTGTAATGCTTGTAATATTTGATCAGAGGTATGGTGTTCAAATAACACACGGAAATTGTATCATGTGTCAATAGATGAACGGCACTTTAACATGAGACAAATAGTCTAGGCAAACCTTCTCTTGGGTTTGGCAACAGCAAGACGTAGACCTTGATCCAATTTATTTAAGTTGAACTATAGGCTCGAAACGTAGAAAGAATCCAAAATGTCCCACTGGTATAACGTAATAACATATACAGAAATCACTGGTGTAATAATTAACATAAGTTGATCACTCACGGTCACGGCTGACATATGCAAAGATAATCTGTTTCTTCCAATTTTATGTAATATAGATATAGCTCTTCAATGTTTGGCTAATAGGTTCCTGTATTAATCCTGTAAGTTAAACTGAAAATGATGTTAGACATATAGTGCACCGCTTCACAATTTTGGTTACATCAGAAATCATTTAGGTGAACACGCAAACTACTTAAGTTAAACATTACATTTCATCCATAGCCGAAGACAAGACAGGCAATGTACAAGAAGAAACTCATTCTTTTGGATACAATAAATTTGTACTATTAGCATTAGTGCTAGTGATGTAGAACATCTTCCATTACATCAATATCCTCATCTCTGGAACCTGATATTATTTCCGCGAAAGCACTTTTAATGGGAGCTCAATTTTTCAAATTTTCAATGAGTCCAAATATCTATTTAAATATATATAGTGTATGTTCATTTTATATAATTTAATTTCAACCCGGTATGCGCTATACTGACATGCATAGGTTTATTGCTGACCGTAACGGCCGTTGCTGCATAGAAATCAGTTTTACTATTTTATTCACATGAAGGGCTTCCTCTGTTTAGGGAATGTTTCATCCTCGTTTAATTGTATAATGTATAATTACTTTCGACGAGGGAAATGTTTCAACCTCAAAACCTCATTTACCGAGGACGCATTGTATTTCACATAGTTTTTGTTTGATATATCATATACCAAGGTGATTTTTCATCCGTGCAAAATGTACAACGCGCATGCCTCAAGTATCGAGGATTTTGTCATTTCTACGTTTTTTGATAGTTTAACGGCTCCTTTCACGACAATCGCGCATATATATATATATATATATATATATATATATATATATATATATATATACACATATACATATATACATACATATATATACCAAGGCTTTTCCCCCCTTACAAGGGAGGTAGCCAAAAAGGAAAGGCATAAAATCATTCCCACCCATTCCATCCCTGAATACACTCCACACCCCTCCACCCTCCCTCTTATCTTAGCACCTCCCGGATGACGGGTCATCCCTGCACCCTGTCCACTGCCCTGGGTCAGAAGCAGTGTCGCAAGACACAGCACATCCACAGCAAGGCCGCTTCATTAAATCGGCGACCCCCCCTCTCCGTCCCCTCATGCAGAAAAGGAGAAGACGGGGAGAAATCCCTTCGGGCTGCGTCAAATTTTGCTCACACATACTACCTCACCCCCCATCCCCCACCCATTCCACCTCATGCATCACAACATCATCCATATACAACCATTCTCCATTCACCCCTGTCTTCTGTCCTCTCCCGTCCTTCCTCAACAGACATTCCCCTCTTCCCCAAAGCCCCCTTCACCCCATCCATCCACCTCATCCTAGGACGTCCCCTCATGTTCACTCCCTCCACATCTGCCTTCCATACCTCTTTTACTAGTCTTTCTTCACTCATCCTTTCCATGTGTCCAAACCATCCTAATACTCTTTCATCAACCCTATCTCCCAACTCCCTTTCCACCCCTGTTCTCCTCCTCACCTCCTCATTTCTCACTCTATCTAGCCTAATAACCCCCATCATACTTCTCAGACACCTCATCTCAAACACATTCAAACTCCTTCTCTCTTCCTCTCTTATGTTCCATGTTTCTGCCCCATACAGTGCTGTTGGCACAATCACTCCTTCATACAGTTTCCTCTTAGCATCCATTCCCAAATGTCTATTCCTCATTACACTCTTCAATCCACCAAGGCATTTACTCGCTTCTCTCAATCTACATTCTACCTCCACCTTCACTCCACCTTTTCCTGCCACATTTACACCCAAGTATCTAAAACTATCCACTTCCTCCAGTCGCTCTCCCTTAATGCTCACTTCCAGTCTACTGCCACTTTCACCCCTTGTACATCTCATCACCTTACTTTTACCCACATTTATCTTTAGCTTTCTTCTATCACATACTCTCCCAAACTCTGTCACCAACTTCCTCAATCCCTCCTCCGATCCTGCCACAAGCGCAGTGTCGTCAGCAAACAACAGCTGGCTCACCCACTTTTCTCCATTTACTTTAACCATCTCCAATCCCTGACCCACTACCCTTGCATTTACCTCTCGCACTACCCCATCCATGTATAAGTTGAACAGCCAGGGCGACATAACGCATCCTTGACGAAGTCCCACCTTTACCTCGAACCACTCACTCTCTCAATTTCAAATCCTGACACAAGCTCTACTATTCTCATAAAAACTCTTGACAGCTCCTAGAAGCTTTCCTCCTATCCCATATATCTGCATAACCTCCCACAGTGCCTTTCTGTCTACCCTATCGTAAGCCTTTTCCAGATCCATAAAAGCCCAAAAAACATCCTCCCCCTTTCCTATAGCTTTTTCACATATTTGTCTTACCACAAAGATCTGATCTACACAACCTCTACCCGTACTAAATCCACATTGTTCCTCACCAATTACTCCTTCTGTTCCTCTCCTAATCCTCTCAATCAAGGTCCTCCCATAAGCCTTCCCAACTACACTTAACAAGCTAATCCCTCTGAAACTACTACATTCACACTTGTCCCCTTTTCCCTTGTAAAGTGGAACTATACAGTCACTCCTCCAGTCCTCCAGCACTCTACCCTCTCTCCAGCAAACATTTAATATCCTCACCAACCAGTCCACCATCACTGTACCTCCTTTTTTTTTAGACATTCTACATGGCATCCATCCAGACCAGGTGCCTTTCCTGTTTTCATCATCTTAACAACTGCCTTCACTTCATCCTTCCTTATTTCTCCTCCATTTTCCTCACTCATCACAGTCATTTTCTTAGCATTTCCCACTGCAGCTATCTTTCCCTCCCTATCCTCCTTCACATTTAGCAACTCCCTAAAATATTCTGCCCATCTTCCTCTTACTGCCTTCTCTTCCATTATCATCTCTCCATCTGCACCTTTTACTTTTTCTTCTCTACTTGATTTGCCTCCTCTTCCTCTCTTAATTTCTTTCCAAAACATCTTTTTATTACTTTCAAAATTTTCTGTCATACTCTTACCCCATTTCACATCTGCTCTCCTCTTTGCCTCCTTTACCTTTTGCTTTACTTCTCTTTTCTTTTCTTTGTACCTCTCATATGACTCCCTCGTCCTATTTTGTAACCAATCTGTGAAAGCTCGCCTCTTCTCTTCTACAACCTTCTTTGTTTCCTCATCCCACCATCCACTACCCTTCCTTCTATTTCCTCCTGTCCTTCTTGTTCCACAGACCATCCTTGCACACTTTGTGACTCCCTCCTTGAACCATATTCATTTATAGCGGGAATTTTATTTCATCAAGGAAAGGCATAAACCTTGGACACGACCGCGCATAACTTTTTTAAATTTCATTTCAATTTCTGGCGGGACTTACAATTTCATCAAGGAAGGTATAACCTTGGACACGACCGCATATATCCTTTTTAAAATTAATTTCGTTTTTCTGGCGGGACTTGCCATTTCATCAAGGAAGGTATAACCTTGGATGGACGACTGCGATTACCTTCCTTTAAATCATTTCATAGCGGTACTTTCAGTAGCTCCTTTTTTCCTAGGAAAAGGTATAACCTGAGACATAGTTTTTTTTCGTAGCTCCTTTTTTCCTAGGTAAAGGTATAACCTGAGACATCGTTTCACAAAATTAAGTTCCCAAAATATTTTCAGATTATTTTTCCAATTTTAGATCGCGACACGTTTTTTCAAACCGAGGTAATTTTCTTCCTCTTTGTACTTTTCAAACCGAGGTAATTTTCTTCCTCTCTATATATTTCAAACCAGAGGGAACCGACTTCCTCCGTGATTTCATAATTCTCGTTTAATGCCATTGAACCTTAGCCTCAATGGTTTATGTTTTTTGCCCGCTAATAAATGCAGTAGCTGTCAATACATTCAGTAGCCCGCTAAATACATTCAATAGAAAGGGAATCGACATCCTCACGCAAATATTTTCTTTCGGTATATTTCGATATTTCTCGTAGACTTATTCCGATATTGTCGCTTATAAAACGTAAGGTTATAGATATCCTCATATGTTTCAATGTTGTCCGTTTATATTAGATATCCTCGTAGATTTCATTCAATGTTACTCGTTTGTGATAGATATGGTTTCATTCAAAATTGCCCGTTTATAATAGATATCCTCGTAGGTTTTATTCAGTGTTACCCGTTTATAATTTTCGAACCCTTGAGGGAATCGCCAAAAATTCTCACGTAAAATTTGTTGGACACTTTTTTGGGAAGTACTCCAGGTATATGATTTTTTTTCATGTCACTAATCACACTTTTTTAAATATATATAGGTATATATATACAATATATATCATATATTTCACAAATATCTCATATACGCTCATAAATATTTCATACATGCTCATAAACAATGTCCTCTCCCGAGTGTATTGTTTAGCAATGTGTTTGTGGTTAATGTATACAGGGAAACTTTAATCGTTAATGTATACAGGAAACTTTAATCGTTAATGTATACAGAGAACTTGATCATTTGTGTATACAGGAAACTTAATCGTTAATAGGGAACTTTAATCCCACCGCGGCGCCACCAATGTCGTGCTCCTTGTTTACGAATAAATATAAATAAGTATAAGTAAATGGAAGCAGTGGCCAAGATAACTAGAATAACAAGAAACACGAACAAACGTATGTACAAGAAATTATCACTTCACATTTAGTGGTGAATGAGACTAATGTTTCCTAAGTATGTGACTTTTATTATTATGTGATATTAATTTGAATTCAAAATATTTAGTGAATTACTGTGATGCGTGCGGGTGTGCGGGAGGCTAGACTATGTTTTATTTGGTACAGACCTTTCTCTGGTTTGCGAGGATGCTTCAAGGTTCATGATACACTACTCGAGTCACGAATAGACTATTTAACGTTAATATGAATAAATTGAAATTCCAGATAAGACTGAACTTGACACTGGGTTAATTTCTTAAGAGAGAAGACTGAAGACTAAAATTTACACTATTGCTGGCTACAAGGGAACCTCTGGATGCTATAGGTTCCTCCTACAACTTATTATGATTGGTTAAGATTCTCTCTGTATACCACAAATGACCAATGGAAACACATGCCTTTTTCGTAAACATCCCATCACGTGTCCATTTCAGAACTGCAAATTCAGCAAGAGTGTTTTTACTCGAGAAGGGCCCAGCGTGCGATGCGTCATGCCCAGCGCACGATGCGATGACGAAAACTAGTATCGACTAGTATCACTGTCTAGTAGCAACTAGTGGTGATGGTGTTGGTGGTGTCGTCAAACCAATCACCACATATGTGTGGATTGACAATAAATGTCTACAGCTGAAAAGTGAAGAAATGTATCTAGTTTATTGATCATCAGAATATATATAGTTATAGGGGTTTATCTGCAAAGACGTAGGAGTTTGTGAATGAACTATTTCCGCCCGTACAAAAATTGAATGAAAATAACCAATATTTCAACATTTGGTAAAATTATACAATCATTTTCCACAAACATGCTTTCTTCTTACAAAAGCTATCATGATTTGTGGCAACATTAATTTCACAAATGTAAATAATATTTATGGATACATACAATGGTTTGTTTAATCATATTAATTCTTAAGTCACAAAAAATACTACGCGACTTCAGGAGATACTACATAAACCTCCTACCCTTAACCCTTAACCCTAACCAAAATATATATATTTTTTCGAAATGAAATATAGTTATCCAAGTATAGTGATAGGGTATCAGAATATATATGGTTATAGGGGTCTATCTCTAAAACCCTATGAGTTCATGTACAAACAAATAAACAATCATACAGACAGACAGAGGCTACTACTTTATTATAATATATATATATATATATATATATATATATATATATGTGTGTGTGTGTGTGTGTGTGTGTCATCACATCACTCAGAGTTAGTGATTAAATTTTAGCCAGGTTCTAATAAAATCAGAGGGGAAGAGGACACAAATTGAACATCTAACATTTACAAAACTTTATTTCTAAGAGTCTTGTGCTATTATATACATGCGATTATAAAATATCAAATAATATATAAAAACTGGAACACAATATCAACCAGGGAGGAATTGAGAAACAGAATATTTATTCACTGGATTTGAATATTTACTACACTTATTGCCGAAGATTGACAAAAGGGCACACTCACTTATTTTTGAGTCGATCGATTCTCTTCTGTCAATTTGGAGAAGGCCTTCCACGTAGTCGTAAAATCTTGAGGATGAGACGTATTTCTTCATTCAGTTGCGAGTTGAGGGAAAGACTTCCACGTGGTCGTGAAGGCTTGAAGAAAAGAAGTACGTCTTTTGTATGTTACGAGGCCGAAGGAAGGACTTCCACGATGTCGTGAAGTCTTGAAGATGAAACGTACATCTTCTAGTCAGCTACGTGACCGAAAGGACTTCCGCGTCGTCGTGAAGTCTTGAAGATGAGACGTACGTCTTTAATCAGCTGCGTTGCCGAAGTAAGGACTTCCACGATGTCGTGAAATCTTGAAGAAGAGATTTACGTCTTGGGACTGAAGTAAATCCTAAGGTCTTTTCTCCTCAACCACCTTCACTACTCCTTTGTTAACTCGACTCTACTTCTTAATTCTCTAAGCGTACCCTTTGGAGGTGTTTATATACTTGCGTGGGTATGACGTCACTTAAGGAATTCGTCAGTGACGTTCGAATCCTTTCACACGTTCAAATCAATCTTCATTTAGAACGTCACTCCTACTACTGCTTCCGCTTTCACACCTCCACTAGATGAATCACACGGGTGGTTAGGCTATACGCATAAAACGAACTTCTTTATAACGTGGGCCTCATCTGAAAACCACACATTGTTCAGGAAGTTTTCATTCTCTTCAGTCTTTTGAGAGAACCACCCACGCATGGCGACTCTCTTATCCTTATCAGCCTGGGTGAGCTGGTGTTTGATCTGAATCTTATAACGATAGAGTTTCAGATCAGGGATCAAAATGCGTCTAATTGAAGAACATGAAACCACAAGCTGTTGACTCCTACGACGCAGAGATTTGCTCAGGATTCGGCCCACAGAATCTCGAACAATCGCGACATTCTCAGGTATTCGGACTGTAACAGGAGCTCCAGTAGGTGATTTTCTAGCCTTCCTACGACCCTCTACACTTCCATAGGCTTCAACATTTCGAACCCACTTGAAATTTTGACTCGTGTTTGGGTAATGGTTGAAATCGAATAGGTGGCCATACTTGGTTTGAATAGTCTTGAATGATTTGGC
The DNA here is from genome assembly GCF_046742065.1 of Oratosquilla oratoria. NCBI lineage: Eukaryota > Metazoa > Arthropoda > Malacostraca > Stomatopoda > Squillidae > Oratosquilla > Oratosquilla oratoria. The sequence continues at coordinate 36,089,570 of NC_134799.1, read as the reverse complement.
CTTGTAGTAATATACATATACAGTACATGCAGGCAACACACGCACACACACACACACATACACACACACACGCATGCACTCACACACACACACACAAAGTTTAGGGCGGTCCGTCGATGATCAAGGACGACAGTGCTTCGGTGAGGTGAGATGTAGTGAGTGAAGTTAGGTGGTGATGCTGACATCTTTGTCGCTGATGACAACGGAGGGGATTGTGGAGCCCAGACTTTGACCCACATAATCTTCCACACTCCGGGCAAGTCAGGTGGATATACTCTATTGTTACGCTGAAGTCTTTTTTTCCCGCCGGTCGTACTGTGCTTGGATGCGAGCAGACTCAAGATGTTTGATTCCTTGTGAGCACTTTTTACGACATAAGGCGCGATCAGAGACGATGGTTTTAAGATCAGTTTGTGGGATGTTACACCGTTACCTATACACACGCAGACACACATACACACAGCGCGTGCGTGCGCATGAACGCCCAAAGGCCCTTAAAAATAGGTAGCCGAACTATCCCTCACTCATTAAAAGAGTCTCTTCCATCTCAGTTACTCGTGGAGGATGGGTCATCCCCCGTTTTCCACCACACTGCTCAAAGCAGAGGCAATATATCAATATACCACCACCACAGCAAGCCGCGACAGTGGAAGCTGCTTTATCCCCACCGCAACAACACATACCGAGCTCTCACCTCAACCATTAAAGAAATATAGAGAGCCTACAAAAAGAAATCCCTTCAGGTCCCGTCCTTTCTTCTTCCAATAACGTCCTCTCCATCTCTTATCCTCTCCCTTCATTGCTCATTGCGCGTGTGTGTATGTGTGTATTTACCTAGTATTACACCGGTAGGGAGCTATGCTCGTAGTGACCCGTCTTTGTATCTTTCAGCATCATTTTTTTTCTTAACGTCCTCTCCATCTCTTATCCTCTCCCTTCATTGCTCAACAGATTCTTGTGTCCAATTCCCCCTTCACTTCGTCCATCCACCGCATTTTTTGGTCTTCCCCTCGTGTTTCCTCCATTCACTTCTGCTTTCCACATTTTTCTTACTGGTCTTTGCTCACTTCCCCCTGTGCCCAAACCATCCCAGCATTCTTTGATCCACCCTGTCAGCCATCTTTCCACCCCAGTCCCTACCAAACCTCCGCATTTCGCCATCTATCCTCGTAACCCTCCCCATACTTCTACACTTTATCTCAAACACGCTTAAGCTCTTCATTTCTGTCTCCTTCAAATACCAAGTGTCTGCTCCATAATATATGTATGTAATATAATATAACATATAATGTAAATATGATATAGTATTTAGTATAATATATTGTGAAGGACATTTTGCGCGCAGATATTTCAACAAGAAATTGGAAGTAAACACCCGCCACATGAGCCTTACGCGTGCGTTTATGTAATGGATGACTGCTTGTACTCACGCATGTGTGCGTGTGTAATTCACCATGGTCTTGGACCACGTGTTGGACTCATGATCGATAGCTATTTCCCTCCCGGAAGAGAGCTCAGAGCTCATATATGACCGATCTATGGGTACTGCTGTGACCTTACACACACACACACACACACACACACACACACACACACACACACACACACACACACACACACACACACACACACACACACACACACACAACTCCCCGCTAACGAGAGTTGGAGTAACGACCCGCTGCTCAGCGATACAGAAATTATTTCACCACTGGCGGGATTTGAACCCGGACCGCCGTAGTGGCGATCGGAAAATATACCACTGCGCCATCAAGTCGTACAGTGTGTGTGTGTGTGTGTGTGTGTGTGTGCGTGCGTGTGTGTGTGTATTCACTTGGTCTTTGGATCACGTGTTGGACTCGTGATCGACAGCTATTTCCCTCCTGGAAGAGAGCTCAGAGCTCGTAGGTCCGATCCATAGGTAATGCTATGACATTAGACACACACACACCCCCAACTCCCCGCCCACGAGAATCAGAGTAACGACCCGAAGCGCAGCGGTACCGAAATAATTTCGGCCCTGGGCAGTATTCGAACCAAGAACTACGGGCCACAATGGGAACAGCGTTGGGCTTTACCAACTGCGCCACCGAGTCTACGAATGAATACGAATGCGTGTGTGTATGTGTGTATTTACCTGGTGGTACCTAGTTGTATTACACGGGTAGGGAGCTATGCTCGTAGTGACCCGTCTTTGTATCTTTCAGCATCAAGTTTTTTTCTTAAGATCTTGAATAATATTTCCACACACTGTTACTTTATCTAAGTTACTCCACATATCCAACACTCTGTGTGGGAAGCTATTCTTTTTCCGATCTCTTCTATAGTTATCCTTTTTGAGTTTCTTTTCATGACCTCTTGTTTTTCATTGTCATTTTTAGTAGTGTGTGCGTGTGTGTGTGTGTGTGTGTGCGTGTGTGTGTGTGTGTGTGTGCGTGCGTGCGTGTGTGTGTATGTGTGTGTGTATGTGTGTGTGTCTGTGTGTGTGCGTGTGCGTGCGTGTGTATGTGTGTGTGAGTGTGTGTGTGTGTGTGTGTGTGTGTGTGAGTATGTGTGTAAGGTTGAGGCATGAGGAACATGTATAGAAATTTGGTGAAGAGGAAGGGGAGGGAAAAGATGAGACAAAGTGAGATGGAAAATGAAGACAAGTGCGTGAAGGGCTGTATTAGGAAGGAGGAGAGCAGTTAGGAATGGAAACAAAGAGCCAAGGAAAGGCAATAGTAAATAGATCAACGTAAAGGAATGCAATGAGGACAGCGAGATATAAAGCAAAATAAGAAGATAATAAGGAATGACAAAGGTAACCCAAGAGCGAGCTGAGGAAAAAAAAAGGAAACATCTAAAAAAAGTTATAGGAAAAGACGAGAATAGGAGTAATAAAAGAAGGGCTCAGAATGTAGAAAATTGTGAGGGTGACAAAACAAAAAGAAACGAAAAAGTGAATGGAAGAATGGAACAGCAAGACTGGTTTCGATCTCGCTTCGAAACTATTGGCTCAGGATCGAACCCCATTGGCTTACCCTGACTGTTCAAGTGGATACAGCAAAGGAAAAGTGACTCCTTGGGTTGGATGTGAACGCCTTCTAGTGTAAGGTCCTCCTTGAAGAAGCCATGTACCCTCTCTAGTCTTCCTACCAACCGCCTTCCTAATTAAACCATGCTTAAGCTTCCTTCGCGTCCAGTCCACTTCCATCAAACTTCCGTATTTCGGCTCTCTTCACCTTTTCCTCCTCCTCCGATTTTCTAATATATCCACTACTTTCCCCCATTGTCTCCGTCCCCGGAGCTGCTCCGGCCTTTTGGGATTTTGCTCGAGCGAGACTCCATTCAGATGACAGATCTCAGCTGAATTAAAAGTTATTGATAGCAAAGTCTCAAAATGAGCTTTATGGTGGGATCAAAAGGGGTCAAGTTCTCTCTCCACACCATCATCACATTGTCACCAACCACTTTGTCACTACATTCGGAATTAGTGCTACAGAATTATTGTCAAATATCCTTCTCTACAATTCTTTAATTCATTTTGCATTCTACTCCTTACCTCCTCTGCCTCATTCTTCTCACCTATGCCTCCTCTTCTTCACAGTCCTTCATCTCTTTTCCTCACCTTCTTCACTCTTCCACCGCCTCCCGATAACCTGATGAATCACAGCCACGATGCAATTGCCATAAAACTAGACAACCATACGATTGCCCGGTCCTACGAATGTGTGTGTGTGTGTGTGTATTCACCTCGGATCTGCTGCAGTCTCTGTCGAGACAGCCAGACACCACCCTACGGCAGTGAGCTCAGAGCTCCTTATTAGCCGATCTCTGGGTAGGTCTGAGACCACTCACACACCACACACCGGGACAGCAAGGTCACAACTCCTTGACTAACGTCCCGTACATACTCGCTGCTAGGTGAACAGGGGCTACACGTGAAAGGAGACAAACCCAACTTATCTCCGCCCAACCGGCGAATCGAACCCCGGTTCTCTGTCTTGTGAGGCCAGTGCTTTACCAATCCGCCACCGAGCCGTGTAAACAGTGTGTGTGTGTATATGTGTGTGTGCGTGTGTGTGTGTGTGTGTGTGTGTGTGATTCACCATGGTTCACCATGGTCTTGGATCACGTGTTGGACTCGTAATCGACAGCTATTTCCTTCCCGGAAGAGAGCTCAAAGCTCATATATGACCGATCTATGGGTAATGCTGTGACCTTACACGCACGCACACACACACACACACACACACACACACACACACACACACACACACACACACACACACACACACACACACACACACACAACTCGCTGTTAAAATAATTTGGCGATGGGGAGTTGCTGGACTAGATGCTTTCCTTGTGTACCTCACAGAGGAATGGCCTCCTGTATACAAAGAGAAGAGAAAGGCTCTAACTCAAGACTCTCATAAAGAGAGAGAGAGAGAGAGAGAGAGAGAGAGAGGAGGGGCAGTATGGGTAGGAAGCAGTTGGAGAAGTGGCAAGGTCATGGGGGCAGATAACGGGAGGCGGGGCTTAGATATCTGGACCAATATATTCAAGGCTGGCTGAGGGCCGTGGGTACCCCTACACACAGACTTTTAATTAATTTAATTTTCTTTAGCACCTCCTGGACCCGTCATCCAGGAGGTGCTAAGATGAGAGGGAGGGTGGAGGTGTGTGGAGTGTATTCAGGGATGGAATGGATGGGAATGATTTTATGCCTTTTCCTTTTTGGCTACCTCCCTTGTAAGGGGGAAAAAGCCTTGGTATATGTATGTATGTAATTTTCTTTAAGCCTTCCTGCGGCTCTAAACTTTGAGCTGACAAATGTAAATCAAGGAAGTGCATACGCATTCGGTGTGCGACCGCTGAGGTGAAGTATTCGGAAATAAAAGTGAAAAGTCTAGTTAACATAATTTGGAATGCCATAGAGACCATTTCTAATTATTTACTATATTATTATAATCATATAAAGGCCCCTTTTGTGTGGGAGGCTCTTGAGTTATCCTATAGGGTCATTAAGTTCTTCATTATTATTTTCATCTATTAACAGTGTATTCCATAAATCCTCGATTTCACTTGTTTTTAATACTCTCTATTTACCTCCCTGAAATTAAAGTCAAACACTATTTATTTATTTATTTATTTATTTATTTATTTATTTTTAATTGATTAATTAATTTATTTTTCAAGTATGTGAATAGGCATACTCAGTAGCACCTCTAAAAATTTAGCCTTCTTCCATGATCCTGTTTTATGACAACATATGTCACTGTAAACTCTTTTACCGATTTTGTTGACTACATTTACCAGCGTTCCTCTAATATTCATCTTCACCACTATTTTTTTTACATTCATCTATTCTTCCTGTCCCTTTTTTTCTGTGATATCCTTCAAATCTATCTTTTCCTCCCCGCTATTTTTTTTATTTTGTTCACACGCTATGGTTATATGAATGTTTTCTTCTTTAAGTTCAGATATATTCTAACTTTCATATACTTTATTCTCTGTTTTGACCACTTGCCTTTATTGAATTCTTACTTTGGTTCTGTTTCCATTCATATAGTTTATTTCACTTACTGGCTTTCTAGATCAATATTTGACTCTTGATTTAAGCTCTAAAAGCTTCCAAGTTTTTCATTGTCAATTTAACTTCTACAAACAATGTAGTCAAACAAGTCTTCTTCATTTCTGATATTATTGGCTGTTTTGTATTTTACCTTTTGTCTCCTAAAATCAACAGATCGGTCCAGTTCTCCATGGTTGACGGTTGTATCGTCGTGTCCTCGTGCTGCCGATTTGTTTTATTTATTTATTTATAACCTCTTATCATTTTGCGCACTGGCGGCTCTACCTACAATATAACCTTCACCTATTATTGCACAAGGTCTAGACTCTAAAGATTCCACACTGATGTGTAATTCACCATTGTCTTGGATCACGTGTTGGACTCGTGATCGACAGCTACTACCCTCCCGGATGAGAGCTCAGAGCTCATGTATGACCGATCTATGGGTGATACTGTTATTTGACACACACACACACACACACACACACACACACACACACACACACACACACACACACACACACACACACACACACACACACACACAACTTCCCGCCCACGAGAGTTGGAATAACGACTCGCAGTTCAGCGATACTGAAATTAATTCTGCCATAGGCGGGATTCGAACTCGGACCGCTGGGTAAGTAGTTGCGAACGCTACCACTGCGCCGTCGAGCCGTGTGTGTGTGATTTATCACCATGGTCTTGGATCACGTGTTGAACTCTGGGTAATGCTGTGACCTTAAACACACACACACACACACACAAACACACACACACACACACACACACACACACATCTCCCCGCACACAATAGTTGGAGTAACGGCTCGTAGCGCAACGATACTGAAATTATTTCAGCCCTGGGTGAGATTCGAACGAACCCGGAACGCCGTGGTGGCGGCCACGAACGCTACCATTGCGCCATCGTGTGTGTGTGATTCACCAAGGTCTTGGACCACGTGTTGGACTCGTGATCGACAGCTATTTCTCTCCCGGAAGAAAGATCAGAGCTCATATATGACCGATCTATGGGTAATGCCGTGACCTTACACAAAAACACACCCAACTCCCCTCCCACGAGAGTTGGAGTAACAATTCGCAGTGCAGCAATACTGAAATAATGTCAGCCATGGGCGGGATTCGAACTCGGACCTTCATAGTAGAAGATGAGATAAAGCTTGGAAAAGATGGAAAAAAAACAACAACTGGAAAATGGCAAATATATATAAATCATAGAAATAAATATGTAAAAGTGTGCAGAGAGGAAAAAAGAAAATAAGAAAAAGACAACATAGTAACATGTAAAGATCAACCCAAACTATTCTATAGACATGTGAATGGTAAACTTAAAAATAAACAGGAAATGGTGAAACTACGCCAAGGAAATACAAAATACACAGAAGATCTAGAAATGGCCGAAGTCATGAAGAATCACTTCAAGTCGGAAGTGAAGTGTGATCTCCCCCCATGAGGGAAATAACAACAACACAAAAAGAAAAAAATGAATCAATTAACGAACTTGATGTTAGGAAATCGCACGGCCCGGACGGAATTGCAAACTGGATACTAAAAGAATGCAAGGAAGAATTAATTGACAAAATATAGAACATAACAAGTTGCTCACTCAAAGAAGGAAAAATACTTTTCATGAAAGTGGCAGTTGCCGACAAGATTGACGAGTTAAACACTCCTCCTATTCCTTCCACCCCTTCTTTTCTCTCCCCGTACCCTCCTTTTCCCTTATTTAATCTCAAGCATTTGTATCACAACTTGTACTTGAAAAATCTGTAATAAGCGAAACGTCGTACAAATAAAGGCTCCGTCCTCATATGGAAAAATACCAAAAGACTGGAAAATGCCAATATTGTACCAATATATAATGGAGAAAACAAAGAAGAACCAACTAACTACAGACCAGTCTCCCTTACAAGCACTGTAGCCAAAAACTGTGAAAAAATGATCAAGAATAGATGGATAAAACAACTGGTAGAAAACAATATAATAAATTCGAGACAATTTGGATTCAGACAAGGAAAATCATGTGATACAAATTTGATGTGTTTCTACTCAAGTCTAATAAATATAATGCAAGAAAGGGATAGATTGGGCTTTTCCAAGCTTTATCTCTTCTATCTTTCGCCTCACTGCATCTTCTGTTGAACCAGTATTTAATGTACCCCTCCCGTTATGTCTGGTTTTTTATCTGACAGGTAATCATTCAGTTAAATCCTGAGATTAATCCGTCTACGTTAGTAAAGGCCACTTTTATTTTCTTCCCCCTCCATCCTGTTTTCTGTTTCTTTTGTTTCGCTTAGTTTGATGTACCATTTTCTCAGCATCATATCGATTACCTTCCAATAGAACCCTTTGTTTTCGGTCTCCTCTCTCTCCAATTTTTTTTTTTTTTTTTTTTTTTTTTTTTTTTTTGCTTCACCCCGCGGTGTCTTCTCTCTTTCTATTTCCTCAACGTTCATTTCTCTTTTTTATCCCTATATTGTTGCAATGTTCACTCTTTAGTAACTTGCCTGCTTTGGCCAATATGTCTTCTACTACCATTTGTGATCTTAGTTTTATCTTTAGAGGTTGATTTTTTTTTTTTTTTTTTTTTTTTTTTTTTTTTTTTTTTTTAGAATATTGTCCCATTCTATACACTTCTTCTATATCTCTCTCTACTTCCTGGTCATTATTTTGTATTTCTTTTAGAATTGTTATTGCTATTTCTTGTTCTGCTTTTTCTCTCGTGTACCTCACAAGACCACATTTTTCCTTTAATCTATATACACCTTTTTCTATCCACTGTATATCTGACCCAATTTGCTTTTTCTTTGATTACTTGAATAATTGTGCCTTTTGCATTTTCTTGCATCTGTTATTGTACTATTTCTTTAAAAGCAGTTTCTTCGTTTTCTCTGTTTTCATTCCATTTCTTAATCTGCAAATTTCCCTCACTTAAGTTTTCTTCAGTTCCTTCAGACATTGCCTGTATTTTGTTATTTACCTTTTTTAAGTTCTCACTCTTGATATTGTAGTTTATTTTCATCTTTTCATTTTCACATTAAACCTCCATTAGATTTTTTAAATCCCATTAGCTCATTATTTAGTTCGGAATCTATTTTCTTTAATTCACATATATAACTGTTAGCTTCAAAAAGGCCTTTCGTTAAACTTACAATCTCTTTCCTTAGTTCTATGAATTCTTTCTACCACAATTTTCTATTAATACTCATCTCCCTTTCTATGTCTAAGATTTGACACAATTTTCTTCTTTCGTACTTACCAAAACCAGAAAAAGTGTCTTCGTTATACAGTCGAAACATCTGTGGTGCTTCAAGACCTCTGTTTACATTTAATTTCAGTTTAGCGCCTCCAGAGGACTCTGCGTTTGAGTCGACATTCGGCTGAAAATCATCGTTTTTATTTTCTTGCATTTTCTCTCATTAGATCGATTTAATACTGCAGATTAAAAAAGAAAAAGGGTAACCACAAGTGCTCCCCCTCCCATTCAATGCAAACCAGGCCTCTTGTTTTCCTTGCACTATTGAGAATTTTCGTCTTATTTTGCAGCCTTCGGAGCTCTAGTTGAGAGGTGTTGACAGCTCGGAATCTCGGAAGTGTGCGTGTGTGTGTGTGTGTGTGTGTGTGTGTGTGTGTGTGTGTGTGTGTGTGTGTGTGTGTGACCCCAGGACCCTTCCAAGAAACAACATCGAAATGAAAACGTAAGATATAAATATGAGAATCCTCTTCGCCTTCGCTTCGATTTAAATAATGTGTGAGTGCCTTTTGATTCAAGTCAAAGGATTGGATCCACTGTATGTGAGGGACAAAGAGGACACCTACTCTATTTGGAACCAAACCATCATCTGAGCGTTTTGAGAGCTGGGGCAAGTGGTGGTGACCACTATTGGGTTAAGAAAAAACCGAGGCCTTTGTGATCACACTGTAGGCGTGATGACCAACGGAACGTACTCCTCCTACGTGGCAACTGAACCAGAGGTCGAGCTTGGTGGAAGAGCTCACCTCCCGGCGCTGTTTCCCCGTCCTGGTAGGATGTTACCGCCACCACCATCTCGACATCGTGGCCAGTTCGGCGACTCTCCAAAACGTGAAGGGGCGACTGTTAAGAAACAGAACTCTGATCGATTTCGAGTGTACCTCTCCACCTCGATGACGTGTTCTCCAGATTTAATTCTGACTGATGCCAGGCGATGTTATTACGATGAGAGGACGTGACCGTGAGGGTAGAGAAGGGAAGATCGTCATCTCGGTGTAGCCCTTTGATGCATTGACATCGTCTGGCAATCACGGACTTAAGCCAGGAAGCGCGTATCCGTGGCGAAAACGGACGAATTTGGCGAGCGGCAGTTGTCCAGGACATACAGTCCGTGAGGATAGAACCTCACCGAAGGGTGAGGGGTGTTGGGGTGCTGGTGGTGGTTCGGTGCCGAGAGCGCTACAGTGAGTTCCAATTCATGAAGAGTTCGCTCCTCGTGTCATGAGGGCCTTTCCATTTAAAGTGGCGTTACGGTGATGCCCATGGTGGGTTCTGATCATCTAGGGGGGGGGGGGAATCATTGCTTCAAGTCTCTTCCAACCAACGGCTGCAATAACGAACAAAGTCTTCAAAAGATGGTAAACTGCAGTTACAAGAACCATGTCATTGATAACGCCTTAGATTCTTATCCTCGTCTTAAAGTTTGTAAGTTGTGAATAGATTTTACAGTCGATGAATTTAAACATCCAGGACAAGTGCAAACCTTCATAATGTTTAAAACCTATACAATGTACAAGTCACCCCTAAATTTTAGCTTTCTTAAATTACATGAAAAATTAAGTGAAAATGAAGTTGAGCAGTAATGGCTACGAATAATCTTGTTTTCCCATCTTATTTCAGTACGACTTAGTGATTTTTGCTTCACTGCCTCTGACCTTAAGAGTGCGGTGGGAGAAGATATGACCCTTCATTCACGAGGAGATAAAAGCAAAATGAATATTTCTAGTTCTGAGAACTTTAAGTAGGCAAAGAAGAGTAAATATAACTAATTGAATACATTTGAACTTAATATAAAAATGATCTTTACAAAAAAAAAAAATTATTGGGTAATATTATCACTGCTAATATTTTCAAATGAGAATATAAATATTTTACGAGTGCAACTCAGTCCGAGAGTTCAGTTGGTGATTTTCTAAACGTGTACAAACATAAACATACGCTATACATGTTTTGTGAATTCAAATATATAAATTAAATAATAGTAAGCATCTAATAAGCACAAATAAATCATACATATGTTATATATGCTTAAACACAACAAGGGGTGGGAACAACGGCATTATCAGTGTTCAACATTATGCAAGTCGTGCGTCCGGCAGCACAGTCTGTCAGGACATGCGATTTTATACAAGGTCTAAATATACAGGTCAGACCGTTTACATTCTTCTGCGCAGCTTCTGACGTCATTTGGCTGAGTCCATTTTCTCTTTGTGATACACTGAAGAAAACTTCGAAACGCCAAGGAAGACAGGAACTATAATATTTTATATATTATATATATATATATTATATATCATATATATTATATATTCATATATATAGACAGGAACTATAATATTTTATATATATTTATATATATATTTTATATAATATTTGTCAGAACATAACTAATTGCGTGGAGCTGTGCGAGCGAAGGCGACGTCATTTTCGAACGACGGACTAGCTTCAACTGACAGCTGTAGGACCCGCTAACCCCACTTTGAACAGCCAGGTGACGTTCACGGGCCCGCTGCGCCAACTCCCTCGAAATTCGGTCGGAAGTGGTTAGACCTTATATTCTTAGATCTTGATTTTATAAGGCCTCATAGACATAATTACGAAACTATGGTTTGGCGGCACAACTATTAAATTTTTGTAGGTTGTCACAACTTTGGCGTTGTAACACACTGCCTAGTGGTTCCCATTTTCTTTCATCTCTTTTCAGCCCCTTCGGCTATTACTTTTCCTTTGCTCTATGGAAGCGCTGGAAGTCTTCAGGCCTCTAGTAACTACTTCTAGGTATTTTCCCTCCCCTTTCTCCCCAGCAACTCTTATGAGAGTTTAACGCTAATTGGTCGCAGTGCCTTATTGAGTCTGAATATTTTCTATTTACTCAGGAATCCCCCCCCCGTCTTCCAAAATGTCTTCGTTGACTCATGATCGAAGTCATCACATGTGTTACAATGCTAAGATTGAAATGTCTCAACTTCTCAATTAATTTAACTAATTCTCCATATTACATTTTTGTATCCTTGTACTTTGTGATTATGTTAGATACAGTTTACCTATGTATTACCATTTGATCTTATTTAATTGTTTTGGTTGGAGGGTCCGCTACGTTTCATACCCTCCCCCCCACCTGCGCACTTGCCTTTTCTCGTCTAGATTATTTTAATTATGCTAGGATCATGTGCCCCTTTCTCGTAACTAGTAACTACCTCATAAGACAATTGGAATTGCCTTAACTTCTGCCCAGATGTTGCGTCGTATTCCTCTCACAATTTAACGATTGGAAAAGTGACCGCCGAAAAACAGCGTACTGTGGATCATGCTTGGTGCCGATGATATCACGCAGTAGGCAGTAGGCACGCCATACTCTTCCATAGAACACATCCTCTGTGGACCTTGCTACCTCGCCTATGTACAAATACTGACGAATATGAACAAATAATTCTCGTCGTTGGCCATCGCCAATCACGTTACAGTGACTTATTTTAGAGTGTCCCGGAAACTTACAGAAACAAGAAAATGTATTTCGTGACGTACCCCGAAATGTGCTTCGTGACGTGCCCCGAATTCAGAATCTACAAGTACAGTCGGGGTGATTGCCAACCCCACTCCAGTAATTCAATGTGTTGAACTTAATATTCAGGAAAACAAACTTCTAGGGAGTGTATGAAGTACGAAAAGATCGACGAAATCGGGGAAATGAAATTTTTGGATTCGATTCCCCTCCCCCACACGTGCTCAGTGCTTTCGACTAAGGACAGGCATGGTTCCCGCCGCCCCTATGCGACGCATGGATCCACGAATATCAAGAGCATCCTGTTCAACTGAGGTCAATCATTCATTTGAAGACATCACCAGTCAGTGCACTATTAAAGGAGAGGCCAAAGGGATAATCAGAGGTATTATCTTATTGTATTAGCTAGGTCTTAGAGCGCGCAGGGCTAGCTAGGTAGGAAGTCTCCAACCAAATACGTATTTGTATCTTGCCCATTTAGTTGATAAATGAATTACTGTGAAATAATGTTCATGATACAAAGATAAAAAAAAATGAATATCTATTGCATGCCACTGATTGTGGAGATATCTTAAATCATATTAAAATCAGTGTTGTATGTTCTATTTAATTAGCCCTAGGACTGTGTTTTACACGAGTTTGCTCCCCCCCCCCTTTGAAAAACATTTCTCTGTTCCTTCGAAATTACACGCTCGGCTTGAAGGGAACGTTCGTGGTCCCGGCCGGCGTCCCAAATTCGTGGAACTTTGGCTCCCAACTGCAGCTATCCCTCTTCACCAAAATCTCAGAGTATGAGAATTCTCATGCTTCTCAACCACTCCCTCCTCCTTCCACTGTCCAGGGATTTCGGGACATAGGTCATACTTATAAAAGTCGTAGAATCCAGTCAGGAGACGCTATGGAAGAAACATTGTTTGTAAGAATGTATAGAAAATTACACTTGAACATCATTAATCATGGTAAAATCTTAAAGTATAAGAACATAAAAAAATAAGAATGAAGGAGACTGCAAGAGACCATAAGGCCTACACTAGGTAGCTTCATATCCATCACCACCTGTTATCCCCATCCATAAAGTTGTCTAATCGTTTCTTAAAACAACTGATAGTTTCAGTGCTCACTACATGGTTACTGAGTCTATTCCATTCGTTGACCACCGTATTAGAAAATAAATTCCTTGCCTATTTCCTTCTTAAACCATAATTTGTCCAGTTTAAATCCATCACTGCGAGTCCTGCCCTGTTGTCTTAATATGATGACCTTGTTTGCATCAACCTTGTTAAAACCTTTGATTCACTTGAACACCTCTAATAGATCACCCCGCACTCTGCGTCTTTCCAGAGAGTGTAAGTTAAGGTGTCTAAGACTCTCTTCGTAAAGCTATATCTATTTTCGGGGTTGTGTAGCCCAACGTTTAACACGCTACACTTAGAGATATTGAAGTTCATTTGCCATTTCACCGACCATGTGAACAATTTGTTAAGATCATCCTGCAGAATCTCTGCGTCGTCTCCTGACCTAATTAGGGGTCCTATATTAGTGTCGTCCGCGAACTTACTAACATCACTATTTATCCCATCGCCTAAGTCGTTTATGTACATAATGAACAATAAGGGACCCAAAACCGAGCCCTGGGAAACCCAACTAGTAACATTGCCCCACCTGGATTTTACTCCATTTATGGTGACCCGCTGTTTTCTGTTACTGATCCAAGCTCTAATCCATTCTAACACTTTTCCTCGTATGCCATGGGCTTTGATTTTATTTAATAGTCTCTGGTGTGGCACCTTGTCGAACGCTTTGCTAAAGTCATGGTAAATCACACCGTAATTATCATTGTTGTCTGACGCCTTATATAATTGTAAAAGGATAGAAGATTAGTCACACATGACTTACCCTTGGAGAAACCATGCTGTGTGTCACGGATTAAATTATGTCTCTGGATGTGTTCTGTGAGTCTATTTACTATTATTGATTCAAGCATTCTACCTATGACCGATGTCAAACTGATTGGCCTGTAGTTGCATATAGACGATTTATTTCCCTTCTTAAAAACAGGAATAACGTTCGCCTGTCCCCAAGCAGTAGGCACAAAACCAGTGTCTACAGATTTATATTTCAGTTAACTGGTCGCAGATTTCAAATTTACACTCCTTAAGCATTCGCGGAAAAATTTCGTCTGGACCCGGGGATTTTGTAGCTTTAAGTCTTTCAATCTGCTTGACTACTTCTACTTTACTAATGTTGATATTAGATAGACTACTTTCTTCATCCCCACTGAAAATCGGATCGCAGTCAGGGACCTTATCTAACCTCTCATTAGTAAACACCGAGAGAAAATATTTGTTAAACTCCTTACTTATTTTTCCCTCCGATTCTATTATAACATTTTCATCGTTAATTGGGCCTATTCTTTCTTTATTTTTTGTTCTATAGAGATAAAAGAAACCCTTAGGGTTGGATCTTGCTTGACTGGCAACCTTAATTTCATAATTACTTTTCGCTGTAAGTGTATTCTTTTTAACCAGCTTTCCCATTTCGTTATATCTTGATCTAAGGTGTGTTTCCCCGGTTTTTTTTTTTTTTTTTTTTACGTAAAGTCCTCTTTTCATTCCGATCTCATATTTCAGCCTGTCCGTCATCCATTTGGAAGTTTTATTATTCTTCCGTATTGACTTCAGCGGGATAAATGTAATTTGTGCATTGATAATGAAATCAGTTAGATTGCTATACATTTCATCCAAATCGCTGACCTGTCTGTTTACCCCTCGCCTCCAAGTGACCTGAACCAGGCTATATTACCCTCCGTGGCCCGACCCCTGGTCATGTCCCGACCCTTAATAGCGCCTGTGGTGTCCGAACCTTCCGCATGACATTTCATATTCTCCTGAAGTCTGCTACTTGGACGTTATTCGTACTTTTGAATTATTTTCAAATAATATCAAATCTTATTTCTTGATGATCGCTAGAGCCTAGACTACCTCCCATTTTTACGTTACTCGTTGAGTGCTCAGTATTAGTTAAAAGTAAGTCCAGAGTATTTCCTCCCCTCGTAGGATCGGTAATCATTTGTTTTTAGGAAATTATCCTGCACCACATCTAAGAATTTTCACTTTCTGATGTACTAAAATTTCCCAGTCAATGTTTCTATAATTAAAATCTCCCATGATCACAACGTTTTTGTACTGGGACGCTCTGCGAATTTCATGAATCAGGGGATCAGTCTGCTCAATGCTGAGGTTAGGAGGTCTATACAGGACACCAATAATAACTTTCTTTTTCTTGCCTATAATCTCCACCCAAAAACATTCCGTACTATCCTCTTAATCGAATTGTTGATAATACAGTTTATTGTATTTTTAACGAAAAGTGCTACTCTTCCCCCACTGCCAACCCTGTCCTTATGAACTTTTTTATAACCTTCTATTTCGATTTCAGGAAGGAAATGTTTATCACCAATGGTGATCCAGGATTCAGTAATAGCTATAATATAAAAATTCTCTACGCATGCTTTACCTCGCAGCAAATCGATTTTATTACGCTTCTGCTATTTGTATAGTAAACTTTGAAATTATCCTCCCTCCACCTGCTTTGGTGATTCTCTTCACAGTCCCTCTCTAAACTGTTTCTATTGCCTAAACTATATTCCGATACTTAACCCCCTACTCCCACGTAATCTATCCGAAAAAAAAAAAAATCTGTAGGATGCCTACTTCTCGCTCAAGGGATTCAGCAAGGAGCCGAAATCCTCTGGGCGACAAGTGCACCCCATCCATTGTATATAGATGATTCTTGCCGTAAAAGCGATCCCAGTTGTCGACAAATCCCCATCCATTGGCCTTACAATGTTTTGCCAGCCTGCAATTCATTGAAATAGCCCTGGAATGCCACATGCCTCCAACTCTACGCCTCGGAAGGATTCCACATACAACAGGAATACCTCCCTTATTCCATATCTTGTCTAGCGCATTCCGGAACCGCGCAAACAATTCCTCACTCCCTAATTTGCAATGGACGCTCAAGTGAACAGTCTGTAAAGGGAAACAATACTTAATCAATATGAACAAAAACTACTTCTAAAACCTTCTGCCACACTCGATAACGTACAAGGTCACAATCCGTTTGAACCAAGCTTCAGCAGTGCTAAACATTTTTTTTTAATAATAAAGAACTGGATGACCCCCCCCCCCCACCCCCCTCTTCCCAACAATTCACTCAGCGCCTGCGGTTGGAGATGCCTCGTGTGGTCACGTGTAAGGTCTATGGACCATGGTCACGTGTCAGTCCTTCCCTCGATCACGTTTCTTTGAGTCTGACTACTTTCTTGATAAGAGAACAGACTCTGTCATCGGCCCCTTGCATGTCCAGTTCACAACAATATCATACTTCAAGGCGATCTTCCTGTGACGTCAGCGTCGCGGCTGATTCCATCTTTCTTACATTCGTTTTTGTCCATGTGTTACCAAAGACTTTTTTCTCTTACGTGCTCTCCTACTTGCGTCCACAAGCATTCTTATGCACAGTGTCATAACTTTCCCCGCGATTTGGGCCTTGCATGGATGTTTAAACTCTCGCCGGGTGATTTTAGTCAGCTGAGGAAAACCGTATGCGCAGTCAAAGCGTTAAACCTATCATCTTGACGAATCCCTAACCCTGCCGTAAGGTAAGGTATTTCATCTGCCACCAGGTGTTTTCATTCAACCTCAATTACAGTCAAAGGCGGACACAGAGAAGGTCTTTGGCGATATTCTAGGGTTTTTCTTCTACACCACACTAAGTAGATTTCTTTGTCGATTATGCCCACCACTTTCATTGTTCTGGACATTACTATCATATCGCCCCTCTCTTCTCTCTTTTTTTTTTTTTTTTTTTTTTTTTTTTTTTTTATGTTTCATCAGCTAAGCTTGGTATTATTTTGATCACTGTTCTTTGAATTATCTCCACTTTATGTATACATATATATATATATATATATATATATATATATATATATACACATATGTATATATATATATATATATATATATATATATATATATATATACATATATATGTATATATATTTGTGGGTACAACCTGCAGCATGCTGAAATCATGTTTTTATTATAATTTCTATCTTTTTATCTATTCGTCATCTCGTCCACATAGTAGAATTACTTTCACATTCGTTAACATTTGATATGTTTCACCTGTAATCCTCTTGATTTAGTCTTCCGAAGACAAGGTTTCTACACCCAATATTCCTTCTTGTATGTAATTTTTCTTCTTTGCCCATGTAATTGTACAATTTCCTATTTTGTAGTTTACGATTTTTTTTTTGTCTTATATTTTCTATTATTTTTCTCTTTCTCCACCACGCCCATGCTCTGCCTTTCCTTTTTGCTGTTTTTATGTCTTTGGAAGTTCGCTGGCTGAGCGGGTTAGCGCGTTGTTAGTTCCGGAGAGGGGTGTGGGGATGGCGGTTCGAATCCTGCCACTGGTGAAGTTGAACCAAGGTATTCATTAAATTCCACTCTACAAAGTCTTCTGTAAGGGGCACCGTCCTAGCCTTCCGATGGGATGAGTTTGTGACGTTAAACCTCATCATGTCTTTGTGTGTTTGGTGTATGCGAGTGCCTGTATTTTCCTAATTATAATATGCAGGACTGGAGCTACGGGCATGGAGTCCCGTCTCTCTCTCTCTCTCTCTCTCTCTCTCTCTCTCTCTCTCTCTCTCTCTCTCTCTCTCTCTCTCTCTCTCTCTCTCTCTCTCTCTCTGTCTCTCTCTCTCTCTCTCTCTCTCTCTCTCTCTCTCTCTCTCTCTCTCGCTCTCTCTCTCTCTCTCTCTCTCTCTCTCTCTCTCTCTCTCTCTCTCCGACAAAATCATCTAGGTTACTTCCAGAAGTAGATACATATACAGTATTGGGACTTCGGAGCCAAAATGAATTTACAAGAAATTCTGGTGCTATTATAGCGTGAGGTCTACTTCGCGTTAGCGCTATAACGTGAGGTCTACCATTTCCATACATTTATTTTAGCGATTAACACACATTTTGTACATATCCTAAGAATGGCTTAGATAGATAATAGGATTTCTAATTACATTCATATTAAAGGAAGAAATGTAAAAATAAACATGTTATATATTTCCATACATTTATTCTAGCGATACACACTTCGTACATCTTCTAGGAATGACACAAATAGGTTAGGTTAGGTTAGGTTAGGTCAGGTCACGTGAACAGGTCACGTTTTTTATGTATTTGGGCAGGACACATGTTTGATTGGACAGGTGCGGGGAGAATGAAAAAGAGGAGGAAGGAGAGAAGGAATACGAAAGAGTGTGCGTGTGGGGGAGGAGAGGGTTCATGATCTTTGTCGACCCCTAATACAGTGTTGCTTTTGTTGTTATTACAGTGTCGGTGCCCACGTGTCGAACGGATGACGACTGTGCTAAGTCGACGTCGTTGTGTCGCAATCAACAATGCCGCTGTAAGCCGCCACTCTGCCTGACATACTCCACAAATGGGCGAGGGTACTACTGCGACGTTTGCGGTGACTATCAGGTTCCATTTGTATGTGTGTGCGTGTGTAAGTGTGTGTGTATGCATGTGATTCACCATGGTCCTGGATCACGTGTTTCACTCGTGATCGACAGCTATTTCCCTCCTGGGAGAGAGCTCAGAGCTCATATATGACCGATCTATGGGTAATACTGTGACCTTACACGCACAGTTACACCCAACTCCCTGCCCACGAGAGTTGGAGTAACGACCCGCAGCACAGTGATTCTGAAATTATTTCAGTCCTGGGCGGGATTCGAACTCGGACCGCCGTAGTGGCAGCTGGGAACTCTACCACTGCACCACGAGTCGTGTGTGTGTGTTTGTGTGTGTGTGTGTATTTACCTAGTTGTATTTACCTAGTTGTATTTTACGGGAAGGGGAGCTATGCTCGTGGGGTCCCGTCTTCATATCTCATTTTATCTAAACTATTTTTAAATTCATGTATTGTTTTTGCACACACCACTTTCTCATCTAACTTGTTCCAACTGTCTATTACTCTGTGAGGAAAGCTGTTCTTTTTCAAATCTCTTCTATAGCTGTCTTTTTTTATTTTCTTTCCGTGTCCTCTAGTATTTCTGTCATCCCATTTTATCAGATTCTCTCTGTCAGTAATTTCTATGCCTTTCATGATTCTGTAAATAGCTATCAAATCTCCTCTCTCTCTTCTTTGCTCTAGTGTCTATAGTTCAAGTTTTTCTAGTCTCTCTTCATATGATAGTTTTGAGAGTGTTGGTGCCAATTTTGTAATTGCCCTTTGTATTCTTTCAAGTTTTTTTATACATTTTTTTGTACTTGGTGACCATGTCGTTGCTGCATATTCCAATCTTGGTCTTATCAGGGTGATTAGGATTTTCTTCACCATTTCTTCATCCAGGTATGTAAATGCAACTTTGATTGTTCTTATTAGATTATAAGTTTCTCCAAAAATCTTATTTATATGTTTCTCAGGTGACATATTATTCATAACAATGACTCCCAGGTCCTTCTCATTTTCTACTTTTTTTATTCCTTCTTCTCCCAATTTATATGCTCCTGTTATTCTGTTTTTGCTTTTTCCAAATTCCATTATACTACACTTTTTTGTATTGAACTCCATCTCCCACTTCCTACTCCATTCTTGTACTTTATTTAGATCTCTCTGTAGTGATTCACAATCTTCTTCAGTTTTCACTCTTTTCAGTAGTTTTGCATCATCTGCAAAGAAGCTCATATAGCTTTCAATTCCTTCATCCATATCATTAATATATATAGCAAACATTATTGGGGCCAGGACTGTTCCCTGCGGAACACCGCTTATTACTTCATCCCATTTTGAGTGCTGATCTCTTATCACTACTCTCATTTTTCTTTCTTGCAAAAAGTCCTCCATCCAATTTAGTAGTTTGCCCTGTATTCCTCCTTCAGTTTCTAATTTCTTAAGCAACTTCTTATGTGGTACTTTGTCAAAAGCTTTCTTTAGATCTAAAAATGCACAGTCCGCCCATCCATCTCTTTCTTGCATTATATCTATTAGCCTTGAATAGAAACATATTAAATTGGTGACGCATGATCGTCCTTGTCTGAATCCAAATTGCCTTGGATTTAACACTTTGTTTTTTTCTAAATACCTTACCCATCTACTTTTGATAATTCTTTCACAAATTTTTGCTATTGTACTTGTTAGAGAGACTGGTCTATAGTTGGTAGGTTCTTCTTTATTTTCTCCTTTATATATAGGTACTATATTTGCTTTTTTCCAATCTTCTGGAACTTTTCCTTCTTTCAAGGAACTATTTAGTGTGCTATGTATTTTGTCTGCCAGTTCATTCCTGCATTCTTTCAGTATCCAGTTTGCTATTTCATCTGGTCCATGCGATTTTCTGACATCAAGATTACTCAAGTGTGTTAATATTTCATTCTTTGTTACTTCTATTTCTTCCATAGGGGGGACTTTCTCTTTCCATTCGTTCTCTTCAGGTTGTATGTTCTCCCTTGTAAACACTGATTTAAAATGTTTGTTCATAATTTCCGCCATTTCCATTTCCTCAGTGTATTCAACTCCCTCCTGTCTTAATTTCTCCAAGTCTTGTTTGTTTTTCAGTTTATTGTTTACAAATCTGTAGAATAGTTTTGGTTGATCTTTACACTTTTCTATGATATCTTTTTCATATTTTCTCTTTTCCTCTCTGCACATTTGTACATATTCATTTCTATAACAGGTATATATTTTCCATTTTTCAGGTCTTCTGTCTTTTTTCCATCTGGTCCAGGCTTTGTCTCTTTTGTCTTTTAACTCCCTACAACTTTTGTTGTACCAGCATTTTACATATTCTTTTTCTTGTTTTTGTCTTGGGACATACTTTTCCACTCCTTTCTTGTAAATTTTTGTCAAAATATTCCATTTCTCTTCTACTGTTGTTTCTTCTTTGTATATTTCTTCCCAGTTTTCCTTTTGAAAGAATTCTCTTATTTTATCAAAGTTTGTTTTTTCATACATCATTCTTCCTTTTCTATATTGTTCATTTCTTTTCATATATTTTTCTTCATTAAGTTCCAGTTCAATCAATATGTGGTCACTTTTACTTATTGGTGTTTTATATTCAATTTTGTCCACTATTCTAGGTTCGGATGTAATTACTAGGTCTAGTCTCGATGGCTCTTCTTCATTTCTATACCTAGTGTTCTCCTGTATCCATTGTGTCATTGTATGGTCAGTAACCATCTCAAGTAGAGCGTTTCCCCATGAGCCGTCTCCACCCTTTACTGTCATTTCTTCCCAGCAGATTTCTTTGCAATTAAAGTCGCCCATCATAACTATTTTTTCTCCCTCTTCCATTATCTTGTTTAATGTTATCTTTGTGTCCTCTAACATACTTTTATGTTCACTCTCTTCCCATGAGGCTGTTTTCGGGGGCACATAATTTATCACAAACTTTCTGTTCTTCTGATCTCTGTCTTCTACTTCCATCATTATCATCTCTACTGTATTCTTTCCATATGTGACACACTTCACGTTTATATCCTTCTTAGTCAGGAACATAACTCCACCCCCTTTCTTTTTCACTCTGTTTCTAATCCAATAATTATATGCATCATGTCCTACACTGTTGGGTGGTAGTGGACTTTTTAATTTTGTTTCTACAATTCCCATTATGTCTGGTTCTTTTTCTTTCAAATAATCATTCAGCTCATTCAATCCTGTTATAAATCCATCTATATTTGTGTAAGACACTCTTAGTTTTCTGCCACTTCCATTGTGTTCTCTGTTTCCCTTTTGTTTTTCTCTTGTATGTCGACTTTCTTTAGTTTCATATTCACTACTCTCCAATAGAATCTCTCTTTCTCTGACTCCGTTCTTATCTCGTTTTTTTCCTTTGCTTCAAGTCTTTTCTGTTTTTCTTCCTCTCTTTCCTCTTTATTCATTTCCCTTTTTATCCATACCTTTTTATATTGTTCACTTGTTGCTAGTTTCCCTGTTTTGGATAAGATATTCTCAGCCGTAGTTTGTGACCTGAATTTAATCTTAATTGGTCTGGTCTTGTCTGTACTATATTTCCCTAGCCTGAATTTCTCTTCGATTTGTTTCATTATTTCTGGTTCATCTTCCTGAACTAATTCTAGTAAATTTCTTACTTTTTCATTTTCCTCTTTGATTCTTGTGGTTCTATCTGGGTCATGTTTCTCTTCCATTCCTAATATAATTATACATTTCTTTTTGTCTGCTAAGTCTCTTACTATATTCTCCTTCTGTCTCATCACTTTAATAACTGAGTTTTCAGTTTGTTCATTCATTTGCTGTCTAATTATGTCAGTGAATGCAACTTTGCTATTTTCTTGAATTTTTTTTCCAACCCTCCTTGTTCTCCTTATTATTCTCCTTTAAGACTTTATTCTCATCTTTTACTTCTTTTAACTGTTTTTTTAATTCTTCAATTTCCTTAGTTAAGTTTTTGTTCGCCTTCTCTAGTTCTTCCAATTTTTCAACTCTTCGTATAATATTGTTAACATGACCGAACCTACGCTCCAAGTCCTCGATCATCTTATCGACCTTCTCTTCTAGTCTTGTCAGTCGGGGGGGGGGGGGGTTTGTGTCCCCCCCACCCTCTTTAAATCCCTGGAAAATATTCTCATCACTTTCTACTGTATTGCTCTAATCTATACTTCTAATCTTTACATTTTTATTAGACATTTCATCGTCGTCGGGGGGCCGTTTGTTTACCTTTCGCCTGTCTGCCTGGGCCAAGTCTACTCCTTCCTCATTTCCTTCCATTTCCCTCAGTAATCCCTCCCCCTTTCCTCTTTCCCTACTTTCCTACTACCCCACGAGCAATTTCCCCCCCACCCTGTAAATACAATAGGCACTTCTCTTTGCGTTGGGATCCACAAAACTTCAATTTTCTTCAGAACGTCTTCTAAGCCGTCCATTCGTTGAAGTGTGTGTGTGTGTGTGTGTGTGTGTGTGTGTGTGTGTGTGTGTGTGTGTGTGTGTGTGTGTGTGTGTGTACACAGAAGAGAAATGAAAATGAAGGTGAAGGAAGAAGACGAGGAAAAAAAAAACAAAAAAAAACATACACAAGTAGTTCGGTCATCTCTCAGGACACCAACCGGGCTGCGATGGCGCCTAGCGCTTTCATTTGCTTACCTACTTCATGTATTATCAATGAAATTGTGAGATCCTACGTATATGAAACCTTTTCTGTGGCTGATGTTATCATCAACATTGATGGAAACCACATCAATAAGTTTCCTCATTCTTTTGGTGTAACCTCAATTGATCAAAACAACATTGTCCCAGTGCCGAAGATGGCTATGTTTATCAACAAACGCCACAATGGGGTGGGATGTTCTATAGGTTCTTACATAATTTCTGTTGTCAGTCTTTACTTGACCACGCGTCCTGACTTTCCGTGTTATGAGGTTGGGCATCTTTTGCTTGGTACTTTATAGGAAATATCCTTTTCGGTAATAGGGTTTTTGCATCTTGGTTTACCGAGGTCTTAGGTTAGGTTACGGTTAGGTTAGGGTTAGGTTAAGGTTAAGTTATGGTTAGGTTTCGGTTAGGTTAAGGTTAGGTTAGGTTAGGGTTATATTAGGTTTAGGTTAGGGTTAGGTCATGGTTAGGTTAGGGTAAGGTTACGGTTAGGTTTGGATTAGGTTTGCTCTTGGTTAGGTGTGGGTTGGTGTGGGGTAGGGTTAGGTTAGGTAATGCATAAATCGTGGCTTTACCTTTCATTCTAATACCAGAAACCTTCGCTACTGTTCTTGGTGTCCGCTTTCAAGAGAAACGCGTCCAGGTTCAAACTGATCATAGAGAAAGAAACTACAAAAATTTTTATTTTTTTTTTCAATCACCATTATATCTATCCTTCTTGCTTTTGCCTTCATCTGTCTTTTTGGTTCTACACAGGAAACTTTTGCGGTACTTTAATTCAATGAAAGCGAAGATGCCTGACCAGGTTTCTGAGGGAAGGAGAGCAATCCATTTCTACTCCTATCAGATATTATTAGAGTACATGCCCCATCAGATTTTACTGGAGTACATTTCCTTTTTATCGTACCTATAGCCTTATATGCCTTAGAAACTTAGAAACCTTATAAAACAAATTGATGGTGTTTGAAAATAATGTTTTTAGAAGAATAGTAGGACCAGTATATGACATGGACATTAACGGGTACGTCATAATCAAGAACTGAGGGAAATCACCTAACAGCCAAGAGTTATAGATATAATCAAAAGAAACCAGATGAGATGGACTGTATATATTGCGAAAGTGAGAGAAAGGGAGAACATCAGAAAGAGTCATGTTTGGGTCGGCAGAAAGGAGAAGACCAAGAGGAACCAAGATCAAGGTACATGGACACCATTAGAGAGGAGGTGCCGTGAAGATGCGGATAGCACTGGCAGATCGAGAACGATGAAGGTTTGGTTTGTACTGGTGGAGAGGAGTCTACAAGCGGCCCGTGATCCGCCGGAGAGATATTTAATTTCCTTTTTGCCAGTAGTCACTTTCTGGATCGGAGGCCTCACTATTTTGTCACAATATGTTCTTTAGTTGATATTATCGCATTACAGAAGAGCCACCAGGACTTTTAGATTAATTTCCCATATTTGGCTCCGTAGGGCTGGAGGGGTACTGACTGCAAAAATTTTTATGCTGTCGGTATATTAGGTACTGTAGCAGCATTCCTCCGTATTAGTTTTAACTTCTTCCGTTCTGTTGCTATCCCTCCTTAAGCATCTCCTTTGCCATATCTATGAATTCTCTTCGGTTCTCGATGATGGAAGCACTAGTTATTGCTAACGAGATACTCTACTCTACTTTTTTTTTTTTCCAAAAGATTCCTTCGTTGAGTTTGGGGATGAGATCGTCTTGATGGCGTGGAGGGAGGGGGGAGGGAGGGGCTGTAGAGAATGGTTCAAAATCGCTATATCCGCAGAAAACTTTCTCTCTCTCTCTCTCTCTCTCTCTCTCTCTCTCTCTCTCCCTCTCTCTCTCTCTCTCTCTCTCTCTCTCTCTCTCTCTCTCTCTCTCTCTCTCTCTCTCTCTGTCTCTCTCTCTCTTTTTGATATGTTTAAAGGCTATGATATTCACCTGAATAAAATCTTCCAGTGGCAGCAACAACAAGTATAAGAGTAACTTGGAGACATCAAGGTATTTTTTGAGGTGCACCCACCTCCTCTAGTCTCTGCGTTATTTTTTCTCATGGCTGAATAAAATAGTTTGATGTCAACTGACAAGATAAGAGATATCTTCTGCGCGTGATGGGTTTGGCGAGTGACGGGTGGGGAGGAGGAGGAAGGGAGCATTCGGCTATTACTGATAAGCAGATGTGACGATAATGTGTGTGTGTGTGTGTGTGTGTGTGTGTGTGTGTGTGTGTGTGTGTGTGTGTGTGTGTGTGTGTGTGTGTGTGTGTGTGTCTTATCGGAGGCCGCGTTATGAAAAAGAAATCACAGCATTTTTCGAACGAAATGATAGGCAGGCTTGCCAACTGCCCCGTACTCTTGGCCACCACCAACACCACTACCAGGGTTCTCAACTTTACAAACCTTCC
Source organism: Oratosquilla oratoria (assembly GCF_046742065.1). Classification (NCBI taxonomy): domain Eukaryota; kingdom Metazoa; phylum Arthropoda; class Malacostraca; order Stomatopoda; family Squillidae; genus Oratosquilla; species Oratosquilla oratoria. Next base: position 36,063,657 of record NC_134799.1, on the reverse strand, counting down.
TTATCACGGTTGAGAATATACACACAGGTGACCAGGCTGAACCAGGTCGGGGCCGAGAACAACACCTGTCCTCCTCAGATCGTGAGACGACCCAACGCTACCCCTTCGACCCCGAATATATGTGGACTGTATCTCATTATTCATCCTTTCCTTACCAAGGGAGGAGGGTGCCAGTGAAATGATGAACGAAATAGCTGGCCGGTAGGCATAACGAAAGAAGGAGTGCCACCTGGTAAGGAAGAGGCTATTTCAGGTGGGCTGTAACCCATTTCCCCTCCCCACGAGGGTGGTGCCACAAAGTTGAGGAAAACTGAATGGAACTGAGAGCGCCACCCGGCACGGAAGGGGCAGGCCGAACTGATCTGCCACCCCCGCCGCCACTACGGGGGAGGGCATCGGGTAGTGTTGCATTGTTATTGTTTTGGTGAAAGATATTTTGTTCTGGGTTGTTCCAACTGGTTTATGAGTGGTTGCAGCATTCAATTCTTATATTGTTTATATATATATATATATATATATATATATATATATATATATATATATATATATCTATATATATATGTATATACATATGTATATATATGGGTATATATATATATATATATATATATATATATATATATATATACATATATATATTGTATATTTCGGGCGCAAATTCTCACTAATACACATTGTGTTAAACACGACAGCATTTTGACACTGAACAATATTCTTACTGAGATTTTCAATTTTTCTCACAGTAAATCTCATTTCAGGGGGGTGGGCAAATAGAAGCCTTTCATAGTCTTCCATATTTGATTTACGTTTCGACTTCAGAATAGTATACAAGAATTAAGTCACAGTCTTACACTGCTATATAATACACAATTGATAATTTTGTACTGACAACATGGATTAAAATATAGGCCACTTGGGAACGCTGAAAGGATCGTGTCGCCCTGCGTGGGCGGACACTTCGCTCAGGAGGGGGAGGGAGGAAAAGTCAGGTAGAATGGTTCGTCTCGCAGGGACACTACGCTGGTCAAGAGGGGATTGATGAGGTGGAGGAAGGAGAGAGGAAGGAGGTGGGTGTTGCTGCCAATGGGCTTTAAATATAGACGAGGAATTAAAGAGAGGAATAAAGAAAAAATATTTCTTGATGGACACCGTATCACACAGTTCACATATCCATATTGGTATAAACATGAAATGGAATGACAAATGACATCCTTTAGGCTAAAACGCTGTCCGTAAAAAAAAAAATAATAATAATAATAAATAAATAAATAAAATCCACAGAGAACGAATAAACTAAGGAGTGATATACCGCACAAACACACACACACACACACACACACATGTATATATATATATGTATATATATATATGTATATATATATATACAGTCAAACCTCGGTTCTCGAAACTCGAACAAATTGGTTTCGAACGAAAAATTCGAGCTGGAAATACCTCTGTTTTTGAACAAAACTTTGGTTCTCGAACGACATTGACACGTGGCCACTGACAAAACATAAACAGGTTAACCGCTGAGCTGAATAGTGCTCTCGTTATCAATTTTATTGCATTTAGCATTTATTTTTCCTACACTAGCCCTCAGTCATGGCTCCAGAGAAAGCAAAAAGTGATACTGGTCAAGGAAAAAGAAAAGTTGTGAGAAAAACAATCGAAGTGAAGAAAGAAATTATAGCAAAAGATGAAAATGGCGTATGTGTATTTGATCTTACTTTGCAGTACGGTATGGCAAAGTCATGCATCACATCATCCAAACACAATAATTCTCTACTCATCCCTATCTTCCGTCTTCTCCCTTCCTCAACAGACATTCCCTCTTCCCAATACCCCATATATATATATATATATATATATATATATAATATACATATATATATATATATATATGTATATACATTATATATATAATATATACATATATATATATATATATATATATATATATATATAAATATATATATATAACTATTCATCGTGACAAATGTAAGGACAGAGAGAAAACGGAAACACGAAAAGAGCTTTGAGTTGAATTTTACAGACGTTTCGACACCTTAGTCTTTTTTAAGGTAGAATATATCTAGAGGATAGATATACTGTTATATATATTTTACACGTGTTGTTTGCTCCTCCCTCTGTTTCGTCTCCTCCAATCGTTGATTGCTAGTGTTGCCACCGGGAGAGATCATGTGATGAATCCTCCTCGGTTGTTATTGGAATTATTTTTACTAATTTCTGCAGCTTCTATAATTTTTCTCATTTTCTTGTTGAGTCCTTGGTGTAGTATTTCTATGTTTTTCCAATTTGGTAGGTGTCCTGTTTTGTCTATGTGCGTTACAAGTGAGTAGCTGGTTCTGTGTGATCTGACGTCATTTTTGTGTTGTGTCCATTTTTTTATCCCTTGTCCGCTCTCTCCACAGTATAACTAATCACACCCAGTACAGGGGATTTTGTACATAATGCTATTTTAATTTTTTAATGTCTGTTTTTTGTTTGTTATTATTTTTCCTATTCTTTGTCCTGTACTTTATTAGAACAGATTCCAGCCCAAAATATCAAGTACACAGAAAAGAAATTAATCAGGTATCCTTGGATTCTTCCTATGCGCATACAGAATATGTAGCACAAAATGTACAAAAGACGAAATGAAAGATATTATTTTAATATTTAAGAAATAAAAATATCCAAGGGATCAATTATACAGTCAAAAACGAAAGCTCAAGCAATAATGGAAAGAACAACAATATATTAGTTAAACACCATATGAGGACGGAGCCTTTATTTGTACGACGTTTCGCTTATTACAGCTTTTTCAAGTACAAGTTGAGATACAAATGCTTGAGATTAAATAAGGGGAAAGGAGGGAATGGGGAGAGAAAAAGGGGGGGGAAGGAAGAGGAGGAGGAGGAGGAGGAGGGTGGGGGGATTGGACACTAGGAAAGGATGAGAATGCTGGCCCAAACGTCCGGGAGCGAAATATCCACAAAGGGTGGTTTAAATATTTAATATTTTGCTGGCCATGGGTATTAGGGGAATAATGTGAGGAGATATGTTAAACATGCCCCTGTTTTGTTCAATAGTGTTCGTTCCTTGAATGATTGCTGCTTCTAAACATTCAAGGAACGAACACTATTGAACAAAACAGGGGCATGTTTAACATATCTCCTCACATTATTCCCCTAATACCCATGGCCAGCAAAATATTAAATATTTAAACCACCCTTTGTGGACATTTCGTTCAAGGAACGAACACTATTGAACAAAACAGGGGCATGTTTAACATATCTCCTCACATTATTCCCCTAATACCCATGGCCAGCAAAATATTAAATATTTAAACCACCCTTTGTGGACATTTCGCTCACGGACGTTTGGGCCAGCATTCTCATCCTTTCCCAGTGTCCAATCCACCCACCCTCCTCCTCCTCTTCCTTCCCCCCCCCCCTTTTTCTCTCCCCGTTCCCTCCTTTCCCTTTATTTAATCTCAAGCATTTGTATCTCAACTTGTACTTGAAAAAGCTGTAATAAGCGAAACGTCGTACAAATAAAGGCTCCGTCCTCATATGGTGTTTATCTAGTCAATCTTGTCGGCAGACTGCCACTTTTAAGCAATATATTAGTAATTCCAAACAACGTTCCCTCTAAGCTGAGCGTATGTGTGTGCACGCATATCTTTTACAACTAGCGCACATAGAGAAAAAATGTGCGCACACAAGGTTTTCAAATTATATTAAAATCCATTCAATAAAGAAGTGCCACCCCAACATCAACTTATCAATTCTCTAAAAATACGGTAACTTGCCAACCATCAAACCAACAATTGCCCCTCCTCTCTCTCTCTCTCTCTCTCTCTCTCTCTCTCTCTCTCTCTCTCTCTCTCTCTCTCTCTCTCTCTCTCTCTCTCTCTCTCTCTCTCTCTCTCTCTCTCTCTCTCTCTCTCTCTCTCTCTCTCTCTCTCTCTCTCTCTCTCTCTCTCTCTCTCTCTCTCTCTCTCTCTCTCTCTCTCTCTCTCTCTCTCTATGCAAACGAAATGACTTTGCCGACATGGGTGCGGACATATATTTCAGAGAAGGCAAATTTTGCACACAAACAAATTTCTGCGCACATTCACAACAAAAAAGGAGAGGGAACATTGAACCCAAACTCTACAGCAGTCACAAAATTAAGAAAATAAATTGATCAAAAGAACATTAAAATAATTAAAAACACATTACAAAGAATAAGAAAAATAATAACAAATAAAACAAGAACTGTCTAGTTTCTGCAACCGGGATTTATTGATAATGGGTGATTTCAATTTTACTGACATTGATTGATTTTTCTTGGTGACAATTACTTAATTCAGCATGTAATAGAGCCCACAAGATATGGAAACTTACTCGATCTTTTGATCACTAGCTGCGAAAGCATGGTAAGTGATGTAGAAGTCGGTGAATCTGTTGCAAATAGCGATCACAACTTAGTCAGATTCAAACTCCTAAACAATTTTAGAATAGATACTTGTGCTTCTAAAATACCCGATTTCAGTAAAGCTCAGTTCATAGGACTACGTCAGGAGCTTCAGCTTACAGATTGGGAGGCAAAATTAAACGAAAGGCCTGTAGATCAGATGTGGGAAATATTTCAAAATACGCTCACTAAGATGATTCAAACTTACATTCCATTTAAGGACAGACGTCCCCCAAATCAGGCTCGCCCAAAGTGGCTCGACAAAGAAACTGAAAAAAGTATTGCTAAAAAAAGACAGGCTTATAAGAGATATAAGTGCTCGGGTGCATCTAATGACTATGAAACTTATGTATCAATACAGAGAGATTTAAAAAAGACAATAAGGAAAAGAAAACGACAATACGAAATGGACATCGCTGATAAATCCACAGAGAATCCCAAAGAATTCTATAGTTACATTAGAGATAAAAAGGTTGTTAGGAATCACATTGGTCCACTATTATCTGCTGACGGTCAACTTGAATATTCAAATGAAGGAATGTGTAATATCTTAAACAATTATTTTAGCTCGGTATTCGTAAACGAAACACCTCAAAATGAATTCCAAACTGACACCTGTGAAAAGTCTGGGGTAAACTTACTCACTACGGTAAATATAACAAAAGGAAAATTAAAAGGTGTATAGACAAACTCAAAGTTAATAAAACACCAGGGCCTGACGGTTGGCATCCAAGAATCTTAAAGGAAATGAAAAATGAGATTGTTGTTCCATTAGAAATTATTTTCAAGAAATCCATCATATCCGGAGATGTCCCAAGAGAATGGAAGCTAGCTAACGTTACTCCCATATTCAAAAAAGGTGACAAAAAGAAACCAAATAACTATAGGCCTATAAGTTTGACTTCAATCGTAGGAAAAATAATGGAAACTATCATCAGAGATGCTATCGAACATCATTTAGAAAGTAACCGTTTGATAAATGATAGCCAGCATGGTTTCAGACGGAAACGTTCTTGCGTGACTAACTTACTCGAATTCTACAACACAGTTATCTCGAATTATGACAAAAGAAACAATATAGATTTAATATATCTAGACTTTGCAAAAGCTTTTGATACCGTCCCACACGAAAGACTACTTACTAAACTAGCTTTGCATGGAATAAATGGTAGCCTATTAGGTTGGACTAGTAATTGGTTGAATGGTCGAAAACAGAGAGTTGTTTTAAATGGAAAAACTTCTTGATGGAAAAGTGTTGCAAGTGGAGTTCCTCAGGGTTCCGTTCTTGGGCCACTTCTATTCATAGTATATATAAATGACATAGACCATGGACTAAAATCTACTGTTTCCAAATTTGCTGATGATACAAAACTGTGCGGAGTGGCAAATGATCACTCAAACCAATTAGATATTCAAGAAGATTTAGATCAATTACAGCAATGGTCTGAAAAGTGGCTAATGAAATTTAACACAAGTAAATGCAAGGTAATGCACATAGATAAAAATAACAGTAAGTACGATTACAAGTTATTTGGAAATTCGTTAACAAAAGTGGATAGTGAAAAAGATCTCGGCGTAATTATCAGTAACGACCTCAAATCATCCAAGCAGTGTATTTCAGCCTCTGAGAAAGCAAATAAGATTCTGGGACTGATTGCGCGATCTTTTGATT
>NC_134799.1:36020024-36045024 GCF_046742065.1 Oratosquilla oratoria | reverse complement strand
GGCACTAAAGAAATTTGGGGAAAGCCTGCTTTCCCACTCTAGACACCGTCACTTCCTCCCTCCCGATGCTCCACCAACTCGCCACGCCACTAGACACAAAAATAGGCTCGTACCAATCAAAGCGCCAAGGACTGACCGCTACAAAAACAGTGCCATCCCATCCATTGTGCACATAATGAACTCCATGTAAACTTGCACCGTGTATATACTCTTAAGTTTTATATTTTTAATCAGCTTTTGTAATGTATTATTGTCAGTGTACTACTGCAATCAAAATAAACCTTTTATTATTATTATTATTATTATTATTATTATTATTATTATTATTATTATTATTATTATTATTATTATTATTATTATTATTACACACACACATACACACACACACACACACACACACACACACACATACACACAAACACACACACACACACACACACACACACACGGCTCGGTGGCGGATTGGTAAAGCACTGGCCTCACAAGCCAAAGAACCGAGGTTCGATTCCCCGGCCGGGCGGAGATAAGTTGGGTTTGTCTCCTTTCACGTGTAACCCCTGTTCACCTAGCAGTGAGTAGGTACGGGACGTTAGTCAAGGAGTTGTGACCTTGCGGTCCCGGTGTGTGGTGTGTGAGTGGTCTCAGACCTACCCAGAGATCGGCGAATAATGAGCTCTGAGCTCACTGCCGTAGGGTGGTGTCTGGCTGTTCTCGACAGAGACTGCAGCAGATCCGAGGTGAATACACACACACACACACAAGAAAAATCTGACTTGAACCGTGAGCACAAGATACCCAAGTTGCCTGTGATTTTGCTCCAAATCTGAACAGACGATTGTGTATTACCACCACCAAAGACAAGGGAGCTCATGTTGAACATGTCCAACTAATGTGTGTGTGTGTGTGTGTGTGTGTGTGTGTGTGTGTGTGTGTGTGTGTGTGTGTGTGTGTGTGTGTGTGTGTGTGTGTGTGTGTGTGTGTGTGTGTGTGTGTGTGTGTGTGTGTGTGTGTGTGTGTTTTATGACTGTCTTTGTCTCATTCTATTTTATATTTTTCTTCGGTAGAAGGAAGACGCTGAAGAAACTGCTCTACTGCTGCAGAAGGGACCAGGAAAACGAAGAGGAAGAAACGGTAAGTCTCCAAAATTCATCGCGGCTGTGAATCCAAATTCTAATAGCGATCGGCACATTTCCTAAAAATAAAAACAAACATTGCTATGTCGTCATATGTGTTCGGGGGAAATCCCATGTGGACAAACGTATTTGTACGTCTCGCCACATAATTAATTTTCATGTGGGAAAACATCCACATCTATCGGCTATTTTGACGGGATACGACTAAATTCAATTTTTCATAATGCTATCAACTAAACACTGCTGCTATGGATTATGTCGCAGTGACTCATGTTATGAGGCTAGACCGCATATGAAGGGATCTATCTAATTTGATCCGTTTCCCCAAACCACATTTGGACTTTGAAAAATGTCAGCGATGGGTTCGAGAGCGTGGGAGGATTTTACCACAGAGAACGTGAAAAATACACATACATATGCAGCTAACACTTGATAGGTGAATCTGGGCCAACTAATGACCACCCACATTCAATTCCGGCCCTCTCAAGCCCAGAGCAGGTTAGTCCACCAAACACTGAAACTACGATTTTGTTCAATTCAAATTCAAATATGGCTTATTCATTCATTGTACAGAGGCCTTAGAGGCTTAGGCTTGCATGATATTGGTATGTTAGGCCTATGTCTGATGACAATATTCACTATAAATATTAGGTTGACGGAGTTCTCCTCTGCAGGTAGTTGTTGACCTTGTTTGCACACTATTTACCATTGTCGACTGTTATAGCCAATGTTGGGTGAACACCTGGCCCAACACAAGATTTCACCTCGAAAAATTAAGAGAAAAACAAAATCAGTCACACACACACACACACACACACACACACACACACACACACACACACACACACACACACACACACACACACACACACACACACACACACACACACACACACACACACACACACACACACGTGGCGCAGTGGTTATAGTTCTCGCCTGCCACTACGGCGATCCGGGTTCGAATCCCACCCAGGGCTGAAATAATTTCAGTATCGCTGCGCTGCGGGTTGTTACTCCAACTCTCCTGGGCGGGGAGTTGGGTGTGTGTGTGCGTGTAAGGTCACAGTATTACCCATAGATCGGTCATACGAGCTCTGAGCTCTCATCCGGGAGGTTAAAAACTGTCGATCACGAGTCCAACACGTGTTCCAAGACCATGGTGAATCACATACAAAAGACCCATGCATGTAGGGTAATGCGAATTTTGAAACAAATTTGAAATCCCCTTGGCAATTGAATGACTCCCATGGTCTAACATGCCTAATCAAATAAATGAAAATAGATTTTGCCTATGCAATATACATTGCATAGCTTACCATTACCCTTAGACTGCGACATGTAGCCATTTTAACTAATATTGATACTGATCAAGTACGACCTTGGAAGCCTGAAAACATCACAGTGACAGGGTAATGCGATACACGGAGAAACTAACTTGAAGCAAAGATTAGACATGCTAGAGAAAAGACTAGACCGGCCATATGATGCCGTGGAAAATCGACTACCTTTCCACAAGTTTGGTTTTGTTTCCACTAGTTTTTAGTCCTCGACACTCTATTTGAATGTTGGAATAACTGCCAATACTTGGTCCCAGGGACATCGTCTTCTAACACTAAAACCTTTGGAAATGGGTCGCATGTTTCCAGTGTTTATTCTGTTCGAATTGAGTTTGTCCGCATCTTGGTAGTTTGTCCAACTGTCGATAGAGAGCGTGGTAACTGTGAAGTCGTGTGTGTGTGTGTGTAATTTGGGAGTTTTAGGCTCCCACGGGCTTTGGTTGTGAGCCCGTTTGGTGGGTGATTTGACTTATGAGTGTGTGTGGGCCCAACCACACACACTCATACATTCACAAGATGTGCATACGTACATGAAATACGTATGCACATCTCGGTGAATGCACCCTTCCCAACGTGAACTGTGTTCGATGTTTAGTGAATGGTAGCAATAGTGTAATAAATTTTAAGAAAAAAAAGGGGGGGTGATTCAGTGTATGAGTGGTCGTGGTTTGGCCACGCCCACCCATATATTTACCGGATGTGCATGCCTATGTGAAATACGCATGCACATCTCGGTGAATTCACCCTTCCTGACATGAACGGAATACAAGTGCAAAAATATACAAGAATTAAAGGGGGGGCTGACACTCCACCAGCCGACGCAGTTCATAATCGCTTAGGTGGCGGCATAGGCGACGCACAAGACCCTCAGATGTTGTCGGAGGCCCTCTCCTCAGAAAAGCAGTTGCGGGGCAATGCTTGAGGTAGTGCTTGAGGGTGGCTTCGGGGTGACTACAGTGGCGGCATCTTCTCTCTTCAGGTGTTGGATTACTTTTAATCTGCCAGAAACAACGGTCCTCCAGTCGCAGACGGAAGAGCAGAGTTTCCACTTCTCTAGATGTGGAGCGAGGAAGTACAAGGGGCTCGTAGTCTGTGACTGCCCTGTACCACCTCGCCCTCTCTGACACCTCTGCCTCCAGTCTGTGCTGAAGGAACCGTTGTACCTGATTAAGAGCCCTGGTGCGTAGGCGCAACTGATTTCTGTTGAGAGGGACGACAACATCGACTTCTGATCTTTGGCGCGCCGCTTCAGCTGCGGCGTCGGCTAGCTCGTTACCTGGGACACCTACGTGCCTTGGCACCCAGTTGAGCGTAACACTCCTGCCTTGCTGATGCAGCTTCAGCAGAAGTGCTAGGATGGAGGTCAGTAGGCGTACATTGTCGCTGGGCTGTGTCGATTCTAAGCTGCCTAGCAGAGACTGTGAATCCGTGTGGATTACCACAGGACCAGCTCGAGATATTGGAGCATGCTCTAACGCTCCTTGGACCGCTATGGCCTCAGCTTGGAGAGTGGACGCATGATCAGATACTCTCCTGCCGAAGGTCAAACCATCCGTCACGAAGGCAGCCCCCGCACTACGGGGCCTGTTGGGGTCTACGGAGCCATCCGTATAATAGACCGCCATTCCAGGTTCCGACAGTGCGCGGATGCCTTGTAGGGCCTGCGCTCGTACTCTTTCCTGGTCACATAACTTCTTCTTACTGGGAAGCTTTGCGACAACGAAGGTTGCAGGTATCGACAGCCATGGTGGTGGGGGCTTGAACTCTGGGTGTGGAGAGTCCCTACCCTTCTCAAGGAGAGCGCTGGTGAGCCTGAAGGAGTCCAGAAGTCCAGCCGCCTGTGATAGCCAGGTATCAGAATGGATATGAGTACCCACCCGTCCCAGAGCTATCACAAGGCTCTGGCTTAGCTCAGTTATCCTGGGGCTCTGGACTATCTTGGCAAGAAAGTCGACCTCCAGCCTTCTGACCCGTGACGTTAATGAAGGCAATGAAGCTTCCATCTCGAGGTTAACAATCTTGGTCCAAGGTTGAGCTCCCAGGATAATCCTTGCTGCGGCATTTTGGCAAGGCTCCAGGTCTTCAAGCTTGGCAGTCGCCACAGTTATGAGAGCTGGGGCAGCGTAGTCCACCAAGCTGCGGACTGCGTGCACATAGAATGTGCGAAGGACCCGATGCGTGGCACCAAGTGCCTTCCCCGTCATTGCTCTCATAACTGTGGTTCTTGCCTTCAGTCTCTCCTTGAGATAGGCTAGTTCCTTCTGAAAGGTGAGCCTCTCATCAATCCAGACCCCCAGGTACCGATACTGGTGAACCCAGTCCAGCCTAAGGTCCTGGATGGTGAGGTGCTTCCCTTCTTTCCAGAGTCTCAATGCCATGGCCTCCGATCTTGTGGGGGAGATCTTTAACCCTAACCTGCAACATTCGGTCGCTACAGCGCATAAACAGCGTTGAGCCCTGTTGAAGCACTACCGTTTCCCAGTAATTATGAGCGCAATGTCATCTGCATAGCAGATGACCTTGCATCCATTGGGTAGAGGTAGTTCCAGAATGTTGGAGACGAGCACATTGAACAGGGTGGGACTGAGGACCCCCCCCCCCCCTGTGGAGTGCCATTCTCCAGCATTCTGGCCTCTGATATATGACCCTGAAAGCGTACTTTCGCAGACCGGTGACTGAGATAGTCAGCAATCCAAGAAAGCAACTTGCCTTTTACGCCCTTGCGAGCAAGGGTGTCTAATATCACAAGTGGACTGGTCAGCTCAAACGCCTTTTCCAAATCCAAAAAGACCACGGTGAAGTCAAATATGCAGTTTGCTATTGTAGCGACTGCTCAACGTACTTTTCACTCTTGTCATCCAAACAATACGGTATTGTCTAGATATTTCAATTTAATTTCAAGTTACAATGCAGTTCCCTGCGCCTCTCCTTACTCTTGATATCTATATTGTTTCACTCCGAAAGTATCGACACTATCACTGTGTGTAAACAAGTTATGATCGATAAGCATCACCGTCGGTATTACGCGGTTTTTGGTGTTACAAAGTATTACAAAAGAAGAGCATACCGACAGGAGACCTTTTGGTCCATAACTAAGTCGGATACTAAGAATAAATAGTATATACATACATATACCAAGGCTTTTTTTCCCCTTACAAGGGAGGTAGCCAAAAAGGAAAAGGCATAAAATCATTCCAACCCATTCCATCCCTGAATACACTCCACACTCCACACCCCTCCACCCTCCCTCTCATCTTAGCACCTCCCGGATGACGGGTCATCCCTGCACCTTGTCCACTGCCCTGGGTCAGAGGCAGTGTCGCAAAACACAGCACATCCACGGCAAGACCGCTTCATTAAATCGGCGACCCCCCCCCCTCCTCTCCATCCCCCATGCATAAAAGGAGAAGACGGGGAGAAATCCCTTCTGGCTGCGTCAAATTTTGCTCACACATACTACCTCACCCCCCATCCCCCTGCCCATTCCACCTCATGCATCACAACATCATCCATATACAACCATTCTCCATTCACCCCTGTCTTCTGTCCTCTCCCGTCCTTCCTCAATAGACATTCCCCTCTTCCCCAAAGCCCCCTTCACCCCATCCATCCATCTCATCCTAGGACGTCCCCCCATGTTCACTCCCTCCACATCTGCCTTCCATACCTCTTTTACTAGTCTTTCTTCACTCATTCTTTCCATGTGTCCAAACCATCCTAATACTCTTTCATCAACCCTATCTCCCAACTCCCTTTCCACCCCTGTTCTCCTCACCTCCTCATTTCTCACTCTATCTAGCCTAGTAACCCCCATCATACTTCTCAGACACCTCATCTCAAACACATTCAAACTCCTTCTCTCTTCCTCTCTCATGTTCCATGTTTCTGCCCCATACAGTGCTGTTGGCACAATCACTCCTTCACACAGTCTCCTCCCAGCATCCATTCCCAAATGTCTATTCCTCATTACACTCATTAATCCACCAAGGCATTTCCTCGCTTCTCTCAATCTACATTCTACCTCCACCTCCACTCCGCCTTTTCCTGCCACATTTGCACCCAAGTATCTAAAACTATCCACTTCCTCCAGTCACTCTCCCTAAATGCTCAGTTCCAGTCTGCTGCCTCTTTCCCCCCTTGAACATCTCATCACCTTACTTTTACCCACATTTATCTTCAGCTTTCTTCTATCACACACTCTCCCAAACTCTGTCACCAACTTCCTCAATCCCTCCTCCGATCCTGCCACAAGCGCAGTGTCGTCCGCAAACAACAGCTGGCTCACCTCCCACTTTTCTCCATTTTCTTTAACCATCTCCAATCCCTGACCCACCACCCTTGCATTTACCTCTCGCACTACCCCATCTATGTACAAGTTGAACAGCCAGGGCGACATAACGCATCCCTGACGAAGTCCCACCTTTACCTCGAACCACTCACTCTCTCCATTTCTAATCCTGACACAAGACCTACTACTCTCATAAAAAGTCTTGACAGCTCCTAGAAGCTTTCCTTCTATCCCGTATATCCGCAAAACCTCCCACAGTGCCTTCCTGTCTACCCTATTATAAGCCTTTTCCAGATCCATAAAAGCCCAAAAAACATCCTTCCCCTTTCCTATAGCTTTCTCACATATCTGTCTTACCACAAAAATCTGATCTACACAACCTCTTCCCGTCCTAAATCCACACTGTTCCTCACCAATTACTTCCTCTGTTCCTCTCCTAATCCTTTCAATCAAGATCCTCCCATAAGCCTTCCCAACTACACTTAACAAGCTAATCCCTCTGAAACTACTACATTCACACTTGTCCCCTTTTCCCGTGTAAAGTGGAACTATACAGGCACTCCCCCAGTCCTCCGGCACACTACCCTCTCTCCAGCAAACATTAAATAACCTCACCAGCCAGTCCACCATCACTGTACCTCCTTTTTTTTTAGACATTCTGCATGTCATCCATCCAGACCAGGTGCCTTACCTGCTTTCATCATCTTAACAACTGCCTTCACTTCATCCTTCCTTATTTCTCCTCCTTTTTCCTCACTCATCACAGTCATTTTCTTAGCACTTCCCACTGCAGCTATCTTTCCCTCCCTATCCTCCTTCACATTTAGCAACTCCCTAAAATATTCTGCCCATCTTCTCCTTACTGCCTTCTCTTCCATTATCATCTCTCCATCTGCACTTTTTACCTTTTCTTCTCTACTTGAATCGCCTCCTCTTCCTCTCTTAATTTCTTTCCAAAACATCTTTTTATTACTTTTAAAATTTTCTGTCATACTCTTACCCCATTTCACATCTGTTCTCCTCTTTGCCTCCTTTACCTTTTGCTTTACTTCTCTTTTCTTTTCTTTGTACCTCTCATATGACTCCCTCGTCCTATTTTGTAACCAATCTGTGAAAGCTCGCTTCTTCTCTTCTACAACCTTCTTTGTTTCCTCATCCCACCATTCACTACCCTTCCTTCCATTTCCTCCTGTCCTTCTTTGTTTCACACACCATCTTTGCACACTTTGTGACTCCCTCCTTGAACCATCCCCATTCCTCCTCCATTCCTAGCTCTACTCTATCCTTAACTCCCTCCCACTCCTCCTTCAGCTTCTTCTTGTACTTCTTCTCCTTTTCCTTTTCATTTAAAGAGTTCACTCTAAGCACCTCACTACCTTTTGTCCTTTTCCTCTTTCTCCATCTATCCTCCACTCTCAACTTACCTTCCACCAAAAAATGATCTGATGTTCCCCCACCCTCTCCCTTTAGTACATGTACATCCTTAACTCTTTCTATCATAATCCTATCTACCACTACATAATCCATTAACGCTCTATGTACCACCCTTCCATCCACCACCCTCTCCCATGTGTACTTATGCTTGACTTTCTTCCGAAACACTGTATTTGCTATCATCAACTCTCTTTCTAGACACATCTCCACCATCAACTCTCCACTACGATTCTTTCCTGGAACTCCACATTTCCCATCCACTTCATCAATTGGATCATTTCCTACCCTAGCATTAAGGTCTCCCAGTACTATTACATTGACATTTCTCCCTAATCCCTCTATGCACTCATTTAAATCTATCCAAAAAGTCTCCCTTTCTTCTACACTCTTCTCACCACCAGGCCCATATGCACCTACAAAAACCCACATCTCCTTTTCTAGTTTCACCTTCATCCACATTATCCTTGAGGAAACCTCCTTCCACTCCACTACACGTTTACCTATCTCTTCACTTACTAGTATAGCCACCCCTTCCCTCCCTCGCCCTCTCTTCACTCCTGATAACCTCCCACTTACACTCCCAAACTTACACTCACCCTTCCCTTTCAACTTAGTTTCACTCAAAGCCAACACATCCATCTTTCTTCTCACAAACATGCTACATATCTCTTCCCTTTTACTCTCATCTGTACCACATCCACACACATTAAAAGACCCAAACCTTAGGGTGCTGGTCGGAAAACTCCTAGACCCTCTTATGCTTTTACTTTTTTTTAGGAATGTCCCCTGTGGGGCTACAGGGAGGAGGATGCCTGGTCCCAATCCCCGTCCCTTTTTTCTCGCCTCTTACGATCCAAGTGGAATTACTTGGTGGCAGTATTCTTTTCCCCCACCACGAAGAAATTAATAAACAAGGAAAACAAACAATCGGTAGGCATTACAGCATATTGTATTGAATCTTAAAACTTCGAACCGTACAACATTACAGGAACAGCACTACTTCTGCAGGAAGTTTATTCCATCCAGACTTCCGTTTAGTTACTACACGATTGTCGAAATTGTTTCTACCCTTGACCAAATTTAGTCTTACGTCCTGACAGCTTCAGACCATTATTTCTCGTCTGATTTGTATTCAGTGTGAACATTTAATCACTTTTGATGTCAGTTCCCTTTAAAACCTACACTTTTTAATGGAAAATAGATTCGTATGAATTAGGCGGTTTTCGTATGATTTATTTCTCATATTCTGAATCAGTTTTGTGGCTTGATGCTGTACTTTTTTCCAATCTGCCAATGTCTGAGATTCGGCAACCATACGAATTCAGTATATTCCAGATGTGGACGGATTAATTATCTGTATAGCTGGTTGATGGCAGATGGATTTTTGAAATCAAAAGATCGTACAATCACTCCTAGAATCTTATTTGCTTTCTCTAAGGCAGATATCTGTATTCATCTATATACCAAGAGCTTTTCCTCCCTTATAAGGGAGGTAACCAAAGTCAAAGGCACGTACCTACTCCCACCCATTCCACTCCCATCCACCAGCCTTTGCCTCCTGGGTCAGAGGCAATGTAACAAGACGCATCACATCCACAGCAAGGCATATTTACACTGCTTAAATGATTTGAGGTCGTTACTGATTCTTTGCACACTCCACATTTGTTAAAGTTTCTCCAAATATCTTCTAGCTGTACTAGGTGTTGTTTTTACATATGTGCATAACTTTACATTTACTTGGGTTAGATTTCTCCTCGTCTTCTCTTTTTTTTCTGTATGAATGGAAGGAGGGGAGGGGTCGTTGATTAAGTGAAGTAGACTTGCTGTGGACGCACTGTCTTGCTGCATTGCTAAGGAGGAGCCAAGATGAGAGGGAAGAAAGGATGGTGGAGGGGAGTGGAATGAGCAGGAGTGAGTGCGTATTTTGACTTGGCTACCTCAATTGTAAGAAGGAAAACGCTCTTGGTAAATAAATATATTTCATTAACTACTTCCAGTCCACTGTTGCAGTTTATCTAAATTTTCTTGAATATCTAACTCATTCGAGTGATCAACAACAATTCCACACAGCTTTGTATTGTCAGCAAATTTGGAGAAAGTAGGTACATGTTGTGTATGTAAATACATTTTCAAACACCATACATAGGAAGCAACAAATCTGAATGCATGTCTCACATTCTATTACTGTTATTTCAGTCTGAGGTCGGATTCAATCCCCTAAGTCGGAACAAGTCAGCAGCCTACACCATCTCCAACTCCGAATTCATAAGCACAGTGACCGTAAGTTGCAATAATGAAGGTAATAAGATGAATTCCTTAGGATTCGCTGGGCGTTTTATATATATATATATATATATATATATATATATATTATATATATATATATATATATATATATATATATATATATATATATATATATATATATATTTTTTTTTTTTTTTTTTTTTTTTTTTTTTTTTTTCTGTTGACCAACGACAAACTGATTCATTCACCTGAGTGTTTCCTGGCCTAAAGTTCTTTGGAATATCCTAATTTATTCATCCTTGTTATCAGTATACTGTTTTCCTGATGCTAGACGTTTATATTCAACTTAATCTATTTCACGTCCCCTAGACTGAAAGGGATCAAAATTACCTCGACTAATTCGTCCATACTCTAAGCATATTGTTGAGGCCAGTGTCACGCTATTTTCACGATTTAAGGGACAGCCCCTAAACTACAGACTGTCTCTGTCCTATTTTTTCACACCTTTCATGGTTCTAAAGGGAGCAACCATTTCACTTCTTTCTCTTTCCTCATCCAGTGTGAGCAATACCAGTTTATGTGGTCTTCCTTTATGTGTTTTGTCAGCTAGGCTAAGGATAGTTTCAGTTGACACCATTTGTCTTCTTTTTTATATATGTTTTTTCTTTTTGCCATAGAAACACTGGAAACGCGTGCTCAGTTGATAAACAAGTGGTTAATCCTGCATTTTTCTGTTCGTATGGAGACCACACCTCTACAGCATGTTGATATCTGGGGTGGATAAGATTTTCACTTTTTTTTATTTTTTATTTTTATCCTTGTCTACATAATGTGGTGTGTTGAACATTACTTTGGTTATACTCTTATTCATTTTCAAACCTACTTTGAGACTTCCCTTGTTAAGATTACTAAGCATATCTTGCATGTCTTCTGCTCTTTCTGAAATAAAAAATAATGTCATCCGCAAATCTTAGGTGGTTCAAATATTCGCCATTAATATTCAAACCTTTCTTTTCCCAACTCAATCTTCTGAAACTATATTTCAAACAAACTGTAAATAATTTGGGTGAAATTGCATTGCCTTGCTGTACTCCTTTCTCGATCTTGATTTTTTATGTATGTTTATGTAGTCGAATTATAGCGGTACCTTTCGCATAAATCTTTTCTAAAACTCTTACGATCTGTTCGTTTGTACCCTGCTTGCGTAACGAGTTTAGTATTGCTATTTGTTCTACCGAGTCAAAGGCCTTCTCGTAATCTACAAAAGCTAAACACAGAGGTATATTGTATTCTGTCTTTTCTCGATTAGTTGGTTCATCGTCTGCAAATGGTCCAGAGACGAATATCCGCTCCTAAACCCTGCCTGTTCTCTCGGTTGGTTTCCAACTAAAACTTGACTTAGTCTATTTGTAAGGATCTTGGAGAATACTTTATATACATTTGATAGCAAGCTAATCGGTCGATAGTTACTAAGGTCCTTCTGGTGTCCTTTTTTATGAAGCAAAATCACTTTAGCATTGCAACACGGTTCAGGAACGCTTTCTTGACGTAAGCACTGGGTGTACAACTGAGCTAACTTAATATGAACTTCCCTACAAAAGCTAAACACAGAGGTATATTGTATTCTGTTGTTTTTTCGATTAGTTGGTTCATCGTCTGCAAATGGTCCAGAGTCGAATATCCGCTCCTAAACCCTGCCTGTTCTCTCGGTTGGTTTCCATCTAAAACTTGACTTGGTCTATATGTAAGGATCTTGGAGAATACTTTATATATATTTGATAGCAAGCTAATCGGTCGATAGTTATTAAGGTCCTTCTGGTGTCCTTTTTTATGAAGCAAAATCACTTTAGCATTGCAACACAGTTCAGGAACGCTTTCTGGACGTAAGCACTGGGTGTACAACTGAACTAACTTAATATGAACTTCTTTCCCTGCGTCTTTCAAGAGATCTATCGATATGCCATCTTCCCCAGATGAGTTTCCTTGTTTCACATTTTTAGAGCAAATTCTACTTCTTCCTATGTAATCTCTGTTACATTACTAACATCTACAGATGCATTTACTAACTCAACTAAGGTCTTCGACGAGTAAAGCTCTTGATAAAATTCTTCTACTCTTTTCACCATTCTATCTCTGCATTTAATGATTTCTCCATTTCTATCTTTCAAACATATCATTTGCTGTCTTCCTAAAGTGTGTCTGCGCTCGGTCCCTTTAATACTTTTACTTTTCCGAATAGTTTCTTCTATTTCATTCATGTTTCTCTCTTTTTTTCTCTGATCTCTGCCTTTTGTTGATAAGCTTGATTAGTTCTCTTTCTATTTCGTCTCTCCTGTTTTTAATCTGCATGGTCCTTCTTCTTTTAATTAGGTTATTTGTAGCCTTGGAGTATTTGTTTTCTCTAATACTTTTTATACTTCCTACTTTCTCTGCCGATTCCCTAATGATATTCACTAAATTCAAATTCATATATTCGATGGTGTCCTTCGAATCTATTTTTAATTTCTAATTGAAATTTCTTATTATTATCCTTAACCTTTGCAAGGCTTATTTTCTTTCTTAAAATTAGCTTATTTCTCTCGGCTCTGAAATTGAATTTAGCTGTGCAACCTACCATTCTATGGTCATTACCTATGTTGACTTTATTTATGACCGTAACATTGTTAACACTCTTGCTCTCATCTAGTATGAAGTCTACTTCATTCTTTGTTGTTCCATTTGGACTTCTCCATGTTCATTTACGACCTACTCGCTTTTGGAAGAAAATGTTCATTATCCTCATGTTGTAATTCTCTACAAAATTGACTAACATCTTGCCTCTGTCATTTCTTTCACCTACTCCAAACTTCATAATGCACGTCTCATCTCCCATCTTCTTCCCCACTTTAGCATTAAAGTTGCCTATTACCAACGTGTACTTACTTCTTTCTTGATCCATTACCTGACTTAAATCATCATAGATGGATTAAATTTTATCGCCTGAACTCTGTGAAGTTGGTGCATAAACCTGAACTAAATATATATATATATATATATATATATATATATATATATATATATATATATATATATATATATACATATATATGTATACACACACACACACACACACATATATATATATATATATATATATATGTATACACACACACACACACACACACACACACACACACATATATATATATATATATATATATATGTGTGTGTGTGTGTGTGTGTGTGTGTGTGTGTGTGTGTGTGTGTGAGTGTGTGTATAAAAAAATTTAAGTATATATATATATATATATATATAAAATATATATATAGATATATATAAATACATATATATATATATATATATATTAGGAGATGAGAGCAAGAGCGTTAGAATTGTTATGGTGATAAATATAATCAACATCGGTAGTAACCATAGAATGGTAGGTTGCACAGCTAAATTCATTTTCAGAGCCGAGAGAAATAAACTAGTTTTAAGAAAGAAAATCAGCCTGGAAAAGGTTAAGGATACACACACACACACACACACACACACATATATATACATATATATATATGTATATATATATATGTATATATATATAATATATATATATATATACATATGTTGAGACATTCTGACAGGTTGAAGTAAGCGGAATAGGAAACACAGGAGTCTTAGTCTTGAGTTTATTCCTGACTAGTTTCGCAGGTATGCTTTTTCAAAAGCATACCTGCGAAACTAGTCAGGAATAAACTCAAGACTAAGACTCCTGTGTTTCCTATTCCGCTTACTTCATATATATATATATATATATATGACTGGAAGGGTGGTGAGATAAACACAGGGAACCGATAGGGATTTATTCTGACGTTTCTTCCTTACCAGGACTTCTTCAGAGTACATACACATTCAAACAATTCACACCCTATATACCCGCCAAAGCTCTCCGCGTTCCGCCATGATCGACCTGACCACTCGTCCTCCTCCGCTCTGCCTCGCAAAGTATCAAACAGCTCGCCGTTTTTGTTAGCTTAATAAACCCATCGCAGTGGTTGTTGGATGGCAAGCGATGTAAGCTGCTTCAGTTATTTTTCTTCTTCTCTCAGGAAATTCCTTCTACAGCACCTCTAATCTGTCCCAGTCTGGTAAGTGGCCATGAGTATCTACATGAACCACTAGCGAGTTTGATACTCGGTGTGCCTTGACGTCATTCCTGTGCTCAACTGTCCGCTTTTTATTACTTCTGCTAGTTTCCCCGTGGTAGCTCATAGGACAGTTTCCACACGGTATCTTGTAGACGATACTATTTTCTTCTCCCTTGGCCACGACTTTGTTTTGGTTCTTAACAATGTCTCCTATTTTTGTTCCCGTGCTGATCGTAATCTTGACGCCGGCTCTAGTGAGCAACTGTCCCAACCTACCTGAGTGGTTCGAGTTTGGCACGGACAAATACCCTCTGCTATCATTTTCAGTCACGTCTCCTCTGTTCCTTATGCCGGAAGGGCTGTTGCACCGACTTAAAGAAAAGGCTTTAAAGATAGCAGAACAAAGTCGTGGCCAAGGGAGAAGAAAATAGTATCGTCTACAAGATACCGTGTGGAAACTGTCCTATGATCTACTACGAGGAAACCAGCAGAGGTATTAAAAA
This sequence comes from Oratosquilla oratoria, assembly GCF_046742065.1. Taxonomy (NCBI): domain Eukaryota; kingdom Metazoa; phylum Arthropoda; class Malacostraca; order Stomatopoda; family Squillidae; genus Oratosquilla; species Oratosquilla oratoria. Next base: position 36,029,954 of record NC_134799.1, on the reverse strand, counting down.
GCAGACAGTTGAGCACAGGAATGACGTCAAGGCACACCGAGTATCAGACTCGCTAGTGGTTCATGTAGATACTCATGGCCACTTACCAGACTGGGTCAGAATAGAGGTGCTGCAGAAAGAACTTCCTAAGAGAAGAAGAAAAATAACTGAAACAGCTTACATCGCTTCCCACCCAAACAACAACCACTGCGATGGGTTTATCAAGCTAACAAAAACAGCGAGCTGTTTGATACTTCACGAGGCAAAGCGGAGGTGGACGAGAGGTCAGGTCGATCATGGCGCAACCCGGAGAGCTTCGGCGGGTATATAGGGTGTGAATTGTTTGAAGGTGTATGTACTCTGTATATATATATATATATATATATATATATATATATATATATATATATACATATATATATATACATATTCTTTTCATGATGACATTGTCAGTGTAGAGGTTAAGATAGTTGCTTATTCCAGCCATCATGTCTTTGACGTATGTCAAGAACACTGTGCAGGTACCAGTATAGAACCTTGTGGATACCCACTAGTCACTTCCCCCAATTCGACATCACATGAGTCTATTCCAGAGTTCTCCCTTTATATTTTCCACCTTTTACGTTAACCTTCCAGAATCAAGAAAATACAGTCCACCTAACCATCTCTCATATATGCTACATCAACCGCTCTCAAATATAAACTTAGTACATACATTACACACGACCTTCTTTTTCTGAAACCGAATTGATTATCTATAAAGACTCTCCTCCAATTGCTTTGCCCATCTGTCTTTCAAAATTCTTTCACATATTTTGGCTATCAAATTGGTCAAGGATACTGATCTTTGATTCAGATATTTTGTCTCACTTTCTTCCATATGAATTGGGACCACATTTGCCTTTTTCACCCCTGGGTCACTCTTCTTCCTTCTCGAGATCATACACTTGTTATATATATTTTTTTATTGTTCATTTGAGAATCCAGACTAGGCCCATGGCTTTTCTTATACCCAACTTCTCGAGTAACTGATATACTTCTTGTATTTCTACTTTATACTGGTCAATACGACTCTAACTATTCCTGCCCATTCAAAGCAATATCCTTTGGAAAACTTTGTTCATTCTTTCATCATACAGTCTAGGTTTTTTATATCTGTCACACCTCTGTCGAAATTACATTCTATTACTTGTTATGTATTTGTTTCTGCCTCTAGTATTCTTCTTTGGTCATTGCAGTTCTTCTCTCTCTCTCCACCCTTTCTATGTTTTATTCCCTGCCCCACAGATTTGTGTGCATGTGTGTATATGTGCACTTTTGTGTGTAACCTCAGTGGTTTGAGCTTTTCTTATCATTGCAGGATCCTGACCTAGAGCTGGCGCTCGAACTGTCTCGACGAGCGCATGAGGGTTGGTTCAACTCGATCACGGATTCGAACGCAGGAAGCTACGGCAGCATCAGTTCGGTGAGGAGCAGTAGCCTCTCAGGAATGTCCTCCACCTCCACAACTTCTACTGTTTGTGCGCCACATTCGAATGATGGCGCAGATGCTCATTCCATCGAGGGAACTTTAGCTCAGAATGGGGAACCCCGGGCAGAATTTCCTACGTTAACTAATAGCGACAGAAATAAGCCGAGTAGCTCGTTAGAAGTGGTGTCTTTACAAAGAGCTGAAGTTGATCCACCTTCCACAGACATGAGTTCAAACCATCGTTCAGAAACATATTCGGCGTCTGCATCGTCGGGTGTAATCAACCTAGAGGAGCACACTTGGGTGACTCCATCATGCGATTCACATAACAGAAGTCATACTTCTCTGGGCGAAGATCAAGACTTCAGACCGAGAGTTTTCCACGTCGAGGTGGTTTCGGGACAAAATGAAGGAATCGCCACAACAAGACTATAGCACGTCGACAATCAGCGTTATTGTAGTGCAGTTCAACTAAAGTTGATACCGTGGCACACTAATCATAAAGTTACCTGTGGGATGCTACTTCCTTTTGTGCAAAACTTCGTGTACATATTGTTTTCAGGACGAGCCCTACACCCCCCCCCCTTTCTCCTCCTCCTCCTCCACCTCCCTGGTACTCTTGCTTGTGATGCGTACTTCCTTGTTTGAGCTCTTGTCCTTCACTGACATCTTGGTTGCATGAACGTCGAAGCTGAAGCAACCCACGGTCACACGACTCAGAGTAGAGCGTCGACCTCCTCTCAGGACCTTTGGGTCGTAATCTTACTTATGACTGGAAGGCAGGGTTTAGAGAACTTGCAGTTTGGGCTGGCGGAAGTTTGCAGAGCCTTCTAGCTTTCTTAACCCATTAAACTCCGATGACAAAATTCCTTGTCATTTGGTCAAATAAAACAAAAAATCATAAAACACCAAAATGTTGGATCAAACACCAGAAAAAATATGACGTCAGTACTCGCTTCGCGCGAGGACTGACGTCATATTTTTTATCTGGTGTTTGATCAAACATTTTGGTGTTTTATGATTTTTTGTTTTATTTGACCAAATGACAAGGAATCTTGTCATCGGAGTTTAATGGGTTAAGCCGCACGTTCTTGAGTCCCTGCCCACAAAGGTGCCGGCCATCAGCTTCAAGTCGCAGTGCTGGCCACAAAGTTGCTTGTTCGCCAGAGCAGTAAAACCGAGATTGATTAAAAAAGAAGTCTTAATCTTACTGTGCTAATGTGTTTCGTCTATTCCTGCTCGGCAGCCAGTCGTAGATTTTGTTTCATCTGACACTAAATGCTTTCATTTAACTGATTGGGGCTCAGGCCCAAGTAGTAATCCATAAACTTTGTAATCAATAAATAGAAAAGGTTGAAAGGCTATGCTAAGAGGGTTTTGAATGATGCCTAAGCCGTATGGGCAGCCAGACTCAGTGTATATATGTGTCTGTTCGCGCGCGTGTGTGTGTGTATACATACATACATTTATTGGAAGGCCCATTATAGGGCCGTGACGTATTCCTCACAACCTCTAGGAAAATGTCCTTGTCTTTCCTACTCCTCTTTCTCCTCCTTCCCCTCCTTGCTGGTGGTACCGAGAGCAAAGTAAATAATAGTAATGTCAAAAATGGGTTCAGGCGTTCTGCATTGTCACTAGGACGTGATCAATTTTCTTCTTTTTCTTTTTTTCTTCATTTTTTGCTTCCTCTACCTCTTCTTTTGCTTCTCTTTCTCTTTTTTTCCTCGTTTTCATATGTTTTCTTCTTTATTTTCTTCATGACGAATGCATTGGACTTACAGACTGTCAAATCATGGCACCTGACAGTTGCATGGGATTCCTTAAACTGTCGCTTCGAAATTAGAAGGAAGAGAGAGGGAAAATAAATCTGCGCTGAAATGTGCCTGGTCCAGAGTTGTTAGTCTTAAAGCGAAGTAGATCCAACGAAGGAGAAAAAAATTATTTTCATGATCTGAGTATTTTCTTGTTCAGACTTTTGACACTGGGTGCAGCGATGAGCCGAAACCGGGAAACTTTTGTGGCTGCTGAGGGCGATGTCGGCGAGACCCAGGTAGATATTGACTCTTCAGTTGCCAGGAAAATAGAAAAATAATAAAATCATTCACTGTAAGGTCTGGCTGCTCAAGGAGCATGAGGACAGGTGCTTAAGAAAAAATAAGAGCCACTTCAAGAAGAAGCATCCAATCACCTACACAGAGGTGGAGGGGGTTTGCAAGGCAGCATCAACTCGCGAGAAGAAAGAGGAGAGACACTCTTCCAGCCTAAGCTTGTCCAGTGGTGGATCCACTCCACCTCCTGCCAAAAATCTAGTCAAACAACCTCGCCAGCTTTCTGTAGGACAAGTGCCACTGGTGCTGGCGTCCTTCTTCCAGGCGTGTGTGAACAAGGAATTTGTCGACTTTGTCGCCTCCGACATATGTCCCTTGCAGATAGTGACCTGTCATTGAGTCAGGACGTAATACAAGTCCTAAATCCCGGCAATTAGTGGATCAACGGATGAACGATTATCTCCCGTTAATTTAACGACAGACTTAGTGGATTAACTTTAACGGAGATTAGGAATCAGTAATAGTAAATAGACTCAAAAACACATCGAAAGACATAATTTAATTCGTGATTCACAGTATGGTTTCTCCAAGGGTAAGTCATGTGTGACTAATCTTCTATCCTTTTACACTAAAGTATATAAGGCGTCAGATAACAATGATAATTACGATGTTATTTGCCTTGACTTTAGCAAAGCGTTCGACAAGGTGCCACACCAGACTACTAAATGAAATCAAAGCCCATGGCATAGGAGGAAAAGTGTTGGAATGGATTAGAGCTTGGATTAGTAACAGAAAACAGCGGGTCACCATAAATGGAATAAAATCTAGGTGGGGCAATGTTACTAGTGGGGTCCCCCCAGGGCTCGGTTTTGGGTCCCTTGTTGTTCATTATGTACATAAACGACTTAGACGATGGGATGAATAGTGATGTTAGTAAGTTTGCGGACGACACTAAAATAGGACGCCTAATTAGGTCAGGAGACGACGCAGAGATTCTGCAGGATGATCTTAATAAATTGTTAACATGGTCGGTGAAATGGCAAATGAACTTCAATATCTCTAAGTGTAGCGTGTTAAACGTAGGGCCACACAACCCCGAAAATAGACACAGCTTAGATAACACGCTTTTAGAGAAAACTGAGTGCGAGAGAGACTTGGGAGTTCTAATGAGTCCGGACCTTAAAACCAGGAAACAGTCCATTAGCGCAAGGAATATAACTAACAGAGCATTAGCTTTCATTGCTAGGACGGTAACGAATTGAAGTGCAGAGGTAATTATTAAACTCTATCTAGCGGTACAGTTTTGGTCTCCGTCCTACAGAATGGACATCAATTCACTAGAATCAGTACAGAGAAGAATGACCAAAATGACACATGGACTCAGAAATTTGCCTTACGAAGAGAGGCTTAGGCACCTTAACTTACACTCTCTGGAAAGGCGCAGAGTGTGGGGGGATCTAATAGAGGTGTTTAAGTGGATCAAAGGCTATAACGAGGGTGATGCAAACAAGGGCATCATATTAAAATAACAGGGCAGGACTCGCAGTAATAGTTATAAACTGGACAAATTTAGATTTAAGAAGGAAATAGGCAAGAATTGGTTTACTAATAGGGTGGTCGATGAATGGAATAAACTTAGTAACCATGTAGTAAGCGCTGAAACTATCAGTTGTTTTAAGAAACGATTAGACAACTTTGTGGATGGGGATGACAGGTGGTGATGGATATGGAGCTGCCTAGTGTAGGCCTTATGGTCTCTTGCAGTCTCCTTCATTCTTATGTTATGTTTTTATGTTATTTGTAAAATAAGACTTAACCCACTGTCGGAGAAAGAGATAAGATGGACAGAAATTCTGTATATTTCGACCACTATCTGTGGCACTCTTTATTCTGCTGAAGAGAACCACAGATAGTGGCCGAAATATACAGAATTTCTGTCCATCCTATCTCATTCTCCAACAGTGGGTTAATAAGTCTCATTTAACGGAGATAATTAATATGGCTTAGTGGATTGACGGTTAAGAGGCCTAACGATTTTTATTAACTTGTCCACCATTTTTTCGTTCCCGCGACGCCCCTTAAAGATATTGTTGTGACCAGTGTAAGAGGAGGAAACTTCATCCCATCGAGGAGAGAAAATGAGGACAAAATTGGACCTCGATCAATTGCTCTCCTCCCTCCCTCCCTCCTCAGCCGAATGAAAAATTCATATTGTAGCACTGAACAGAATGAAATCTGCAAAGGACGTCACAATGGTGAAAGAGTTAACCAAGTAAATTTAGTTTTGTTTGAATAAAATAGCCTGGCAACCGTAGAATTAGCCAGTAAAAGGTTTCATAGAGACAGTTCTTAGGCGGCTGCGGGGGAGGTGGGTAAAAATTCACTTAGCCGATGAACATCGCCCGGCAGCAACCTGAATCAAAGTTGAAAAAAAAGTCGAATCAAAGGTCAGTGAGAAGTTAAGACAAAGGAAATTTATACAATGAAAGGTGCATATGAGGATTCTTTGATATCATTTGAATCACTGGCTGTGCCACAACCTTCCATGCTGACACTAACTCTACAGTTGGTGTGTAATTCGGAGACCTTGGTGCGATACAGTGTAGATAGGAATCTTAGAAATAGCGCAAAGACCGAAAACAGAGATCGAACTAAAAGGATGAAGTATCCTAAATGTGGTAGATTTAACAAATTTCTAGGGGGCGGCTAATGGACCCTCAGAAATGCATGTTTCCCTATGATTAAAAATATGTTGGTATGATTGAGTTTCAAAACCAAATATTTAATCTTACCAAGAGCCATAATTGCAGCTTCATGGATATAGCTATTGTGTTATGATTTCTTATGTTGTACACTGTAAGCAACAATTCAATAACATTCCAACAAAGAGTTTGTTTTTGGTTATGTTTATCAGTTTGTAACAAGCTATTATTTTTCTGCAGTCCCCCCCAACACACACGTTTTCTATATTTTGTCTTGAATTCTATTCTCGCCTCGGAAGGGAGGAGGCACTTGATAAGAATCGGACAGAATCGCCAGCAAGAGCGAGGAACCAGGTAAAGGTTTTGATCACTCTGAGGAGAGGAATGAGGTGACGAAGGAACTGGAGGGTTTGGTCGAACTGCGTTAGCGGAGGTTTGCGATCTCCGAATGTTATTTTGTTTTTGTCTTTCTACGCATTCGATGGTGACATAATTTGTATTTCCGTTCCATTAATTTTTGCCTTACTCGTATCTTATTCATTTCGACCATACCCCTTCTGGCTGCCGTCAGACCATTTTGATCAGCTATACGTATATACTCTGCATATTTAATTTTGGCTGATGTCAGGCGCCTTTGTTTGGTATGGGGAACGTCTCTGCAGGGAAAGAATTGAGAGTGCAAATTAACTCTTTCTCTACGTTGACGTTCTTTTCCTGTGTCCAGTGCCAGAACGAAGAGCGTCATGATAGCCACGGCCCACAATATTTCTACTCACCTCATTAAAAAAAAATCATGTCATTTTGGCTGGGTAGGAAAATTCTCCAATGTTGTATTATTTCAGTTTTCGACCTCAGGATCTCAGTAAGAAGGTTCGAGGTGTCAGGGCAGACAGACCACTTAATCATTAAGTGTTTATATTGAATAAAGTGTTATTTTATGGTTGTTATAATTTTATTTCAAAACCTGTGGTGGTAATGGTGCTGAAATATGTGTACTATTACTACAGCTGCCTCACTCTCTTCTCATATTTCGCCACCTTATATCCCTTCCACCAAATGATGATCAGATATTCCTCCGCTCTTTCCCCTCAACACTTTCATGTCCAGAACTCTTCTACTTCACTTGGCCAACAACACTACAGAATCTATCAATGCTCTCTCAACTACGCTCTCATCAGCCACCCTAAGCATCGTTCTTTTTTACTACACATTTCCAACATTTCCTCTGGTTTCATTTCTTTCTGATTCACCATACATATTTCCTTATTATTTCATTCACAGATTTATCTACCCACATTATTCATCGACGCTCCCTTTCAGTCACACAAACACTTCATATCTCGTCAAAAGAGCCTCTCCTCCCCTCCCTCGCCCTCTCCGCTCCCAACATCCACCTATCACACTACCGAACTCCAACCCACCTTTCTCAATCAACTTAGATTGAATCAATGCTTATGCATCATTCTTCTCACATACTGTCAAAGTCTTCTGTTTTGATCTTTCTTACTCCGCGTCCATGCACATAAAAACCCCGATTACTTGGTTGTTGATTGGCGCCCCCCACCCCCCACCGACCCACTTTTACCTTGACTCACCTTTGTTTCATTTAGTCGCGTTCTACAACACGCATAGGGACACGGTGGCTGCATTCTTATCCCACATCACAGGGGCATAGGAGAAGTGAGGAAGTAAGAATCTTATGAGTGGTAAAGGATGAAATTAAGGGGGCGGCAGAAATGAGGGGGTAGCGAAGGCTTCCTCTGTGAGGTTATCCTTGACATATAATAATATACAAATATTGTGTGACTGGCCCGTGGGGGTACCTCTGAGATTCCTCAAATATAGACTGCATGCAATTATAAAGTCAGTACAGTAGTATAGAGATTAACAAACACGAAATTCGAAATAACGTGAAGAAATTGTGAAAATAGGACAATGACAAATTTAGTTATTTTCCAAGATCCGTACAAGTTGACTAAGCAAAGTTTTAGATGAAAACCAATCAAGAGAACAGACACAGCTCATCGAGAAAACGTCAAAATTCAATAAACATCCTTGTTTAGCTTTTGTGGATTACAAGAAGGCCTTTGACTCAATAGAACATGTATCAATGCTAAATTCACTACGCAAGCATAATGCAAACGAAGCTATTGTAAGGGTTCTTGATAATATTTATGTATAGATTTGTTTGTTGTCTACACTGGGTTATAAGGCGTTCAGACAAACGAAGTTGTGGTTTGTTCTCTGTAATATCTCAAACCAGTACACGAGGAAAACACTGGCAGTTGCCAATGGTACAGCTTTTACATATAGTATTCAAATGGTGACTGTTGCTAAATTATGTTATATACAATTTATTCTCTACTATTTCTTGCTTAATTTACTTCTACAATGCACAATACACGAACTGAGAATAGACACTCAGTATTCATATATATGTTTTATATATACAAGCAATGGTGAAAAGAGTAAAAATCATATTGGTCGTATGACGACTTGGAGTTGGCAATGGAGAACGTAGGTGTCCTTGTGCGCATGTGCTCGCCGGACATCTACAGGATTGAATATTTCATTAAATCATCGTGCAACATATGCGAAAGATACTGCTATACAGTAGTTCGACTACATAAAGATACAGAAAAAATAAGAGGAAGGAGTACAGCAGGACGGTACAAAATCACCCAAACTATTTACAGCTTGCCTGGAAAAGATTTTCAGAAGGTTGAATTTGGAAGAGAAAACTTTGGAGATTGATAATGAATACATATAATCACCTTATATTTGCGGATGACATTAATCTTATTTCAGAGAGAGCAGAAGACTTGCAAGATATGAAGAATGACCTGAACAAGGAAAATCTGGAAGTATGTTTGAAGATCAATGTGTAAAACTAAAAGAATATTCAACTCGAAAATTGAAAACAATTATGATCGATATTAAGTCTTGAAGACTTGAAGAGTACAATTATTTAGTCTAGATACTAAAGGTGATGCTAAACACGAGAATGAAATAAAATGCGTATCACATTTGGTTGGAAAGTCTGGTAAAAGAAGATCGTAAGAGGCTCCTTACGTTGTCTGAAGCGTAATGTATAGTCCCAGCTACAATGTACGGATGTGAGACTTAGAAGCTGACGAAGGCGATAGAAACAAAGCTAAGGAGTGCAGAGAGAGGAATAGAGATCAGTGTTAAGAATAAAGCTGAAAGACAGGAAGAAAGCAAGTTGGACGAGAGAGCAGACTGGAGTATTGTGAAGGCTGTAAAAGAGAGGAAATGAAACTGGGAAGGAAAGTTAGCGCGAAAGAATGACAGGAGATGGAGCAGGTGTTACTGAGTGGACACAGTAAGAAGGGAAACATGGAAGAGGGAGACCAGACAGAAGGTAGAGAGACGAGATAGAGAAGTTTGCAGGAGTGAAGTGGCAGTCGTGAGAGTCGTGTAATGGTATGAGAGAGGCCTCTGTTTAGCAGTGAATTCAGAATAGCTGATTGATTGATTGATACCCTCTACGAAAGGGGTTAACCAAGGGCGAGGTCACATGCAGCTTAACAGAATAGCTAAGTGATAGTCAGAAATAATATAAGGATAAGTAGTTTTCGGTTGAGAAGGGTTTAAATATTTCAAGAATACAAGAAATTAACTGACCGTTGAACGTAAAAATTCACGAACACAGTGTGGCAGTGGGATAGTTGCCAAGTATGTATTTTCTTTTATATCAAAAAAACAAAAA
>NC_134799.1:35997524-36007524 GCF_046742065.1 Oratosquilla oratoria | reverse complement strand
ATTAACTCCAGGTGAGGCAATGGGCGTTTGTCCTCTAACGAGGCAATGGGCGATATCCGAAACGTAGTCAAGAGAGTGGGTCCGACGGCAGTGCGGGGGGGGGGGGGGGCAGGCGGGCGAGTGTTGATTTGTGTATCTCTTTTCTTCCGAGCACAACTCTGAAAGTATATAATTACGAGACTCGAGAGACGTGTGTATTTGTCAGAAGTGTCAACCCGCTCGCTAGCGTCAGCAAAAAGGCCAGGCGTGTACCGGACCGTTCAACGGGAGAGGAAACTAAAGGTCATGATAAAATCTCCTCCCCCACGACCGGCCGGCGAAGAATTATGGGCGTTGGCTGAGAGAACTCGGATGAAGTGCGACGACCGACCTCTCCTGAGCCAACGAGTGTGTGTGAGTCTCTTTTCCTTCCGAGCACAACTCTGAAACCAGAGAATTACGTGACTTGGGAAACGTGTATTTGTCTTGGGTGTAAGCCCGCTTGCCAGCGTCAACGAAGGGGTTAGGCTTGTGCCAGACCGGTCAACAGCAAAGGATAAAAATCTCCGCCGCGTCCGGCCGGCGAAGATTGATGGGCGTTGTTGAGAGAATTGGAACGAAGAGCGACGTCTGACCTCTGCTGAGTCGTTATGATATATATGTATGTATATATGTGTATGTATATATATGTATATATGTGTATATATATATGTATATATGTGTGTATATATATATATATGTATATATATACAAATACATATATGTATATATATATGCATATGTATATATGTATATATGTGTATATATATGTATATATGTGTATATATATGTATATATATATACATATACATGTATATATATATGCATATGTATATATGTATACATATATGTATATGTATATGTATACATATATGTATATTACAAAGGATTACAAAGGCGGAGCATGCCGACAGGAGACCTTTTGGTCCATATCTAGGTCGGATGCGAAAAAAATCATAATAATAATAAAATAATAAATAAAAACTATAATAATGTAAATAACAAATAAAATACATAAATAAATGCATAGGTATAGTTAAATAATATACAAACAGGTAAATAGTAAATAATAATAAATGGACATATAACTAATAATAAATGAAAATCAGACAGACAAATGATAGCAAAACAAAAACAAAAAATATAAAATAAATTATAATAGATACAGCATCTTGCTTAGGTGTTTATCTAAATGATTCTTAAAGCTTCGAACTGAACTACATTGCACTACCTGTGGAGGAAGTTTATTCCATTCATTAACTACACGGTTGTCAAAGTTGTTTCTACCTACTTCCTACTATATATATATATATATATATATATATATATATACTTATATATATATATACGTATATGTATATATATATATATATATATATATATATAATGTATATATAATGTGTATATATATGTATATATATATATAATGTATATATAATGTATATGTATATGTATATATGTATATATATATATATATATATATATATATATATATATTGGCATACAGTCCAGAAGCTCGAGGACTTGGTGCTTTAGGACTGATCTGTGGTTTTGCGGGAAGCACCAGCAGCGCCCACTTCCTGGCGCCATCAGGTTCGTTGGTTAGGCAGTAATAATCGGAGAGGACCGCTCTCTCCTCTCTCCAGGGTGAAGTGTATCAGGAGATTTTCCGTCGTGAGGCGTCGAGCTACGATTCGAACCTTTCCCGTGGCTCCATTCGGAGAATCAGGGCGAGTGGCAGTTACTGACGTGTCTTTTATGGGGCCAAGCATGAAAGTACCTGGGCGAAATGGTCTAAGATCACAACCTAACCTAACACGTCACCCCCCTCTCTCTCTATCTATCTATCTCTCTCTCCCCCCATTCCCTCTCAATTTATTTTAGTACCAACATGGTCTTGGCTAAAACTCATGTACCCTCGCATGGATTTTTGTTAATGATAGTTAATAGCACTACCGAAGGAATTCCACATCACTGAATGGAATCGTTTGTTTGTGTATGGGATTTTTTCCTCTTGATATTAACAAATTTGCCTCTTACCCCCTTTGATGTAAATAATTGATACACTATTAGAAAAAAGTGAGATGGATAATTGATGCAAATCTTGCTGAAATACTAAATGTGTTCAATTACTGAAGCATAATAAGGCACAGAGAAGAAAAACAGGAGTTATGAAAAAGAATATATACATATCAACTTCATAATAAAAATGGCATTATTGAACAAGCCAGCAGCATGTCCTCCAGTCCTTCATTTATGTTCATTTTCGTAGTCCCTCCCCTTCCCGAGATGCAGGTACAGGTTCTGGTTAGACCTACGGGTGTAAATCATTCGCCGGGGTGGGGTCGGGGGTACGGGAGTAGACAGACAGCCAAGGTCGACCAGAACAAACCAAGAAACCCTCAATACACCAAACGGAAGCGGCGAGTTCGCTTGTCACGTTGTTACGGGAACTGGCCAACACCGTAACCCGCTTGGCGAGAACAAAGGGCGCATCACGAGATGATAGAGAGGAAGTGATCCGGCTCGATGTGTGTTATGTTTCACTTTTTGTGTTTGCGAGTGGAGATGCGACTCTTTTGCAGGTCGGGACGAGCGAGAAGCCCTTTTTTTTTTTTTTTTTTTTTTTTTTTTTTTTTTTTTTTTTTTTTTTTTTTTTTTTTTTTTTTTTTTTTTTTTTTTTTTTTAAAACAGTGGATGCGTATGTAACAAGGGGGTTCTTTAATTCTGAATAAATTTGTTTGGCCTTAGCTAGAACAGAATCAGTAAACCAATCTCTTGAGGGGAAAAGGAATCGTCGAGAGATTTCTCATCCCACTCGAGGACTAGAGGCTTCACTTGAGCTGAATGAAATCGCCGCCTGGCACCAGTCAGAACTAAGTTATTGAAGCACCTAACGGACTTGACTGCAAGGCAGAAGCCCCCCCCCCCCCACCAGGCTGCGAACGATACCAGTACGGAGCTGTCTGCAATCTCGTCACCAGAGATTATATATTTGACGGGTCTTGCTGCCTGCTCACTGACGGTTCTCTTGACTGTGGCACGTGTTGGCAACTGAGCGCGCGTACCAACAGTTGTAATAGATAACAACATCATAGGGGTGACAAAAGTGGAGGCACCTTTGCCTCAGATCCGGGCTCAGTGGGAGGGGATGGGCGAGGAGGAGGAGGAGGAGGATATATGCAGCCGCTGCTGCTCTCGGGACGCCATTAAGAATTATAAAGGCGGAGCATGCCGACAGGAGACCTTTTGGTCCATATCTAGGTCGGATGCGAAAGAAATATAATAATGATAAATAAATAGATAAATAATAATTTAAATAATAATAAATAGAATAAATAGATAAACAGGTAAATAGTAAATAATGATAAATTGGCATATAACTAGTAATAAACGTGAATCAAGCAAATAATAATAAACAGACAAATGATAACAAAACAAATAGTATTGGTACTAGCATTTCACCATTACCACCACATTCACTACGACTACCACCATCACCACCACTACTCGCAAAACCACTCTCGTCTTTTTTTTTTTTTTTTTGCGGCCGGAGCCGTGCCTGCCTCGCTGAACGAAAGCGGCTGGACAATCACCGTCCCCCCGGACTACCCACCACCGCCCTCGTTATCGTAGAACAAGGCCAACGACCTCGGGTGTCATTCATGCCAAGGTAAATGGCACCGGGCCCATCGCATGATAGGACGTTGGCTGACCCCCTCTTCTTCCTTTTTCTTTCTCACCCTTCCCTTTCCTTCCCCTTCCCTTTTCCTTCTCCTCCCCTCCCCTTACTTTCTTTTCCTTTCACTCCCTTCCCCTCCTCTCCCCTCCCTTCCTTCACTTTCCTTCCCTTCTCTGCCCTTCCCCTCCCCTTCCTCTTTCCTTGCCTGCCCTTCCCTTCCCTTATCTTCCTTTCCCCCCTTCTCGGTTCATCCCTTCCCTTCCCTTTCCCTCCCAGCCCTTCCTTCCCCGGTCCCAGCCCATCACTTCCACTCTAAACCCTTTACTTCCCAACCCTTTACTTCCATCTCTTTCATTTCCCTTCCCTTCTCCTAAGACATTACAGATTAACCCCCTCACTTCCGCGCGTGCGCGCACACACGCGCACACACACATACACACACACATACACACACACACACACACACACACACACACACACACACACACACACACACACTGCTAGACGGCGCAGTGGTAGCGTTCGCAACTGCTAACCCAGCGGTCCGAGTTCGAATCCCGCCCAGGGCTGAAATAATTTCAGTATCACTCCCCGCCCAACTCTCGTGGGCGGGGAGGTGTGTGTGTGTGTGTCAGGTCACTGCATTACCCAGAGATCGGTCATACGTGAACTGGGAGTTCTCATTCGGGAGGGTAGTAGCTGTTGATCGCGAGTCCAACACGTGGTCCAAGACAATGGTGAATTACACACACAAACACACACACACATACAAACACACAAACACACACACGCACACTCAAACATGCACACACTCAAACATGCACACACTCACACATGCACACACTCATACATACACACACACGCGTGGTTCTGAGCTATGGTCGGTGACCATAAAACTCAATAATGGGATTAGTTTTGCTCCGCGGCTTTTGACTCTATGGGGGTTTCTTTGATCGAACCCCCATGCAAACACCCCAATGACACCAAAAGTTGGCCCAGCATAGGGTATTAACTTTATTAGTTTTAAGCAACCAGTACTTTAGGGACTTAAGTGGTAACCCTACAGACCAGAGTCACGCAACATTGTTTCATGATTGGAAGTTATTCTCTGCTGAAAGAGAGAGAGAGAGAGAAAGAAACATGCTGATCACTTGTAGCCTCTGCTACCCCTTATTTGTACCGCCCATCTTAAAATTCTCCTTGAACTTCTGTATTACTCCATTTCTTCTGCACGGCATCATTACCAAGGATAGAATTGCTGGTTACCCAACATAGAATACTAATGACCACCCCGTTTGGCGATGCAAGTCAGTCTTCTCAACCAGACGGACAGAGTACGCCCCGCGCCGGAAAAAAAAATGTATTGATGACGTTACTGACTGCAAGGGAGGCGGGGGTTAAAGATTGCCTGTTGCTACTTACACCCTTCACGAGAACGTTTGGTGATAATGATGAGAAGGAAGAAAGGAGAGAAATGGTGGCAAACGGCAACGCTGACGTCATTAGGTTTTGTCCTGAACCTGTCAGACCAGGTGGAGAAGGCCGCTGAGCGTCCTCCCCTCCCCCTCCCCTCCCCCTCCCCCTCCTCCACCTCCCCCTCGTCTCAAGGATAAGGTTGCCCTTGGGGTGGTTGGGTCCGTTCGCATGTTCGTCGTGCCCACGAGGTAGGCAGGTTCCAACACACCTACGGACTTCATATCTGCCCCATGAAAACGTCAGGACTGTGCAGCTGCATACCTTTCTTTGTTGAGGATTTAGTTTTCGTCTACATTACGGAATTTTCTTGTCCTCTGTTGATGAATGGCGTAGGCCAGGTTCGGTTGTCCGCAGTATTTTGTTTTCATCAATAACCAGCGCTTCTATCCTTGGGGACATTATTGCACCAAAGAGGTGGATTTGTAGAAATGATAAGCGAGAGATTCATGGAAGGCTAGAGAACGGAGGAACAGTAGAAACGGAGACATCGGTATTGATTTTTGAGTGGAGACTAGTCCCCAACCATAGAAGAATGCTGACGCGGTCCGTAGGGGCGTTAGGTAAGTCCTTGAAATACTGGCTACATAAAACTTATTAAGACCATGTCTCCCCCCCCCCCACCCCGTCCTCCCATAAAGAAGATGGTTTTGGTTAGCTTGAACTGGAAATGGGGTCGGGCTGAAGGAGCTTCAGCGTGTCAACAGGTGATTTCATTCTCCAAGGGATCCCCGCCACCTCCCTCCCTCCCGAGAGGATCAGGCTGAGTCCAACCGCCGAAGAAGCCCAGGAAGGATCTCGAGGAGGAGGAGGAGGAGGAGGACTTCGAGAGCAGGGACGGAAAAAAGGAGAGAGAAAAGCAGAACTGAAATTAAAGAAAAATAGATAATGGTGGGAAACTTGTTACTGACGGGCGACGTTTCTCGGATCATGTTGGAAGAGGACCATGGCGCAGCGGACCATTCTTTGGGTCCATATTGAGGTCTGACGCAAAATTATTGTAATAACAATAACAGCAGCAACAAGAACAACAACAATGATAATAATGGTAACAATAAGAATGGTAAATAAATGCAGCCTGACCGTTCTATTCTGACAACCTTTCCCGCGATATGATGACCCCCCACACCACCCCTGACCTCCCTCTTATGGATACAGTTGTCACGTCATGCAGAATGAATTCTACCATTGGCGTCACCGGAGTCTAGGGGTTCGGGCCTGGAACTGTGTCCTGCCAAGTGATTGGCAGTGTTGTTTCCATCCACCTCACGACCCGGGAAGGGGGCAGTGGTGACTGCAAGTTTAAAAAAAAAAAAAAAAAAAAAAAAAAAAAAAAAAAAAAAAAAAAAAAAAAAAAAAAAAAAAAAAAAAAAGAAGTGGGAGTAACACTTGATATCTACAGCATGTAAAATGTACACGTGGAGAGTGCATGTAAGTATACGGTTTGATCACATCCCCCATGGGTCCAAGGTTCGTGTCTTTACATAGCAGCAGTGGCAATGCCGGTGCCGCCAGCCTTGCGAAATAGCTTAGGGCAGGTGTTCTAGTTATGCCAAACCAGAATCCAGCTGTTTGTTTGTTTCTTCACATCTGTTATCTTCTTTTTTCCACAGGAGGTTATAGAAGATGAAAGAGGGTTAGAGAGGGGTGAGGAGGCGAAACGGCAGGCGTTAGTAGGTTAGGTTAATTTGGAATTCAAGTCACGGGGGTTATCGAGACCAGAAAAATAAAGGTTATCGAACTGGGCTGTGAAGCATCATCTCGAGGAACTGCTAGATCTTGGCACCAGGCAGAGCGGAAGCAACCGTCCTTGCTAAGTCGTCCTTCACTCCCTCTCTCACTCTCTACCTCTCTTCCTCATCTCCCTCCCTCGTGTCCCTCCCTACCTCCCTCCCCTCCGTCCTTTCCACACCAGCTGACGTTGCCGAGTACTACCTTTCCCCAAACATTCATTACAAGATTCTCTCTCTCTCTATCTCTCTCTCTCTCTCTCTCTCTCTCTCTTTCTCTCTCTCTCTCTCTCTCTATCTCTCTCTCTCTCTCTCTCTCTCTCTCTTTCTCTCTGTGTGTTTGTGTTTTCCCTAGGTGTCATTTCTGTTCGTGACGTTAGTGCCCTAGCCAGTGAGTAACTACTGTGAAAGATGTTCATGTTATGTGGCCATCCTTTATTGCTGGTCCTTACGCAAGCACGGGGAAGGATGAAGGATGCTTGGCTTAGGGGAGGGGGGATGCAAGAGGGAGCACATCGTCTCCTTGCGGAGGCGGACATTCCCATCGAAGGAGTCGCGGCCTGTTCAGCGTTCAGAGAGTAAGCTAAGCACGCTAAAACGTAAGCCTCGCACCCTCACCACCCTGACCCCAGCGACGTTTTGGCACGGCATCAAGTTCTGACTGAACGCGAATGCCAACACACACACACACACTTCACTCCTCCCCAGCGGGTACATTCAAGAACTGACTCCTAATATATTAACACGGCTTAACCCTTTCGCTCTGTTGTACGACTTTAGGAAGTATGTTAGCTGTCGGCAGGCGATTTTATTCAACTGAGGGACGGCCTCCCCCACCCTCAGGCTCGACCGGCTCATTGGGTCGAACCTCCGCTCACGTGGGGTCCACAAACTAAGAGTGGAAGAGTAATACTACGGGCACAGCGTCCTTTGCGAAACGAATTCAGGAAAGTCCGACATGCTGGCTGGCTGGCTGGCTGGTCCACGCGCGCCGCGGTATTTGAAAACTTCCCCTGGCAACCGAAGATTGGGGGGTTGCCAAGGAAATGAGCTAAAGTGCCGCCCAGTAAGGAAGGGATTAATCGAGATGAGAGACACCAACCTTCTCTGGCTTCCTCGAGGGAGTGCCACGGGAATGACGCAAATCGCTTGGCGGCAGCCACAACAAAAAGAGGTACTGCGCTGCCAGGGGCCGTAGGGGTGAACTCCTCCTCCCGTTTCATTTGTCGAAACAGTCAGCATGAAGTATGTTCTAGCTGAGGGCCAGGCGGTATTTGTGCAGCTTTCGGGGTAGACGACCCGATCGCTTTACGAAAGCAGTGGGAGATGTTTCCATCTGCTTTAGAAGCGATTCCACTACTGTAAATTACGTGAGGTAACTCACGAGTTGTGAGAGGGAGGGCAAATCGGCTTAAATTGTTGCTGAAAATAGTGAAGGGGGGTTTTATTAGCCTAAGACATTACCACTAATAAAAGTTGACTCGTCATTTCAAGGAGAGTCTAGCGTCTGCAATCATGTTGTGATAATAATTTATTTCAGTTTTAAGAACAGTCATGCCATGGGCGGCAGTGGGACGAGGCAGTTAAGAGGTTCCTGCGGCTGAAAGGTATCCAGGATCGAAGATGAAACGCCGCGACCTACACCTCTGGCGCAATTGACTTCTTCCTTCACTTGATCACCATCGCCCCCTTTGTTGTTGTTTGTGTGTGTGTGTGTGTGTGTGTGTGTGTGTGTGTGTGCGTGCGCGTGTGCTTATTCCGGTCTGATCACTTAGTCATGGACAGGGTAAGTTTTCCTTTTCATAATCATTTGCACATGTCATGCAGTTCTCCACCTTGAAGCGATCGACCTACAGCAACATTTCACATCCGGAGGAGATATTTCTTAAATCTACACCTGACTTCGCAGGTCTTTGCCATTGTTGTGTATGGACGTTCATATGTGTAGTATATGTTTTCTTCTCTGGTCGTTACCTTAATCGGTGTGCGAGCACAGCCCGAACCGTTCCATCCTCAAGTACTGTACGTACCCTTTTGGTAGTCGCAGCGGCCTTGGCCACCATGTGCTCTACATCGTACAACGAGCTCCCTCTCTCTCTCTCGGAAGAAGGTCATGTATGACATGAGAAAGTCTTTGTGACAAAAAAGGAAGTGTGTGAAATTTTGTAGTGTTCTGTGCTCGGTCGCGCCTATTCCGGTTATTATCAAGACATGTTGCTCTCGCAATCCGCATAATTGGAAGATACTGACAATCCCAGTAATTCTTGGATAAACCTTTTGGTGCAGTTTTATTCACAGAAATCCCCTTTTATCACAAGGCAGTTGATAAGATAACAACTGGTCTGCAACAGAGAGTATATGAGATCAGTTAGATTCCAGAGGAGCGACAGGGCTCAAGACTTGGTGGTAATTGTTTGCAGTATTTACGTCGTAACTTTGTTTCATAACTAACATTAGTAGCCAGACCACGAAATTTACCCGTAGGTTAAGAAAACTTCGAAGATATGGCGCCTTGTCCGTAGGTCACATTATTGCAGGTAGTTTCACTTGTAAGTACTTCAGTGGATGGCGTCTTCTGCAGAAAACGTTGAACATTGACGGTACTCAAGGTCCCTTAGTAATGGAGGCAGCTGTGTGTATCATTTTATTTATTATTATTATTATTATTTGCCTTTTCTCAGCCGATCGAAATATCATTTAGACCTGAGCCTTTTTAAAGTTTAATGAAATCATCTGACATCAGCAAGACACAATATGTTAATACTGTCTTTAGGTCAAAGACTTCAATGTTTTGGAGCCCTGTGCAGACAAATGTCTTGTATGCTGATTTAACTGTTAAATTATAATTATGATAATAGTCTCGTTGCCTCGAGTTTCATTGACAAGGGACCCTGAGCCCCTACTGTGGCAGGCAACGACCCTCGGGCACACCCATAGATCTCCCTGAGAAGAATCTTTGGGCTGTTGTCTGTGTTCGAGAAGGGGGGGGACGTTTCTGCATTAGCGGGTGAGACTATTAGTAGTAGGAGGAAAGGAGCATTCGTAGGATGTCAGTTGTTGTGTGGAAAGATGGTGGAAATACAGTCGAAGATGTTAG
>NC_134799.1:35842524-35992524 GCF_046742065.1 Oratosquilla oratoria | reverse complement strand
TCACCACAAATCATCATCATCACCACCATCATCAATCATCATCAATCATCATCAATCATCATCATCACCGGTTCGCAGAAGTCCTGCTGCAGGAACGGGTCGTGGCGAACCACCCGCGTCTCCTGTAATAGAGAACGCGGTAGCCTTACGTTGTTCTGCCTGACGCCAGGTGATTTTATTCAGCCGACTAGAGCGGGGTTAAGGTAGCCCCAGGCAACCAACATCATTCTTTACATAAATATATTTTGTTTGATTCCTGACGATTTGAATCAGTTTAACCTCGCTTGAATGGATGTTACGATTGCTGCATGCGTTATATGCAGTTGATATTTGAGGAGTGACATTTTTTTTCTTTTTTTTTTTTAACTTACCTCCACAAAAGTAATGATGATGATCATAATAAAATAAATAAATGAATGAGTAAAATCGGAACATCTACAATTCCTCTGTGTTGCTACCCTTCTTAAATCTGACCTCTATCTTGGGTCAGAAGCGTCGGTTTGTCGAGGTAAGCCGATCCCCTATGGTGTCAAGTGAAAGTTTTTTTTTTTTTGGTGGGTGGGGGGGGTATGCCACGCACATGAATGAAATCGTCTGACGGGGAGGTGACGGCGGCAGTAGCCGGAATAGGAGTACCATTCGGCACTGAAGGCCTCTATCCCCCATAGGGGTGTCCACCGAAGGCTCAAGTCCATAGAGACGGATCTACTGGATTACTCTCCTGTCTTTGGACTGAGGGGGGGGGGACGGGGCGGCGTGGATTCGTCTCGTCGCCCCGTCCCGCCCCGTCCCGCCGCGCCAGGCCGCGTCGGCGAGGATGCGGCTATTTTCAGCAGCACTCGACAAAGGCGGGACAGAGAGAGAGAACATCGGCCACCCGTTTGCAGCGAACTTTTGATGCAAAGTCACAATGCCTCCTCCAGCCTGTTTGGACAAAATATATCTCGTAGCTTTGCACAATGGAGGAGGAGGAGGAGGTGCGAGGTACCTTTACCTCCCTCCCTCCCTTCTTCCCTTCCTCCCTCCCACCCTCTTTCCCTTCCTCCCTCCCACCCTCTTTCCCTCTTTCCTTCCCTTCTCTTCTTCTTCCTTTCTCCGTTTTTCCTTTACGTCACTCCACCCTTTTTCCTAAGAGTCCCTCCCTCCCTCCCTGCCTGTCTGCCTGCCTTCCTTCCTCTCTGTGAGGCCGCCCTTGTTTGCCCCCCTCCCCCTCTATTTTTCCTTTTTCTGTTTCCCTTTTTTCACCTTCCCCTCCCTTTATATCATATTCCTTTGTCATCTTTTCCATTCTTCATTTCCCATTCCACCCCTTCACGTGCTTTCCCCCTTCCGGGTGCGAAGGCTACGAACATGGTGGATTCAAGAGCGTTATTATTGATCAATTATTTGTATCATTATCAATATAATTGTCATTATTAGTATGACGGGTCATGGATGACCCGTCATCCATGAGGAGCCAAGATGAGAGGGAGGTAGGGAGGGAGGGGTGATGGATGGGAGTGGAATGGGTGGAGATGAAATGGATGGGAGTGGAATTACGCCTTTTGACACTGGCTACCTCCCTGGTGAGGGGGAAAAACCGTGGTATATGTATGTTTGTGTGGATTATTATTACTATTATAATCATTATCATTAGCGTTATTATTATTATTAATTATTATTATTGTCATCATCATTATTGATACTTCACTCCCAAATAAAAAATAAAAAAAAGTACTACCCCGTATTGCCACAGTCGTTTTTAATTGTAATGAAACTGAACCACCTGTGGAGCGGTGACTGTGTACAGTACATGTCGAAACCGACACCAGGCAGTGTTGACTCGGCTGAGGGTCCAGGGGCGGACGTGGAAAGTGAGAAGGGGGGCGGGGGGTAGTGAAGCAA
Source organism: Oratosquilla oratoria (assembly GCF_046742065.1). NCBI lineage: Eukaryota > Metazoa > Arthropoda > Malacostraca > Stomatopoda > Squillidae > Oratosquilla > Oratosquilla oratoria. The sequence continues at coordinate 35,990,640 of NC_134799.1, read as the reverse complement.
TCTCGAGGGAGAATTTCTTCTCTCTCTCGAGAGAGAGAGAGAACGACCCTCCCTTCCGTGGCATGAACGACGTCTTTGGAGGCCGTTTGACCCAGCAACAAATTCTTGCACTTGTTCGGTGGTGGTGGATGGCCGTTGTTGTTATTGTTGTTGTTGCGATGGAGTCTACTGCCCAGCATCTGCTTCCCACATGTGCCGCCGCGCCGTGTTACACTGACTGCGCCCGTTGGGAGTGTGGGGCGGGAGGGCGCGTGGAGGGAGGGGATGGATGGAGTTGGGGCTTGGCTCTGTGAGTGCACCAGAGACCGTGTGAAGAGGGAGAGAGCCATTCTATATACCCTCTCAGGACAGTGACGGGTCTGGTATATATCTTTGTGTACTTGGCCCAAGGGAAGACGACTCCATTGGGCAGAGGAGACCTTGGTCGAGGCCCCATGCACTTGCTCGGTGCCCAGAGTCGGGTGGGCACCTCGATTGAACGGAATATCCCCTTGCCCCTCCTTCCCCCCAAATCCACATGGCATTGAGACCAGAAGAAAATGAGTGAAGTTCATCGTCGTGTTGAAGGAAGGTGGGTGGGGGGGGGGGTTGTTGAGTCTGTTCCCTCAGCTGAGTGAAGGCGTAGTCCGGACGTGAGAGGACGTCAGGCGGATGTTATGCCCGTTTTTTTTTTTTTTTTTTTTTTTTTTTGGGGGGGGGGAGCTGACTCTCCCTCGTTACCGCCATTCCATTCCACGGTTTGTTGTCCTGTCTGTCACCCGGCGATGCGATTCAGCCAAGGAGGAAGGGATAATTTTGCGAGAGTGGGTGGAGTCCTTGACCCAAGTTGCCTTAAGAGTTTCTCGCGGGAAGGCAAGGGAGGATTTTGAAGGAACATCCTGGCCAGGATCTCAGATCGACCCCTGATCCATCCATGTCTCTAGGTGGACACAGCAGAGTGGAAACTGAGTAAAGATGGGACTACTGAGATGAAATTCAGACTAGCTTTTCTATTGTCCTTTCCATCCTCTCTCTCTATCTCTCCTCTTTTCAGTTCTCGTTCGCTTTTTCGTATTCATTCTTCCTATATTCCTTTTCCTTCCGATCATCCTGCCTTCACTACATCTATTATTTTGTATGCATACAATTATATATATATGCATATGTATGTATATATATATGTATATGTATGTGTGTATATATATGTATGTGTGTATATATATGTATGTATATGTATGTGTATTTATATGTGTGACGGCGATGGGTAGAATCGTCGCGAGGCTCGGATAGACAGTGGGAGGAGATAGGAAGAATATTAGGTCATTATAGACCCATTGGAGCAATTTTGGGTAACAAGTAGAACTCACAGTAATAGGTACTTATTCAGGGTTCTGGGCGCCAGTTCAGTCGTAACCGAAGACCACTCGGTCGCAATATGGGTGAAGTACAAAATATAGAAGGGAGGAACAAGAAAATAGCACGTGTGAACACAAAAAATATATATAATTCTTAATGAGGTGTTTACAAGATATTTCATAAGAGATTGAAGATTGTCTTGTAATGAGGCGACGTGGAGAAAGCAGGTTAGAGATCCTCAGAAGGTGGACCCGTCAAATAAGACCGAAACCCCGTGGCTCCAAACTGGAAACCGAAAATAGCGTAAATGTTCAGGTCTAATAACAGAAAAACAATCGGCAAGAACATAAACCAGATATTAGAATTACTAAGTGGGTTAGACTGGGGTCGAGAGGGGAACGTGACGTGACTTGACGTGACGATGTCGTGACGTGATGTGACGACGTCGGGACGTGACGTGACGTGAAAATTTTAACAAAGGGGCTTCAATTGTTAAACTGAGAATGAAAAGTTTTGGAATACCTGGCTAGGTCTAGGTTTGAAATGATACGTCAACTCATACTGACTTAAATGGTAATCGGCCTATAGGTCCCAAAGTGTCTAGACCGAGGAACGGTTGGGTTACACAGATGACAAAAGATAACACTGGTTATACGATTATTCCGGTTTTTGTACTGCAAAGGATTTTATGTTCAAAATATTCTATTACAAAAAGGCAGGGCTTAATCGAGGAACAAAGAAGGTAGGGTGCTTACCGCAGGATAAATCCAATCCCGGTATGGGACTAGGTTGTGTGAATTCCGGACAGCAGAGGAGGAGGAGGAAGAGAAGTGGCTCCGACGACCTACTCCCCTTTTTCTCCTGTTTCGTTTTGGGCAGGTTTTCTAGAACTCTAAAAAGGAATCCGGTTGATGAACACTACGTCACATGTGACGTTAACGCTAAAGAAATTGTGCCAACTTGTGGCGATAACTCCAGGGAGAAGGAATCTGGGCGATGAACACTCACGTCAGCTTGTAACGTAACACTAAGGATTGCGCCTGCTGGTGGCGATAACTCCAACTGGTGGAAGCGATGAATACTCACGTCAGCTTGTAACGTAACACTAAGGCTTGATTCACACTATCGGTCCGGTCCAATATTGTCTCATTAATTTCAGTGGAAGCATTCACACTGGCGCTCTCGCTCCGGTTTCGCTCCGGTCACGGTTCCGTCAAAAGATATTTTTACTGGAGCGAGAGCGGACCGTGAGCGGACCGTGAGCGCCAGTGTGAACTCAGTTGCCACGGTCCTGCTCCTCCTGCTCCACTCCAGTCGAGATTCAGCCTTCATATAAGCAAGTAGTGTTACCTTCTGTCCTACCAAACCATGGATAATCCAAAGAAAACACCACAATGGGATCATGAGAAAGTTAGAAAAATGATAAAAATACGTTTTCTTTTTATTTATCACTGATACAATGACAATGCGTACAGCGAGGATATACATAAGCACCAACTGAATAAAATATAACCTACAAAACTTACTTTAATTTTGTGGATTCAGATGAAATGCTAATAGAATTAGTCAAAAGGTAAACCAGAGCTGTATGACCTGACTTCGCTGCACTACAGTGATAACGTGGCGAAAAGAAGCTGTGTTGAAATAAGCAGGCAGCTGGGTTGTGAAGGTAAGAAATTCCATACAATAGCCTAATGTCCACTGTGGAAATGCATTTCCTATCCTCACTAAACAATTTTCCTATACAATAATGTTTGCATACTTATCATATTGCCAAGGTACTGAGAGAAAAAAAATACACATTATTAACCGAAGAAAGAAATTCCATATGTATAATAACAGCCTATTATCCACTGCGGAAATGCATCTCCTTAGCTCACTCAACAAATATTCCTACACAAGTTTGTTTGTCTACTTATATTTTATCATTTTGCCAAGGCATTGAACCAGCTGGGGAGCTGAAATAATCTTTCAGTTTTTCACGCCAAAAGCCTCATTTGTAGCATTTCCCCCTCTTCCTCTCATTGGACGTACTGTGTTTGATGGAGGCATGACAACAGTATCTGGTAATGCAACAGCATTTGGGTGTATCAGATTGTGAAGTATGCATGTTGTTGTAATGATTGCATTAGCGTTAGAAGGCATAGCTTTAAGTTTCCTTAAATATATTCTGAAGGTTTGCACTAGAATACCAAATGTGCACTCAACTATCCTCCTGGCTCTAGATAATCTGTAATTAAAAATCCTCTTCTCTACCTTATGTTCAGTCTGTGAACCTGGGTAGGGCCTCATCAAATTTCTCTTCAGCGGGAAAGCCTCATCTCCCACTATAACGTATGGTGCAAGCACATCAGTGCCAGGAAGTGCAGCATCTTCTGGTACATTTCAGGTCATCCTCAATTTTGGATAGTATTTTCTCAAATGTTCCTTTGTTCATTCTGAAATAGCTGTGGAATTTACTCTCATCATCAATAAGACGAGGATGCAGAGTATGAAATTCTCCTTCAGTCTTCCTATCTTGCAACATAGGATGAACCCACAATCTCTTTCTTTTTCTATTTTGTTTCCCTCCTTCTTCAAGTGCAATAGCGATTATTGCCAACTCGGCGTCAGAAAAGTCACACATCCTTCGTAACTGATGGTAAGACTTCTACTGGTGTCGAGGGAGGGGCGATGACGGGAGCGAGAGCGGACCGTACGTGTGAATACCTCAGAACCGAGAGCGGAGCGCGACCGGACCGATAGTGTGAATCAACCCTAAGGATTGCGCCAGCTTGTGGCGATACCTCCAGCTGGTGGAAGTGATGAACACTCACGTCAGCTTGTGACGTTAACACTAAATAAATTGCCGGCTTGTGGCGATAACTCCAGCTGGTGAAAGCTATAGTCACTCGTAGACGTCTTTGTATTTCGTAAGCTTGTCTCTGTCTCCCTCCTGGCTCCAGTCCCCCCTGTCAGGTTACACCCTGCCCCGTGGTTCCTCTTAAAAGAGAGGGCGCCAAGATAAAAAAAAAAAAAAATAACAAATACAAAATCCTGTGCAGTACAACAAATAAAAGGTAAATTGAAAATTAAAATTACATATGAAAGGAGAAGGGAGGAAGGAATTAGTTATAGAAAAAAAGAGGTAAACAATTTCCTAGACCGATACAGTAATAGTTTACGGATGAGTACAAACAAACACCTGAACGAACTGAAAAGTTTCGTTCACAAAGAAATGGGATAAAAGAATCTACCAAGGGCACCACTCATAAGACTAAAGTGCAATCCCAAACAAGTGGACTGAAATAGTCAGGAGTCAGTTCCACGATTTTTTTTTTCTTTTTTTTTTTTTTTTTTTTTTTTTTTTTTGCAAGTTTTATCTTGTAGAGTTGGTTTTCTAACTTTGTTCGTATCTGTTACCTGTTCCAGCTTGCGAAGCCACGCCCCCTTCTTGTGACTATAAATGGGCATATTTTGGCTTAATAAGCCTCTTTCGTTTTGATTCCACCTACGAGGTACACTGTTAGTAAGTCCCTTGCTGTCCCGTAACCCCTTGCCTGAGTTGGTTATGAAAGTACTGAACTGTACTGTATATTTGTCAATCCTGACCTCTCAGGTGTGATTTATCATAGGATGTTTTAGCTAGCGAAGGTGTTATTTAGCCTAGGATGTATTAGTTAAGAAAAGTGATATTTATCCTAGGATGTATTAGCTGGGGAAAATGAGATTTAGCTTAGGATGTATTAGTTAGGGGAGCTGTTTTTTCAGAAAACGTATGTTCGGCTGTGTAAAATTACGATGTATAATATTTTCGTTACATTTGGGAAGAAGGTATCATATCCTCTCTACCTTAATTCTAATAAATAAAACTTATCTCGCTTTTGTTACCAGTCTTTGAAAAAAATATTCTTGTTAATCTATTTATTCATAAAGAACTCGCCCAAAAAATAGTATCTACAACTCTCACTTGTCTTTCTTTTAACATCTTGTGGTGTCTGGCATATCCCTATACCCTATGCACTGAGATCTGGCCGTTAGGGCGGACCACTGGGAGTTCCCCTGTGGTGCCACATATAATTATTTTATAGTTTTATTTTATTATATAATTCTATTTTATAATTTTATAATGTTGCCTCATATGATTATATTATAATTTGTTGTCACACACCACCACTGAGATAAAAATCAAAGCAATGTTTTCTATACAAAGGTTTCGTTTCTTTAAGTGTAGATATGGCATATGTGCATGCGAGAGCGACGTTGCCACTACATCTAATCTCTGGCCCCGCCCCCCTCACACTGCATTCAGAAAACATTGCATCCACACGCACGTTCTCGCCATGGATGCCCATATGTGGCAACACCGGGAAATATCCTAGCCACGCCTTATCGGCCAATTCTCCTTGCGCTGACTATAGCCTAGCAAAAACGGCTTCAAGTTGCCGTCACAGGTTCACTCATTTATTCAAAAACTTCTTTCACTTCTAACATATATCAGGAGGTTGTAGTAATATATATATATATATATATATACATATATATATATATATATATATATATATATATATATATATTATGTGTGTGCAATATTATTCACCATGGTTTTGTACCACGTGCTGGACTGATCAACAGGTACTCTTCTTGATAGTCTGAGCTTTAGAGAATAGTGTGTCCTTACACACACACACACCATTCATCCAACCTCTTCCTTAACAGAGACAGTAACATCTATAGAAGTATTTGGATACATTTCAAATCCTGGCCGAAGCTCCATCTCGGGCCTACAGTGTGTGTGTGTGTGTGTGTTTGTGTGTGTGTGTGTGTGTGTGTGTGTGTGTGTGTGTGTGTGTGTGAATTCTACAGGGCTGTGGAATCTGAACACAAAACCTCCGACTCCGACTCCTCTATTTTTGGCACCACCGAGTCCAACTCCGACACCTCTATTTTTGGCACCTCCGACTCCGACTCCTCTTCATGTAATTAACTGATTATGGCTTACATATTTTATAAAGCCTATACACAACACATACACTCTAATCTTGAGTAGAATTGTATCATTATAACTGGTTTATATAAAAGAATAAAGATATATTTTATAGTGTGGCTTTCCTATGTTTGACATCTTCATTAATACTTTATTACTGAAGTAGAGATTTTTTGAAAGGATATTGAAGAAAATTCAGTAAAATAAATATTCTATAATGTATCTCTTGATTTAACTACATACTGGTACTGCTATGCGATTATTGCGATGGACATTACTCTGGTCCTGGAACCGGTCTTATCGGTACGAGTACAATACAAGATACAGCTGAACATGTTTGAAATGTGAAACTTTTTTTCTTTTCAACTTTAAATATCCTTATTTCAATAATTCAATGTTAAAAAGTATAGAGGGGACAAAGAAGGGGAAAGGAGAGAAGAGATAGTATTATTGCGTTAGTCTACAGTTGAAATCATAATTATCCTACTGTTTGGCAACACAGCAGTGGGAGAAACCAAACTGATGGAGTGATGGAAACGACGCATATGGAACTTGAGTAATACAGCTCCCGTGACTGTGTGTCAACAGAAAGTGTAAAATGGAGGCGTTTATCTAATTTATTCAAGTAATACTTTAGATATTTATCGCTCTATGTATAAATTTGAAAGCCAGCGTTGCACAAGGACGTTTTGGGTCTTTAGTGGAATGAACACGAAGATAAGACGATGAGATTTATTACATTTCATATATATATATATTTAATATTATCTATTTATAAGGAGTGTACACTACATAATTCTACAGACTAAACAAAGGCATTATAAAGTGTAAATTTAACTGAAGTCGGAGTCGGTATATTTTTACCGACTCCGACTCCAGTGACACCGAAATTGCTTCCGACTCCACAACTCCGACTCCACAGCCCTGGAATTCTACGTTGGATTTTTTTTCCTGAAGAATACCGCTCTTGCGACCATGCATCAGCCTTTAGGTCCATCCTTTCCCGTAGGAAAAGAAAAACAAAAAACAAAAAAATTCTCTCCTCTTTTCTCGTCTCTTCAATGCAAATGAATTTGTGGGACAGGTGGCGAGTGAAAGCTTGTGAGAACGAAATGGAGCAGGATTAAGTGTAGAAATTGACGAAATGTTGACAGTTTTTGTCTTAAATCCTTTCCTCCTCCTCGTCCTCTTTCTCGTACTCCTTGCCCACCCGCTAGATTTGTCCGGAAATCCTTGAAACTAGGTTCGCCTCGTGATTATGAGAAATGACCTTGGGAACATTGACGTCACGCGGGGGACAGTGAGAACATTCTTCGGAGGCACCTACATCCCCAGGAAGTAAACGCCGAGTGCGTGTCACCCGAACTCAAAGAGGAAATGTTTATTTCTGTGCGCTTGTGTGTGTGTGATTCACCACGGTCTTTGGATCACGTGTTGGACACATGATCGACAACTATTGCCCTCCCGGATGAGACTTCAGAGTTCAAATAGCCCCGTCTATGGGTTATGCTCTGACCTTAGGCACACACACATACAACTTCTTGTCCACCAAAGTTGGAGTGCCGGCTCGTAGTGCAGTGTTGCTGATCTTTTTCAACCCTGGGCGAGACTCGAACTCGGGTCGCTGAATTAGCGGTCGAGAACGGTACCAATGCACCATCGAGCCATGCGCACGTGCGTGCATGAGCGTCTGTGTGTGTGCATACGTGCATGTGTGTAATTTTCCAAAGGTTAACCCTGCATATGTATATATAGGCGCGCGCGTGTGTATTTTCTACGGAATCTACCCCTGCCGCCCGAGGATATATATTTTTTAATACATTATTGCAAAGGGTGAAAAAAGACCTACTGGCTATAGTCTTAGTCGCTGTCGTTTAAGGGTCAATCTGTTGTGGAGAGAATTCACGCACATACATACAAACGCACACAGACACACTCATACACCTGCCGTAGGATTCAACAGTGACACGTAGACAGACAGACACATACACACACGCACACACACAGTCACACTCATACATAACTGTCGTAGCGTTTCAACAGTAAACTGCCCTCTTTCCTCCGAGCGTATATATATGGCTTGGGAAGAATGTATGTTGAAAAGGAGGGGACGCCGCGCATGCCTGCAGTAGTGCTTTGACACTCACAGTCAACATTTCGAACACAGGATGGTGTAAGTGTATCTGTGTATTGGCAGGAAAAAATCCCTTTGTGTCCTGATATGAATCAACTTGATAGTACGAGTCGGTTCAACGTCACAAATCGTCCCTTTCACAGAAGACTAGGACGGTGCCTTCTCCTTGTGAAGGACTTTTTGAAGCAGGAGAGAATTTAATCTAGTGTGTCCGTACCGAACTCGCTTGCCGCCAGACAGCCTCGAACTGCCTCGCCTGACCTCGCGCCAAGTAGTAACCGCTCGAAGTCATTTGTGTGCGCGTATACTCATTCAATTGTATTTACCTAATTGCAATATTCAGGAAAAGAACAACGATCGTTAGGGTCCACCTCCTACTCTCCAATTTATCATGCCTACCCTAAGTTCATGTATGGTTCCAACTTGTGTGTGTGTGTGTGTGTTATGCACTATAAGTACCAGTGATATTTCCAGTTCACATAGTAGGCTTTGCAGTTTACAAAGCATCTGAAGAGGTGAAAATGTGCTGTTGGCCATGATGACGTGAAGGAGTAAGGAGTGTGGGTAAAAGGGATGCACGCGGAGCTCCGTTGAAATTTGTAAGGCGTCCGAAGAAGGTGAAAATGGGCTGTTGGCCATGGTGATGTGAAGATGTATGGGGAAAGGAATGCGCGCGGAACTCCGTTGAAATCTCTCCACTCCCTCACATCAACTTTATTCGCGTGACTCCAGCGACATGTGCATCCCCACTTACAACCTTACCCCGCCATGCGTTGCTTATATACTTGGGTCTCCCCATTTAACTCGTCCGTGTCTGTCTTGGCAGCGGTCGTTGTCGCCTCGCCGTCGGGACGCGTCGTCGCGTTCATACGCCGACTTGGGCCAAAGAAGAAAGGCAGTCGTCCTCTGTCGGCGTGGTGTTGTCTCTAGCTGTGTATATACAGTATATGTGTGTGTGGGTGGGCCTAGACGCGGCTTGTGACTCCCCACTCCACCCGCCACCTCTTCGTCATCCATTGCGCAACCGATAACCGTGAACGGACGCTGGGTCCCGCTCTCAGTGCGGCGCAGATAAGAGGAGGGACGAGATAGCACTACATCTATCAGTCGCAAGCTAGCTCCAGGTTCTCTATACCGCAGTGCTCGTCACCACGTCGCGTTCGTGCTGTTTAATTGAAAAGCTGTTCGCCGTCGTGGTTCTATGGACCCCCTTCTTATTGTGTTCGGTCACTGACACGAAGGAGTCCCCATTACCCGCTTACATAGGTTCCACTTCACAAAGCTAAGGTAAGGTGGTTACGGACCCTAGTAATGAGCCGGGATGGGAGTTCACTAACACTTCCTGGTTCTTTGTTATTATCATTATTATTTTTATAATATTTATTATTGTTGTTGTCGAACAATCCATAATAGGGTTCCCATCTATTCCGTAAAGTATTTTGAGGGGACGAGGGAGAGGTGGGAGTTCGCCATACAATGAAACCGGCTACAGCTGTCTGTTCCTCTTCCGGATGGACTGTCCTGCTGCATTGCCAGCAACCCGAGCATTGTGGCGGGCACAAGGGGTGATCCTTCATCCACGAGGAGCTGAGATGGGGTTGGGGGTAAATTATTGTTAACTACCTGTGAAGTGGGTGGGTGTACAATGACACTGTCACCTCCCTCATGAGGGAATATGAGCATTTGGTGTGTATATATATATATATATATATATATATATATATATATATATATATATATATATATATATATATATGCATACTTACATCTGCTATTAACTTTACCATTATTATTGGTAGTATATTTCAATTATTATATAATTATTACTTTTAGTAGTTACATATTGGGATTATCTATTTTATATAACAATATTATCATCTCCGTCAATATAATGATTATTGTCAATGCTAGTGAAAAGGCTAATGCTACGAAAAAATGTGATCAGCCGATTTCCGCTGTTCTCGGGTTATGGGGACAGTGGCGTAGTACATCGAGCGCGCGCGCGCGCACACACACACACACACACACACACACACACACACACACACACACACACACACACACACACACACACAGTGCGTAAATACTTGATATAGCTTAGAAGGTTGTTAGCCTTAGCTAACAAACGCGAATTCAAATCTAAATATGATAATTGGGAAAAAAGAGTATAGATCAAATTGGAATTACATGAATTTGAGCTAAGGTGTGATAAACTGGAGAGCAGGAAATAGGACCCAGTGAGCAATGCTCCTTACCTGTATACTACATTTGGGTAAATACAGTTAGACAAACACATGCACACGTTCGTGCATACATATACCAAGGCTTTTTTTTCCCTTACAAGGGAGGTAGGCAAAAGGAAAAGGCATAAAATCATCCCCACCCATTCCATCCCTAAATACAAATACATACCACAATACCCTTCAAATCATACAAAACAAAGCCCTAAAAACAATTTCAGGCTGCACAAATACAACACCTACAGACCATTTACACCATGAAACAAAAGTCCTCAAAGTCAAGGACCACCTCGACATGAGAGGCACACAAACACTTGCCGCAGCCACCACAAACACATCACACCCGCTACACTACATAGCAGAACACCCACAAACACCAAGAAACATTAAAACAACACCCAAAGACCTGTATCACACACAGATACTCTCTTCTCTTCCTCCACAACCACCAAATACCACCCTCCGGAAACATATTCATTATCTTATCACTCACCGCTCCATTAACACACTGAAAGACAACACACTGCTGCATGCCAGACCCCCTGATATCCACCCTTCTGAATCCTCTCTCCCATGAAAGGACAGAGTCCACCTGGCCAGACTGCGGTGTGGCCACCACCCAGCACTTCTAAGCCACCAGAAGAGGCTGGATGACCGCATTGTGAACAGCTGCCCAGGATGGAACACTTCACCTCATACCATACAACACATAATGGAAGACTGCATTATACACAATCATGCACGCAAACAACACAACATACACTCTATAAAGGATTTGTGGGAAACCCCAGTTTTGGTTGTGGCATTCCTTGGGGAGACGGGACTGCTCGGACAGTCTAGGGAACAACAACAACAACAACACTCCACTCCCCTCCCCTCCACCTTCCCTCCCATCTTAGCACCTCCTGGATGACGGGTCATCCCTGCACCTTGTCCATTGCCCTGGGTCAGAGAGAGTGTCGCAAGGCACAGCACATCCACAGCAAGGTCGCTGTGTATATAAATGAATATATGTATATTGTTACGAATCTCGCTCACACTTCTGACTTGTAACACATAGTAAGAGTGAATGAATGAATGAGTTCCCAAGACTCTATGTCTTTGGGATACCTCAAAGAAAATTGACAATGCCTTCTGACTCGTAACACATGTAAGAGTGAATGAATGAATGAATTCCCAAGACCCCATGTCTTTGGGGTGGCTCATTTGACGGTCGCCACTTGATTTTGCTGTATCATGTAAATCAAGAAAAATGAAACGCACAGATAACATTTAACATTATTCACTAAAGTTAATAGGATTACATGAGTGATTACAATCAAGGACATACAATTAAGTAATAAGTTTCAAAAACAGAAGATGCTCGTAAACTTTTAACGGGGGTGAAAGAGAAATTACCAATAGAGAGATTCACTGTCTAGGCTTCCCGTGTCACTGTCATAGACGTCACATAACACCTAAATGAAATCCTAGCTGAGTTAATTATCTTACGAATAATACAGGGGGAGTACAGAAGACTTACATCAGCCAACAATACTGCCCGAGGCGACACGACCTCTGCTTGGCACTTAGTATCCTAAACTGACTCTCTGACACCCCTTTGATTAGCCCATAGGATTAGCGTCTATGGAGATTGAACCTGATTGGCCAAGTTAGTTGAAACGTTCTGCGCCGCTCTAGACTGGCGGGAAGTGTTACGCACAACGAAGAACAAACACTTATTGTATTGTAACCTCTTCCCCTACGCGTTCTCTGTAATCGGATACTCACGTAATCGCAAGTGGCGCCTTACCCAAAGTAATAAATCTATTCCAACCTTACATATATGGGAACATGTGTGTGTGTGTATTATATATATATATATATATATATATATATACACATTGTGTATGTACATATATGTGTGTGTGTATATATATATATATATATATAATATATATATATATATAATATATATATATCTATATATATAATATGAATGCGTCTCTTATATTATAAAATGTGTGGAAGAGGGGAGGAGCCTACTACTGCCAGCATGTTACTTCGATAGCACATCATTCACAGTTTGTACAATAGAGGAGAGGTGAGAAGAGTTCCGATAGTGGTCTTGTGCGGTGTGGCGGGGTGGGGTGGTCAGATGATTCCTAATCAGGGCAGTCATTCGCTTGACGTGGTAGGGAGTGGTGTGGTGTTGACGGCATAAGTTTTATACAGTCGATGCTTTAAGGACTAGTGACATTCCCACGAACCAGAGTCACGTAGCATTTTTAGCACTGTCGGGGAATGGTCTCCACATAAAGAATGCTGGTTAGTATCTGTCCGTTTTGCGGCTCCTGAAATCTGACCTGCACCACCTGTGACAAAATAGCACCTTACACGCCGAGTCGGGAGGAGCTCTCAGGAGCTATCGTAGAACCCCTACATTGATCGAACGAGTCGAGTTGAGCCGAGAATAGAACTCGGGTCCTCCTGCGAGAGGGAAAAGAAAAAAGTGGGAGATGATTGCTCCAAAGAGCTTGTATATTTATTTGCTGTAACCATAATTTTTACTATTGTTATCCTATGTTTAAGAGCTGTAATGTACTCACAGTACTGCTTACTATTTAAGAAAGCATAAAAGTAGGTCATTGTAGAAATTCGTTGATATTAACTGTTTTCTGGCTGGTGCTGATAACGTTATAAGGTGGCAGCACACTAAACATTTCTCGTTAGCATGCTACTTGCTTTTGCTCATTCGTTTGAGTAGAAACGACTTCGATTGCGATCTTTAGTTTGTCAAAATTCCAAATGTCAAATTACTCCTGTGTCACTTAATGAGAAGCTGAATGACGAACTAAGAATTTAAACATACACGAATGTTAGACATTGTTGAGATGTTCTTACGGAAGTCTAAGATATTGTAACCGAAGTCGTGTCTGTTCAAACGAAGAGGCAAAAGCAAGTAGCACGCCAGCTTAGTGTGCCGCCATCTTTGAATTTGCTGCCGCAGTTGCCCGAGTTACCTGGCAACAATGCTTTTCAGCCTTTTTTTTTTTTAGAAGTACGATTGTTCAGGTTTGAGTATTGAGTATTTTTGACGCGGGAAACCAGCCAGCCAGACAGCCAGCCAGGCAAGACACGAGTGTGCTAGTGTACACCGGAAGGAGTTGAAGAGTCTCTCTATCTCTGTCTCCCTGTCTCTCTCTCTTCCCCCCCCCCACCAGCTGGGATATTGACTGCGTTAGTTTTATACAGCTTGTATTTTAGGGACGTTATTACCACCCCTACGTACCAGAGTCACGCATCATTCTTTTATGATGACAGGGTAATTTCCACTTCAAGAAAGAATGACGATGACCTGCTGCTGCCCTCCTTGACCGCCTCCGCGACACTGGCGCGATGGTGTCGGTTATTGCCGACAGAATTATCTTGTTTTTGTTTCCGCCGCTGTGTAGTGCATCGGGTACATTGAGTGAATTCTTCAAGCGTACAGAACCTTTGTAGTGTCTGTCAGTCACTATACTGACAGGGGCGGGGGAATGACCCTTTCCTCCTCGGTCCGTGTGATAGAGGGGGTTTACATGGTCTAACGGGGTATTTGGTTGTCGAACAACGTGTTCGACAACCAAATACCACGTTCACACATCACTTTAAACACGTGTCTGTCGAACCGCGTTCGACGAACCGTTAGACTAAACCCCCTCTTAGACAGTAGATAATTTTCTAGTTTCCGTCAGGTGGTTTTATTCGGTTGACAGAAGGAGACGAAGAAAGTTATGAGAAGGAATGAGGGGAGTCGACGACGATGCCCACCAATTCCTTGATCATGGTGGCACACTTGATGTAAAAAAGACAAGGAGCCATGAGCCAGACTTAGACGTCGGGGCCGGCTTCACCTTTTAATTATTTATTGATTTATTTATTTGCTGTTGCTCTTTGAAATATGAAAACGAAGAAAAGAAAGAAAGGAAAATGACATCAATCACCACTATCAAAGATAGAAGGAAAAAAAAAAAAATTAGAATAAATCAGAATCGTAACGCCTCACCGCATTGCCCATAGATCGGACTGCACAAGCTCTGTGCTTTTATCCAGAAAGTAATAATTGTCGATCACAAGTCCACCACGTGATTTAAGACCATGGATTACTTCCCGATACACAACAGAAGACCAAACCAAGGCCACGATATCAGTCTTTGTAGATAACCACACAGCTGTGCAAGACGACAAAAGATGAAAAATACTATTGCATTAGCATTACCTTTCAGATAATATACTCTATTGGTTAGTTCACCTTTTCAATATTCCCTGGAATCATGAACATCATCTGCGCTCGCGCAAGCACGCACGAAGCACAGGAGCCACGGACCCGTCAAGGTACCGATCCTGAACGGTCATGGTCAGTATTTAAATTGTTGTTTTTTCGGGTACAGTGATAAGTAGGTATGGCGTGAATACACAGATAACAGCATATCTTTGGGCATTTAATTCTAAACCCGGGCATCAGCTGATGGAAGGGGGCCGGGGGGTGATGGGGACGGCCGCGGCCCAATCACTGTGGTTTTCATCGGGGCCCACAATTGCAATTACGCCGGCCCCACGCTTCAACTCTTTCAGCGCCAAGGAATAATTTATTTTATTCTGGCTGACGTCAGACACTGTCGTTTATCTACATGTCAACGCTGTCTGCCGCCGTCTCCTCCCCCCGTAACTCTCCCGTCTTCCCTTCCCTTCCCTTCCCTTCCCCACTTTGCCTTTTGCAAATTATTTCCCGCCTCGGCCGCCGGGCCGCCTCAGGAACGTTGCAACTCGTGTTCTGATGCATAACCTGCGATGAGAAACCGCGCGATGTTGTCTGTCAAGGCCCGAAAGGTCATCGGTTCAAATCCTCCCATGATTTCGCGTAGCTGCAGCAACAAATAGATTTACAATTTAGGATTAATTATGAGAGAAAAGGTAAATGCAATCTTCGCAATCCATCCACTTGATGCCTTTTACTGCTGCAGTGGAAGGTTCCCATAAAAGACGTGGGCTGATAGGAAAGAGAGAGAATGGGAAGGTGGGGTGAGAACAAAAGAGAAAAGACCCCGGCAGATTGGAAAGCCACCAGTGACGACAGAGGACAACAAATGCTTGACAAGCAGATATACCCTCCACAGGGTGGCGGTGGTGGCTTGACGTCACAGTAGAGAGACGGAACTAGCTATTCGTGGGTGCAAAAGGTCTCTTATAATCTCCTAAATCTCACCACCATCCCCCCACACCACACCACACCACACAACACACACAAACGTATGCACACGCATAAACATGACCACGCGTTCTGTCTTCTTTCGTTTCCCTTTTGTCTTTTCTCATTTGCCTATGGCACCTTTCCCTCAAACACTTTCCTACTCCATCTTTCTTCCCTCTTACCTTCTTCCTTTCCTCACTTATCCTTATCTGTCCCTCTTTCCCCTTTCCTTCACTCGTATTCTCGTGTCTTCCTCGTCTCCATCCTCTTTTTCCTCCTCCTTCTGATCCTCCTCTCCCCCTCCCCCTTCCCTCCTTCTCCCTCCATTTCCTCTACCCACACCACTTCTGCTCCCTTCTCTCTCTCTCTCTCCACACACACACACACACTCGCACACACACACACACACACACGCACACACACACACTCGCACACACACGCACACACACACACACACACTCGCACACACACACACACACGCGCGCACACACACTCGCACACACACTCGCACACACACACACACACACACACACACACACACACACACACACACACACACACACACACTTTTACTGGACGAAATGCTCTGCTGTTGTCAACGGCTCACAAAAGGCAAGGCGAGGCAAGAGGAGGCTGGCAGGAGGAGGAGGAGTAGGAGGCCTTTCGGTCCATAACGAGGTCGGAGGCAGAGACAAAAGTACAGTTGATTGGTAGGCAACCACACAGATTGGGAAGTAAACAAATTAAGTAACTGATAGGTAGGCAGACAACAGACCGGTGAAACAAATGAGAGAATCGCTAGTGGTTAAAAATGTATGTGGCACCATTTTTACTTTGGAGAACACCCACTCAACCTTGACACACACACACATAAACACTCAAGGTGCCACTTTCTAAGCATTCCCAGGCTTGACCCGACCCGACTGGCACGATCCTTGCATAACTATTCCAAGATTGGAGGGGAAAAAAACGAAGGAAGGGTGCAGAGGCTGACATACAGTATTTGTAAGCGCAGCGTGGACCCCCCCCCCCCCCTCACATGACTGACCGACCGACCGACCTACCTGCATCGTCCTCCTCCTCCTCACAGTCACAAGGGAATCTGGAGAGACCATGCAAGATAGAGGCACAGCTACTGGCACATGCAAGTGGCACGGATCCCTGTGGGCGGGGGATGCGTGAATGGTCCCCAACCTAAGAGCAACTACTTGCAACAGGTGTACTGTAGAGAAAGAGACGCGCTTAGGAGTCCCCACATGCATCCTGCATTATGGAGAACTGACTGCTTCAGTTTCACACAGTGAATCTTTTATGGACGTTATCAGTAATACTACGGACCAGAGCCACGCAGCTACCTCAAAAAACCAATGCAGATCACTTATATTTGAAGTTATTCCGTCCATTACTGACGCAGTTGAGATGGACCTCCACTGAGGCTCCCTAATCTATTTTCTGGTACTCTCCTTAAGTCTCCCCTTTACCACCTTTATGACTCCACCTCTTCGGCGCGATCTTGTCCTCAAGAATAGAAGCACTTGTTGCCGAGGATCAAATGCAACGTGTCATCAACATCGTCATCATCATCCAGGGTACTGGGTCAGGTTCATTTTTCCGCAGCTGCAACTCTCCCTCGGAGTGGGATTTGTCTCAGGAAATAGATCTGTGTGCAAGTTCCATAAATGGATTTTTTTTTTTTTTTTCGTCTGAAGATTCACTTCATCCGAGGGAGGAAAAAGAGAGAATCACGTCCCTGCTTCTGCCTCCCACGCCCTGGCCTTGAGCAAGCGACCACACCCAGTGTGACTCCAAAGGCGCACGCCGCTGTTGAGTCGTGCCCTCCCCCCTCCCCACCTCACAGTCAGCCCAGGTCGCCGACTGACCCCGTGACCTATTAAGGAACTGGACCCCCACCCCAGGCTGTGCTCTTGTAGTGCGAACAGAAATGTGATGTACGGTACATACTGTACATACATACATACACACACCCAGATGAATGAAACTCTTTTCTGCTTTACCTGAGATGAAGTGCGTGTGCTACCCGCAAGGAGAAATGCAGAAAAAGCGAGGAGAGGCTTGTATTGTTGAGTGAGACGATCCCCGCTCTTCCTCCTCCCCATCATCATAATCATCATCTTCATTATTTTTATTATCATCATTCCAATTGCGCTTGGAGCAAGAAAACTCATGCGTGTCTATTCTGGAACATTAACAGTTCCTATGTCAAACCCTGTGTGTATTTACCTAATTATATTATACAGAAAGGGAGCTGTGCTCATAAGGTTCTATCTCATACTCTCCAATGGCCATAACTCCTTTATAAATTCAGGTTTGGTTCCAGCGAATCCGGGACATTTTTTCACATCACATTTCCACACATCCATTTTCCAACATTGTCATTACATGCAGGAGGACGCCTTCCCACATTTTATTAATTTCATAATAATTATTAATGTGCAATAAGGATAATGCTAACTTTATATTAGAAAGTGATAAGCAATACGAATGGCTACAATGTGAGTTATGGATATCACAATTCAAAATCAGAAATCAATATACTAAAAGAAAAATATCAATGAAAAATGGAAATTTCCATTATTATTGAAATTCCAAGATATCTTTGAATTTGAAAATACATAGGCCTATGTCAATCCATGTATAAAAATTATATATTTCATTGATTTATGATCATGTATATACATTAAATGTCCATGTGGGAAACTGTCCGTATACCGTACATCACAACGAGTTCAGTTTCCATGTTGCATGATTTCATGAGGCCGGAATGAGTCATGTTTGAGTGTTGTTGTGGTCTACAAGTTCCAGAGACTCAATCTTTCGCCACGTAGATTACGTTAGGTTGAAAAAAAATCCTCTCACATTCACATTATCGTCGAATACACCTCATATCGCATCATGTCCTGCCCGCTCATAATCCACCATGATGTTCTCGACTTCAAGAAAGTATCCTAGCTCCTGACATTTGTCAACGAGGATCTGTAGCGTCTATATACGTTGCTTCACCCTTGCTCTCCAACAAACAGTAACCGACGGATATAGACGTATCACCGAACGACATTCTTATGACGTAAATCTGCTCGAACAGGTCTGGAGCCATGATGCTGAAGTTCCCATTCATGAATCAACATCTTGAAGATGCTAGTTTCTCCAGACCTGTATCACTTGCATATATTATCACCTGGCCAAACATCTGGTTATCATACAACAGGAATCTCTTCACTTTTCTCTGTTGATGTTGCTGCCCACTTTCCATCTATGACAAGCTCATCTAATGTTGCTGAATCTTTCGGCATGTTTCGTCTGATGGCTTTCTTACAGGCTTCTTCGTCCGGGATGCCTGCTTTGACATTTCCGTCATTAACGATAGATACAATCCTGGAGATTGTTTGCACATGGTTACAGACTCCTATCTCAGCCAGTCTCTTCATTTCTGCTTTAGCCTTGTCTACTTTCACTGTTGAATAATCTGATACATGGTTGTGTTCTCCAATTGCTCTTGGTTGATTCATCTATAAGTGTCGCCACACACCCTCGACATTTCTCTATTCGGTTCTTTAGGCTTACTATGTATTTTACTATGTATTTTCAAATTCAAAGATATCTTGGAATTTCATTAATAATTACCATTTCCATTAATTGATATTTTTATTCTAATAAATTGATTTCTGATTTTGAATTGTGATATCCATAAATCATATAAGTCTGATATAAAATTATAACATTATCCGTATCGCACATTAATAATTATTATGAAATTAATAAGATAAGGTGCCCTACATGTTGGAAAATGTGATGTGGGAAAATGTCCGTATACCGGTTCCAGCATGTGCAATATCATCTAGGCTATTCCAGAAGTTTAAGCATTTGTATGGAAAACAAAATTTCTTCACACCCTTCAGTAACTTGTTGTCCAATCATCACATCTCGTTTTGAATCAAAGATTGATTCTAGTTTATGCTATATCAGTTCCTAGGCAATTGAAGGAGTTTATGCGTCTGTGTTTTTTTTATTATTATTATTTTTTTTTATTCTTCAGACACGGTTTATCTTAACTCGTTCCTATAACCTCATAATTACCTTGGTGTCCCAAATCAAGATTCTTAGTCAACCTTATTCAACCCCCCCCCCATTTATTGATCCTAACACTGCCTCTTTCTCTTTGATTCTTTAACGATGGCAGGTCTAATGTTAATCTCTCCATGTACTGCATATCTGTAAGGCTGCGAATCGTTCTTGTCGCTGATCTTTCTATTCTCCCGATCTTGCTTGTATCTGCACGGGGATCACACCACTGCAGCATATTGCATTCTTGGACGACTTGGGGTCTTGTATTTTCTCAAGCAATCTTGTTAATGTGTTTGCCTTGTGACGTGTCATCTCTTATCATCACTCTCAGTTGTTTCCCCTCTTTCGCCTTTGTAATTGTCTCACTTGCTATTAAGTAATTAAAGTCATTTCTGGTACCGTGCATTTCCTGGAACTGAAATTGTGTGTGTTTGGGCGCGTGCATGCGTATACAAACTGCTTGCTTTGCTAGTACAGTAAACTCGCATCTTTGTTTGCCTCTCCTTTAAGCTGAATAAAATCGGTTGGCGGTGACCAGAACGAAGTCCAAAGAGTGTGACATCGCAGCGAAGGAAGTGAACTCATAGCCGGGTGAATGTGCCGCGAAAAAATCACGTGACCATTGACAGAAAATGTGTGGAATATAGGCGATCGCCGTCACTGACACATTACTCAGGTGTTCACCCCCCCCCCCCCCCAGGTCCACTTGATATTGCCTGGCGCCAAGCAGATGGAGCAATCCATCCGCTGACCACAGCTCCCAGTACCCGGCAACAATCGGTTCACATGTCAGTCGAAGAAAATATATTGTATTATTGATGGCGTGAGACCCGAGGTGCCAGTGACTGGTCTCTGGTAGGCAAGGGAAGTGAAGAATGTGGCACTGCTCTCAACTCGGGAGGTAGCGAGCCAAGGAGAGGTGCGAGCTAAACCTCTGCGGGCTCGGGAAAATATAAACTGGTGTCCAGTTTCTAGGTTTTATTTGTCTTGTATGCTAGATGTAAATCGGTGTAATGTTGTTTTGGGAGATTTGACAGGGACAGAACTACTGACTCGGGCTTTGGAGAATTTGCATAGCGTCTCTGTCCACAATATAGGCACTTCCCTCTAAAGCTGTACTACTTATTTGAGCCCAGCGATTGGTACTTGGCTAAAATTCTGTCAGTTACCGGACCAATCACCAAGGTCGTAAAACTTTAGGCGAAACGCTTTCGTCGACATATTTTGATGATTTATTATAAATCAGGGTTTACTGCATGAGGACACGCATGGGTGGTACTGTCGTTGCGAAAAGTAGGGCCCCACCCCTGGTGATACCATTATCACCGAAATAGTATCACCTCAAAGAAACGATCTTCAGTGCCCGCAGGTGAATTGGTTTTGAATTCTGTTTTTCTCTCTTATTTTCAGAATGAGCTATCCCGGTTACCCGCCTTACCCGCTGAATCCAGCCGGATATAACCCTAATCAGGTGAGTGCGTGTGTGTGTATTTACCCAGTTGTATTACACGGGAAGGGAGCTATGCTCGTAGTGACCCGTCTTTGTATCTCTCAGCATCTAGTTTGTTTTCAAATTCTTTTATGGATTTTGCACATACTATTTTTTCGTCCAATTTGTTCCAGACACCTATCACCGTGTGGAAAACTATTCTTTTTCAGATTTCTTCTATAACTACCCTTTTTGAGTTTCTTTTCGTGTCCTCTTGTTTTTCTTCTGTCCCACTTTAATAAATCTTCTCTGTCAAGGACTTCCATACCTTTCATGATTCTGTAAATGTCCAGTAGATCTCCTCTTTCTCTTCTTTGTTCCAGTTTGGACAATCTTTGTTCGTAGGCTTATGTCAATTTTGAAATTGTTGGTGCCATCTTTGTCGTTGCTCTTTGGATTCTTTCTAATTTCTTTAGATTTTTGTGTGTGTGTGTGTGTGTGTGTTGGGTGTCCATAGTGTCGCAGCGTACTCCAATCTTGGTCTTATCAGCGTGACTAATATTTTCTTTATCGTTTCCTCATCCATGTACTTAAAGGCCACCTTTATTGGTTTTAGTAAATTGTAGGTTTCTCCGACTATTTGTGTGTGTGTGTGAGGGGGGGGGGACTCTGTCCCCCAGTCCCGACCCGAAGGGACCCGTGCCCATGCAGGCGGTTTTTTTCATTTGAGGGGAAGAGAGAACCTCTGGGATGGGTGAAGGTGTGTGTGTGTGTGGGGGGGGGTTAGGGAAGTGGGAGGGGGCGGACTTTTTATTTGGGGGGGGAGGGGGGAGTGAAGTATCACTCCCACGGGCTTTGAGCCCGTTCGGTGGTGTTTATGTAAGACACACCTTGTGGAGAGGAGGTGGAATAGTGTAGCTATTCAGAGGGGGATAGGGGCAGTAGAAAAGAGAGACTGCAGCTGTTAGAGGAGCGGCGGACGCTCTAGTAGCTGACGGAGCTCATAGGGGCTTTGGGGGCGGCAGAGGCGGCTCACAAGACCTTCAGAGGGAGCCGGTGGTCCCCGTCTGAGGAAAGAGGTGGCGGGGCAATCGCATCCACGTGAGGGTCGAATCGAGCCTGTGGGTGGGGGTGTGGGGATCACGAAAACTTATTCCGTTGGCCTTTCCCCAGTTAACCTTTTGCAGCCGTTCGTTCCAGCTCATCCTGATGCTCTTGGCTACCCGGTCGATAGCGAAGGGGGTGGAAACGATAAACCCCGGGTGCCGATTAACTGTGCTGCCGGATGAAAGTGGGTTCATTTACTTATTTGTCTGTCTATTCATCTATATATTAATCCATCTTTTTGATTTTTTGTATATCTCGGCGAACGCCACTGAACTAAATTCAGTATTAGTATTTTGTTGGAAATAAATCAACATCATCGTCGCACCGAAGAGGCCGACTCACAGAAATAGTAAAATGGAAATTTAAGGAAGATGATAGAAAGGAGGGGTAGTGCAAATTGAAGGTTATCAGTATTCTTTTTGAGCGAGTAGTCTCCGGTAAAGAAGAAGAAAGAAAGAGAGGAGACGCAACTCTGGTCTGGTCCATCTGGAATTCGTTGAAGTCCCAAAATATTGAAAAGGAAGACTAATGAAACATAGTCAATCCCTTTCATGCGCGAATGGGATTCTGAGTGCTTGGGGGGACCCCCAACCGCCTTCCAGGGCGTCTCTTTCCGTATTTGCACCGCGTGGCCTCTAATGGATGGAAAGGAGGAGGCGGGGGGGGGGGGAGGAGCGACGGAAAAGGGGGAGGTTTGTGCATTTTTTTTTTTTTTTTTTTTTTTGTTTTTTTTTCAACCCAGATATTCGTCTGCCATGCACCCAAACTCCAAAGGGTGTTTTTTTCTTAGTGTATAAATCACATGGGAAGTACGCTTGGCATTACACATGTATAGTTGCGTGTTCCGTCTCAGTTGACGCACACTTCAGTAAGACTGCAGTTATGAATGAAATGATACAGGATGCCTCTTGAGGAAACTGACTCAACAGTGTTTTCCCTTTGGACTTCCATTCACATTCAGACACACCCATCCCTGGATGGGGCATCGTTTGTATGTTTTATTGCACTCACTCCGTGGCAGCTCTACGGACCGCAGTCACGCAGCATTTTTGTATGGAGACTCCGCTCCATTCAAGAGAATACTTTGAATCTCCTTTCTGCCATCCTCCGCCCCATTTTGGGAGCGATAGTGTCCCTCAAATATAAAAGAAGAAGGAGGAGGTGAGGAGCCTACGCCAGGAGGCGCTGAGTAGCTGCCCCATGGGCTTGGGCTCTGAGAATTGGAGAGGAATACGGGATTCGAACCCACAACTAAGTGAATGCGAGACCAGCATGCTTCCGATTACGCCAATAATGTATAATAATGTTTCTCGAATACAGAGGGTCTGGATGATATACAAAATACTCGAGCCTTTGTGACCCCACATTACCCACCATGACCTGGCTTGGACCAATTGTAATTGTTAGTTAAGTATTGGTAACAGTGACACGACTCGTTAGTAATCAATTGCAGTTCTAATTGAAAAATGAAAATGAGACGCAGTCGTGATTATAACGTGTTGACCAATTCATAGAAATTGGCAAAACTGAAGCACTTTGGAGCTCAGTGTTGAAGTCTAGTCGTTGAAACCAAACATGGATAAATTTCCAATTGCAATTTCGTGTGTAGTTGGCATAGGTACCTGTGCAACTGAATTCGAAATTGTAATTTGGGAATACCTTGCATCAATTCAATTGCAAGTATATCCTTAATATAGAATCGACGTCAAAGCACATTATAGTTGAAACGGTGATTTGAAACTGCCCCGTGTTCCTCCAGAACCAAGCGACAAGACCTGCGGAAGCCTAATCTCGCCGCTCCACGTAACCCTCCCCCCCCCCCACCCTTTCTTGATTCTAGGACGGTGAGTCGGCGAGTTTGAAGCGCCTGGCGTCGCCTTGCTCCTACTGGCGCCAACTTGTCGGCGGAATCACCTCGTTTCCCTCTCGGGCTATCGATCGGAGCCAGTGGGGTCGAGGTCCGGAAGCGTACTACGACCCCCCCCCCCCATCCCCAGAGAGAGAGAGAGAGAGAGAGGGCGGAGGTAGAGTAGAAACACGAGTCGAAGGGGTATTTTGTTAGCAATATCTTTAAGTGATTCTGTCCTTGGTGAGAATGTCTCTCCGAGTTCGAGTTGTGAAAATGGGAAAGGAGGAATTTAAGGGATTTTTTCCCCTGAGGGACAGGATCAGTCTGAGTGAGGTCTCGAGTGAGCAAGACCAAATTCAAGGCGCGATTGTCCCTTTGAATTACGTTACAGCGTTGGTGAAATTGTCAGTCGTTTGCAAGTAGGGAAGCAGGCAAGCAAGTAGAATCTTTACATCGTAACACTGTTGAAGCAGTTCGCACTTTCAAGGTTTGTTCATAGAGTCTTGTAGCTGTCACCGGACTGATTTCGGAAGGGAGAGTTCACCAGTGTAAAGGACCCCAATTTAAAGTATTACGGATGTAAAAGACTTCGCACTCTTAGGGGCGCCATGTTAAAAAAAAAAAATCAAACTTTGTGTAGCAGCCAACTTTTCATCGATGTTGGAATATCTTAGATAACAAGAATTCCTTCAATCTTAAATTCCATAAATCCAAAATATCTTATATCGAGGGTC
This sequence comes from Oratosquilla oratoria, assembly GCF_046742065.1. Taxonomy (NCBI): domain Eukaryota; kingdom Metazoa; phylum Arthropoda; class Malacostraca; order Stomatopoda; family Squillidae; genus Oratosquilla; species Oratosquilla oratoria. The sequence continues at coordinate 35,965,551 of NC_134799.1, read as the reverse complement.
GAGTGTAATTCTCTTGCTGGATAAGCTGCCGTATGTGTGTGTGTGTGTATATTCTGGTCTGACTCTCACCGGACAGTTTTATTTGGTCGATTCCAAAGGCTGATGTGCCAAGGCTCTATTTTGTTTTTGTCTATTTTCTTTTTGTTTTTCAGCCCGGCCAAGGCTACCAACAGACTCCTCCCGGTGTTCCCTACCCGCCTTCGCCGTATCCACCTGCCGGAGTACCACCCTACCCTCCCGCAGGATCGTCTTACCCTCCTCCTCCCCCTGGTGCACCTTACCCAACGGCAGGATCCCCGTATCCTCCGGCAGGATCCCCGTATCCTCCGGCAGGATCCCCGTATCCTCCAGCAGGGTCCCCGTATCCTCCAGCAGGGTCCCCGTACCCACCGCCTCCAGGTTCCCCGTACCCTCCTCCACCGGGATCCCCGTATCCTCCTCCGGGGTCGCCGTACCCGCAGCCCCCAGGAACCCCCTACCCACGGTCAGGGTCCCCGTACCCGCCCTCTGGGTCTTCCTTCCCTCCGTCGGGAGGCACAGCCTACCCCCCTCCTCCTCCATCAGGATCTCCGTATCCCACGCCGGAGAACACCGTGCAAGGAAACACGCTCTATCCGAACGTCAGTGCCGCACCTCTGCCTGGAAGGAGGTCGCCCTCTCCTTGCCCCGCCGCCACCAGCACCCCCTACGGGAGCACCGGTCCCAGCACCATGGCGTCTGCCGTGCCCTACACGGTAAGTTTCCCCCCCACACACACACCCACTTATCTCTTACTCTTCAGCTGCATTCTAAATGGAGTCTGACCTTTGACATGCGTGGGCTCGATTAGCCTACGAACACATTAAATAAGTCATTAAATGCATTTTGAACGATTATCGTCGTTGATGAATTGCGCACGAGTGTCCACGTCTTTGGGGGCGGTGATCTATAAGGTGGAGGGGCTTATGAGGACTTTGAACGAATTGATACGGAGTCTGGAGAGTCCCCACCCGAGGGTGACGAGGGGGCCTTTGGTGGCCCCCCTTCCATACATCGCCTCGGTGTTGCCAGCCACTTGCAAGGTAATAATGATAATTATGAAACAATAATGATAGTAATAATAAGAAAGCAATGATAATAATATAAATAATAATGATGATAACGGTAATAATGATAATGATATCAATAATAGTGCATAAATATACAATTTTTTTCTTCTTCTTCTTCTTCTTAAAAGGGAGGTAGCTAAAGTCGAAGGCATAAATCCATTCCCACCCACTTCAATTATTTCTCATTGAAATCTGTTCAAAAAGCCTCCCTTTCCTCTCCACTCTTTTCATTACCAGGCCCATATGCACTTATAAAGACCCGCATCTCCCTTTCCAGTTTCTCCTTCATCCACATTAACCTTGATGAAACCTCCTTCCACTCCACTACACGCTTACCTATTTCTAAACTTACTAGTATATCCACCCTTTCTCTCCCTTATCCTTTCTTCACTCCTGACACCCTCCCAACTACTCCTAAACTCAAACTCACCCCTCCCTTTCAACTTAGTTTCACTCAGTGCCAACACACCCATCTTTCTTCTCACAAATATACTGCCTAGCTCTTCCCTTTTACTCTCATCTGTACCACATCCACGCACATTAAAAGACCCAAACCTTAGGGTTCTGATTGGAAAACTCCTTCCAGACCCTCTTATGCCTTTGCATTTTTAAGGAATGTTCCCTTTGGGGCTACAGAGAATAGGATGCCTAGTCCTATCCCTTTTCCTTTTTGTTATTTATTTTATTTTTTTTCCGCCTTGTATGGCTCAAGTGGGAACACCGTGACAGTATTCATTTTCCCCCATCACAAGGTTCGACAAAAAAAAAAAAAAAAAAAAAAAAAAAAAAAAATCAGGTGATACAGGACAATATTAAGAGTTGGAGGGACAGCATAATGGAGCGGCAGTTGCAGCATAATAAATTAGCATATGAATAGAGATTTCCACTGTCAGAGACAAATGATAGTAATAATAATAGTAATAATAAAGATGATGATGATGAAACTAAGTAATACTACTACTGCTACTACTACTAATAATGATAATATATAATGTTAATAACAACAACAGCTAACCAACAGTGTCCAAACTTGGCCTCAAGATAGCAAGCCATGCATTAGTCATAAGCTTTCTACTGATTACACACGAGATGCCTTATCAAGACTTTGTGAAGGGTCACGCCTCCCAGCTTTCAAGGCACTATAAAAAATGCAGGTACACAACCCTTTATCTAAAACCCTTGGGGCCAGTTGCATTTCAGATTTCAGAATTTTTCAGATTTTGGAACAGATACTAGCTGTCCCAGTGAAGTTTGGGCAGCATCTCACATACGAACATTTTTATTACAGCAGAAATGTGTAAATACCCAAATAGTTGGGATAGAGACTTGGGTAGTATTACAGCTTATTTATAGTGATGTACTGATAAATGAAATAGTGAGATAATCAGAAACATAAATAATGAAACAGTGGGGATAACTAGGGTTGCCAACTGTCCTTTGTTTCAAAGGACAGTTCTTTATTCAGCTCTATTTGTCCTTGTCCTTTATTGAAATTTGAAATGACACTATTTGTCCTTTATTTTGAAATAATTTTGACTAGTAGTTCAGTTTCCTGCTCTCAAGTTGGGATTCCAAAAGCATTTACTTCTTGTAAGAGTGCAGACTCTATCAACTCTGCATTCTGCACAATACCAGAAGCACAAAGTGCCAGACCCCAGACCAGGGTGTAAAATTAGCCTCATTTTATGTGTAACTCAATTTTCTATTAATAAAAGGCACTCATTTTGGGAAAACCAGAAAATCATAACTATGTTACTAAATATGAGAACCACCAACTAAAAAGAAAAGAAAAAACAATAGAGAAAGAAAGGAGGTGCCATTGGACATTTGGAAAGGCAATACTCCCGCCTATCAACTGAACTCACAAAGAACCAAAACAAATATGGCACATTATACAACAATGTAGTGATGAGGCCCTTCACAAAATCAAGCTGTAATTCATTATAAGTACCAGAAGAATAGTGAAATCTATGTGAGAAAACTTGTAATAGTAGTGCCACTATTTCATGTTATTATCAGATATTTGGAGAAACGGAACAGATTTCGATGAAAATTCAACATTCGGCAAATTATCAAGCCTGAGTTAATTTCCCAAAGTTTCAGAAATTTGTAGAAGTAGTAGAACATATGAAGCTAGAAGGAAAGGTTAAATTAAAGATGGATGAACTTTTTGATGAAGTAGTATTAATTCAAAGAAATTTCGACACTATCAAAACCTCTGAACTCTTCATAAGCTCAAAATAACAACCAGAAAGTGGTATTTTATTTTGAAATCTATGGACTTTAAATGTATCAATATTTTCAAAATAGTTTCTTTTGTACTATCAATTCCTTGAACATCATCTTATTGTGAAAGAGTTTTTAGTTTAATGTCATCTAAATGGCAAGCTGAAAGTAACTTATGCTCTGTTGAATTAAGAATGAACTTCTCATGCATTTTAACATAAAAGATAGTTGTTTGGAATTCTCTAAAAACAGCAAAGATGATACAAATTTTCTGAAGGCAGCAAAAAAGCCAGGGCAAATACAGTTTAAAAGATTAAAATACTTTGATCGAGGTAAAATAAATGTCTGCTCATTCTTGGTTTTGCATTTTCATTTAGATAAGAGAAATGCAATTTTGAACTGCATTTAATTTTGGTATCTTATGATCTATAGTACTGGTTCCCAAACTATCTCATGTGACGACCCCTTTCTGCTTCCAGTAGATCCACACGACTCCCCACTTTTTTATATATATGAAATTATATATTTTTTATTTATATCTTAGTAATGTTTAGGTCAAAAACAAGGATTGTTGTTTGGATTAAAACAAACGAAACAAATAATACATGCACGAGGCATTTTATTAACTAAAGTTGCTAAATATGTGATTGAAAGGGAGCCCCAATAAAAGGCAAATTATTAAACAAGATTTTTTAGCAGATGACTTTATACCCCACCTTGTATCCTCATTACGCCCCATAGTTTGGGAATCATTGATCTATAGCCACTTAAATAGATATCAATAAAGTTTTCATGTCCTTTATTGTAGCTTAACAGCAGTAACGTGCACAGACATTGCGAGGGGCAGGTGCTTTGGGCTGGAAATTGAGCACTTCACTCTTTTGTATTATTCGTATTTGGCAGCTATCTGGTAGGGTGCAACACCATTTTCCACATTATAATTTCTGAATGGTAAGAAAATGGAAAAAGCCTGTGAGAAATAATTTTTCATTCATTTTTATATATTTTTGTGAAGGGCACTTTTGGGGCACAGGGCAAAGGGGCAGGTGCTCGGGCACCCCCAGCAACCCCCCCTCTGCATGGGCCTGCTTAACCCATTAAACTCCGATGACAAGATGTCTTGTCATTTGGTCAAATAAAACAAAAAATTATAAAACACCAAAATGTTTGATCCAACACCAGAAAAATATGACGTCAATCCTCGCTTCGCTCGCAGCGAAGCGAGGACTGACGTCATACTTTTCTGGTGTTGGATCAAACATTTTGGTGTTTTATAATTTTTTGTTTTATTTGACCAAATGACAAGACATCTTGTCATCGGAGTTTAATGGGTTAACAGAGTTGGCAACCCTAGGGATATCTTAAACCATAGATACACAAATTTTAATTATACACAAAATTGTAGTATTTCTGTGGTATTACTGTGATGCTCAAGTTTTTCTGTTTTTCAGGAAATTCCCACTGTCAATCCCCCTGCAACTTTTGATCCAAGTAGTGATGGAGCAGCTCTTCGCAAAGCTATGAAGGGCTTTGGCACAGATGAAAAGGCAATCATTGCCATCCTAGCCAACCGCACCAATATCCAGAGAATGCAGATCATGCAAAAGTACCAGCAGTCCTATGGCAGGGTAGGTGAAAGCTCAGCATGGCCAGTTTGAGTCTTCTTGTGATAATGTAGGGCACCCCAGAAGTAATGGAGCAGTAGATAGAAATAAAGGTTAAAGTGAATTATATGAATTTTTCTAAAAGCAATGAAATCAACTCTCCCCATGTGCATTTCACCATTATGTTGTAGTAGCTACAACCCTTAGCTAATTCATATGTTGTAATTAAATGTAATGATACTTATGTATACAGTGCCAGTGAAAGAAATACAGTATAACAAAAGGCTAGCCATTGACATGAATTCCTCAAAACAACTTAATACAGTTGCTGTCACAATTCCACAAAACCAAAGGTGTTTGTAAGATGGGAAAGTGTGTTGTAAGACACATGACTGCTGGCACATAAATGAATGCACTAACTCAATAGTCCAGTAGATAAATATAATTACCTTAAAGCTCATTATCTGTTTATTTAAAGAAAGACATATGTTTTCACCACATTGTAAGGTACAAATACTATATAATGAGTTGAAAGATATGTTGAATACAAACACATTACCATTAGATGTAATTTCCACATTTCTAACTCTATCCATTCTTGTAATACCTGTCATTTCTCAGACACTACAGAAGATACAGAGCACATATTAGTCCACTCTCAGTCACTTAAAAGACAACTCCTCATAATCTCTTCACTGTGTGACTTATGGGCTGAACCAGTGGTTGTGGCTTGTTTCCCGAGGGCTGCAGGTCTTCTGCAAGAGAGAAACAAGGCAACAAATCGATAGATAAATAGGAGAAAATCTGGAAATGGTTTCACATTGGAAGTGTAAACCTATTGAGAAGTGTCATTCCCTTTGAGAATTTTATTCTGGCTAATATCAGATGATGTTATTCATCTGTAATAAGTCTTTACTTCTCAAAATATTAGGCACTGTGGGAGGTTATGCAGATTTATGGGATAGGAGGAAAGCTTTTGGGAGCTGTCAAGAGTTTTTATGTGAGTAGTAGAGCATGTGTTAGGATTGGAAATGGAGAGAGTGAGTGGTTTGAAGTAAAGGTGGGACTTCGTCAAGGATGCGTTATGTCGCCCTGGCTGTTCAACTTATACATGGATGGGGTGGTGCGAGAGGTGAATGCTAGGGTAGTGAGTCAGGGATTGGAGATGGTTAAAGAAAATGGAGAAAAGTGGGAGGTGAGCCAGCTGTTGTTTGCGGACGACACTGCGCTTGTGGCAGGGTCAGAGGAGGGATTGAGGAAGCTGGTGGCAGAGTTTGGGAGAGTATGTGATAGAAGAAAGCTAAAGATAAATGTGGGTAAAAGTAAGGTGATGAGATGTACAAGGGGTGAAAGTGGCAGTAGACTGGAAGTGAACATTAAGGGAGAGCGACTGGAGGAAGTGGATAGTTTTAGATACTTGGGTGCAAGTGTAGCAGGAAAAGGTGGAGTGAAGGTGGAGGTAGAATGTAGATTGAGAGAAGCGAGTAAATGCCTTGGTGGTTTAAAGAGTGTAATGAGAAATAGACATTTGGGAATGGATGCGAAGAGGAGACTGTATGAAGGAGTGATTGTGCCAACAGCACTGTATGGGGCAGAAACATGGAACATAAGAGAAGAAGAGAGAAGGAGTTTGAATGTGTTTGAGATGAGGTGTTTGAGAAGTATGGTGGGGGTTACTAGGCTAGATAGAGTGAGAAATGAGGAGGTGAGGAGGAGAACAGGGGTGAAAAAGGATTTGGGAGAGAGGGTTGATGAAAGAATATTAGGATGGTTTGGACACATGGAAAGAATGAGTGACGAAAGACTAGTAAAAGAGGTATGGAAGGCAGATGTGGAGGGAGTGAACATGAGGGGACGTCCTAGGATGAGGTGGATGGATGGGGTGAAGGGGGCTTTGGGGAAGAGGGGAATGTCTGTTGAGGAAGGAAGGGAGAGGACGGAAGACAGAGGTGAGTGGAGAATGGTTGTATATGGATGATGTTGTGACGACATGAGGAGGAATAGGCGGGGGGGGTGGGGGGGTAGTATGTGTGAGTAAATTTTGACGCAGCCCGAAGGGATTTCTCCCCGTACTCTCCTTATATGCAAAGGGGGACGGAGAGGGGGGGTCGCCGATTAAATGAAGCGGCCTTGCTGTGGATGTACTGTGTCTTGCGACACTGCTTCTGACCCAGGGCGGTGGGCAGGGTTCAGGGATGACCCGTCATCCAGGAGGTGCTCAGATGAGAGGAAGGGTGGGAGGGGTGTGGAGTGTAATTAGGGATGAAATGGGTGGGAGTGTTTTTATGCCTTTCCTTTTGTGGCTACCTCCCTTGGAAGGGGGAAAAAGCCTTGGTATATGTATGTATGTACTTAAATTTCCATGTAAATTGTTTTTATGTTTGTTTTCATGCTTCAGGATCCCATGCTCCGTAATCCAGAAGATATTAGTGAAATGGTAGGAGGGTAAAAAAATTTCTCCATCTTATGCAAGGGATATCTCAATGTCTTACTTATTTACCTGTGAGGAAACAAGGAGGGAGGGTTTCCATGTAGATAAAGATAAAGTGGTGGGGCTAAGCCAGTTTGGGCTGTTGTGCCTTGCTATGGAGGTGCTTTGTCTTGCTGCATTGCTTCTGATCCAGGCAGTAGATGGGGAACAAGGATGGCCCTTCATCCACAAGGAACTAAAATGGAAACAAATAGGTGTGGGATGGGTGCATGATTTGTCTGGCTAGCTCCCTTGTGTGGGGAAAGAAACCTTTTGGTATAAAAATAGATAGCTAGGTATTATGCATCATTATTCTTGGAAGAACAAAGACAGAATATATACTATGAATACACGTTTTCATAGACTTTTCAGCACTATATTTTTTGGCATAATTAGTTTTCTCATAAATCAGAAATTCTTACTTCTGATGAACCTCATTCTTTTCAGACATATTTTTTTAAAGTAATTATTTTCATACAGAGATAACTAGAATCAAAGTTGCTTCTGTCTTATTTGTCTTTTAGCCTCTGGTCTCAGATGCTTCAAATAGTATTTTAGTACCTTGTGTGAACCCTGAGTTTTAGATCTGATTATTCATTTTTTCTGTATAGGGTAATGATGTTTTAAGCAGTTGATGTTTTATTAATGGAAACTGATCTACTCAAAGATGTGTGTTGATAATTTTTCTTATTTCTGTTATCCCACTTTTCTGCTACTCTCCTTAAATTTCTCCTTTACCAGCCCATGAACTCAAAGAATGTTGCTAGTTTTTAGCAGTGGGATAAACATTGCTTCAGCTGCTGGGTCTTGCTGTGAAGGTGCTGTGTCTTGCTGCATTGCTTCTGACCTGGGTAGTGGGTGGGGGGCAGAGATGGTCCTTCATCCACAATGAGCTAAGAGATTTGTAAAAGTGAAACAAATGGGTGTGTGATGGGTGAAAGGCAGGTGTATACCTTGGCTGGCTTCCTCTTTTATAAGGGGAAAGAGGGTTCATATTCAATCCAAAATCATGGTTAATGTTTTGGTTTACCAAAATAAAATCATTGAAAATGTCTTTATCACATGAAGGTACAAAAATTTAATATTTAGATTAATTTGCAAACCAACCATAAGATAATGGGAATTTTCTCATTCCAGGATTTGATTAAGGACTTGAAGAGTGAGTTGAGTGGCAAGTTTGAGGAAGTCATTGTAGCTCTCATGACTCCAACCTATGAGTACCTTGCCAAAGAAATCAATCATGCCATCATTGGTCTTGGCACTGATGAAAGAACACTGGTAGAGATCCTGTGCACAGGAGACAATGCCTATATTTACCACATCAAGAATGCTTACTACCACCTCTACCACAAAAAATTGGAACAGGACATAATGGGTGACACTTCTGGAGATTTTAAACGTCTTTTGGTTTCTATGTGTGCTGGAGGGAGAGATGAGCACAATTGTGATCCAAACTTGGCTCCCACCCTTGCACAGCAGCTCTACAAAGCTGGTAAGAGGAAGCAGGTCTCATATACTTTCTATTAGCAAGATGTGGATCACAAACTGGAGGGATTAACTCATACCCAGTGATGACCTGTACAGATTCCATCAGATATTACATTAATTTTGTTCATATGCTTGGGTAACTGAGGACAAAATGGTTTACTTGTCTGTTGGTATCAGTTTTTTTCTGAATGTGCTCCACATCTGAAAACAATTATCTTATTTTCATCAAAACAAAATCTGGAAAAATTGTCACCTGGTCAAAAATATTAGAACTATCTTGATCAATTTTCATATCTTGGTGACATACAAACATCACTAGCTAAAACTGTATAATTCTATTCAGCCAAAGGATAACTGCCAGGTGATGGAAGATAACTTCTTTAGTCTAGTGCAATTTGTTACTGAAATCTCTACTTGAATTGATCATTTTATTAATTTGAAGGATAGGACTATATGAAATGGGTTTGAATATAGATTACAGACTGCACATGTTTGTTAACAATAGAATAATGCATGATAAATGCACTAGCCAAACTATGGTGTACTTTGTCCTTTTTTTATCTACATAAAGTAAAATTAAGTGGCCAAATCCTCCTATTGGGAAAGAATCCTAAGGTTCTAGGTTTTGTTTGATACTTGATACTCATATGATTTTCAGCCCACATGTCAAAGACCTAACATTCTTACTCTCTCCTTTTAATTTTATCTTTTGCATTCTTTTCCTTGCTCAATAGATATTCCTTATGTATCCAATCATTGTAGTGCCCTCTTCACCCTTTCTAGCCATGGTGAATGGTATTTCGTAAACTCGACAAAATTTTGATTGCAAAAGAGTAGTGTATCTGAAAACTTAGATCATCTTTTCTATGTAGATATTTGCATTACATGAACATGATTGGATGCAGTTAATACATGGTTTCAGCATGTGGAAATCATATATATATATATATATATATATATATATATATATATATATATATATATATAGGATATATACAGACGCTCCTCTACTTACGTTCATTCGTTTTACGTTTTTTCGATTTTACGTAGTTCAAACAATACTTACGCATGATGCTGCGTCCATTGTTTACATGGCACAAACGCCAGACTGAACGTGCCTTGCCTCATCCTCCTCCCCCTCCTCCTCCACCATCTCAATATATGGTGCTTGAATTTAATTTATTTGAAATTAATGTTATTATTTTACAATGTTATGTGTATAATTAATGATTTAGGGGTGTTTTATAAGATACGGTAATAGAATTTACGGATGTATAGTACAGTAACAACTTACGTTCATTTTCAACTTGCGTTCGGCCGTTCGGAACGTAACTAAAACGTAAGTTGAGGAGCGTCTGTATATACCAAGGCTTTTTCCCCCTTACAAGGGAGGTAGCCAAAAAGGAAAAGGCATAAAATCATTCCCACCCATTCCATCCCTGAATACACTCCACACCCCTCCACCCTCCCTCTTATCTTAGCACCTCCTGGATGATGGGTCATCCCTGCACCTTGTCCACTGCCCTGGGTCAGAAGCAGTGTTGCAAGACACAGCACATCCACAGCAAGGCGGTTTCATGTATGTATATATACATATGTATGTATGTATATATACATGCATATATATGTATGTATATATATATATATATATATATATATATATATATATATATATATATATACACATATACATGCATGCATACATACATACATATACCAATGGCTTTTCCCCCCTTACAAGGGAGGTAACCAAAAATCAAAGATAAAAAATCCACTCCCACCCATTCCATCCCCACATACTTCACTCCCATTCACCCCCTCCCTCCCTCTTATTTTGATTCCTCCTGGGTGACAGGTCATCCCAACATCTCGCCCACTGCTGTGGGTCAGAAGCAGTGTAGCAAGACACAGCACATCCACAGCAAGGCCACTTCATTTAATCGGCAACCCCCTTCTCCATCCCCTCATGCAAAAAAGAGAAGACTGGGAAAAATCCCTTCAGGCTGCATCAAAATATCACTCACAGACACTCCCATCACCCCATCCCCCACCCACTCCCTTCCATACATCACAGCATCATCCATACACAACCATTCTCCACTCACTCCTATCTTCTGTCTTCTACCTTCCTTTCTCAACTGACATCTCTCTCTCTCTCTCTCCCAATGCCCCTTTTACCTCATCCATTTTATCCTTGGTTGTCCCCTCATGTTCATGCCTTCCAACTCTGCCTTCCACACCTCTTTTACTAATCTTTCTTCACTCATTCTTTCCATGTGTCCAAACCATCCCAACACTCTTTCATCAATCCTATCTCCCAACCCTCTTTCCATCCTCACACTCCTCCTCACCTTGTTTCTCATTCTATCCAGCATACTTCTCAGGCATTTCATCCCAAACACATTTAAATTCTTCTCTTATGTTCCATGGTTTTGCCCCATCCAAATGTCTATTTTTCATTATACTTTTTAATCCCTCAAGGTATTTTCTTGCTTCTCTTGATCTACATTCTACCTCCACCTCCACTCTTCCCTTTCCTGCCACATTCTCACCCAAGTATCTAAAGCTATCCACTTTCTCCAGCCTCTCTCCCTTAATATTCACTTCCAATTTGCTGCTACATTCTCCCCTTGTACATCTCATCACTTTACTTTTACCCACATTTATCTTCAACTTCCTTCTTTTGCACACCTTCCCAAACTCCGTCATTAACTTCCTGAATCTCTCTACTGATCCTGCTGCAAGCACAGTGTTGTCAGCAAGCAACAACTGGGTTATCTCCCATTTTTCTCCATTTTCTTTATCCATCTCTAACCCCCAGCCCATTATCCTTGCATTTACCTCTCGAAGTTAGCCAAGGTGACATAACATATCCCTGGCAAAATCCCACCTTAACCGCAGACCATTCATTCTTTCCATTTCTAATTCTAACACAGGCTCTACTACTCTCTTAAGAGCTTTCCTCCTATCCCATATATCCACAATACCTCCCACAGTGCCTTCTTGTCTGTCCTGTTACAAGCCTTTTACAATTTACAAATCCATAAAGGCCTAAAAAACATTGTTAGTAGTAGTCATCACGACCGATCCTCACCTCCTCGCTCAACAGTCCTCACCTCTTTTTGGCATTTCACAACCTTCTGACCTCCAAGTGGCCCCATGGGACATGCTCACATCTACTCAACTGCAATGCAACCCAGAGCTTCCCAGAGGTCCATGGGTGGGAGAGAGCCTCCTTGAGGGAATTGCTCATGGGGCCCCAGGATGACTAACTAGTGCTAGGGTCTACCACATGACCATCACACAAAGCCTCCTTCAGGAACACATGTGCTGCTCACCAGCCTTAGTAATGACTACCTCAGCCACGTGAGATGAGAACAACTAGATCATTGAGGAATGAACACCCTCTGTCTTCATGAGTCACTGGCATCAGAAAGTTTTGCCTCTGACTTTCCTCACCTCACACTTGACCTCACAGCAATTAGGAGCTCAGGTCATGACCTGCCTGTGTATATCAGGAGTTGAATGGATGCCAAAGATGCAGATAGGCTTGGAGCAGCATACACGAGCCTAGCTCACTACACCTTGCTTTCTCACCCCCATTTTTTTGCTTCCTTGCAAGCAGATCACCCAGAGACATGACTTGAATAACAGTCATCACTACTGCCCAACATTTTATTTTAATAAACCAACTCTATCTCCACTAGAGTTTGCCTTCAACCAGCCTAACTGGCTGTCCAAGGTGGGGTAGACTACCAGCCTAACATTTGATGGCCCAATGTGGGACATAGATCACCAGCCTAAATAACATCCTTACCTTTTCCTACAGCTTTCTCACAAATCTGCCTTGCAACAAAAATTTTATCCATGCAACCCCTACCTCTCCTAAACACACACTGTCCCTCACCAATGTCCCTCTGTTCCTCTTCTAATCCTCTCAATCAAAACCCTCCCATATGCCTTCCCAACTACACCCAACAAACTGATCTCTCTGAAACTACTACACTCACACTTGTCCCCTTTTCCCTTGTAAAGTAGAAATATATAGGCACTCCTCTAGTCCTCCAGCACTCTACCATCTTTTAGACAAACATTAAACATTCTCACCAGCCAGTCCACCATCACTGTACCTCCCTTTTTTTAGACACTGCATGACACCCTCCAATCCAGGTGCCTTACATGCTCTCATCAATTTAACAACTGCTTTCACCTCATCTTTCCTTATTTCTCCTCCACTTCTTCATTCATCACTGTCATTTTCTTAGTGCTTCCCACTGCAACTACCTTTCCCTCCCTATCCTCCTTCACATTTAGCAAATCCCTAAAATACTCTGCCCATCTTCCTCTTATTGCCACCTCTTCCATTATCATCTCTCCATTTGCACTTTTTTTACCTTTTCTTCTCTACTTGATTCACCTCCTCTCCTAATTTCCTTCCAAAACATCTTTTTATTACTTTCAAAATTTTCTGTCATACTCTTATCCCATTTCACATGTGGGAGGGGAGTATTATTTTCGACCAGGAAAGACTTAAATGTGACAAAGTTAACCGAAGAAAAAAACAATGTGACAAAGTTAACCGAAGAAAAAAACAATGTAGAATCCGTTATGATGAAAGTTGAAAGCAACCACATGAAACGTAGAAAATTTGTAGTAGTGTATGTACACCCCAAAACACAGTCCTGGACAGAACAAGATCATTCCAAATTGCTGGAGGACACTAAGTATGAACTGACTGATATACTGAAGGAAAGAGGAAATACAGTAATTATGGGTGATTTAACTCAAAAGAAACATGTTGGAAAGAAATGACAAAAAAGGGTGGAGAAGACATATGGGTCAGCATGCTACTTGATGTGACCATCAAATACACAATGACTCATATTTATTTGAATAAAGGAAAATACCAGATGCAAAAACAATGTGGAACCATCGAGACTGGATTTAATACTTACGTCAGAACCCGAAATTGTAGACAAAATAGATTACAAAACACCACTAGGAAAGAGTGACCATGTACTAATAGAATTCGAGCTAAAAGACCAAGTAGACCTAAGAAGAAATGAGAAACATAGAATAGGAAGACCAATGTACAACAAATTGAATTTTGAGAAACTTAAAAAAATCTTTCGTAATGCAAACTGGGAAAAATTCCTAAAGGATGAAACAAGGATTGAAGAAAAATGGAATATACTAAAAGAAATTTATAATGAGGGAGTGAAAAAAAAGGTACCTCAACAAAAGCAAGAAAGAGTATACATAAAAAACTGTTACAACAAAAAACATAGTGAAGCTAAGGATAAAAGAGACAAAGCCTGGAAAAATTGAAAAAAGACAAAAAAAAAACAAGCAAATGGCAAATATACATCAAACTAAGAAACAATTATGTAAAAATACGCAGAGATGAAAAGAGAAACTATGAAAAAGAAATAGACAAATGCAAGGAACAACCTAAACTATTTTACAGATATGTGAATGGTAAACTAAGGAAACAAACAAGAAATAGAAAAGCTGTGCCAAGGAAGTCATGAATATGCAGAACAAGAAATGGCAGAAATTATGAGCAATCACTTCAAGTCTGTATTCACAATCGAGAATTCGCTTAACTGTGAGGGAATAAAGAGACAGAAATCCCCCCAATGAAGGAAATAACTGTAATAAAGAAGAAAATCAGTGACTAAATAAAAAACCTTTGTCAGAAAATCGCATGGTCTGGATGGAATTGCAAATTGGATACTGAAAGAATGCGTAAATGAGTTAACAGATAAAATATACAATATAATCAAATGCTCGCTCAAAGAAAGAAAGGTACCACTAGACTGGAAAAAGGCAAATATTGTACCAATATATATAGGAGGAAATAAGGAAAATCCAACTAACTACAGACCGGTCTCCCTAACAAACACAGTAGCAAAAATATGTGAAAAAGTGATCAAAAGTAGATGGAAGAAAAAACTATATTGAACTCAAAGCAATTTGGATTTAGACAAAGAAGATCATGTTCAACAAACCTGATCTGCTTCTATTCGAGACTAATAGAAATAATTGGAGAGAGGGATGGATGGGCAGACTGTGCCTATCTAGACCTACAAAAAGCATTTGATAAGGTGCCACACAAGAAATTAATAAGAAAAATAGAATCAATAGGTGAAATTGGAGGGAAATTATTAGAATGGATGGAGGACTTCCTGACTGGGAAAAAAATGAGGGTAGTAATTAGAGACAAATTCTCGAAATGGGAAGAAATGATAAGTGGTGTCCCACAGGGGTCGGTGCTGGCTCCAATTATGTTTGCTATATATAAATGACATGGATGAAGGAGTTGAGTGTTATATGAATATCTTCGCAGATGACGCAAAAGTACTAAAGAAGGTAAGTACAGAGGACTGTGAATCATTACAATCAGACCTGGACAAAATCTAAAAATGGACTCAAAAGTGGGAAGTGACTTTCAATATCAAGAAATGCAGTGTAATGGAGTTTGGAAAAAATAAAAACAGAATATAAAAAAATTATAAAATTGGTGAAGAAGAAATAAAAAAAGTGCGCTCGGAAAGAGACTTTGGAGTAATAATCAGCAAAGACATGACACCGGATAAACATATAAACAAAATAGTCAGAGAAACCTTCAACCTATTAAGGTCATTGAAAGTGACATTTGACTGTTTAGATGAAAAAATTATTTAAAAAAATATTAGTTACATTAATAAGACCAAAACTGGAATACACAGCAACACTATGGACACCCAGTACTAAAAAGAATATAAGGAAATTAGAATACAGAGAGCAATGACAGAGTTGGCACCAGCTCTTTCCAAATTGACATACAGAGATTATCCAAATTGGAACTACCAACACTGGAGCAGAGAAGAGAAAGAAGTGATCTACTGACTATCTATAGAATCATGAAAGGAATGGAAATCCTTGATAGGAATGATTTACTAAAATATGACAATGGAAAAACAAGAGGTCATGAAAAGAAACTCAGAAAGGATAACTATAGAAGAGATCTGAAAAAGATAGCTTCCCATACAGAGTGCTGGATATCTGGAATAACTTAGATAAAGAAACAGTGTGTGCAAACACTATTCAAGATTTTAAGAAAAAACTTGATGTTGAAAGATACAAAGACGGGTCACCACGAGCATAGCTCCCTTCCCATATAATACAACTAGGTAAAACTAGGTAAATACAGATGGGTATTTAAGGTATATATACACACAGGGCGTGTTTTTTAAGTACCATTTTGAAATAGAAATTAAACAAGTAGACTTTTCCTAACAATTTTATTTTCACATGAAAGCCTGTACTGTAATCTACTTTTCAACATAATTTCCACCAATATTAAGGCATTTCTCATATCGTACAAACAACTTTTGAATACCATCTTTGTAGAAATCTGCCGCCTGATTAGAGAACCACTGCAACACGGCCGTTTTGACATCCTCACCCTCATTGTGGTGCTGACCACCCAGATGGTTCTTCAAATGCAGGAAGACGTGGTAGTCACTGGGCGCTAGATTGGGGCTGTACAGAGGGTGATCAAGTTGTTCCCAGCCAAATGATCTGATCACATCTTGAGTTTGATTGGCTCAGTGTGGAGTGTGAGTGAAGGTCGTCCACTTCGTTCCTCAGCATGCACATTTGTACGGCCATCTTTAACCCCTTCCATACGGTGCCGCATACGTAGGCAGCATGAGGAGCAAGTGGATACGCGAGGCTGCCATATCGGCGTCTTGATTATATTTATTGTAGTTGCCCCTGCGTAATGACATGCTCTCTAAACTGTCTTCATCACATTTTCTATGGTTATCAAAATTCACGGTTGAGCGAGAGAACGATCGATATAAGCGGTGACTATATTTTATGATGCGAGTATTATTACGACACATCGTACATCTGGCAGCTAATGCTGCCCGCGAGATTTTGGCCCGTACTGAAGAGGTTAAAAGCTCTCCCATCTCCCCACCATCCCATTACTCATAATGTTTTCTCCATACACACTCATAATGTTTCCTCCATACACTGATCTGACGATGAATTTCAGCTGCTTTCATGCCTTTAGCAGTAAGAAAACAAATCACAGTGCATATTTCACAGTTGGCGGCATTCTCAACCAGAGGAGGCCTTTCAAATACTCACAAACAAACTTAAACACAGTCAGATGATTCCGTAATGGCAGCTGTGGCTAGCCAAAAGATAGTGGTACACAATGCTCATGCACCAAGTGCCGACTGTAGCGCCACAACGGTGGAATTTCAAAACAGTTCTCACCTAAAAAACACGCCTCATATATATATATATATATATATATATACACACACACCTCACAGAGTAATAGACAGTTGGAACAAGTTAGATGAGAAAGTAGTGTGTGCAAAAACAATACATGAATTTAAAAATAGTTTAGATAAAATGAGATATGAAGACGGGACACCACGAGCATAGCTCCCCTTCCCGTAAAATACAACTAGGTAAATACACACACACACATATATATATAGTTCTTGTTTTTCTCTCTCTCTCCCCCTCTTCTTCGCTAAACATGGTGAATAATTAGGTGTTTTGTATTTCAGGTGAAGCAAAAATGGGCACAGATGAAGCAGAGTTCAATAGAATTATGTCCAGCTACTCATATCCTCTTTTGAGGCTTGTCTTTGAAGACTACAAGAAGATCAAGGGTAAACCCTTTGCTGATGCCATCAAATCAGAACTTTCTGGAGACCTTGAACGTGGAATGATGGCCATCTGTAAGTGTTTTATATTAATTCTTGAGCATAATTATATCCATTACAGATTTTGCTCCAACTAAGGACAGACAATTTTATGCTGTTGATGGGTTGACAGACTGCAGATTGAAGGTCCCAATTGATCTGAATGTAGTAGTCATGTCACCCTTCTTTCTTGTAATAATGTCTGTTAGGTTGGAGATCATTTTGGTTGCTGCTGGTTGTAAACTCTCAATCTTGTTTATATCCTTTATTTTGTCTTTTGTACAGGGACTACACCATGACTACATATTCTAATCTGAGGTGGATGGAGAGTTGTATAGATATGTGATCTTAGACATCTCCAACATTTACAACTCATACCTCTACCTGTTATGATTCAGATTTGATATAATTTAGTTTTGTGTGCTTTTATGCACAAAACATACATACATATACCAAAGGCTCTTTTCCTCCATACATGGGAGGTAGCCAAAAGAAAAAGACATACACACCACTCCCACCCATTCCATCTCCTACATACTCCACTCCCCTCCTTTTCATCTTGGCACCTCCTGGATGACGGGTCATCCCTGCATCCTATCCACTGCCCTGGGTCAGAAGCAGTGTCACAAGACACAGTACATCCACAGCAAGACCACTTCACCAATTCAGCAACCCCCCTCTCTGTCCCCTCATGCAGAAAATTAGAAGATGGGGAGAAATCCCTTCAGGCTTCATCAATTTATTTTTCATACATACTCCCTCACCCCCCATCGCCCACCCCCTCATGCATCACAGCATCATCCATACACAACCCTTCTTCATTCACCCCTATCTTCTGTCCTCTCCCATCTTTCCTCAACAGACATTCCTCTCTTTCCCAATGCCCCTTTTACCCCATCCATCCATCTTATCCTAGGATGCCCCCTCATGTTCACTCCTTCCACCTCTGCCTTCCACATCTCTTTTACTAATCTTTCTTCACTCATTCTTTCCATGTGTCCAAACCATCCCAATACTCTTTAATCAACCTTAATTCCCAACTCCCTTTCCACCCCTGTTCTCCTCCTCACCTCCTCATTTCTCACTCTATCTAGCCTAGTAATCCCTATCATACTTCTCAGACACCTCATCTCAAACACATTCAAACTCCTCTTATGTTCCATGTTTCTGCCCCATACAGTGCTGTCGGCACAATCACTCCTTCATACAATCTCCTCTTAGCATCCATTCCCAAATGTCTATTTCTCATTACACTTTTTAATCCACCAAGGCATTTACTTGCTTCTCTCAATCTACATTCTACCTCCACCCCCACTCCTCCCTTTCCTGCCATATTTGCACCCAAGTGTCTAAAACTATCCACTTCCTCCAGTCTCTCTCCCTTAATATTCACTTCCAGCCTGCTGCCATTCTCTCCCACATTTATCTTCAACATCCTTCTTTCACACACCTTCCCAAACTCTGTCACTAACTTCCTCAATCCCTCCTCTGATCCTGCTACAAGCGCAATGTCGTCAGCAAAAAACAACTGGATTATCTCCTACGTTTCTCCATTTTCTTTAACCATCTACAACCCCTGACCCATTACCCCTGCATTCACCTCTCACACCACCCTATCCATGTATAGATTGAACAGCCAGGGCGGCATAACACATCCATGACGAAGTCCCCCCTTTACGTCAAACCATTCACTCTCTCCATTTCTAATCCTAACACAAGCTCACTACTATTGTAAAAACTCTTGACTGCTCTTAACAACTTTCCTCCTATCCCATATATCTGCAATACCTCCCACAGTGCCTTCTTGTCTATCCTGTCATAAGCCTTTTCCAAATCCATAAAAGTAGTTTCAGAGGGATTAGCTTGTTAAGTGTAGTTGGGAAGGCTTATGGGAGGATCTTGATTGAGAGGATTAGGAGAGGAACAGAGGGAGTAATTGATGAGGAACAGTGTGGATTTAAGACAGGTAGAGGTTGTGTAGACCAGATCTTTGTGGTAAGACAGATATGTGAGAAAGCTATAGGAAAGAGGAAGGATTTTTTTTTGGCTTTTATGGATCTGGAAAAGGCTTACGATAGGGTAGACAGAAAGGCACTGGGAGGTTATGCAGATATACGGGATAGGAGGAAAGCTGTTAAGAGCTGTCAAGAGTTTTTATGAGAATAGTAGAGCTTGTGTTGTTAGGATCTACTTAGTAACCATGGCCTGTGAGGGGGATTTGGTGTAGGTTTTTGGGTTGTACTGATTGGGTTTCAAAGCCCGTGGGAGTGATTCTTCACTCCCGAATTTCGAAAAAAAAAAAAAACTCGCTCACATTGAATGAGAATCAGACAAAAAACAATGGTCTCAAACTGTCCGGAAATAGATTCAATTTGGAAGTAGGTAGAAACAACTTTGCCAACCGTGTAGTTAATGAATGGAATAAACTTCCTGCACATGTAGTGCAATGTAGTTCAGTTCGAAGCTTTAAGAATCATTTAGATAAACACCTAAGCAAGATGCTGTAATGATTATAATTTATTTTATATATATATTTTTTTTTTTTTTTTGTCATTTGTCTCTGATTTTCATTTATTATTAGTTTTGTCAATTTACTATTATTTACTATTTACCTTTTTGTTTACTATTTAACTATACCTATGCAATTATTTATGTATTTTATTTATTCACATTATTATAGTTTTTTTATTTATTATTTTATTATTATTGATTTTTTTTTCTTCGCATCCGACCTAGATATGGACCAAAAGGTCTCCTGTCGGCATGCTCCGCCTTTGTAATCCTTTTGTGTCAGGATTAGAAATGGAGAGAGCGAGTGGCTCGAGGTAAAGGTGGGACTTTGTCAAGGATGCATTATGTCGCCCTGGCTGTTCAACTTATACATGGATGGGGTAGTGCGAGAGGTAAATGCAAGGGTAGTGGGTCAGGGATTGGAGATGGTTAAAGAAAATGGAGAAAAGTGGGAGGTGAGCCAGCTGTTGTTTGCGGACGACACTGCACTTGTGGCAGGATTGGAAGAGGGATTGAGGAAGTTGGTGACAGAGTTTGGGAGAGTATGTGATAGAAGAAATCTGAAGATAAATGTGGGTGATGAGATGAGATGAGATGTGATGAGGTGATGAGATGTACAAGGGGTGAAAGTGGCAGTAGACTGGAAGTGAGCATTAAGGGAGAGCGACTGGAGGAAGAGGATAGTTTTAGATACTTGGGTGCAAATGTGGCAGGAAAAGGTGGAGGTAGAATGTAGATTGAGAGAAGCGAGTAAATGCCTTGGTGGATTAAAGAGTGTAATGAGGAATAGACATTTGGGAATGGATGCTAAGAGGAGACTGTATGAAGGAGTGATTGTGCCAACAGCACTGTATGGGGCAGAAACATGGAACATAAGAGAGGAAGAGAGAAGGAGTTTGAATGTGTTTGAGATGAGGTGTCTGAGAAGTATGATGGGGGTTACTAAGCTAGATAGAGTGAGAAATGAGGAGGTGAGGAGGAGAACAGGGGTGGAAAGGGAGTTGGGAGATAGGGTTGATGAAAGAGTATTAGGATGGTTTGGACACATGGAAAGAATGAGTGAAGAAAGACTAGTAAAAGAGGTATGGAAGGCAGATGTGGAGGAAGTGAACATGAGGGAACGTCCTAGGATGAGGTGGATGGATGGGGTGAAGGGGGCTTTGGGGAAGAGGGGAATATCTGTTGAGGAAGGACGGGAGAGGACAGAAGACAGGGGTGAATGGAGAACGGTTGTATATGGATGATGTTGTGATGCATGAAGTGGAATGGGCTGGGGGATGGGGGGTGAGGTAGTATGTGTGAGCAAATTTTGACGCAGCCCGAAGGGATTTCTCCCCGTCTTCTCCTTTTATGCAATGGGGAGATGGAGAGGGGGGGATCGCCGATTTAATAAAGCAGCCTTGCTGTGAATGTGCTGTGTCTTGCGACACTGCTTCTGACCCAGGGCAGTGGACAAGGTGCAGGGATGACCCGTCATCCAGGTGCTAAGATAAGAGGGAGGGTGGAGTGTATTGAGGGATGGAATGGGTGGGAATGATTTTATGCCTTTTCCTTTTTGGCTACCCCCCTTGTAAGGGGAAAAAAGCCTTGGTATATGTATATATAAAAGCCCAAAAAACATCCTTTCCTTTTCCTATAGCTTTCTCACATATCTTGTCTTACCATAAAAATCTGATCTACACAACCTCTACCTGTCCTAAAACCACTGTTCCTCACCATCCCTCTGTTCTTCTCCTAATCCTCTCAATCAAGACCCTCCCATAAGCCTTCCCAACTACACTTAACAAACTGATCCCTCTGAAACTACTACATTCACACTTGTCCCCTATTCCCTTGTAAAGTGGAACTATACAGGCACTCCTTCAGTCCTTCAGCAATCTACCCTCTCTTAAACAAACATTAAATAACTTTACCAGCCAGTCCACCATAACTGTACCTCCTTTTTTCAGACATTCTGCATGGCATCCATCCAACCCAGGTGCCTTACCTGCTCTCATCATCTTAACAGCTGCTTTCACTTCATCTTTCCTTATTTCTCCTCCACTTACCTCACTCATCACTGTCATTTACTTAGTGCTTCCCACTGCAACTACCTTTCCCTCCCTATCCTCCTTTACATTTAACAACTCCCTAAAATACTTTGCCCACCTTCCTCTCACTGCCTTCTCTTCCATTATCATCTCTCCATCTGCGCTTTTTAACTTTTCTTCTGTACTTGGTTCACCTTCTCTTCCTCCTTTAATTTCTTTCCAAAACATCTTTTTATTACTTTCAAAATTTTCTGTCATACTCTTATACCATTTCACATCTGCTCTCCTCTTTGCCTCCTTTATCTTGTGCTTTACTTCTCTTCTCTTTACTTTGTACCTCTCATATAATTCCCTCATCCTAATTTGTAACCAATCTATGAAAGCCTGCTTCTTCTCTTCTACACCCTTCTTTGCTTCCTCATCCCAACACTCACTACCCTTCCTTCTATTTCCCCCCATCCTCCTTGTTCCACACACCATCTTTGCACACCTTATGACTCCCTCCTTGAACCATCCCCATTCCTCCTCCACTCCTAGTTCTACTCTATCCTTCACTACCTCCCACTCCTCTCTCAGCTTCTTCTTATACTCCTCCTTTTCTTCCTCATTTAATCAGTTCACTCCAAGTACCTCCCTATCTTCTGCCCTTTTCATCTTTCTCCACCTATTCTCCATTCTCAACTTACCTTCCACCAGAAAATGATCTGACATTCCCCCACTCTCTCCCCTTAGAACATGTACATCCTTAACTCTTCCTACCATACTTCTGGTTACCACTAAATAGTCCATTAACGCTCTATCTGCCACCCTTCCATCCACCACTTTCTCCCATGTGCACTTATGCTTGATTTTTTTCCAAAACACTGTAGTTGCTATCATCAACTCTCTTTCAAGACACATCTCCACCATGATTCTTTCTTGGAACTCCATACTTCCCAATCACTCTGTCTATTGGTTCATTTCCTACCCTAGCATTAAGGTCTCCCAATACAACAACATTGACATTTCCTCCTAATCCCTCTATGCACTCATTTAAATCTATCCAAAAAGCCTTCCTTTCCTCTATGCTCTTCTCACTACCAGGCCCATATGCACTTACAAAGACCCACATCTCCCTTCCCAGTTTCACCTTCATCCACATCAACCTTGAAGAAACCTTCCACTCCACTACATGCTTACCTATCTCTTCACTTACTAGTATAGCCACCCCATTTCTCCCTCATCCCTTCTTCACTCCCAAGAACCTCCCAACTACACTCCCAAACTCATACTTGCCCCTCCCTTTCAATTTAGTTTCACTCAGTGCCAACACATCCATCTTTCTTCTCACAAACATACTGCCTATCTCTTCCCTTTTACTCGCATCTGTACCACATCCATGCACATTAAAAGACCCAAACCTTATGGTACTGGTTGGAAAACATATAGACCCTCTTATGCCTTTACTTTTTTTATGAGTGTCCCCTGTGGGGCTACAGGTAGAAGGATTCCTAGTCCTATCCCCCATCCCGTTTTTTTGTCGCCTTTTATGACTCAAGTGGGAAGACTTGGTGGTAGCACTCTTTTCCCCCACCACAGGGTAGGCAAAACAAGGAAATGAATATTCAGAGTGGCACAGGACAGTAACAACGGGTTGGGGGACAGCATAATGGAGTGACATTCGCAGTATAATAAAAGTGTCATCATTTCTCTATGAACAGAGTCTTCCTCTATCACAGACAAATTGATGTGTGGCTCTGGTCCATAGGGGCGCCCCAGATAGACCCTAAAGTATCAACTGCATTTTACTTTGCCACAATAACATGCAGCCAATACTCCAGATAGGGTATTGGGCACAAAATAGATATTGAAAATCCAATATTGAAAAGTATTATGGGAGGGAGGGGTGGTGAATGGGAGTGAATTATGTGGGGATGAAATGGGTTGGAGTGAATTTATACCTTTGACTTAGACTACCACCCTTGTAAGGGGGAAAAAACCCTTGATATATGTATGTCTTAATCTTTACTTCAACCTTTGTATTTATTTCATATTTTGTAACATCCTTTGGATACTAATAATTTTTACTCTTGCATTGTGAGATGCCAGATATTGAGTATGGTGTCAAGGAATATAAAAAGGTCTACTTGTCAAGTATGAATGTGTTAATTTGGAATAAATGAACAGCTATTGGAATATTTTCTGTAAATCATGACTGTTTTTGTGGACAAAGGGCATAATTTATGGTATTTCATTTTGTGTGGAAATAAGATAGGTGTGATTTACATGATGGAGATTATTGAAAGAGGGCAAAGGAAGATGTGTCTTAATCCAAGTTTTATCTTTATCTATCTATATATCAAAGGCTTCTTCCCCCTAACAAGGGAGGTAGCCATTTCAAAAAGCATATACCCACTCCCACTCATTCCACTCCCATCCACACCCTTTCCTCCCTTTCATCTTAGCTCCTCATGGATGACAGGTCATCCCTGTATCCCATCCACTGCCCTGGGTCAGAAATAATGCAGCAAGACACAAAACAAATAAAACTTGGATTACTCATGTCCATGTTCACCCACCTTCACCCTACTTGTCAGTATCTCAACATGAAAGTTATTCTGAAGGTATTCCATGATGGAGTTTATTGAACCCTTTCACCATCTCTTTTTACAGATCGTTGCATCCAGAATCGTGCTGCCTTCTTTGCTGTTGAGATCCATGATGCAATGGCAGGAATGGGTACTAATGATAGGGCACTCATTCGCCTGGTTGTGACACGTTCAGAAATTGACATGGGTAACATCAAGGAAGAATACCATAAGATTTATAAGAAAACATTGGAGCATGACATCAAGGTAATCTTAAAATACTTGTTCACCCTTTGAACATGGTAGTATATGTCATGAAAGTTGTTCAGCTATCAGAAGAGTTTTATTCATATGAGGGACAGACTAGGTAATCCCCATCTTGAAACCAAACAAAGTGCTAGGAGAACCCATCATCCTACATACCTATCTCTCTCCTCTTTACCATGTCTAAACTGATGGGATGACTGATCCAAGAAAAAATCAGAATGTAAATACCTATTCAAATCAAAAGTGGATTGAAAGAAGGCCATTCCACCTAAACACTTCTCACAAACGAATGCTGGAAGGGTTCATCAATGAGCTACTATCTAACAGCAGTCATGGTGGCAATATATATACTGTATATAAAGAACACAGTCTCTAGACATACCTGTCAAAAAAGATCATTGGAGTTGAACTACACTTAACTATGCATACACAGCAAAGTATCCAACAATTAAGAAAACAGTGACACCCAACATACAACAAAAAATAAAGCATTAAGAGTAACTGGTTGTACCAAAAGAGCACCAGTAGAAAATCAAGACTCAAAATCCAAAAACTTTTCCATAGAGTATTACATGACATATGTAGGCA
The DNA here is from genome assembly GCF_046742065.1 of Oratosquilla oratoria. Classification (NCBI taxonomy): domain Eukaryota; kingdom Metazoa; phylum Arthropoda; class Malacostraca; order Stomatopoda; family Squillidae; genus Oratosquilla; species Oratosquilla oratoria. Next base: position 35,939,998 of record NC_134799.1, on the reverse strand, counting down.
CAAAGTTTTATGTAAACACAACCTACCAAATGCAACAATAAAACACCCCCAACAATATGCTTCTCAAACTTCTACAATAACCTACCTCCAGTACTTCAAAATGCATCCATACACAAAACACATACTCATATCACAATTTCTATATTTCACCAACTCCCTAGGAAATCAGCACATCAGAAAAATCATTCCCAAGATAACTAAAACCTGAAGTACTACATAATATATATATATATATATATATATATATATATATAATGTTTGCGAGAAGAAAGGTGGATATGTTGGTATTGAGTAAAACTAAGTTGAAAGGGAGGGGTGAGCTCGAGTTTGGGAGTGTAGTTGGGAGGGTGCCAGGAGTGAAGAGAGGACGAGGGAAAGAAGGGGTGGCTATACAAGTAAGTGAAGAGATAGGTAAATGTGTGGTGGAGTGGAAGAAGGTTTCTTCAAGGTTAATGTGGATGAAGGTGAAACTGGGAAGGGAGATGTGAGTTTTTGTAAGTGCATGTGGGCCTGGTAGTAAGAAGAGTGTATATTCTACACTCTTCTCACTAGAGGAAAGGGAGGCTTTTTTGATAGATTTGAATGAGTGCATAGAGGGTTAATGGAGAAATATCAATGTAGTGATGTTGGGAGATCTTAATGTTAAGGTAGGAAATGAACCAATAGATGGAGTGGTTGGGAAATGTGGAGTTCCAGGAAAGAATTGTAGTGGAGAGTTGAAGGTGGAGATGTGTCTAGAAAGAGAGTTGATGATAGCAAATACAGTGTTTAGGAAGAAAGTCAAGCATAAGTACACATGGGAGGGTGGTGGATGGAAAGGTGGTAGATAGGACTTTAATGGACTACATAGTGGTAACCAGGAGAGGAGTAGGAAGAGCTTTGGATATACATGTTCTAAGGGGAGTGATTGAGGGAATATCAGATAATTTTTTGGTGGAAAGTAAGTTGAGAGTGGAGGATAGATGGAGAAAGAGGAAAAGGACAGAAGGTAGGGAAATGCTTGGAGTAAACTGCTTAAATGAAAAAGAAAAGTACAAAAATAAGCTGAGAGAGGAGTGGGAGGGAGTGAAGGATAGAGTAGAACAAGAAATGGAGGAGGATTGAATTGAATTGAATTTTATTCGGATACAATCATACATACAATAAGTACAATACATACAAGACTCAATATTATACACAGTATATATAATTGTACATCCGAGGATGGCACAGAAAGTCAAAAGACTTATTTCCACTGTGGTCCTCATATTACAATTAGGAAAGGATTATCATAGAAAAGCTAGGTTATACGAAGTGTAAATTAGGATTATAAGAAGTGTAAATTAAACATATAAACTATTTTCTTCAGAGAGAACAGTGTCTAAAAGATAACATTTAACAGATTTTTTAAAACTACTTTTAGATACAATTGATTGAATGTTGGTCGGTAAAGAGTTCCAAGCAATAGCACCAGTGTATTTGAAAGTACTTTTCCCTAACGAACTATTAAACCTAGGTACAATGACAGATGACCTACTAGAACGAGTTCTCAGGGAACGAGCATTTCTGACAAGTGTAAACGTATCTGACAAATAACTGGGACAAGAGTCGTTCACAATTTGGTGAACATGATTAAGCTTTAACTGAGCAACACGTTTCTCAACAGGTAACCAATTTAACAGTTTAAAATGCGTATAATCTAGATGAGTACGTGGATGCATTTTCAAAACGGTCCTGATTAGTTTGTTTTGACATATTTGAAGATTACTCTTAGATTTTTTAGATAGGTTGCTATACCAGGAAGAACAAGCATAGTCAATATGACACTGGACCAGGGCTGAAGCTAGTAACTTCATTGTCTCTACATCTAGGTATTTTTGTATTCTTGCCAAAAATTTTGTTCTGGAGCTGACCCTTTTAATTATTTTTTGTGCCATAACTTCTCCCGATACATTTTGATCAATTTCTGTTCCAAGATATTTGACAACAGACCTAGGTTGAATACTAGTATCATTACATTGGATATTGAAGTTGGGAGCATTTTTGAGTTTTTGATTGGAGCCAAAGAGAATGGATTCTGTTTTACCTAGATGTAGAGACAATTTGTTATCCAACAACCACTTGCTGACATTCAATAACTCTTCACTGAGTAACGTCTCAATCCTATTTACATCTTTGCCAGAAACTAGTAAGGCTGAATCATCGGCATACAACAGCAGTTTACAGGAATGGGGACTGTTCAAGGAGAGAGTCACAAGGTGTGCAAAGTTGGTGTGTGGAACAAGGAGGACGGGAGGAAATAGAAGGAAGGGTAGCGAGTAGTGGAATGATGAAATAAAGAAGGTTGTAGAACAGAGGAAACGAGCATTCACAGATTGGTTACAAAATAGGATGAGAGTCATATGAGAGGTACAAAGAAAGGAGAAGTAAAGCATAAAATAAAGGAGGCAAAGAGGAGAGCAGATATGAAATGGGATAAAAGTATGACAGAAAATTTTGAAAGTAATGAATATATGTTTTGGAAGGAAATTAAGAGAGGAAGAGGAGGTGAATCAAGTAGAGAAGAAAAGGTAAAAGGTGCAGATGGAGAGATGATAATGGAAGAGACAGCAGTAGGAGGAAGGTGGGCAGAGTATAGGGGGTTGCTAAATATGAAGGAGGATAGGGAGGGAAAGCTAGTTGCAGTTGGAAGCGCTTAGAAAATGACAGTGATGAGTGAAGAAAAGGGAGGAGAAATAAGGAAAGACGAGGTGAAAACTGTTGTTAAATTGTTGAGAGTATGTAAGGCACTTGGGTTAGATGGGTGTCATGCAGTGCCTAAAAAGGGGAGGTACAGTGATGGTGGACTGGCTGGTAAGGTTGTTTAATGTTTGTCTAAAAGTGGGTAGAGTACTGGAGGAGTGCCTGTATAGTTCCACTTTACAAGGGAAAAGGGGACAAGTGTGAGTGTAGTAGTTTCAGAGGGATCAGTTTGTTGAGTGTAGTTGGGAAGGCTAATGGGAGGGTTTTGATTAAGAGAATTAGGAGAGGAACAGATTGAGGAAGAGTGTGGATTTAGGACAGGTAGTGTTTGTGTGGATAAGAATTTTGTTGTAAGGCAGATATGAGAAAGCTTTAGGAAAAGGTAAGATGTATTTTGGGCCTTTATGGATCTGGAAAAGGCTTATGATAGGGTAGACAGGAAGGCACTGTGGGAGGTATTGCAGATATATGGGATAGGAGGAAAGCTGTTAAGAGCAGTCAAGAGTTTTTACAAGAGTAGTAGAGCCTGTGTTAGAATTAGAAATAGAGAGAGTGAGTGGTTTGAAGTAAAGGTGGGACTTTGCCAGAGATGTGTTACATTACCTTGGCTGTTCAATTTATACATGGTTGGGGTGGTGTGAGAGGTAAATGCAAGGGTAATGGGCCAGGGATTGGAGATGGTTAAAGAAAATGGAGGAAAGTGGGAGATAAACCAGTTTTTATTTGCTGACAACACTGCACTTGTGGTGAATCAGAGGAGGATTAAGGAAGTTAGTGACAGAGTTTGGGAAGGTGTGAGAAAGAAGGAAGTTTAAGATAAATGTGGGTAAAAGTAAAGTGATGAGATGTACAAGGGGAGAATGTAGCAGCAAATTGGAAGTGAGTATTAAGGGAGAGAGACAGGAGGAAGTGGATAGCTTTAGATACTTGGGTGTGAATGTGGTGGGAAAGGGAGGAGTGGTGGAGGCAGAATGTAGATTGAGGGAAGCAAGTAAATACCTTATGAGATTAAAAAGTGTAATGAGAAATAGACATTTGGAAATGGATGGTAAGAGGAGATTTATGAAGGAGTGATCATGCTGACAGCACTGCATGGGGCAGAAACATGGAACATAAAAAGAGGAAGAGTTTAAATGTGTTTGAAATGAAATGCCAGAGATATATAATAGTGGTTACTAGGTTGGATAGAGTGAGAAAGGAGGAGGCAAGGGGGAGAGCAGGGGTGGAAAGGGAGTTGGGAGGTAAGGGATAAAAGAGTATTGGGATGGTTTGAACACATGGAAAGTGAGTGAAGAAAGATTGGTAAAAGAGGTGTGGAAGGAGTGAACATGAGGGGGTGACCAAGGATGAAATGGATGAGGTAAAAGGGGTATTGGGAAAAAGGGGAATGTCTGTTGGGGAAGGAAGGGAGAAAACAGAAGATAGGGGTGAGTGGAGAATGGTTGTGTATGAATGATGCTGTGATGCATGGAAGGGAGTGGGTGGAAGATGGGGGAGGGGGAGGGAGTACGTGTGAATGATATCTTGATGCAGCCAAAAGGGATTTCTCCCTGTCTTCTCTATTTCTGCATGAGGGGATGGAGAGGGAGGGTCGCCGATTAAATGAAGCAGCCTTGTTGTGGATGTGTTCTGTCTTGCTATATTGCTTCTGAACCTGGGTAGTGGATGAGATGCATGGTTAACCTGTCATCCAGGAGGAGCCAAGATAGGAGAGAGGGAGGGATGGTGAATGGGAGTGGAGTATGTGGGGATGAAATGGGTGGGAATGGATTTTATGCCTTTGTGGAGGTGGTGTGGAGCTGATCTTGGAAGAACCAGTTCTTCAAGACAGTCCTTGAGGAAGGTGTCTCTGTTTAAAATGCTCGTCAGCTTCATTTGTAGCACGAAAAAGCATACCTGCGAAACAAGTCAGGAATAAACTCAAGACTAAGACTCCTGTGTTTCCTACTACGCTTACGTCATATATATATATACACATACATACATATACCAAGGCCTTTTCCCCCTTACAAGGGAGGTAGCCAAAAAGAAAAAGGCATAAAACCATTCCCACCCATTCTATCCCTAAATATACTCCCCTCCCCTCCACCCTCTTCCCTCCCTCTTATCTTAGCACCTCCTGGATGACAGGTCATCCCTGCACCTTGTCCACTGCCACTTCATTAAATTGGCGACCCCCCCTCTCTATCCCCCCATGCAGAAAAGGAGAATACATTATATATATATATAGATATATATATACACACATACATACATACATACATACATATACATACATACTTTTTTTCAGGTATGCTTTAAAGAGTATCACAGGAAGTCCAGTGTGGCAAGATTATTATCTGCCCTTACTCCTGTTACATATTTGATCCATTGGAGCATAGTGTTATCCATTACAATATTTAACATAATATTGCCCCAAGAATCATAACCACCTACTTCCTGATCCCCTCAGTTCACCTCTTTACAACATTTCTTGATATTAATATTTGTTAAAGGCACTCATCAGTCAATCAATCTAGGTCCCTCTTGCAGAAGACCCATAACTCCCAGGTAACTTGCTACAGCTTCATGGCCCACCCAGAGGCTCTGAGGGCAACATATGCTACAATGATTTTTTTTTCTCCTTGGTTTTAATTATCAGATGTATTACTTCAGTCATACTTGCATCTAATGTAATTCTTTCCACTATTATGCTATTTTTATTACAATTATCTCACCTCCCATTAGGAGATCCATATGAATTGGTAGCTTGGTCTCTACTAACCATGAAATATTGGATTTATTTACTGTCAAGTAATCATTGATGAACCATCTACATTAGTTTATGATATTTTTAATTTTCATGGAATACTTCCTGTACTTTGGTCTTTGACCTTTTTTATATACCATTTCCTCAGTTTATTATTTAAACTCTTCAGGAAACCTCTTACTTCTCTTGCCATTTTTTTATCATTTCTTTCCTTGAATAGATGAGGAAGTCCCCTCATTTTTTGCTTGTTTATCCTCAGTTGTCCTCTGATCCCGATATTCTTAAAATTGTCCTTATGTATTAGTTTCTGCATTCTGTTGATTATCTCATTTAACATGGGTTTTTAACCTGAACTTAATTTTTAATAGATGTGCTTCTTGTATGTTGTGAACCCAACACTTCTACCATCTTATCATGTGCATACCATTCCCCATGATTGATGTAATTTCCTTAGCCTTACACTGTTGATACTTCTTTCTTTCCATGCATGATGAAATTTGGTCCTCTTTACATCCTTAGTATGACACATACATAGTAATACCAAAAGGCCTGTTTGCCCATGTAAGGGACTGACCAAACCAAAGCATATACCCACCTTTCATGATGCATTTCCATATCATATAAAATCTTCACAACTTCTGTCTCTACATTTTCTTGTTCTTCTTTGTGTTACCCTTCATCCTCTTTGCTCATTATGTCTCATATTTTTCTTTGCCCTTGCCTTAATAATGTTATGCTTTATTTTAATTACAATTTAACATTATTCTCTGGGTTTTTTTCCTCTTCTAAAGTATATCTGATTTTGTGTTCACCATTTTGTCATCCATACCTGTCATTGGTGTCAGGTCATTAGATTGGAGTGAAATTTATTCAAGTAATGCTTCAGCTCAGTCTGCCCCTTCATTGAACAAAATTGTCAAATATTTGCCAGAGAAGATAACTATTTTATCACTGCACATAAGGGATTACATGTATTCTGTTTTCAAACTGTACTTATAATAACTACTTTGTGTTTACAGGGTGACACTTCTGGTGACTACAAGAGGGTGCTTATCGACCTCATTACAGCTTAGTTCAAAAGCCTATACCAGCATTTCAGTACTACAAATGGTTACAGTACTTCCCAACAATTCTGTTCAGACTTCCTATTGTAACTGACCAAACACTAGCCAGAATCCAACTTTCTACCAAGTGCCAAAATTTTATACTTCGTTTCATGGAACTTTTGTACCTTACAGTCAGTTAGAACTTCATCTGTAAGAGTTTTGAAGATGTGTATGTTCAAATAGGATATGTAGAATTATTGTAGGTGTACTTGAAGTTATGTTTTATGGGTGGATAAAAATGACCCTTCCAAATGTGAAAGTGTGATGTGTAAGGTTTTCTAATGTACTAAAGGATTATTCACAGTTTCAATAACTTTTCATATGCTGTGCAGTTGTACATGTGTGTGCGTGCATGCAGAAATAAAAGGACTGAATGTTACTACATTAGATAATCTTTTGCGAGTTTGTACACATGCATACTCAAAACACATATGTATTGCACATATACACACCAGATAAACACATCTTTTATCCTCTCCCACCACCACAGCAACAACTAAGTTCAAGCACACAAATCATTCCACCCCATGAGTTTAGGTCCTTGACTATATATTACAATTTGGGAAATTAAGTAAATACACTGCCCACCTACTCAACCAGCATGACACACACACACATACAGCTTGTTATATTGGTTAGTATCTTGGGCTTCTCTGCCATGATACTGAATTTGCCATGCTCATGGATTTAAATACTTTTATTAATACTATAAGTTGTCATTACTGTCCCCTTCATTGTTTGTGTATGTGTTGGGGTGGGGTCAGGGTGAAAGATCACAGTATTAATAATGTGTTACTCCCAATAGTACATGCATCAATTGTGCACACACATGGTTTGATGGTGCTTTGGTACTGTTCTCAGTCACCAATTCAGTAGTTGGAGTTCAAGTCCCACCCAGGACAGTGGCTCCAGCTAAATAATATACAAATACTACATAAAGCACATAATTAACTAGCTCCAGCATGGGTAACACTTATTTCAGACATATATCATAAACTACAAATTAAAACAAGGCACTACATACAGTCACTGGCTGCACACAAACAACACCTATAGATCACCTAACTGTTTACACTGCATGAGAGACCACCCACCAACACCCAGATTCATGAAGTAGACTCCAAAAAGCCACCATCCCTACCCAATCACATTAACACAAATATAGACAGTACATACATTACTCACAGAGCTCTGGCTAGCATGAAGCCAAGGAGGATCCATGGTTGACCCCAATCACTTTTTCATTCAAGACCCAGCTAGACAGATTTTGCTGTGGACATCACACGGCACTCAGGATGTACCAACATAGGCAGTGCAACAGGTGATATATGCCCACACTGCTTGAATACTTAACAATCAACCATATCTTCACACTGTAACACTGTCAGCATTCAGATGTGAACACAATACATCTAGAGTGGAGGAACTTTGACAAGAACCCATGAAAACAAATACTTTCCTTTATTGCTCTGGTGTTACAATATGATTACATCACAGGCAAATTAACAACATGTGCACAAGTAAATAAATTGTATGGGTGTCAACACATTTGTGTACAGTACAGTACACACATTTTCAGGATCAAAACTTATATCATGATCAACAAATGTGGAACTTACCAATCTATACATATGTATGTATGAATGTGTAAATGTTTCTCTGTCAACATTTTTTACATAAATGCAACTTCTTTGACAAATTTTGGTTAACAGTTTATTGTAAGAGAATTTGTCTTTTTGTTTTCCAGTTTTTTCCTGGAGATGATTATAAGAACTTGAATGGATTTTTATTTCAGAGCAAAGGCTTTTGATGTAGATTAAACATAATACATTACTTTTGGTATTTCATTCTGCCTAATTTTTGGAAATATGTTTTATATTTCAGAAGAATTTAGTACAGGTACTTCAGTTTTTACCTACATGTGCCCTACAGCATAAAGGGGGATCAATGACAGGTACCTGAGGGATTTCTCACTGTCTTCTCTATTTTCTGTATGATAGGATGAAAAGGGAGGGTTGCCATGTAAATGAAGGGACCCTGCTGTGGATGTGCTGTATCTTGCTGCACTGCTTCTGATCCAGGCAGTGGGCTAGAGACAGGGATGACCCTTCATCCATGAGGAGCTAAGATGAGAGGGGAACAATGGGAATGGATGGGAGTGGGTGTGTGCCTTGGCTAGCTACTTCACCTAGAAGGGGGAAAAGGCCCTTGGTATATTAGTACCCAGTAGATAGAAACTTGAATCAACAACTGACTGATTGATTGATTGAGATCAAACTTTTGATGCTCTGTCTTATTACTTTTCCTATAGTTTGGATGTCATCATAATATCACATCAATTTGTAGCTTTGGTTTTTTGTTGCTTTGACTCACTACCTCCTTTATAAGGGGGAAGATGCTCTTTGTATACAGAGAGGTTTGTTGAAAGTGACTTGGTCATGAAGTAACCATTCACAGCCACTGTTATAGATTACTCAAAGAAGAAAGCCCATATTGGTTTGAATTAGGTGAATGTTAGGTATTTACCTAGTTGTATTACCTATATGGGAAAGGGGCTATGCTTGTAGTGACTTGTCTTTGTATCTTTCAGCATCAAGTTTTTTCTTAAAATCTTGAATAGTATTTGCACACACTGTTTCTTTATCTAAGTTATTCCATATATCCAGCACTCTGTGTGGGAAGCTATTCTTTTTCCGATCTCTTCTATAGTTATCCTTTTTGAGTTTCTTTTCATGACCTTGTTTTTCCATTGTCATTTTTCAGTAAATCTTTTCTGTCAAGGATTTCCATTCCTTTCATGATTCTAAATATAGTCAGCAGATCACCTCTTTCTCTTCTTTGCCCTAGTGTTGGTAGTTCTAATTTCGATAATCTTTGTCCGTATGTTAATTTGGAAAGAGCTGGTGCCAACTTTGTTGTTGCTCTCTGTATTCTTTCTAGTTTCCTTGCATTCTTTTTAGTACTGGGTGTCCATAGTGTCACTGCATATTCCAGTTTTGGTCTAATTAATGTGACTAATATTCTTTTAATCATTTCTTCTTCCAAGTAGCCAAATGCCACTTTGATTGACCTTAATAGGTTGTAGGTTTCATTGACTATTTTGTTTATATGTCTATCCGGTGTCATGTCTTTGCTAATTATCATTCCAAGGTCCCTTTCCGAGTGCACTTTTTTTTATTTTTTCTTCACCAATTTTGTACATACATACATATACCAAGGCTTTTTCCCCCTTACAAGGGAGGTAGCCAAAAAGGAAAAGGCATAAAATCATTCCCACCCATACCATCCCTGAATACACTCCACACCCCTCCACCCTCTCTCCCATCTTAGCACCTCCTGGATGATGGGTCATCCCTACACCTTGTCCACTGCCCTGGGTCAGAAACAGTGTCGCAAGGCACAGCACATCCACAGGGGTAAAAAAAAAAAAAAAAAAAAAAAATTAAATTCTGTTTTTGCTTTTTCCAAACTCCATTATGCTACACTTCTTGATATTGAAGTTCACTTCCCACTTTTGAGTCCATTTCCAGATTTTGTCCAGGTCTGATTGTAATGAATCACAGTCCTCTTCTGTTGTTACTTTCTTTAATATTTTTGCATCATCTGCAAAGAAATTCATATAACATTCAACTCCTTCATCCATGTCGTTTATGTACATAGCAAACATGATTGGAGCCAGCACTGACCCTTGTGGAACACCACTTATCATTTCTTCCCATTTCAAGTATTTGTCTCTAATTACTACCCTCGTTTTTCTCCCAGTCAGGAAATCTTCCATCCATTCTAGTAAATTACCTGCAATGTCACTACTGATTCTAATTTTGTTTATTCATTTCTTGTGTGGTACTTTGTCAAATGCCTTTTGTATATCTAGTATAAGATATGTGCCCTCTGTTTAGTGAAAGCATGTAGGGTATATGTTGTCTATTAACAGGCAAAATATGTGTGTATCTTCTCATTTCTATCTGTTCCTTTGAATGACCTGAACACTGCTATGAACTCACTTTTTCCTTTTATTTCTTGCAATAATGCTTTTACTCTATCTTAGCCCATTTTATCTGCAAGGCTAGGAACTGAGTTAGTTACTGCTCTGATTTATTTATTATTATTATTTTTTTTTTTCCTCTCTAATAATCTGTCATACTCTTTCCCCATTTCACATCTGCTCTCCTCTTTGCTTCCTTTATCTTATGCTTAACTTCCTTTCTCTTTACTTTGTACCTCTCATACAATTCCCTCATCCTAATTTGTAGCCAATCTATGAATGACTTATGACTCCCTCCTTGAACCATCCCCATTCCTCCTCCACTCCTAGCTCTACTCTATCCTTTACTCTCTCCCACTCCTCTCTCAACTTCTTATACTCATTCTCCTTTTACATATTCTAAGGGGAGAGAGTGGGGGAATATCAGATCATTTCCTGGTGGAAGGTAAATTGAGAGTGGAGAATAGGTGGAGAAAGAGGAAAAGGGCAGAAGGTAGGGAGGTACTTAGAGTGAACTGCTTAAATGAGGAAAAAAAGGAGAATGAGTATAAGAAGAAGTTGAGAGAGGAGTGGGAGAGAGTAAAGGATAGAGTAGAACTAGGACTGGAGGAGGAATGGGGATGGTTCAAGGAGGGAGTCGTAAGGTGTGCAAAGATGGTGTGTGGAACAAGGAGGGCGGGAGGAAATAGAAGGAAGGGTAGTGAGTGGTGGGATGAGGAAGCAAAGAAGAGAAGAAGCAAGCATTCATAGATTGGCTACACATTAGGAAGAGGGAATCGTATGAGAGGTACAAAGTAAAGAGAAAGGAAGTTAAGCATAAGATAAAGGAGGCAAAGAGGAGAGCAGATGTGAAATGGGGAAAGAGTATGACAGAAATTTTTGAAAGTAATAAAAAGATAATTTGGAAGGAAATTAAAAGAGGAAGAGGAGGTAAATCAAGTAGAGAAGAAAAGGTAAAATGCAGATGGAGAGATGGTAATGGAAGAGACGGCAGTGAGAGGAAGGTGGGCAGAGTATTTTAGGGAGTTGCTGAATGTGAAGGAGGATAGGGAGGGAAAGGTAGTTGCAGTGGGAAGTGCTAAGAAAATGAGTGATTAGTGAGGAAAATGGAGGAGAAATAGGGAAGGATGAAGTGAAAGCAGCTGTTAAGATGATGAGAGCAGGTAAGGCACCTGGGCTGGATGGATGCCATGCAGAATGTCTAAAGAAAGGAGGTACAGTTATGGTGGACTGGATGGTGAGGTTATTCAATATTTGTTTAAGAGAGGGTAGAGTGCCGGAGGACTGGAGGAGTGCCTGTATAGTTCCGCTTTACAAAGGAAAGGGGGGCAAGTGTGAGTGTAGTAGTTACAGAGGGATCAGCTTGAGTGTAGTTGGGAGGGTCTTGATTGAGAGGATTAGGAGAGAAACAGAGGGAGTAATTGGTGAGGAACAGTGTGGTTTTAGGACAGGTAGGGGATGTGTAGATCAGATTTTTATGGTAAGGCAGATATGTGAGAAAGCTATAGGAAAAGGTAAGGATGTTTTTTGGGCTTTTATGGATCTGGAAAAGGCTTATGACATGGTAGACAGGAAGGTACTGCAGATATATGGGATAGGAGGAAAGCTGTTAAGAGCAGTCAAGAGTTTTTATGAGAGTAGTAGAGCTTACGTTAGGTTTAGAAATGGAGAGAGAGAATGGTTTGAGGTAAAGGTGGGACTTCAACAGGGGTGTGTTATGTCGCCCTGGCTATTCAATCTTTACATGGATGGGGTGGTGCGAGAGGTGAATGCAAGGGTAGTGGGTCAGGGGTTGGAGATGATTAAAGAAAATGGAGAAAAGTGGGAGGTGAGCCAGCTGTTGTTTGCTGAAGACACTGCGCTTGTAGCAGGATCAGAGGAGGGATTGAGAAAGTTAGTGACAGAGTTTGAGAAGGTGTGTGAAAGAAGGAAGCTGGAGATAAATGTGAGTAAAAGTAAGGTGATGAGATGTACAAGGGGAGAGAGTGACAGTAGGCTGGAAGTGAGCATTAAGGGTGAGAAACTGGAGGAAGTGGATAGTTTCAGATACTTGGGTGCGAATGTGACAGGAAAGGGAGGAGTGGGGGTGGAGGTAGAATGTAGATTGAGAGAAGCGAGTAAATGCCTTGGTGGATTAAAAAGTGTAATGAGAAATAGACATTTGGGAATGGATGCTAAGAGGAGGTTATATGAAGGAGTGATTGTGCCAACAGCAATGTATGGGGCAGAAACATGGAACATGAGAGAGGAAGAGAGAAGAAGTTTGAATGTGTTTGAGATGAAATGTCTGAGAAGTATGATAGGGGTTACTAGGCTAGATAGAGTGAGAAATGAGGAGGTGAGGAGGAGAACAGGGGTGGAAAGGGAGCTGGGAGATAGGGGTGATGAAAGAGTATTAGGATGGTTTGGACACATGGAAAGAATGAGTGAAGAAAGATTAATAAAAGAAGTGTGGAAGGAGTGAATATGAGGGGGTGTCCTAGGATGAGATGTATGGATGGGGTGAAAGGGGCTCTACAAAAGAGAGGAATGTCTATAGAGGAAGGACGGGAGAGGACAGAAGATAGGAGTGAATAGAGAAGGGTTGTGTATTGATGAGGCTGTGATGCATGAGGGGGAGTGGATGGGGGATGGGGGGTGAGGAAGTATGTACGAGAAAAAATTTGACGCAGCCTGAAGGGGTTTCTCTCCGTCTTCTCCTTTTCTGCGTGAGGGGACAGAGAGGGGGGGGTCACCAAATTTATGAAGCGGCCTTGCTGTGACCTGCGACACTGCTTCTGACCCAGGGCAGTGGACAGGATGTAGGGATAGGGATGACCTGTCATCCAGGAGGTGCCAAGATAGGAGGGTGGAGGGGAGTGGAATATATGGAAAATGAAACGGATGGGAATTATTTCTATGCCTTTTTCTTTTTGGCTACCCCCCATGTAAGGGGGAAAAAGCCTTAGGTATATGTATGTATGTAATAATCTTATATATAGGGAAAAGCCACTATTATGTCCATCAGCAGAACATTCATGTTTCTGTGTTTTTCTTAAGCTACCATGTTGTGCCTGCAAGAGGGTGCTTCATCTAGTTGTACTTACCTAGGTGTATTTACCAAGTTGTATTTTGTGGGAAGGGGAGCTACGCTCGTGGTGTCCCGCCTTTGTATCTCGCAGTGTCTAGTTTGCTCTTAAATTCATGAATAGTCTTTGCACACACTATTTTATTGTCCAGTTTGTTCCAAGTGTCCACCACTCTATGTGGAAAACTGTTTTTCTTCGGATCTCTTCTGTAGCTATGTTGTTTTTTGTTTTTTTCCATGTCCTCTTGTGCTTCTCTTGTCCCAGTTTAACAAGTCCTCTCCATCGAGTATTTCTGTGCCTTTCATGATTCTGTAGATGGTCTCTCTCTTCTTTACTCCAGAGTCGGTAAATCCAGTTTAGCCAATCTCTCCTCATATGACAAGTTTGCAAGTGCAGGTGCCATTTTTGTTGCTTCTCTCTAGATTCTTTCTATTTTCTTTATATTCTTTTTGGTACTGGGTGACCACAATGTCGCCACATATTCTAGTCTAGGACTTATCAGTGTGACCAATATTTTTTTAATAATTTCTTTGTTCAAATATGTAAATGCCACTTTTATTGATCTTAACAAGTTGTAGGATTCTCTGACAATTTCTTTTATCTGTTTGTCATAGGACAAGTCATTTGAGATAATTACCCCCAAATCTTTTTCGGATCTCTCCTTTACCTCCTTGGTTCCAATTTTATATTGTCCTGATATTTTGTGTGAGCAAATTTTGACGCAGCCGAAGGGATTTCTCCCCATCTTCTCCTTTATGCATGGGGGGACGGAGAGGGGGGGTCGCTGATTTAATGAAGCGGCCTTGCTGTGGATGTGCTGTGTCTTGCGACACTGCTTCTGACCCAGGGCAGTGGACAAGGTGTAGGGATGACCCGTCATCCAGGAGGTGCTAAGATGAGAGGGAGGGTGGAGGGGTGTGGAGTGTATTCAGGGATGGAATGGGTGGGAATGATTTTATGCCTTTTCCTTTTTGGCTACCTCCCTTGTAAGGGGGAAAAAGCCTTGGTATATGTATGTATTTTGTTTTTGCTTTTCCCAAACTCCATTATGCTACACTTCTTAATATTGAAGTCCACTTCCCATTTCTGACTCCAGTTCCATACCTTATTCAGGTCTTCCTGCAGTGATTCACAATCTTTTTCTGTTTTTACTTTCCTTAACAGTTTGGCGTTGTCTGCAAAGAAGCTCATGTAACATTTCACATCATCATCCATGTCATTCACATAAATAGCAAACATTATTGGGGCCAACACAGATCCTTACGGTACTCCACTGACCTCTTTCCAATCTGAATATTTTTCTCTGAGCACTACTCTCATCTTTCTACCAATCAGGAGGTCCTCCATCCATTTTAGTAGGTTCCTTTGTATCCCTCTTATATGTTCTAGTTTTTTGAATAATTTTTTGTGTGCTACTTTGTAAAAAACTTTTTGTAAGTCCAGGAAGGCACAATCAGCCCATCCATTCCTTTCTTGTACTATGTCTATAAATCTTGAGTAGAAACATATTAAATTTGTGGTACATGATCTTCCTTGTCTGAACCCAAATTCTCTAGGGTTTATTATATTATTGTCTTCCAGGTGTTTTACCCATCTATTCTTCATGATTGGCATATAGTTGGTTTTTCCTTGTTCCCTCCTTTATATATTTGTACAATGTTAGCATTTTTCCAGTCTTTTGGTATTTTTTCTTCTTTGAGTGAGTAATTTATTATGTTATGTATTTTATCCGTTAGTTCTTCTTTGCATTCTTTTAGAATCCAATTTGCAATTCCATCTGGGCCATATGATTTCCTAACGTCAAGGTTTGATAGGTGTTCCAATATTTCTTTTTGTGTTATTGTTATCTCGCTCATGGGGGGAGATCGCCTTTTATAACCTTTGTCCCAATATTGTGCTTTCTCTCTGGTGAAGACAGATTTGAAGTAAATATTCATGACTTCGGCCATTTCTAATTCTTCTGTGTATTCTATATTCCCTTGGCATAGTTTCACAATTTCCTGTTTGTTTTTAAGTTTACCATTCACGTATCGATACAATAGCTTGGGTTGCTCTTTGCATTTATCTATAATATCCTTTTCATGGTTCCTTTTTTCTCTCCTCTCACTTTAACATACTCATTTCTATAGTTTATAAACTTGCCATTTTCCAGGTTTTTATATTGTAACAACCCCCCCCCCCCCAGAGACTGGAGGTTTGTCACCCGATTTCAATTCATAGGTCCGTTGCATTTAAGAGACGTGACGGTAATGTTTCGTGGTGAGTTCTCAAGGCGACGAAAACGCAAAGTAGACTTATATCCTCTATTTACACAGAGCCACTACAAAAGAATACTGGGCTGTAGGAGGCACCTCGGGTCACTTGCCAACCCTCGAAAGGCTACTTGAAGCTTCGCTACAGCTTACAAACGCAATAATAATCCGAGCGAGAACCACGACGCCTTCTCCCGTCACCTGTGCTGCTCGTCTCTCTCCTCCCCGGGATAGCGTGCCCACGCAGTCTCGCCAAGCACGCCTCGACCAATCACAGTCGCTGCTCGACGTCACGTGCTTCCAGGTGGCGTCCACCTTTGGCGCCAAGGATCACGACGAAAGCGTCATCTCCGATGTCACGATGTCGACAGGATGCAATAGGGGCCGCTTTCGTAACAATATTATCTCCACCTTTTCCAAGCTTTATCCCTTCTGTCTTTTGCCTCACTGCATCTTTTGTTGAACCAGCATTTAATGTACACTCTCTCTCGCTTCTGTCTTGGTTCATGCATATTTACCCCTTCATTGTAATCATCCATCAAGATATTCCATTTCTCTTCCACTTTTGTCTCATCCATGTAAAATTTTTCCCAGTTTGCATTCTGGAAGAATTTCTTTAGTTTTGCAAAGTCTATCTTGTTGTACATCAATCTTCCTTTCCTATGCTTTTCATTTCTCTCCATGTATATTTCTTCCTTTAGTTCAGTTTCAATGAGTATATAGTCACTCTTTCCAATTGGTGTCTTGTATTGGATTTTATCCACAATTTCAGGTTCTGTTGTAAATATTAAATCTAGTTTCGATGGCTCCTCGTTATTTCTGTATCTGGTGTTTTCACTGACCCACTGAGTCATTGTGTATTCCATGGTCATATCCAGTCGTACATTACCCCACAAATTGTCTCCTCCTCGCACTGTCATGTTTTCCCAACAAATTTCTTTGCCATTGAAGTCCTCCATAATTACCAGATTACCCCTGCCCATTAGTATCTCATTTAATGATTGCCTTGTATCATCTAGCATTTTTGTATGCTCGTTCTCTTTCCAAGCGTTCATTTTTGGGGGCACATAAGTCAAAAACTTTCTGTTTTTCATGTTCTTGTCTTCGACTTTTATCATGATCAGTTCTACATTACCTTTGCCCTCTGCAATTTTTGTCACATTCAAGTTTTTCTTGGCCAAGAACATGATTCCTCTTCCCTGTTTCTTGTCTCTGTTTTTAATCCAGTAATTGTATAGTCCATGTCCAACATCGATGGATGGTGTTTCACCATTTAGTTTAGTCTCCACAATTCCCATTATGTCTGTTTTTTCTTCTAGCAGGTAATCATTAAGTTCATTCAGTCCTGAATGCAGAACCCTGCCCAATCCCACCTCCACAGCTATAGGTCTCTTGCAAGAGGTCTGATTCACAAGTATACTTATTTTTTTCTATTGAACAATTGTCAAAAACAGACAAATTGGATCCTTTTGCACCAATATCTTTTGAAAAGATCTTTCCTTCTATGACTGAGGTGACTTCAGGTAAGCTAAGACACAGTATACAGATTGCATAAAGGTACTGAGTGAAATGAATGAGGACATTATATGAGGAACTCATGGAATGTGTTCTTATGGGTGTAAGACATCTACTTGTATCTCTCAAAAATATTTCTCATCAGTCATTGAATCCATTAACTTTGCCTCTCTTGCATAAGACCCATAACCTTCAGGTAACTGGCAACAACTGGTTACCTGTAGACCTGATAATGTTCATCATTGTCAGATCAGTGAGTGGATGGTATTGTGCTTTGTACAAAGTGTGTGAGCATGAGTAGTGACCAGTGTGGTCTCCACAGAGAGAATGGGAGAATATGGGAATGCAAAAGGGTTAAATGTGCAACTACTACAACTGTCACCTATTTGTACATACATTTAGAAGATATAAATTTAGAAGTGAGGGAAGAGTTCAATCTTTTGGGATCATTGGAAGAGACAAAAGCTTCAAGGCCTGACAGGATATCAAACTGGATACTGAAAGAATGTAGGGAACAACTATCGAACAAGATTCAGTCTTTTTATATGTTCAATGAAAGGAAACATAGTGCCGCTTGAATGGAAAAGGGCAAATGTGATATCAATTTTCAAAGGTGGAAGTAAACAGACACCACTAAATTGTAGGTTGGTATCACTGACCAGTACAATAATGAAATTATATGAAAGGACTGTGAAAGATTGATGGACCAAATATCTTAAAGATATGAACATTTTGACAAACAGTCAGTTTGACTTCAGATGTGTAAGTCGTGTATGTCAAACATTTTAAGCATTTACTTGGTGCACTGCAAGAGAGAGGGGTGGGTTGACTGTGTACCTCAACCTAGAGAAGGCTCTTGATAAAGTTGACTCATGTGAAAATTGGAGGACTGAGTATCTACACTTGTTGCGGGTTTGCAGCATCTGACAGTGACTTTATATGATATGGTCAATTACTTGTTTATTTTTATACTCTGTCTAATGCCTCTTTGAATAAGATAGATGCACATATGTGGAGGGATGAATAACATACTTGCACCTGTTTTTATATACTAAATATTTAATATCTGAACAAATTTGGACGAGATTAAAAAAAATCATAATTTCTTTATATAAAAAAAAACGCGATTACAAGAAAACAACGCTTTTTTTGCATCTATACATGCAGCTTTTCAAGATATTTACCTCTGCATCAAAATTTCGGTATATAATCAGCTCCCTAATCTGTGGTCCAACAAAAGTACCTATTTTGGTTTTTGCGTCACTTACTGTAGGAAACTTATTTTTCAAATATGTAAATCCCTTGCCAGTTCTATCCATACCTTTAACAAAAATTTATATCAACCCTAGCTTAATATGCAAAGGAGCCAGATAAATTTTCTCTGAATCAACAAGAGGAGGATTGACAACATTCTTCTCTCCTGGGATCAGAGATTGTTTCGGCCACACATTCTTTTCATAATTATTTTTCTTATCCCGACTGTCCCACTCACAGAGAAAATAACAAAACTTTGTGTAATCCAGCTCCATTCCAAGTACTGACATCCTACAAGGCTTTGGAATGCAATATGAGCCTAAAATTCCACTTCCTAGACTCTTACTTGGACTTTTTCACTGCAAATCTTGGCGCCGTCAGTGACGAGCACGGTGAGAGGTTTCACCAGGACGTTCTGAACATAGAAACCCGGTATCATGGGAAGTGGACTATGGAGCCCTTTATTGCTGGCTGATTACTGTTTGACACTAAAAAGGGATCTCCCATAAGCAAAACACACTCGAAAATAATACATTTCTACGTTTTAAAGGTAAGTTTAATTGAAATAGCAGCCTCATGTATTATTTATAATTATTTAAAATTGAATATATGCTATTACAGAAAAACTATGCCTGATAGAAAAATTCTGAAAACATTTGAAATCAACAGAAAAAATATATCGTTTCCCTCCTTTTGCTTGTGATACAGGTATTCAATCAATTTTGTTTACCAGTGTTATTTTTGGATTCTGCATGTAAAACATGTAAGATACAGCTATTGTTTTCCTTGGACAAATTCTTTGTTGGCTAGTGCAATTTGAAGCAAGCCATACTGGACTGTTCAACCTTAGCCTACCCCTCACTAATACCGTCAGATTATCAACTCGTGATTGACAGTTCAAACCTAGCCGTTGGTGCCGCTCTCTATCAAGTCATAGACGGCGAGCCAACGCTCCTGGGTTTTTACTCAAAGAAACTGTCCTACACACCAAGGTCTAAATATATTCTTAGATCTTGCTACACACAACGTACTTACTCTACCTACGACCGCGACCTGTTGGCTGCTTACCTCGCAGTTTTGCATTTTAAATCCCTCATTGATGGCCATACAGTTACCCTATTCGTTGGCCATAAACCTCTAATTGCAGCTTTTCACTCCAAGTCTCTTGCTAAATCTGACAGACAACAACGACAACTCTCAGTCATCTCTGAATGTTTCCTGAGCTCAGTACATTTGCGGTGATAACAATTAATGTCGTTGCCGATTGGTTATCACGCCCAACATGCGCTGTATCGCTCGATTTCTTTGACTTGAGTGGTATCCCTCTAAGACAGGAAAACCGATGATGAATTGGATACTTTCAAGCCTAGACCAAATTCATCTTAACTTCTAATTTAACACTATGGTATGATACCTCTACTAGTGGTGGGCAGGTACCCAGCACTAACCTCTACTAAGACTCCTCGACCTTTTGTCCCGATATCCTTACGAGATAACTTAGTCTTTTCCTTGCATAACCTTTCCCATTCTGGTGTTCACTCCGCCTCTAAGTTAAACAACTCTACCTCTGGCCTTGCATTGGCAAAAATGTTGTCACGACCCACCTGGCTAGGCTAGCCACAAAGAAGAAGAAAAAAAAGTCAAGGCCGTGCGCAGCACGCACGAACGAGAGTTCAGGTAGGATAATTAAACTGTTAAAATTAATTATTCTTTACAATAGTACAATAGATACAAACAACATGAATGGACATAGAATAAGAAAAATGTAGCAATGCACATTAATTATAGAAATTAAACATATATATGTTTCATGAATCCTGAATGGGTACTTAAACAATTACCAGTTTGTTTTTTCTTCGTACGTCGAACCTGGAATTGGACAGACAGTCTAGATTTAGGTGGTAGAAAACGCGTCCAACGTTAATCGTCTGTATCGGTTTTGATGTCTCGGGCCGAACAGATAATTTGCGGAGAGAATCATGTGCGATAATATCTGGTAGTAGGGGGAGACACTTCTGGTTGTTGGGGAACACATACATGATAGGTTGTGTATCGTAGTGGAGAAATAACAGAGAAAGAGGGAGCGTGCGTAGAGTCGTACTTAGCTTTAGTCTAGTAGTAGTTTGGAAGATGTCGAAAATAATCCGGAAAAACGAAGGATTGCACTTCACGTGGAGAGTGCCAATTCACGGGTTCGGCACGTGAAGATTGTGTAGTGCAGTCGTAGAGGTCCAAGGGACTTGTTTAGTCGAGTTGTTTTAATAGACGAAAACATAACAAAAAAAATCTACGTAGTTTTCAGGTGAACCGTGGGCGTCTGTTTCTTTTCTTGTCTTCTCCCTCTGCTCTCAGTTTTTTTTTTTTATTGTCTCTCAGCTTTCTCTTGTATCTATGCTGTCTCTCTCTGCTTAGGTCTCCACTCTAGTTCTCTGTAGTTGCTCTCTGCCTGGCCTTATATAGTCCGGGAATTGGGGATTACTATTCCTGTATGTCGATACGTACAAACTAGGTAGTTCAGCTACTTCTAACCAATGGGGAAGAAGAACATGTTTTCGCGCCAAATGATGTAGCGTTTTCTGAGCTCGGCGTCATCTGACAACGTATTCGAAGTGCGCCCCAACTGACAATCAATCAGTCAAATCAGCCATCCTGAGTCCACTTCTGAACAAAAGGCTCCTTCATAGCATTCCATGAATCACACGACCGTGCCATCCTCTGCCACGTCACTCCTGCAACCTTCTCGATCTCGTCTCTTCACCTTCTGTCTGGTCTCCCTCTTTCACGCTTCCTATCTCGCGGCGTCCATTCAGTAACACACTTCCTCCATCGCTCATCAGTCGTTTGCACCAACTTACCTGCCCAATTCCACTTCCTCTCTTTTACTGCCTCCGCTCTGAATGGCCTACAGGCTCCGGCACTTGGCCTTCAAGCCAAAATTTTCATAAATCAATCCATTTTACTGCCTCCACAATATCTTTCACTCTAGTCTGCTCTCTCACCCAACTTGCTCTCTTTCGGTCTCTCAGTGTTATTCCCATAATTAATCTCTCAATTCTCCTCTGTGCAGTCCTTAGCTTTGTTTCCTCGCACTCGCCTCTTTTTTCACAAGTGATAATAACAACATTAATGATAATACACAACACACCATGTTTACGCAAAGCATGCATTAATCATACAAACAGGATATTTTATTCACGCAATGGTGTGACACAGCACAACCACAGAATTCTATTAACGCTAAGGATGTGACAGATGTGAAGAAACTTGTCAGATAATATATTAAATGTCAAAGGCTGACATCGCGCCACACCTCACCTGTTTCACGTATATCTACTCCTACTGACCATTTACATTCAGTGCACATTGATGTTGTTGGACCACTGCCACCTGCTACCGTTGCTGACTGTCATGATCCTTTCCCATACAAATACTTGTTGATTTGAATAGACCGAACGACTCCGTGGATTGAGGCGATCCTCCTCACCGATACCACTGCCACTTCAGTAACATTTTCTTTCATGAGTGGATGGATATGTCGTTTCGGTGTCCCTCTTCACGTCATTAAGGATAGAGGTTCCCAGTTCGAGAGCAAAAATTTCTGAGCTTTTGTCTGTCAATGGTTTCCAGCATATGCGTACCACTAGGTATCGCTCCCAAGCTAACAGAATGATTGGGCGTTATCATTGCTCTCTGAAAACTGTTCTTCGTGCTAGGCAGGATAACTGGTTCTATTCCTTACCCATAGTCCTCTTTGGCCACCGCTTGTCTCCTCACGTCACTAAATTTTCCTCATTTACAGCGGTTACCGGTGTTCATATGTTGTGCCCTTCCGTTGTCATCACTAAGGAACACACCGTCACGTCAGGTGACGCGACCATCCTATTCCTTGTCAAAGAAATACATCCATCAATTTCCACGACGTTGCGTCCAGTGACTGTCATACACTACCTCGACCGTACGTGCCTCATGACATTCACTCCTGCTCTAAAGTTTGGGTGAAACTTGACGGAATCCTTAAGAGTTTGGAGGCTCCGCACTCTGGTCCTTAAAACGTTCTCCACCGTGAACCTAAGTACTTCATCCTTAGTCTCTCTTAGGGCGAAACCTCGGTTTCCATAGATTGATTAAAACCGGTTTTTCTTCCTATCACTAATCGGACTCAGTCTCGCACAGATGACGTCCCCGTACCCAACGCATCTCCTATGACCCACCTTGCTATGACCAACGCCACTGACTCAGACATTTCGCGCACGGTTGACGTCGCCCATTTGAGTACTCTGCTGCACATAGCTGATGCCTCCACCAGTGCCCTTGACCCCTCTGTTACTTTTTTCCCTCCTTTCCTCCCATCTCCCGTCCTTCCCCGCGCGACCAATTCAAGCAGGACCGTCCGCTTCACTTATAATATATATATATATATATATATTACTATTGACCCTTTTTCTTTTACATACGTTCCGCTCTTGGGGGTGGGGGGAGTATATGTAGTAATTCCTCCCTATGTAGCACATGTAGTAATTATTCCCTATATAGTATTTGTAGTAATGATTCCCTATATAGTATATGTAGTGCTTATTCCCTCTATGGTAATTGTTATATGTAGTCTGCGTAGTCATTACGTAATTGTTCTACATAGTAGTTACGTGCGTAGACCTACGCAGTCCCGAGCACTGTTATGTTATATAACTTTACGTAACCACAATCTTCTCCTTCATAAGCACTCCGCTCATGCACTGGTTCCATGTCTGTATGCGAGAAACTGATTCTCACTGCTTCGGACGCGCTAGTCAGGAGTGAATTCATAACATAATTAAATATAGTTGGGGTAAGGCTTATTTTTTTTTATCAAGTTATTATTGTGTAGTTTGACCCCGCTGACCCTCAGTGAACGGGGCTCTATTAGGTTAGGGGCCCAGATATCCCAAGGGAGCGTGTCGGAGTCAAAAATATTACTGGTCAGCAAATTGTTGTTGGTCAGTACGTTGTGTACAGAGGTGAACTTAGCCAGTCATGTGCATCCTACGATGAAAAGTACAGCCCCAGAGGGAGGTGCCCGGTAGTACCGAGATATCCTTAAGGTTGGGAGATAGAAGGAAATCAGACGTTAAGAGGCTACTCCGAACATCAGGTCAATACAAGGCAAGTAGACTGAATTTTGAACACCCCCACAAAACAATACACACACTCTAGCACTCTTAATAAAACAAAGAAACATGGACCGCCGGTTTGTTCTCTTAAGAGGTCTAACGGTTCGTCGAACGCGGTTCGACAGACACGTGTTTAAAGTGACGTGTGAACGGGGTATTTGGTTGTCGAACACGTTCGTCAAACCCCAAATACCCCGTTCACACATCACTATAAACACGTGTCTGTCACACCCTCCTGGGGCCTGGGGATGGAGTGCGACATGTATTCCATAAGCATTCATGTATTTTGTATAATGTCACCTCTAAGCATTTTAGCATGGAAGTTTATAATTACATAAGAACATGAGAATGAAGGAGACTGCAAGAGACCATTAGGCCTACACTAGGCAGTTCCATGTCCATTACCGCCTCTCATTCCCATCCATAAAGTTGTCTAACCGTTTCTTAAAACAACTGATAGTTTCAGCGCTCACTAGATGGTTATTAAGTCTGTTCCATTCGTTGACCACCCTATTAGTAAAAAATTCTTGCCTTTTTCCTTCTCAAATCTAAATTTGCCCAATTTAAATTCATTACTGCGATTCTGTCTTGTTGTCTTAATATGATGACCTTGTTTGCATCACCCTTGCTAATTCTACTGCTGTGAGTTCACTAAATTAGTTGAGGTCATAACCACAGATACCTATATTGTTTTTTAATTCATATATGTGTTTCCCTTATGTTACACACACACGCACACACATATATATATATACATATACTTGTATATATGTATATATACACACACACACACACACACATATATATATATATATAATATATATATACACACACACATATACCCATCTCTATTGTTCTACCTACAATTCCACCTAGCAACAAAGGTGCCAGAATGTGTGCCAGATTCGATGCCCAGGCCAACGCCTGGGGGCATTCTATGTTGACCTTTCGTACTGAACGGTCGCACTCAGGGCTGCCGTTTCGTAGAATTTTGTACCAAAACGTAGAAAAATAGTGGCATGTGGCAACTGCACACGGACATGTGTGTTAGTCAGATTCAAACTCCTAAACAATTTTAGAATAGATACTTGTGCTTCTAAAATACCCGATTTCAGTAAAGCTCAGTTCATAGAACTACGTCAGGAGCTTCAGCTTACAGATTGGGAGGAAAAATTAAACGAAAGGCCTGTAGATCAGATGTGGGAAATATTTCAAAATACGCTCACTAAGATGATTCAAACTTACATTCCTTTTAAGGACAGACGTCCCCCAAATCAGGCTCGCCCTAAGTGGCTCGACAAAGAAACTGAAAAAAGTATTGCTAAAAAGAGACAGGCTTATAAGAAATATAAGTGCTCGGGTGCATCTAATGACTATGAAAGTTATGTATCAATACAGAGAGATTTAAAAAAGACAATAAGAAAAAGAAAACGACAATACGAAATGAACATCGCTGAGAAATCCAAAGAGAATCCCAAAGAATTCTATAGTTACATTAGAGATAAAAAGGCTGTTAGGAATCACATTGGTCCACTATTATCTGCTGACGGTCAACTTGAATATTCAAATGAAGGAATGTGTAATCTCTTAAACAATTATTTTAGCTCGGTATTCGTAAACGAAACACCTCAAAGTGAATTCCAAACTGAAACCTGTGAAAAGTCTGGGGTAAACTTACTCACTACGGTAAATATAACAAAAGAAACAATTAAAAGGTGTATAGACAAACTCAAAGTTAACAAAACACCAGGGCCTGACGGTTGGCATCCAAGAATCTTAAAGGAAATTAAAAATGAGATTGTTGTTCCATTAGAAATTATTTTCAAGAAATCCATCATATCCGGAGATGTCCCAATAGAATGGAAGCTAGCTAACGTTACTCCCATATTCAAAAAAGGTGACAAAAAGAAACCAAATAACTATAGGCCTATTAGTTTGACTTCGATCGTAGGAAAAATAATGGAAACTATCATCAGAGATGCTATCGAATATCATTTAGAAAGTAACCGTTTGATAAATGATAGCCAACATGGTTTCAGACGGAAACGTTCTTGCGTGACTAACTTACTCGAATTCTACAACACAGTTATCTCGAATTATGACAAAAGAAACAATATAGATTTAATATATCTAGACTTTGCAAAAGCTTTTGATACCGTCCCACACGAAAGACTACTTACTAAATTAGCTTTGCATGGAATAAGTGGTAGCCTATTAGGTTGGACTAGTAATTGGTTGAAAGGTCGAAAACAGAGAGTTGTTTTAAATGGAAAAACTTCTGGATGGAAAAGTGTTGCAAGTGGAGTTCCTCAGGGTTCCGTTCTTGGGCCACTTCTATTCATAGTATATATAAATGATATAGACCATGGACTAAAATCTACTGTTTCCAAATTTGCTGATGATACAAAACTGTGCGGAGTGGCAAATGATCACTCAAACCAATTAGATATTCAAGAAGATTTAGATCAATTACAGCAATGGTCTGAAAAGTGGCTAATGAAATTTAACACAAGTAAATGCAAGGTAATGCACATAGGTAAAAATAACAGCAATTACGATTACAAATTATTTGGAAATTCGTTAACAAAAGTGGATAGTGAAAAAGATCTCGGCGTAATTATCAGTAACGACCTCAAATCATCCAAGCAGTGTATTTCAGCCTCTGAGAAAGCAAATAAGATTCTGGGATTGATTGCGCGATCGTTTGATTTCAAAAGTCCATCACTCATTAACAAGCTATATAAATCGTTAGTTCGTCCACATTTGGAATATGCTGTTTCCGTATGGTCACCGAATCTCATTAAAGACATTGACAGACTGGAAAAAGTACAACGGCGAGCCACAAAACTGATTCCAAATATCAAAAATAAATCATACGAAAATCGACTTAAGCACATGAATCTGTTTTCCCTAAAAAAGCGTAGACTCAGAGGTGACTTGATACAGGTCTTTAAGATTTTAAAGAGAATTGACAACATCAAAAGTGACCAAATTTTCACATTGAATGAGAATCAGACAAGAAACAATGGTCTCAAACTGTCCGGAAATAGATTCAATTTGGAAGTAGGTAGAAACAACTTTGCCAACCGTGTAGTTAATGAATGGAATAAACTTCCTTCACAGGTAGTGCAATGTAGTTCAGTTCGAAGCTTTAAGAATCATTTAGATAAATACCTAAGTAAGATGCTGTAATGATTATAATTTATGTTATATTATTTGTTTTTGTTTTGTTATAATTTGTCTGTCTGATTTTCATTTATTATTAGTTATATGTCAATTTATTATCATTTACTATTTACCTGTTTGTTTGTTATTCAACTATACCAATGCATTTATTTATGTATTTTAATTGTTATTTACATTGTTATAGTTTTAATTTATTATTAATATGATTTTTTTTTTTTTTTTTTTTTTTTTTTTTTTGCATCCGACCTAGATATGGATCAAAAGGTCTCCTGTCGGCATGCTTTGCCTTTGTAATCCTTTGTAATGAGGACATTTTTTCTACATATCAGCGGGCTGTTCAACACATTAATAGACTCAAACTTTATCGGCTGAGAAGAAACCTGCACAGCGAAGCTATAGCGGTAATCCCCTACCACACTCCTGGCCAAATGGCCACTTCCGGAAGGGAGTGTGTGGTTGGACATTCCGCATAAATCATCGGAAATTTAAAATTCCCGGCTCTGTGCAGGTGGCGCAAGCGTCTACAACCCCACCTCCCCCTCCCTATCCCCTCCCTTCTTACTCGGCTGCACGGATTGAGCCGTCACTTAGCATCGCGGAACCAGACGAGTCGGTCACTCAACAACCCACCTTCTTTTCATGCAGGTAAGTCTGGTTCCTGCTCGTGCTCGTGTCTCGTAGGGAGCCCTACCTGTTCTCCTGCAGTTTTTCCCCTTCGGTGTTGTGTCCAGACACCTTTGGGACACCCCGTCTATGATTACCATTATTCTATTTTCAGACCAAACGCTTGTGTGTGGAATCCGGCTGCACAGCCAGGATCTCGTCAGACGGCCACCACGACCTCTGCTCCCGCCATACCCTTGTTTCTCACAAGCTGGCGTTGTGTGCAAAGCGCGGGTTGAGGAGATTCGTGCTGCTCCTCCCAAAACCCGTTCCAAGCTAGCTGCCCTCGAACTCCTTCGGGAGGCATGGCGCAGAGCTCGGAAATTGAAATCCGCTGACGACCCCCCCCCCCCTAGTGTGGGCGGATCCGGCGTTAGGCGTGGAATTGGGCCTCGTTCGCCCTCGCCATCCGTCTCCCTATGTCTCCGAGACTTCCGTTGGTGCACAACCTGGGCCTCTCGGAGTACAAGGGGACGAGTCTGATGTTGCGGAGTATGGTGTCCCCGAGCGTCCTCAGGCCTCTCGGCAGCCCCATACATCCGACCATCAAGGGTCCTTAAAACCCTTACGGCTTGCTTTGTCAAGCACCCCCACGACCTCTGCTCCCGCCATACCCCTTGTTTCTCACAAGCTGGCGTTGTGTGCAAAGCGCGGGTTGAGGAGAGTCGTGCTGCTCCTCCCCAAAACCCGTTCCAAGCTAGCTGCCCTCGAACTCCTTCGGGAGGCATGGCGCAGAGCTCGGAAATTGAAATCCGCTGACGACCCCCCCCCCCCTAGTGTGGGCGGATCCGGCGTTAGGCGTGGAATTGGGCCTCGTTCGCCCTCGCCATCCGTCTCCCTATGTCTCCGAGACTTCCGTTGGTGCACAACCTGGGCCTCTCGGAGTACAAGGGGACGAGTCTGATGTTGCGGAGTATGGTGTCCCCGAGCGTCCTCAGGCCTCTCGGCAGCCCCATACATCCGACCATCAATGGTACTTAAAACCATTACTGCTTGCTTTGTCAAGCACCCCCACGAACTCGTCTTCCTCCCTAGTTCACTCGCGTGAACCCGGCAGGAAATCTCGCTCGAAAAAGAGGTCTGCCTCACCGAGGTCCAGGACGCTCAGCTTGTCCCCACCCTCCACAGCCTCTCCCCCCAACTCACCCTCCCTTCCTCGCTCTCCTTTTCCTCGCCGTAAATCCCACAAGGGCAGGGAGCCGGAGGACGAAACGAGGGGAGAGGGAACTCTGGCTGCCCAAGTGGCTGCCCTCCTTCCGTCCCTGATAGGCCCCGTCCTTGAATCGGCCCTATCACATTATCCGGCCTCTCAGGCCGCGCAAATCATAACGCACCCCTCTCCAGAGCAACCTCCTATTGAACCTACGGCTCTAGCCCCCCCTCCCACTCTCCCTCCTGGTCCTTCCCTCCGCCCCTCCGTGCCGGCGACAGGTATAGGACTAGAAGGCCCCTCTCAGGAGGAACCCCCCAATCAGACGTCCGTCGGGTTGGACGGGGTGGAGGACCACTACAGTTCTTCTTTACCTTATCCTCCTACCATGACGGACTCTTTTGAGTTCCGCCCCTTCTCATGGTGTGACCTTCCCCGGTCCTGGGAGTACTCGTTTGGAGAAGGCCACAAGCTAGTGGCCTGGTCTCCCGACTACTCGCTACCGGAGGGCTGGAGGAGGAGAGATGACGTTATCCTAAAGTGGGCCAACGACGAGGAGGGGGCTAAGGTTCTATATAAGATTCGACCCCTCTCCGCCCCGGCCTCCACGCCCTCCAGGATTTCCACCTCTAACACTCTGGACGCATTAGGTGCTCTCCTGGAGAACCCTCGTTTTAACCCTGATGGGCATATGTTTGTCGACAGGTCGGGGGACTCGCCGGCGGTAGCACTCTCCCCAAACGCCTGGTTCCCGCAGGAGAAAGGGGAGAAGGCCTTAGACATCCCTGCTCTCTTCGAGCGGGCCCAAGACCAACCCAAGACGGTTCCTCCTCGACGGCATATCCCTTCATCATTCCCCGTCGTCCTGCCACCACCCTTCGCGCCGGAGGGCCTGCGCGATTGCTTATGGCACTCGGGCAGGGACCCCGCCCTCCCCCATCAACTTAGTGAACCGGAGGCTAAGTTGCTGACGACGGAGGCCTCGACCAGACAAGACCTTGCCTCTACCATCTCGACCGTCACGGCAATCGCGATGATGAGGAACTGGCTGACGACGCTCGCCACGAGCTTTGAGGACTTCCCGCGGGAAGAATTGAGGTGGGATATTTCAATCTATACAGAGGGTCCAGACCTGTCCTGGCGAGAGACGCTCAGGTAGCGTCTTCACCCAGGACGGAGCCTCTTGACTAGCGCCCGAGGACGAGGTCGTTCGGAAACGACCTCGGCCTCGCATATGTTATACGTTCTACAATTGAGCGATGTTTTCTGTATGCAGACACACCCTGGCGGCACTCTCTACCGTGGCAGAGGGTACAGCCAACATGGCGTCATCAGCCCTACCCCCAGCAGCGAGGGCCTTCACCGCGGCTCGTTTGGCAGCTCGTCAGTCTGCAACGCGGTCGGCCCCGGAGATAGCTCGCCGGGGCGTGGTGAGAGCAGCTCCCCTTTCCCGTGGTCTGTTCGACCAGGAAGCGACAGACCGCGTCTTCGCTACGGTCCCGACCGTCATCCAGATCCAACAACCCTCCCAACCTTCGGAGACACGCGATAGTGACCATCTCCGCTAGCACAGTTCTGGACTTCCTGTCTTGGCTAGCTGACACCACCAACAGGGCACCGGCGACGATCTCGGCTCACTCCGCAGCCCTCGCTGATCCACTCTGCTTCGGCATGAACATCAGAGTGCCACAAAGGGAGCGAAACCTTCTAATGAAGGGGATCCGCGCCTCGAGAGAGCCGAGACGTCAGCCGGTCCTAGCCTGGTCCTTGCATCGTGTTCTGCAGTACCTGACGTTCGAAGGGACCATCATGGAGGGGGAACACTTCCTTCAACGTGCCGTCTTTCTGCTCGCCCTGGCTACGGGTTACAGGGCGTCACAGCTGGCGGCGATCACCCGCCACCAGTCCTTCTCCAACCTGGAGGAGGACTGCTCTGCCCTAACTCTCGCTCCATCACCTACATTCCTAGCCAAGAATGAGCAGGCGGACGACATGATTGGCCCTATCAGAATACCATCCTTCCTGGAGGAAGGAAACCCACACCCGCTGTGCCCGGTCCGTGCGTTTAAAGACTACGTGGAACGCACGGAAGGGGTGTCCGAGGATCATCTCTTCTACAATTCGAAATCTCGGAACCCCCTAACCCCGAGGTCCCTGGCGCGTCTACTTTGCCGCGTTATAGAGAAGGCCGACCCGGGCCATGCCCCCCACGCCCACAACATCAGAGGCCTCGCGGCATCGCTGGCATTTCTCCGCACCCACTCTGTGGAACGGGTGCAGGACCTCGGGGGCTGGGCATCAGCAACTTCCTTCAAGACACGGTATCTCTACCACTCGATCACCCCTGTCCCATGTGTCGCCATGGGAACGGCTCCACCCCTCTCTTCGCAAAAGAAGGGGGGCAAAGGGCGACCGAGGGGTAGGGGAAGGCCCAGGAACCGCTGAGCAAGATACAATATTCTACATAGAATTTATGCACTATGTAAATTGTACAATATTATTTTTATAAAAAATAAACAAATGAATATATATATATTGATATTGATATCGATATAAGTACTTGATGCTTTTTGTCTCCCCTCTACTGAATGATAAGATGAATAGTCTCCCATACGAGACACACGTAATAACGGCTTGAGCCCTGTCCTCGACTACAATTTGGGCTTCACCTTCTCCTCCCACCTATCCTCGTCTCATGCTTAGCTTCGCTGTGCAGGTTTCTTCTCAGCCGATAATACTTCTTTGTCGCGGCTAGTGCCGCTTAAATTGTTTTTATCGGCTTAAGAAACCTGCACAGATTTAGGGTCCCTCCCTCCTCCCACAGGCGAAGCCTTCATTTCTCATTGAAGTGACGGCTCAATCCGTGCAGCAGAGTAAGAAGGGAGGGGATAGGGAGGGGGAAGTGGGGTTGTAGACGCTTGCGCCACCTGCACAGAGCCGGGAATTTTAAATTTCCGATGATTTATGCGGAATGTCCAACCACACACTCCCTTCCGGAAGTGGCCATTTGGCCAGGAGTGTGGTAGGGGATTACCGCTATAGCTTCGCTGTGCAGGTTTCTTAAGCCGATAAAAACAATTTAAGCGGCACTAGCCGCGACAAAGAAGTATTTGTTAAAAAATCATAAAACTAGTTATCAAAAAATATGTTTTTACGGTGTAGAAAAAATTCTACGCTAAAGTTTCAGCTTTCTTTTAGTAATAATAATATAAAAAAATATATCTTACTGAATATGTTAGGGCATGGGGGCCTTATATACATTCAAGAATAAAAAACTAGAACCAACATTTTGTCAAAGTTTGACAAGTAGATCTTGCTATGAAAGTCTGCACACGTCCGAGAAAAATGTATGCCCCAGTATGGCAACACTCCCATTCTACACGGCAGTGTAGAAAACGCGGCAACCCTGGTCGCACTGATTTTTTGTATAAACATTTTGAATATCTTACCAGACTACTAGTGTTTCACTCTCCACGCAGAGTTCCCCCTCGCCCCCACACTTCACCTCAACTGAAGTGAAAATGTTGTACGATACATATATTAGATAATCCCCATATATAGGGATTAGAAATGGGTAATACACCAGTACTAATTCTCAAGACAGAGAAGTCACCAGATGGTAAATTCAAATATCGATAATGAAAATGATATATCGGTAACTCGACATTCCTGGAGAAGGTAGTCAACCAAGCTTGGTCCTATGGAGTCGAGTCCCTTGCGTACTGTTTTATGTTTTCGTATAAAAGAAAAAAAAAAAAAATAGGCCACTCTATCTAAATGGAAAAGGTAAAATTGTATAATTCGTTATAAATGCATTTATACAGTAAGCACTCTATAATACTGATTTCATAGAGTTTGACATGCTTTAATTGATGTATCTCAATCTTAATCCTAATTCTACTGCTATAAATTCACTAAATTAACTGAAGTCATAACCACAGATGCCTATATTGTTTTATAATGATAGCTTATTTACTATAAAAAACGCCTGTCGGGATTTATTCCCGACACCCTTCAAAATCATACACGTGCCACCATGCCATAGTTTCGAAGCCCTTTCATAAAAACGAAAATAATAAAGTAAAGTAAAAGTCAAAACGCCAAAATATAATGGAAGAATATGTATTTTTTCTTTTAGAATTGGAATTTAGCAGCAATCCATTTTTACCGAAAAGGTAGCAAAAGGTACTGTCGGAATGTTTAGTTGTTTCAGGCCACCCTGTATTTTCTGGCGGTAACATAGCAAGACGTAAACGTCATCTCATATTTCATTGTGTCGACAGCTATCCTTTTGGTTAAGTTAGTCTACATTACATTAGGCTAGGATAAGCACTACCATGGATTAGCTGGGATTCTTAGAACCTTAGGTTTGGCGAAAAATCGCCCAACCAATAGCAATACTGATCGTTTGGGGCGTTTTGTTTACAGTTCACAGCAGTTTCGTCGTTTCAGGTTGTCAAATCTAGTATTCTTTGCACGGATGAAATAATACTTGATGTGGTGTAGTGTTTTGTGTGTCTTAAATATCTTCAGTAAAATTATAAATTGAGATTATTCAATAACGTGTTGGTAACCCAGGGATCTAAGACACTGCGGTACGTCGACCAGTTTCTGTTTACTTTCTGTTCACACTCGATCGTACTGTCTGTGTGTGTGTGTGTGTGTCTTCTTTCTTTTGTCCGATTCCTTTTATCGGGCTCCGACTTCCTCTTAAGAAATATTAGAAAAATTCGCCATGAAAAATAATGTTTTGGAAGAGCATTACTGACCGTGATTCAAAGTATAAGATGTGACCAGATATATTTACGCTATTCCTTGATGCTGAAATGTAAGAAAATTTTATTTTTAACCCTAGATTGGTGGTGTGCCAATTGGATACTTTGGATTACTTTGTATCTGATGTATTTGTTATTAGATAGACCTCAATATTATTGCAAATATTTTGGAATCAGTTCTAAAGTAGAATTTTCCTACCACTTTCTTACGTGATTTTTTGTTAGCACTACATAATCAGTTTGTCGTATCCCAGAGGAAGCAAGCTGGCGAAGGTTACATGGTCGGGTGTGTCGGTTTGTCGGTTCAACTGTCGGACACTCGTTATTCCTCTTCCACCCAGAGAACACAACAGTGTACTTCTTGACCACAGAGAATTCTTCTGTAGCACAGCTCGTCTTGTGACTTGTGAGTAGTGATATACCGTTGCTGTTGGTTGTTGTAAATCATAGTATTCGAACAGTGAATATCCTGCTTTCTTGGCGTTCAAGGGTAATGTCACGAAGTTTGGTGTAGTTTCAGAAGTGTGTTCTTAAAAATATTACAGTAATGTTTGATTCTTCACTGTCATGTAATAATTCATGCGAGTTTTGATTTAAACATCCTTATAGTCAAGTAGTTTCTAACATGCACTCATATCATGAACGTGCAGAAACTTATTCGCTCAAAATCTGTCAGAAGTGTTTTTGGCTTGAAGGTAGGTTGGGTCGGGGTGGGACCGGTGGGCGTGCCATACGTTGCTAGATGTGGACGCTTCTTTTCATTTACGCTTCGTTGTAAGATTAGGGAATAAGTGTCTAGTACTTGTAGAAATTTATACAACCCTATTTTTTTTTTTTTTTTTTTACAAACACTCGGGAATATGACCAACCACATTTCAGTTTGACAAACGTGACTAGAGTAATCTGTAATGTAGGTCCTGACCTTTCGTTGATTCTCGAATAACACTGCATTCCGTTATTGAATGTAAGCAATATCCTTGTACTATATACGCCATATGCACGTGTGTGTGTGTGTGTGTAGAGAGTGAATAGGAGATACCTTCGACATCCTGTCTTTGCGCTTACATGAGGATTAACTTAAAGTTCGTCGATGTAATAACGATATGAATCACTGCATTTCATTATTATTATAGGAACTATTTGAGAATAGCGTTAGTCTGTTTTATGTGCTATGGTTCATCTTTCTCTAGTCCTCGTCTTTGCCAATAATTCTTCTTTCATAGTTCCAGATAGGTTTAGTCAGAATTGTAGATATCTAACTGAACACTTATATACCTGAAATGCATAGCAATGGGAATTAACTATGTATGTGTTGGATATGATTTATATTTATTTTAGAATAATCGCCTTGTATATACCAGCCTTCCTCTGCGGTACACACACTTGGTCACACTTTTAGATAAAATGAGATATGAAGACGGGACCCCACGAGCATAGCTCCCCTTCCCGTAAAATACAACTAGGTACAACTAGGTAAATACAACATTATGGGATCGTGTTTCACTTAGTTATACATTTTGTTTGTACACACACACACACACACACACACACACACACACACACACACACACACACACACACACACACACACACACGTATAATATAATATATATATATATGTATATATATGTATATGTATATATGTATATATATATATGTATATTTATATGTATATTTATGTATATGTATATGTATATAAAGCATTTTTGTATACTATACATATATAATATATATATGTATATATATGTATATGTATATATATGTATATATATGTATATTTATGTTAAATAAAGCATTTTTGTGGAAGTTATTAAAGATAACATAACATTTGTAATGTCTCAATTATCAACACGTGGAGTCAATCCGTGAGTTAAAAATAAATGCGAGTAAATTCTACGGAATCTAAGATGCCGAATATGGCTGGCACTGTCATTTGATTTTATGTAATTTTCATTCAACTCCGGCCTTCGCCATTAGATGGCATTATGACTGCGTTGGAGGTTGTTGGAGTTAGTGTGCGACGTCGTATGATCAGTAGGGAGGTCTTTTGCTTCTGGATAGGAAACGTCAGTTTGACCGTACTAATGTGGTAGGAGGGTCCGTTACCTAAGGCAGGAAGGGGTGAGTGAGGACGCTGCGTCAAGGTTATCCCCGTGCCTACGAATGACGCTTACAACGAGAGCATAACAACCATGGGACAAGAAAGAATGAAAGCAATTGTGTACTCGACATTATTGAATGATATGTGAGAGCAATCCTGCCAAGTCAGGGTTGCGCAGTAGTCTCCGCGAGAACCTCTGGTACTTTGGGGGGGGAGGGGGGGGGAGGCCGAGATACGGCGGATGACGGGCGGGCAAGGGCTCGGAGTGTGTCGACGCCGGCCCGATGTAGCTCGGATCCTCAGTGTACGATTTCGCGCGATCGTGAGAGGTAGTGTTCATTGCGTTGGTTTCCATCTGTCCCAACCCCGCGAACCAAGTTGAACTATGGTAACTTTTAGTGATGATGATACTGTTATTGCTATATTGTAGCGACCACTGAATGCATTTTTTCATGTGGTAGCGTAGTGTAGATGTTGAGCGTTTGCAAGCATATGTAGTTGCCCATCAACCGAACAGACTTCTCTTTATGCCCAAGTTGATATTTGCCTTCTCTCCTTTTCCCATCAGAATCCGAACCAGCAAGGATACCCACCCGCCCCTGGAGTGCCGTACCCCCCTTCGCCCTATCCACCCACAGGAGCGCCCTACCCACCCTCAGGAGCGCCCTACCCACCCACAGGAGCGCCCTACCCACCCACAGGAGCGCCCTACCCACCCACAGGAGCGCCCTATCCACCCTCAGGAGCGCCCTACCCTCCCTCAGGAGCGCCCTACCCACCCACAGGAGCGCCCTACCCACCGGCAGGAAACCCCTATCCTACTTCAGGAGTGCCCTATCCTACAGCGGGAGCACCCGCGCAAGTGCCTGGAGGATCTCCGTACCCGCCTGCTGGATCTTACCCGCCTGCAAGCCAGTACCCACCTGGTGGAGCGCCCGACCCAGCTGCATCTCAGTACCCGCCTACGGGACAACCCTACCCTCCCCCAGGCGCGCAGGCAGGTGGCCAGTATCCACCCCCAGGGGGATCTCCTTATCCTGCCCCGCCAGGAGGTGCAGCATATCCTCCCTCTTCGGGATCCCCGTATCCTCCTCCGTCGTCGTCGTACCCTCCCCCTCCCCAGCCGGGTGGCCCCGTTGGCAACACTTCTATCTACAGCACCTCGTCCAGCGCTCCCAGGGCCAACATGGCAGCAGCGCTGGTTCCTTACACGGTAAGCTGATTTTAGTATTCCTACTCATCGTGTCCTTTCCCATCTCCTCCTCTTCGTCCCTCTTTTCCTCCTCCGCCTTCCTTTTCATTCTCCCTCCCCTTTTCATTCTCCTCCTTTTCATCCTCCCTCCCCTTTTCATTCTCCTCCTCCTCCTCCACACTCCTTTAACTCCTCCCACCCCTTTTCCTCTTCCCCTCCTTATCCACTTCCCCTCATTTTCTCCTCACCCTCCTTTTCCTTCTCTCCCTCTTTTTTTTCTTCTTCTGACCCTGTTTTTTTTCCTCTTCGCCATCCCTTTTCCTCTTGCCTTCCTTTTCTTCCTCGCCCTCGTTATTTTCCCCTTCACCCTCGCTCTTTTCCACCTCACCTTATTCTTTTCCTCTTCACCCACATTTTCCTCCTCACTCCCATTCTTCTCCTCACTCCCATTCTTCTCCTCACCCTCATTCTTTTCCTCCTCACCCTCATTCTTTTCCTCCTCACCCTCATTCTTTTCCTCCTCACCCTCATTCTTTTCCTCCTCACCCTCATTCTTTTCCTCCTCACCCTCATTCTTTTCCTCCTCACCCTCATTCTTTTCCTCCTCACCCTCATTCTTTTCCTCCTCACCCTCATTCTTTTCCTCCTCACCCTCATTCTTTTCCTCCTCACCCTCATTCTTTTCCTTCTCATCCTCGTTCTTTTCCTCCTCACCCTCGTTCTATTCCTCCTCACCCTCGTTCTATTCCTCCTCACCCTCGTTCTATTCCTCCTCACCCTCGTTCTATTCCTCCTCACCCTCATTCTTTTCCTCCTCACTCTCGTCCTTTTCATTCTCCTCATCTTCCTTCTCAACCTCCTCACCCACATTCTTCTACTCCACACCCTCGTTCTTCTCCTCCTCACCCTCATTCTTTTCCTCCTCACCCTCATTCTTTTCCTCCTTACCTTCATTCCTTTCCTCCTTATCTTCACTCTACCTTTATTCTTTTCCTTTTTACCTTTATTGTTTTACACCTCATATTCATTCTTTTCCTCCTCATCCTCATTATTTTCCTCGTCACCCTCATTTCCCTCCTCCCCTCATTGTTTTCTTCCCCTCATTTTCGTCACCCTCGTTTACATCCTCTCGTTATTTTCCTCCACCCTCATTGTTTTCCTCTTTACCCTCATTGTTTTCCTCTTCGCTTTAATTTTTTCCTCATCACCCTTGTACTTTTCGCCCTCGCCCCCATTTTCCTCCTCTTCTTCGTTCTTTTCATTCTCTTTCTCCTTCTCCCCCCTCCCATTCTCTTCCTCTTCCGCGTCGTCGTCCTCGTTTTCCTCCCCTCCTCTTTTTCCTCAACGTTTTCCTTTTCCCCCTTCTCGTTTTCAACTTCCTCTTTTCCCCCATCTGTTTCCTCCTATTCCTTCTGCTTTTCCTCCTTTTCTACCTCATTTTCCTTGTTCTCCTGTTTCTCCTCCCCTTTTTTCCTTCTCCCCTCTTTTCCTCCTCCCCCTCTTTTCCTCCTCTACCTCTTTTCCTCCCACATTTCCTCCTTCTCTTTCTTTTCCTCCTTCCCCATCTTTTCCTCCTCTCCCTTCTTTTCCTCCTCTCCCTTATTTTCCTTCTTTCCCCCTTCTTTCTCCTCCTCTCCCTTATTTTCCTTCTCTTTCCCCCTTCTTTCTCCTCCTCTATTGTTCCACCATCCCCCTTCTTTTCCTCCTCCTCCTCTTCCCCTCTTCCCCCCCAAAAAAAAAAATATGGTATGACAGTAGAAGCAAGGAATTGTCGACTGGTGAAATGGCTGAAAATGAGCAAGGAGGACCAACCTGCATAGCATTCCCAGCCACACCAATGTGGAAGTGATGTTACATGATGAGGGCGCTTGGGTGGGGCAGGTGGTGGCGTATACGAATCGGGTGAAGGAGTGAGGAAAGCTCCAACTAACAATCGCCCCCGGAATGTACTCGGGAAAGAAATAGGAAGGAAGATGAAATAATACCCAGAGGAGATTCCCGAAAAATAAATCTTAGATAAGAGGAAAACAGTGGAATCTGACGTATTTTCAGGATAGGTAATGAGAAATTTAGAAGTCGACAAAACAAAAGGTTACATAGGAAGAACATGCCGACGGAAGACCTTTGATCCTTAAGTAGGTCAAATGCTGAAAAAATAAACAAATAAAGAAGTAGATAAATGAATAAAATAAAGGTAAATGATTTCACAAACGGCAAAATAACCATTTATAATTAGACATAATAATGCAAATAAGCAGGCAATAGTAACTAATAAGAAAAAATGGCAAGTATTACAACATATTTCGTAGGGTGCTTATCTAAATGAATCTTAAAACTTTGAACTGTACTACATTGCACTGCCTCTGCAGGAAGTTTATGCCATTCATTAACTACACGGTTGGCGAAGTTGTCAATCCACTTCCAAATTAAATCTACTTCCTGACGACTCGCGTTCCGTTTGAAATTTTCGTCACTCGATATTTTCAGTTCACTTTAGAATCTTAAAGACCTGTATCTAGTCACCAGAATTTAGCGTAATGATGTATAAACAAAAAGAAAACTGAGGGTGGTGGTGGGGATCTAGTTACTCGTCTGAACACGAATGCCACCAATTAGCACACCAGGAAAAGATAGGAAGGGTAGGGGTGCGAGGGACCGAGTACAGAAAATAATTGATGATTTCAAAGAGAAACATTTAATTCCCCCGGGGAGAAAGATTATATATATATATATATATATATATATATATATATATATATATATATATATATATATATATATATATATATATATATATATATAATATTGGGGGGAGGTGGCGCGAGAACGGTAATCAGTGGACAGCGTATTTTTTTTTTTTTTTTTTTTTTTTGTGAGTGAGAACGGTTATCAGTATTAACTGAAAAGAAGTTGCCAGTTTCCCCGTGGGCTGGGTGGGGAGTGATTGTCTGCCCCAGGATCAATCATACCTTTGTGTTTATATATGTAATAAAACTCCAGGCAAAATGCAGATAATGCTAATTTTGTAAGTTATAATTATGGGCGAAAGGTACATCTAGCTTTCAGAGGGTGGTCAAATATGTTATTGATGTCTGGGAGAGACGCTGTATGGCGTCAGGAACACGTAAGCTAGAAGTAGAGAAAGTGGAGAAAGGAATAAAGATGTCTTTGGGTAACGGTCCCCCCCACCAGAAACCTCAACCCCGGGCCGCACGTCGCGCCGTGAAGCCACTGGATGGCGGGGGAGTCTTGACGACTGGCTGGGCCTCAGCTGCCGCGCGGTGCAAAGGTATAATCACACGATACGCAAGACTCGCCTAAAGTATGCAGTAGCAAGGAATCCACGTCAAAAAAGAGTACATGACAGCTCGACGTATGAATAGATAAATCAATAGATATATAAACAAGTGAAAACCGCAAGACGTCACAAGAGGAGTGCCAGGACTGGAAATAATAAAGAACCTCGAAATAACAACACAGGAGGAAAGAAGAGAGGCACGTTGAGGGAAACAGGTCAGGTCAAAGACAGAGAGGACTGGCAGGTCATCAGGAGACAGAGGAGAGGAGGAGGAAAGGTGTAAAGGGTGAAGCCCGAAGACCCCAAGGAAGGAGAAAGAAAACAAGGCCAAGTCAACAAAATAAGTAATATAGGCATGAACCGGGACAAATTTTTAGAGGAAGTCTACGAATTAGAAGGAAAAAGAGGGAAGAAATCTGCCATGAAAAAGAAGAAGAGGGAGAGGACAAACTGACTCGCGAAGGTACAAGAGTCCCCCCCCCCTCCACTCCCCCACTCCTCGAAAAAAGTATCTCTAATATACAAAGTATGTCGCGCCGCGCGCGCGCGCGCACACACACACACACACACACACACACACACACACACACACACACACACACACACACACACACACACACACACACACACACACACACACACACACAGAGAGAGAGATAGAGAGAAGGAGTATGGATTACAGATAGCTTATCACCTAACAGCTATCGGCCTGCTTGTGGGCCAGGTAATGTACAAACTACTGATAAACATAAAAGTGGTTTTCCGGTTTTAGGGAGAGGAAGGTCATGGAATATCAGCGCGAGATTGTGTAGCAGCAGTAGATTTTCCGCATAAAGTGAAGGCTGTTGAATAAGATTGGTTCCCAGGCTTTCAGATTAAACGTATTGGATTTAAAGGGTAATTTGGTAAAAGTATTAAGAGGACTAAAAATAATAAAGTGATAGACATGAGTGTCACCAGGTTATGGGAACGAGAAGAAACAATGATAGTGTCAAGAAATGCACTTTTCCATAGAGATGCAACAGCTGGAATAGCTTAGAAGTTGCTATTGCCCAAGACAAATCCATAATTTATATCAGTTCTAGTTATGACGGAGAAAAATAGAATGAATTCAACGCGTTTAACTCGTTTTCTGTATATTATAATTGGTTAAATACTTACAATTGCCCATTGATCGGACAGTAAAAGCTATAAGCTCTCGTTCGGGAGGGTGATAACTGTTGATCACGACTCTAGCACGTGAACCAAGATCATGGTTGAATCACACAAACAATCTCACACAGTCGCACACAAAATAGATGGTCCATGCCCAAATCGTGACTTCTTAGTTGATGTACGATTTTTTTCCCGAGTGAAGACGCTCGTGGTTTCATTGTACCACTGAAAGAAGAGTTCCCTTCAAAGCTGCGAAAAGTTACATGAATAAAGCCACGAAGGGTTGGCATATGAAGGGTGAATGGGCAAACGTACTTTCAGATGAAGGTGCGCACATGTACAGTATAGAATATGTGGAAATATGCAAGTGTGGGTGTACGCGCGCATGTGTGTATATTATATATTTCATACACAGGTGCCTTTGACATGCAATGTCATTCCTCTCACAATCGTCCACGCCGGCCAAATAGAAGGGTGCTGCGGTTCGTGTGTTTGCCTCAGAGGGCACTAGTTTCCCAGGGTCACACGGTAGAGCTCGAATGTTGATGGAATCCGAGGAGGGTCAGTGAACTGTGGGAATAGGGTTTCAGGGGGGTGGCGGTGGTTTCAGTGGACTAGTTCCATTGAAATTGCGTTTTGCGGTCAGGCAGTCACTCGCACCGCTCCTCCTCCTGTTCTTCCTCCCCCTCCTCATGTTCTTCCTCCCGCGGTGTCCAAAGGATGTTGAAATTAAATAGTGTTGTGTTTGAGCCGGTAAAGTAAACAATAGAATTCATACCCGAACGGTCCCTTCCCAGGCTTCGAGTTACAAAGGATTACAAAGGCGGAGCATGCCGACAGGAGACCTTTTGGTCCATATCTAGGTCGGATGCGAAAAAAATCCTAATGATAATAAAATGATAAATAAAAACTATAATAATGTAAATAACAAATAGAATACATAAATAAATGCATAGGTATAGTTGAATAATAAACAAACAGGTAAATAGTAAATAATAATAAATTGACATAACTAATAATAAATGAAAATAAAACAGACAAATGATAACAAAACAAAAACAAATAATATAAGATAAATTATAATCATTACAGCATCTTGCTTAGGTGTATATCTAAATGATTCTTAAAGCTTCGAACTGAACTACATTGCACTACCTGTGAAGGAAGTTTATTCCATTCATTAACTACACGGTTGGCAAAGTTGTTTCTACCTACTTCCAAATTTAATCTATTTCCGGACAGTTTGAGACCATTGTTTCTTGTCTGATTCTCACTCAATGTGAAAATTTTGTCACTTTATGTTGTCAATTCCCTTTAGAATCTTAAAGACCTGTATCAAGTCACCTCTGAGTCTATGCATTTTTAGGGAAAACGGATTCATATGTTTTAGTCGATTTTCGTATGATTTATTTTTTGATATTCGGAATAAGTTTTGTGGCTCGCCGTAGTACTTTTTCCAGTCTGTCAATGTCTTTAATGAGATTCGGTGACCATACGGAAACAGCATATTCCAAATGTGGACGAACTAAGGATTTATATAGCTTGTTATGAGTGATGGACTTTTGAAATCAAAAGATCGCGCAATCAGTCCTAGAATCTTATTTGCTTTCTCAGAGGCTGAA
Organism: Oratosquilla oratoria; assembly: GCF_046742065.1. NCBI lineage: Eukaryota > Metazoa > Arthropoda > Malacostraca > Stomatopoda > Squillidae > Oratosquilla > Oratosquilla oratoria. The sequence continues at coordinate 35,897,059 of NC_134799.1, read as the reverse complement.
ATACACTGCTTGGATGATTTGAGGTCATTACTGATAATTACGCTGAGATCTTTTTCACTATCCACTTTTGTTAACGAATTTCCAAATAACTTGTAATCATACTTAGTGTTATTTTTACCTATGTGCATTACCTTGCATTTACTTGTGTTAAATTTCATTAGCTACTTTCAGACCATTGCTGTAATTTATCTAAATCTTCTTGAATATCTAATTGGTTTAAGTGATCATTTGCCATTCAACACAGCTTTGTATCATCAGCAAATTTAGAAACAGTAGATTTTAGTCCATGGTCTATATCATATATACTATGAATAGAAGTGGCCCAAGAACGGAACCCTGAGGAACTCCACTTGTAACATTTTTCCATCTAGAAGTTTTTTCATTTAAAACAACTCTCTGTTTTCGACCATTCAACCAATTACTACTCCAACCTAATAGGTTACCACTTATTCCGTGTAAAACTAATTTAGTAATTAGTCTTTCGTGTGGGACGGTATCAAAAGCTTTTGCAAAGTCTAGATATATTAAATCTATATTGTTTCTTTTGTCATAATTCGAGATAACTGTATTGTAGAATTCGAGTAAGTTAGTCACGCAAGAACGATTCCGTCTGAAACCATGCTGGCTATCATTTATCAAACTGTTACTTTCTAAATGATGTTCGATAGCATCTCTGATGATAGTTTCCATTATTTTTCCTACGATTGAAGTCAAACTTATAGGCCTATAGTTATTTGGCTTCTTTTTGTCACCTTCGGAATGACTAGGTTGACATGACCTGGCCTGACCCGACCCTGTCTACATTGACATAGTGTCAGGAACCCTGGCTTTTGATGGAATGTACTGAATGCCACAGTGTCAGTGTTAATGAAACTTTTTTAAAATATGGCAGGAATTATAGCTTTCCATATAGAATTGTGGAACAAGCTAGAAAAATATATAATCCAAGTCAACACCATAAGAAAATCTCACCATATCTATTTTGCTCTTAAATTCGTGTATTGTTATTGCACACACTATTGTTTTGTCTAGTGTGTTCCATACATCCTCTATGGGGAAAGCTGTTCTTTTTCAGGTCCCTTCTATAACTGTCCTTTTTTAGTTTCTTTCTATGTCCTCTTGTGTTTCTCTTATCCCAATTTAGTAAGTCTTCTCTATCAAGGACTCATAACTCTGTAGATGGTCAACAAGTCGCCTCTTTATCTTCTTTGTTCCAGAGTCGGTAGTTCTCGTTTTGACAATCTGTGTTCATAGGACAGTTTGGATAGTGTTGGGGCCATCTTTGTAGTTGCTCTCTGGATTATCTCAATTTTCCTTGTATTCTTTTTAGTACTGGGTGACCATAGTTTTTGCTGTGTACTCCAATTTTGGCCTTATCTTTGTGACTAGTATTTTCTTTGCCATTTCTCCATCCAAGTAAGTAAAAGCCACTTTTATTGATCTTAGCAAGTCATAGGTTTCGCCGACAATTTTATCTGTTTGTCAGGAGATGTATCCTTTGTGATGATTACTCCCAGGTCTTTTTCAGATCACACTTTCTTTACTTTGCACCAATGATATTGTCCTGATATCCTTTTTTTACTTTTCCAAATTCCATTATGCTGCATTTCTGAATGTTGAAGTTCACCTCCCACTTCTGACTCCCATTCCCAAACCCTGTTCAGATCTCTCTGCAGTGAATCACAGTCCGTTTCAGTACTCACTCTCTTTAACAGTTTTGCGTCATCTGGAAAGAAGCTTGTGTAACATTCCACACCCTCATCCATGTTGTTCACATAAATAGCAAAGATTATTGGAGCCAATACTAATCCCTATGGAATTCCACTAATCACCTCTTTCCAAGTAGAAATCTTCTCTCTGAGCACTACTCTCATTTTTCTTCCATGCAAAAAGTCCTCCATCCATTTCAGTAGTTTACCTTGTATCCCTCCCATGGTTTCCAGTTTTCTTAATATATATATATATTTTTTTTTGGGGGGGATATTATTAAAAGCTTTTTGTAGATCTAGGAAAGCACAATCAGGCCATCCGTCCCTTTTCTGTATTATATCTAGTAGTCTTGAGTAAAAACGGATAAAATTTGTGGTACATGATCTTGTATAAAACCAAATCTCGTATTTAGTATACTGTTCTCCTCCAATATTTCATCTATGTACTTTTTATAACTTCACAAATTTTGGCTACTGTGCTTGTAAGGGAAACTTGTCTAATTTGTTGGGTCTTCCTCATTTCCTCCATAAATTGGTACTATATCATAATTTTTTCAAATATGATATTTTTCCTTCTTTGAGTGAGCAACTTTTTATGTTATATATTTTGTCTTTCAATATCCAGTTTCCTATTCAATATGGGCCGTGCGATTTCCTGACATCAAGGTTCATTATTTGGTTCATTATTTATTTCCGTGATACTATTATTTCCTTCATGGGGGGGGGGGAGTTCACTTCTCTCCCTTCATCCCGATGTTGTACATTTTCTCTAGTGAAAACAGACTTGAAGTGTTTTCTCACGACTTCATCCATATCTGTATCTTCTGTGTATTCCATATTTCCTTGGCGTAGTTTCACTATTTCCTGTTTGTTTTTTAGTTTACCATTCACATATCTAGAATAGTTTTGGCTTATCCTTACAATTTTCTGCCTTTTTCTTAGTTTTTTCCCCTCCCTGCTTATTTTTACATTCATTTAATTAATTAATACATATTTGCCACTTTCTAGGTTTTTGTCTTTTCTCAATCTCTTCCAAGCTTTATCTTTTCTTTCACTATGCTGCACCTCCTTTTAAAACAGCACTTAATATACACCTTTTCCTAACCATTTTATTTTTCTGTGTTACCTCGTTTACCATAACTGGATAATTTGCTGATTTTGTTGATTAATTGATTAATTTATTGGTTTTATTTATTTATAGTATTTATATTTAAGTGGTAATTACACAAGGGATAGCAAATTCAAAAAGTTTGTGTACTGGTCGTGCACGTCTCCGGATGGTCTCCACATAAAGTGTCGAGACAGAGTGTGCCCTTGTTTGCTATCGATTCTACAGGACGAGCGTAGGGAGCTCTCGGATTGGCTGTCTGTAGCAAGAGAGCGAACTACCAAGTCAGGAGACCTTGCCTCTGGCGACTCATGGTTTTGGCCCACAGCCAAAACGTTACGCGAGCAAATGTATAACCACGCGTATTGTACGGCAGAACTTGTTCCGTTTATAAGGCCAAAGTGGCGTCAGTAGGTGATCCTTGATGTTTGGTTATGGTGTCTATATTCGCTGCCAGTCCTGACATGGATGACCCTGTCTGGATGAGGAGCGTTTGTCGGTTGTACTATGAACCAACCTAGAAAAACCTAACCGCTCGTGCGGGATTGGTGTTTGTGGGAGGGGAAGAAAAGTCTGCTGGAAAATTATTAGCTGTGTATTAAAGGGAGCTATTGCCACTGGACGCTTTTAGGGATATATATTGAGGTATGTGATTAGGCTCAGGAGACTGATGGCATGATAAGTGTATCCTGCGTTGCGTTGCCTCCTCTCTCTCCCTTAAGGGGGGTGAGAGAGGGAGCTCGGACGGCTCGAAGAGTAAGTATTGGATAATTTCTCCCTGCATTTGTATCCGAAGTCCAGCAGTATATCTCGCTTCTCAAACATCTGCTGATCACTTTCCTGTTCAGTAATTGGTATTGGGCCAGGTAGACGACGAGGTGTAACGTAAAAAGAAAGAAAAAATATGTTCGTACAGTATGCTTCTTCTTGTAGAACAGTAAGCTTACTGTTTACTACCATCACTTGATCATAGGATTACAGACAGCGTGTAAGAGGACACGCTATTGAATATATACTTTTCAATTAAGGACGAAAGGCAGACATTAGCGTAGCACCGTGGTTTTGTTTTAAACTTTCATTTACGGTAATGTATCCATGGTCTAGTTTTTCGGCGCTTCCTTCCAGATTAGACAACATGGCGCTGCTTGCGCCAATATGAAATTTTGTGAACATCATCGAACTCCACTACAGTGATAATGTGGAATTTGTTTTCATGCGGTGGTTATCAGCAACATAGAATATCTGATAAGAACAAGGCCAGAAAAAGTAAATGCTCGCCATACCGCAGCCATTAAAAAAAAAATGTGCGTAGGGAGTGGGCGTCAGCGTGAGCTAGAGCGCTGCTTGAGAATGAACGCTGCACAAGTGCGAATTTTGATCAGCAAAATAGTGTTGATACATCTGCCATATAAATTACAAAATTCTAAAATCAAAACCATGCCATGGGGAGTGTGTAAGAGTATATATATATATATATATATATATATATATATATATATATATATATATATATATATATATATATATATATAACGTCGACCTTTGTACCAGTCGTCCTCTCTTGCAGTTTGAAACTTTTCGCATTTTATGCACTGACAGCATGGGATAGTGACATTTAACACGAATTATCTTAGGCTACACGCGCACAGGGTGGATCTGTCTAGTTTCCTATCGCTACTAATGGTGCGCCCCACCCAAGTCGTTCCTCATATAGCTCCAGTAAGGCTCCCACCCCCCAGCGTTGACATTTGCTTTACCCAACCAAATTCTACCTTGCCTTCCTCCTCTGTGATCTACAAATTCTTGTCATCATTTCAGACTGAAGTATTGGTTTATCAGTACCTAACAGTATATGCATAGGTATGTGTGTATTTACCTAGTTGTATTTACCTAGTTGTATTTTACGGGAAGGGGAGCTATGCTCGTGGGGTCCCGTTTTCATATCTCATTTTATCTAAACTATTTTTAAATTCATGTATTGTTTTTGCACACACCACTTTCTCATCTAACTTGTTCCAACTGTCTATTACTCTGTGAGGAAAGCTGTTCTTTTTCAAATCTCTTCTATAGCTGTCTTTTTTTATTTTCTTTCCGTGTCCTCTTGTATTTCTGTCATCCCATTTTATCAGATTCTCTCTATCAGTAATTTCTATGCCTTTCATGATTCTGTAAATAGCTATCAAATCTCCTCTCTCTCTTCTTTGCTCTAGTGTCTGTAGTTTAAGTTTTTGTAGTCTCTCTTCATATGATAGTTTTGAGAGTGTTGGTGCCAGTTTTGTGATTGCTCTTTGTATTCTTTCTAGTTTTTTTATACATTTTTTTGTACTTGGTGACCATATCGTTGCTGCATATTCCAATCTTGGTCTTATCAGGGTGATTAGGATTTTCCTCACCATTTCTTCATCCAGGTATGTAAATGCCACTTTGATTGTTCTTATTAAATTATAAGTTTCTCCAAAAATCTTATTTATATGTTTCTCAGGTGATATATTATTCATAACAATGACTCCCAGGTCCTTCTCATTTTCTACTTTTTTTATTCCTTCTTCTCCCAAATTATATGATCCTGTTATTCTGTTTTTGCTTTTTCCAAACTCCATTATACTACACTTTTTTGTATTGAACTCCATCTCCCACTTCCTACTCCATTCTTGTACTTTATTTAGATCTCTCTGTAGTGATTCACAATCTTCTTCAGTTTTCACTCTTTTCAGTAGTTTTGCATCATCTGCAAAGAAGCTCATATAGCTTTCAATTCCTTCATCCATATCATTAATATATATAGCAAACATTATTGGGGCCAGAACTGTTCCCTGCGGGACACCGCTTATTACTTCATTCCATTTTGAGTGCTGATCTCTTATCACTACTCTCATTTTTCTTTCTTGCAAAAAGTCTTCCATCCAATTTAGCAATTTACCTTGTATTCCTCCTTCATATTCTAATTTCTTAAGCAACTTCTTATGTGGTACTTTGTCAAAAGCTTTTTTTAGGTCTAGAAATGCACAGTCCGCCCATCCATCTCTTTCTTGTATTATATCTATTAGCCTTGAATAGAAACATATTAAATTGGTGACGCATGATCGTCCTTGTCTGAATCCAAATTGTCTTGGATTTAGTACGTTGTTTTTTTCCAAGTATTTTACCCATCTATTTTTGATAATTCTTTCACATATTTTTGCTATTGTACTTGTTAGAGAGACTGGTCTATAGTTGGTAGGGTCTTCTTTATTTCCTCCTTTATATATAGGTACTATATTTGCTTTTTTCCAATCTTCTGGAACTTTTCCTTCTTTTAAGGAACTGCTTATTATGCTATGTATTTTGTCTGCCAGTTCATTCCTGCATTCTTTCAGAATCCAGTTTGCTATTTCATCTGGCCCATGCGATTTTCTGACATCAAAATTACCCAAGTGTGTCAATATTTCATTCTTTGTTACTTCTATTTCTTCCATAGGGGGGACTTTTTCTTTCCACTCAATCTCTTCAGGTTGTATATTTTCCCTTGTAAACACTGATTTAAAATGTTTGTTCATAATTTCTGCCATTTCCATTTCCTCAGTGTATTCAACTCCTCCTTGTCTTAATTTCTCCAAGTCTTGTTTGGTTTTCAGTTTATTGTTTACAAATCTGTAGAATAGTTTTGGTTGATCTTTACACTTTTCTATAACATCTTTTTCATATTTTCTTTTTTCCTCTCTGCACTTTTGTACATATTCATTTCTATAACCAGTATATATTTTCCATTTTTCAGGTCTTCTGTCTTTTTTCCATCTGGTCCAGGCTTTGTCTCTTTTGTCTTTTAACTCCCTACAACTTTTGTTTTACCAGCATTTTACATATTCTTTTTCTTGTTTTTGTCTTGGGACATACTTTTCCACTCCTTTTTTGTAAATTTTTGTCAAAATATTCCATTTCTCTTCCACTGATGTTTCTTCTTTGTATATTTCTTCCCAGTTTTCTTGTTGAAAGAATTCTCTTATTTTATCAAAGTTTGTTTTTTCATACATCATTCTTCCTTTTCTATATTGTTCATTTCTTTTCATATATTTTTCTTCATTAAGTTCCAGTTCAATCAATATGTGGTCACTTTTACCTATTGGTGTTTTATATTCAATCTTGTCCACTATTCTAGGTTCAGATGTAATTATTAAGTCTAGCCTCGATGGTTCTTCTTCATTTCTATACCTAGTGTTCTCTTGTATCCATTGTGTCATTGAATGGTCAGTAATCATCTCAAGTAGAGCATTTCCCCATGAGTCATCACCACTCTTTACTGTCATTTCTTCCCAGCAGATTTCTTTGCAATTAAAGTCGCCCATCATAACTATTCTTCCTCCGTCTTCCATTATTTTAGTTAATGCTATCTTTGTGTCCTCTAACATACTTTTATGTTCACTCTCCTCCCATGAGGCTGTTTTCGGAGGCACATAATTGATCACAAATTTTCTGCTCTTCTTATCTCGGTCTTCCACTTCTATCATAATCATCTCTACTGTATTCTTTCCATATATGACACCTTTCACGTTTATATCCTTCTTAGTCAGGAACATAACTCCACCCCCTTGTTTTTTCTCTCTGTTTCTAATCCAATAATTGTATGCATCATGTCCTACACTGTTGGGTGGTAGTGGGCCTTTTAATTTTGTTTCTACAATTCCCATTATGTCCGGTTCTTTTTCTTTCAAATAATCATTCAGTTCATTCAATCCTGTTATCAATCCATCTATATTTGTGTAAGACGCTCTTAGTTTTCTGCCACTTCCATTGTGTTCTCTGTTTCCCTTATGTTTTTCTTTTGTATGTCGAACTGCTTTATTTTCATGTTCACTACTCTCCAATAGAATCTCTCTTTCTCTGACTCCGTTCTTTCCTCGTTTTTTTGCCTTAGCTTCAAGTCTTTTCTGCTTTTCTGCCTCTCTTTCCTCCTTATTCATTTCTCTTTTTATCCATACCTTTTTATATTGATCATTTGTTGCTAGTTTCCCTGTTTTGGATAGAATTTTCTCTGCCGTTGTTTGTGACCTGAATTTAATCTTAATTGGTCTGGTCTTATCTGTACTATATTTTCCGAGTCTGAATTTTTCCTCAATTTCCTTTATAATTTCTGGTTCATCTTCCTGGACTAATTTTAATAAACTGCTTACTCTTTCATTTTCCTCCTTGATTCTTGCGGTTCTATCTGGGTTATGTTTCTCTTCCATTCCTAATATAATTATACATTTCTTTTTGTCAGCTAATTCTCTTACTATATTCTCCTTCTGTCTTCTTTAATAACTGAGTCTTCATTATGTTCTTTCAATTGCTGTTTGACTATGTCAGTGAATGAGACCTTATTCCCTTCTTGGGTTGTCCTCCAATTTTTAGCTTCTGTATCTATTTTCTCTCTGTTTTCATTACTATTCTTCTTCAATTTCTCATTCTCCTCCTTTACATTTCCTAACTGTCTTTTTAGGTCCTCTATTTCTTCAGTTAAGTTTCTGTTTGCCTTCTCTAGTTGTTCCAACCTTTCAATTCTTTGGAAAATGGAGTCAACATTACCTAACTTACGTTCCAAGTCCTCTATCACCTTATCAACTCTCTCCTCTAGTCTTATCAGTCGGGGGGGAGGGGTTGTGTCCCCCCCACCCTCTTTAAATCCCTGGAACATATTCTCGTCACTTTCTACTGTATTGCTCCTCTCTATACTTCTAATCTTTACATTTTTATTAGACATTTCATCCTCACTCAGCCTTTTGTTTACCTTTCGCTTGTCTGGCTGGGCCAAGTCTACTCCCTCCTCATTTCCTTCCATTTCCCTCAGTAATCCCTCCCCTTTTCCTCTTTCCCTACTTTCCCACTACTCCACGAGCAATTTCCCCCCCCACCCTGTAAAAACACTAGGCACTTCTCTTTGCGTTGGGATCCACAGACTTCAGTTTTCTTCAGAACGTCATCCAAGCCGTCCATTCGCTGAAGTGTGTGTGTGTGCGTGTGTGTGTGTGTGTGTGTGTGTGTGTGTGTATATATATATATATATATATATATAATATACACACAGACATGACAATTGAATAGACACCAAGAAAAATGCATTTCTGCTCTTATTTAATGCTTAATGCTATTCAGATTTACTTAATATGTTATATTTACCTAGATTTAGGTTTCAGATTACATACATGGTTAATCAAGGATGCCACGAACCAAAGGAGCAGTAGACATATCTGAATTTCAGCGAGGTCGTATTGTGGGTCAACATGAAAATGGACTTGGTCAATGCAAAATATCAGAAAATCTATCAATGCCCCTTTCTACTGTTAATAGAGTGATCGTACAATTCACCAGAGAGGACAAGAAGGGCACAAAATGTCGTCATGGGCCGTCAGAAGGAACCTTGTGTCTTGTCAAAAGAAATGTCGAAGAGGACCCACATTGCAAGACCTCTGACATAGCAGCACAAGCTGATGTCAGTCCCATAACAGCTGTGAGGTATCTCTACAAGCTGGGTTACTATGGCAGAGCTGCAAGAAGGAAACCACTCCTTCGTCCAGCCAATATCAAGTGCAGAAAGGATTGGGCTGTTGAGATGGTGGAGAGACCTGTGGCCTTTTGGAGCACTGTCATTTTCTCTGATGAGTCACGATTTGCATTATTTTCTGACAGTGGAAGAGTGTGGGTCTGGAGACTCTGTAGTCAAGAGTTTGACCTCAAAAGACTGCAGCCAACAGTTTAACATGGGGTCATTTCAATAATGGTGTGGGGTGCAATTTGGAGTGATGGTTGATCAGAGCTTGTGGAGTGTCAAGGAAACATCAGTTCAGTCAAATATGTTTCTATAATAAAGGAAGGACTCATTCCAATACTCTCCAGTGGTAGAATGAGTAAAAATGTCTTCCTATTTATGGGAGATGGAGCTCCTTGTCACACTGCTCAAACAACACAAAATTGGTTGAGCCAAATGGGATCAGGAAACTTCCATGGCCAAGTCAGTCCCTGGATATGAACCCTATTGAACACCTCTGGGGCATATTAAACCGACAACTTCGCTAAAAGAACAGGAAGCCATCTTCAAAACCCAAACTCTTAGGATTATTATGGGAAACGTGGCAAGAAATCCCTCATGATGATATCAGTGAACTAATCACTAGCATGCCTAGAAAGGTTCTTGCATTGAAAAAAGCAAAGGGGATGTCAACCAAGTATTAGTTATTCACATTGTGACCATTTATAAGCATTTTAATTGTATCAATTGCTTGTTTAATAAATCAAACCATTTCTCTTGGTGACTATTCAATTGTCATGTCTGTGTATGTGTATATATATATATATATATATATATGTATATATGTATATATATGTATATATATATGTATGTATGTGTGTGTGTATATGTATATGTATATATAAATATATATTATGATAAGTCAAATCAGCCATCCTGAGTCCACTGCTGAACAAAGGCCTCCTTAGCATTCCATGATTCATACAACTGCATGAACCTCTGCCATATCACTCCTGCTGATTATTACTCCAAGGTCTCTTTCAGAGTTCACTTTTTTTACTACTTCACCAATTTTATAATTTCTTGATATTCTGTTTTTACTATTTCCAAACTCCATTATACTACGCTTCTTGATATTGAAGTTCACTTCCCACTTTTGAGTTCATTTCCAGATTTTGTCCAGGTCTAACTATAAAGATTCACAATCCTCCTCTGTTCTTAATTTCTTTAGTATTTTTGTGTCATCTGCAAAGAAATTCATATAACACTCTACTCCTTCATCCGTGTCATTTATATATATGGCAAACATGATTGGAGCCAGTACACCACTTATCATTTCTTCCCAATTCGAGTATTTGTCTCTAATTACTACCCTCATTTTTCTCCCTGTCAGGAAGTCTTCCATCCATTCCAATAATTTTCCTCTGATGCCACCTATTGATTCTATTTTTCTTATTAGTTTCTTGTGTGGTACCTAATCAAATGCTTTTTGTAGGTCTAGAAAGGGACAGTCTGCCCATTCATCCTTTTGTGTTATCTCTATTAGTCTCGAATAGAAGATCAGGTTTGTTGTACATGATCTTCCTTGTCTAAATCCAAATTGATTTGGATTCAGTATAGTTTTTTCTTCCAGATGTTTAACCCATGTACTTTTGATAACTTTTTCACATATTTTTGCTACTGTGCTTGTCAGGGAGACCAGTCTGTAGTTGGTTGGATTTTCCTTGTTTCCTCTTTATATATTGGTACAATATTTGAATTTTTCCAGTCCTGTGGTACCTTTCCTTCTTTGAGTGAGTATTTATATTGTATATATTGCCCTTGAACTCCTCTATGCATTCTTTCAGTATCCAATTTGCAATTCCATCTGGACCATGTGATTTTCTGACATCAAGATTTTTTTATTTGGTCTCTGATTTCCTTTTGTGTTAGTTATTTCCTTCATGGGGGGGGGGTTCTCTCTTTTTCCCTCACAGGTGAATTTTCAATTGTGAATACAGATTTAAAATGATTGCTCATAATTTCAGCCATTTCTAGTTCTGTATATTCATAATTTCCTTGGCACAGCTTCTCCATTTCTTGTTTATTTTTTAGTTTACCATTTACTTACCTGTAAAATAGTTTAGGTTCCTTGCTTTTTTCTATTATTTCTCTTTATAGTTTCTCTTTTCATCTCTGCATATTTTTACATAATCATTTCTTAGTTTGATGTATGTTTGCCATTTACTAATTTTTTTGTCTTTTTTCCATCTTTTCCAAGCTTTGTCTCTTCTATCCTTAGCCTCGCTACATTTTTTGTTGTACCAGTTTTTTATGTATACTCTCTCTTGCTTTTGTTGTGGTACATGTTTGTTCACTCCCTCATTATAAATTTCTTTTAGTATATTCCATTTCTCTTCCATCCGTATTTCTTCCTTTAGGAATTTTTCCCAGTTTGTGTTATGAAAGAATTTTATCTACCCTGTCCAAGATAGGTTGATGGGATTTGAAAATGGGTAGCAGGAATATGATTCTCTGCCATTCTTCTTGCAGGACCACTACCATTAGGTACCTGTAATTGGACCTTCCTGAAGCCCTGGTTCTGTAGAACAAAGTTGTTTGGTTGTAGCACAAATCTAAGCCACAAAGTGGCTAATGTGACTGTTATTTAGGCTGTTAACCTTTTCCAAGAAATTGTAGTACTTATCTGACTTTCTTTTCTTACAGCAAATCCCAACAATCAAGTCTTTGGGTTCATTTGATGCTAGTACTGATGCCTCAAGTCTGCGAAAGGCTATGAAGGGGTTTGGGACAGATGAGAAAGCTATCATTCACATCTTAGCCAATCGTACCAACATCCAACGGCAGCAGATTTTGCTGAAGTACCAGCAGTCCTATGGTAGGGTAAGTAGAAGACTTCACAATTGGTGTATAGTATCTTGTAGGATGATAATTTTGGCATGACAAATGATAGAAATATCTTGGATCTGATAATAAACTTGTATATTGTCAGGGAATGACTGATGGGGAGGAGAGTAAGAGTAGTACAAAAGAGGAGCTACAAGTAGTATTGAAAGAAATAGAAGCTAAAAATGCACCTAGAATAAATGGATATCATGTGTAATGTCTTGCAAATGGTAAAATAGTAATAGTGCATTGGGCAGTGAAATCATTCAATGTGTGTCTAATTGAAGGAAGTGCACCAGTAGATTGGAGGAGTGTTGTGTGATGTCCTGTTGTACAATTGGAATGAAGACCAATATGAATGTAATGGTTTCAGAGAGATCATTCTGTTGAATGTGTTTGGTGAGGTGCATGGTTGTGTTGAGAAAATTAGGAAAAGAACAGATGGAATGACTGGAGAAGAGCAGTGTATGCTTAACAGAGGAAGAGGGTGCATAGATAAAAGGGATAAAACAGGTGTATAAAAAGTACATAGCAAAAGTAAGGGTGTTTTTTAAGCTTTCATATACTCTGAAAAGGCATATGGTTGGGCAAATAGAAAAACTGTAAAATGTATTACAAATGTGTGGGATAGAGGGTCTGTTGAATGCAGTAGTAAAAAAAATACATGCATAGTAAGGCATCTGTGAAGGTTGGGAATGAAGAGAATGAATGGTTTGGGATGAATGTGGGGCTCCATTATGGTTGTGTAATGTTGCTATGGTTGCGCACCTAAGCGAATGGGGTGGTGAAGGAGGTAAATCCAAAAGTGCTTAGTGATATCTGGAATTGGTGGGTGAGAATGGGAGAACATAAACTGAACTGGTTACCGGGTATTTGTGAATGGTGCTGCCTTTGTAGGTCATTTTATGGAACAGCAAATGGTTAATTGAGTTTGGAAGGGTATGTGAGAGGAAAGTTGAATGAAAGTGGACTAAAGTAAATTGATGAGATGTGCAAGGACTGGTGAAAGTGACAAATTTAATGAGTGTGTGGAGAGTGAGAGGCAGAAGTGGATAGTTGAAAGTTTTTGGGGTCATGTGTGGCAGTAAATGGAGGAATGGATGTAGAAGTGAATTATAAGAATAAAGAAAGCAAGGAAATGTTTGGGTGGAATAAAGAATGGTATGAGATTATGTAGTCACTTTTCATGTCCATGCATGTTTTGATTGTAATACTTCTCTCATGGTTTCATATTTTGATTACATTAGTTGTTTAATTTTATTTGAAAGTGTATTTTTACTTAATGTAATAGATGAAACTATGAAACTTTCTGTATGAATTTGTTTGATTTTGAAATCAGAGAAATATATTCATAAGATTATCATTCATAACTGTGTGTGCACTTGTTTGCAATTGATTTAACATTAAAAGGATGTTTGATTTTCATGTCACAGGATCCTAAACTCCCCATTCAGCAGGATGTTAGTGAAATGGTATGATGGTCTTTCAGCTGTATTTTGCTGTCATTGGTATACAGTATTAGCTGGTTTGGCTTTTGGTTTAGTATCAGTAATAGTAAGTCTAGTAAATATGTTGCTGACAGACATGTGTAAATTAAAGTTTCACGAGTGCATGCCTTGGCTGGCTACCTCCTTTGTAAGGGGAGGAAGCCATTGATGGTATATTTTCCACCTAGTAAGATCTCAAAATTCAAATGGATTTTACATTTGAATATTGATTTTTGCTTGTGTGATTTGTATGTTTTATATAGGGCACCCAGTAATGCTTTATTTATATCATTCTAGTAAATCTGAATACTATTTGGAAAGTTTGAAATACTGGATGATGTAACTTTCTTACCTTGCGTTATATGCACATATCCACCCACAATTTTTTCATATTCATGCACTTTATCAACACATGTACATAGTATATGCAGTTCTAAGATGGGAGAGATGTTCAGTTGGTTATTTTATCTAACGGGGGTGTATACTTTGAAAAAGACCTTTGGTGTTTGTGTGTATTTTTGAATGAGGGATGAGGGAGGGTCATTGTGTAAATGAAGCAGGTGACCCTGCTGTGGAAGTGCTGTCTTGATGCATTGATTCTAACCCTGGCAGTGGACAGGAGACAAAGATGACCTTTCATATACAAGGAGCTAAGATGAAAGGGAAAGAAATGAGTGATAGATGGGAATTGGATGGGTGGGGATGGGTGTTTGCCTTGGCTGGCTATCTCCCTAACAAGGGGGAAGAAGCCTTGGTATGTAGATGTATAATGTACATACATATACCGATAGCTTTTACCCCCGTACAAGGGAGGTAGCTAAAGTCAAAGGCATAAATTCACTCCCACCCACTTCATCCACACTCGCTCATCACCCCTCTCCCCCGCTTTTCTTGGCTCCTGATGATAGGTCATCCCTGCATCTTGCCTACTGCCCTGGGTCAGAAGCAATGTAGCAAGACACAGCACATCCATAGCAAGGCTGCTTCATTTAATCGGTGACTCCCCTCTCTGCCCTTCGTGCAGAAAAAGAGTAAGACAGGGAGAAATCCCTTTGGGCTGCATCAAAATATTCACACACACTTCTCCCCCCCCCCCCATATGAAGTACAGTACTGACTATGTAAGTATTATGCCGTCAATATGGCTCCCCTACAAACTAGTCATGTAACCTTCTTTTATGATTGGAGACAAATCTCCACAAAAGAATATTGATCACTTTTAACTTCTATTATCCCACCTTGTTATGATTGATTCTAAAGAGAGATTGAAGCATTTGGTGGCAGTCTAGAAAGATTTACAAGAAGAGGTAGTTGAGAATAAGTGCAGGTTTATATAGTGGTAACCAGGATAACAGTAGGAAGAGTTAAGGATGTACAATTTGTACATATTCTAAGGGGAGAGAGTGGGGGGAATATCTGATCATTTTTTGGTGGAAGGTAAGTTGAGAGTGGAGGATAGATGGAGAAAGAGGAAAAGGATGGAAGGTGAACTGCTTAAACGAGAAAGAAAAGGAGGAGTACAAGCAGCTGAGAGAGGAGTGGGAGTGATGAGAAACAGGGCATAGGAGTCATGTTTTTGGCCAAGAAAAACAAATGTGATGAAGGTAACGGAGGGTAAAAATAGTGTGGAAATGATCATGGTAAAAGTTGAAGATGGCAACATAAGTAGAAAGTTTATAGTGATTTAAATGCCCCCAAAAATGGGCTCATGGAAAGATGGCAAGCATTCAAAATTGTTAGAAGATACAAGGCATTCATTAAATGAGATGCTGAAGGATGGAGGTAACCTGGTACTTTTGGAAGATTTTAGCTGCAAAGAAATCTGTTAGGAAGAGATGACAGTGAAAGGTGGAGTGGATCTATGGTTAAATGTAATACTTGACATGACTATAGAACATACAATGACACAATAGGTAAAAGAAAATACCAGATATAGAAGTAATGAAGAACCAGTGAGACTAGATTTAATGTTTATAACAGAACCTGAAATTGTGGATAAAATTGAATACAAGACACCATTTGGGAAGAGTGATCACATATTAATTGAATTTGAGCTAAAAGAGGAATTATATATAGAAAGAAATGAGAGATACAGAAAAGGAAGACTGATGTACAATAAAACTGACTTTGGGAAACTTAAGAAATTCTTTCAAGATGCAAATTTGAACAAATTCTACAATGAAGAGACAAGTGGAAGAGAAATGGATGATTTTGATGCTTTGATGGAAATTTATAATGAAGGGGTGGATAAATATGTACTAAGGCAGAAACAGAAAAAGGTGTACATTAAGTACTGGTTCAACAAAAGATGCAGTGAGGCGAAAGATAGAAGGGATAAAGCTTGGAAAAGATGGATAAAAGATAGAAGAAAATCTGGAAAGTGGCAAATGTATATCAACCAAATAAATGAATATTTTAAAGTGTGCAGAGAGAAAAAAAGAAACTACAAAAAAGACGTCATAGAAAAATGTAAAGATCAACCTAAGCTATTCTATAGATAAGTGAATGGTTAAACTTAAAAATAAACAGGAAATGCTGAAACTACGGCATGGAAATATAGAGTACATTAAGACCTCTCATTAACGGATGTTAATTAGCTGTGTTTGCGGTGTTTTCAGTGTTTTGGAGTGGTTTTTGGTGGCAGTGATTGCACGCACTAAACAACGGAACCAAAAACACTGAAAACACAGCGAAAACACCACAAACACTGCTAATTAACGTCCGTTAGTGAGAGGTCTCACTGTACATAGAAAATTTAGAAAGGCTTCAAGTTGGTTTTCACTAGAGAAAAATACAGCATTGGGATGAAGGGAATCACTGCAGAGAGACCCAAAAAGGTTTGGAAATGAGTCAGAAGTGGGAAGTAGACTTCAACATAAAGAAATGTAGGATAATGGAATTTGGAAAAGTAAAAAAAGAATATCAGGACAATATAAAATCAGAAGAAAGGAAATAAAGAAAGTGGGATCTGAGAAAAACCTAGGAGTAATCATCACAAATCAACTACCAATTTTGTAAAAAAAAAAATGTATATATGTATGTCTAATTGTATTTAATATTGTTGAATAAACCTATAATAATAATAAAAAAAAAAAAACATGTCCTCTGATAAACGGATAAACAAAATTGTTGGAGAATCCTACAACTTGCTAAAATCAATAAGGGTGGCTTTTACCTATTTGGATGAAGAATTGGTAAAAAAAAATACTAGTCACATTAATAAAGCCTAGACTGGAGTATGCTTGATACTATGGTCACCCAGTATCAAAAAGAATGCAAAGAAAATTGAAAGAATCAAGAGAACAACTACGAAGATGGCCCCAACACTTTCAAAACTGTCATACGAGGAGAGATCGTCAAAACTGAATTTACCAACTCTGGAACAAAGAAGAGAAAGAGGTGACCTGCTGACCATCTACAGAATCATGAAAGGGAAGGAAGTCCTTGATAGCGAGGACTTGCTAAATTGGGATAAGAAAAATACAAGGGGACATGAAAAGAAACTCGAAGGACAGTTATAGAAGAGACCTGATGAGCAGTGGATGTCTGGAACAAACTGGATGAAACAATAGTGCATGCAAAAACTATACACAAATTTAAGATTAAACTAGACACTATGAGATACAAAGACGGGACAACATAAGATAGCTCCCATTCCTGTAAGATACAACTAGGTAAATACAACTAGGTAAAATACACACTAAATTCTAGACAATTATAACAAAGTAAATTATGAATGATAATAGGACATTACTGAATAATTCATGGGTGTAACTAAGACACAACTTCAACTACAGTGTTAATTTGCATAGAATACCTTGGTCCATAAACAATGCCAAAATAATAATAGAGAATGTTGGCTATGAATCAATTTGGGAAAACCAGTACAGTGTTATGAGAATGATACTCATAAATTACACTCATCCTGTCCCCACTAAACTCTGCTCACTAGACTCATTCACCTAGTGGCTGTTAGACAGTGCACAAGGTACGATCTCTTGAAGATGAGTAGGGCCTCTGCATGGAGTTGCCAACAGACAAATTCTTCTCACCTGCAACTCTATCCAGAGGTACAGTCCTGCAGGGCTGGTACCAGTTTTTTGGAACTGGCCCTGAAACTCTTCACTATTACTAATCTATCTATAATAATGAAATCTTTTTCATATAAGGAGGTCAGGACGCCAGTACTTGCCCTCCCACTCTGAGCTGGTAATGTCAAAACCAGTCCAGATCCCAACACATATCCACATTGCACAAAGCCCATAAGTGACAGACATGTGTCTAACCAGTGCAGCACATGCAAATATTTGGCCCCTTTCACATGCACCACACTTGCAAATATTGAACAGTACAGAAGGAATTGGATTAAACACACACTCCTCCACACATTTAATTTCTTCTTGGCCTCCCTCACCTTGTATTTCACTTCTACCCTCTTTGCTCATTACCTTTTGCTTGCTTCCTCATTTCTCTTCTGCAACCAGTCCTTGTGTGCATGCTTCTTTTCTGCCATCACTGGCCTTGTTTCTTCATTCTACCATTCACTACTTCTTCCTGTTCCCAACAATCCTCCTCATACGACCTGCCGTCTTTTACACACTTTAACACTTTCTCCTTCAAAACTCAGCCATTCTTCCTCTATCTCCATTTCCCGTTTCTCTTTCACTAATTCCATATCTTTCTCAGCTTCATCTGGTATCCTTCCTCTTTCTCCATGTCATTCAGTTTGTTCACTCTCAGCACATCTGCCGCCCATCTTATCTGTCTCCATTTTACATCCATTCTCAATTTCCCTTCCAGATGATGATCAGACATTCCACTGCTCTTTCCTATAATCAAGGACCAATGATGGGCTTGTGATAATCTTGCAAGATGGATAACAGAGTTGACTTTTCAAAACCTGTCAACCACCTCATCTTTATCAGGAGGTGCATCTATGAGGGGCTGACATTGTCTGGACTGTACCCAAGGTTCCTCTCTATCAACTTCAACTATATTTCTTACAACTTTTCACACATGGAGAGCTGACAACTGGCAACTGCTCCCCTCCTACTATTCTCAGCTAGTGACATAAACAGTCCGACACTGATACAACAATGACAACAGTCTAAAGTTTCTTCCCAAAGAGATATGTGGGAGGACCCAGGGACTTGCCAACTGCTGTGAGGCTGTGGGTTTTCAATTTAGTTAAACTTGAGGGAGCAATTATTTCTATTTTTGTCCTAAACTCGCATCCAGAACTCTTCCAATCCTCCTTATGGGCACTACTATATAATCCATTGATATTCTCGCATGCACCTACCCACCAACCATTATGGGCCATATATACTTCTGTACATTTTTCTTCTTAAATATTGCTTTTATTTAATTTTTAATGCACATTCTGGTGCGTAAATCTGACACCATTACATTCACATTCTTCACCAGATTCTCCATTTTTGTTTAAACTGTTCCAACATGTTTATCTCTCCTTTTCTCATTACCAGGACCATATGCACCTCAAACACCCATATTACCCAGTACACTCTAATTTTCATTGAAATTGTCCTTGATGACACTTTGTTCCATTTAACCACCTATTTGCACATAGTGCCACTCCCAGTGCCTTACCCACCAATACTACCAAAGTGAAATTCTCCTTTCCCTTTTAGTTTTACTCTGTGCTAACACATCAATTTTTCTTTACACAAACATACTACCAGTCTATCCACATGTGCTCTTATCTATTACACATCCATGCATTCACTGAGCCAATAAATGGCTCTGGTTGGAGTTTTCCTCCCAGATGCATTAGCCTTCATTCTCTGCTGTTGGTACAGAGAAGGGAATGTCCAATCCCATCACCCTTTCCTGTTTAATCACCATCTATGGCACACATGGGAAGGGTGGTGGCACTCTGCTCTCCTTCTCCACCACAAGAGGATAAAAAAAGAGAGGTGGAGACTTAGAAGTGGTAAATAGGTTCAAATAGGCAGCAGGAAGAAGGGACAGCTATAGTGAATAAAAATATCCAAGTTAATGAGTCATTAGAAATGAAAAAGTAAGCTCGTCATTCCTCTATGGGTAGATTTTTTTGCTAACATAGACAAGTAATGTGCGATTAGAAAAAGTCCCTAAAGTATTTACTGCATATAAGTATGCAGTCAGTTCCCAGTACAGTGTACTTGATTCATGTACCAATTGCTTACATAGTCTTCCAGAAAGTAAATAATAACAAAAAAGGTTTTGGTGTAAAAATTAGTAATGGAAATCTGGTTTGCTTTGGCTAACATTATTGTATTATCTACAGGATCTTGTTCATGATCTGAAGAGCGAGTTGGGTGGCAAGCTTGAGACAGTGGTGTTGGCTCTCATGACTCCTTTGTACCAGTACCTTGCCCAGGAAATTCACCATGCCATAGATGTTATTGGTACTAAGGAAAGGGCATTAGTAGAGATATTATGCACTGCAGATAATGCTACCATCCACCACATCAAGAATGAGTATTTTAAACTCTACAACAAAAAAATAGAAGATGATATCAGAGGTGACACTTCTGGAGATTTCCAGCGTCTTCTAATTTCCATGATTGCTGGAGCAAGAGAAGAACATAACTGCGACCCTAGTCTGGCTCCTAGTCTTGCACAACAGTTGTATGAAGCTGGTAAGTGGTTCTTTGGCTACTATAACTCTGTAATGAAACAAGTAGTGTAATATAGGAGGGCACCAAATACTATATGGGGATACAAGATGCACCCTCATAGAAAATACTCCCTTATTTTGCAACTCCATTCTGCCCTATTTTCTGCTTTCTCCCTTGTTCACCAGACATTCCCCTATTGTTCAAAGCCCTTTTCACCCTATCCATCCATCTCATTCTCAGTCATCCATTCAAGTTCACTCCATCCACCTCTGCCTTCCACACCTCTTTTACTAATCTTTCTTCATTTGTTCTTTCCATGTCTCATCAATCCTATCTGCTATTTCCTTGCATGCTATGGCACTTAGCTTAAATTTAATATTATAGCAATGTCTTACTTTTTTCATATTAATTTATTTTTTCAACATTGGTTTCATCTTTGTAAGAAATTTACCATGAATGAAATAAGGGAGTATTGTATCTCAACTCTAATTAGATTGCTATTGTTTAGTTATCCTCTCATTGCAAAAAGCTGGTGGGTGACTGAAGTTTAACATTCATTCTAGGAGCATCTTTCATTTAAACAATAAACAAATGTATATTAAAAGTAACACAGTTGTTAGACAGTAAGATATTAATGGTGTGGATTATGCATGTAGGGAAAGGAAGTACAGTGAGATAACATAGTGTAAACAATTTGCCATAAGTTCATGCTAGTAGACATGATTTGGTTTCTTTCCAATATTTTATTATTAGTAATGCAATGGAGGAGTGGAGATGGAGGTAGATTGTAGATTGAGAGAAGTAAGTAAGTGCCTTAGGGGGATTAAAAAGTGTAACGAGAAAGAGACATTTGGGAATGGATACTAAGAGGAGATTGTATGAAGGTGTGATTGTGCCAACAGCACTGTATAGGTCAGAGACATGGAACATAAAAGAGGAAGAGATTAAATGTGTTATGAGATGAAATGTCTGAAAAGTATGGTAGGGGTTACAAGGTTGGATAGAGTGAGAAATGAGGTGAGGAGAAGAGCAGAGGTGGAAAAGGAGATGGGAGATTGGGTTGATGAAGAGTATTGGGATGGTTTGGACACATGGAAAGAGTGAGTGAAGAAAAATTGATAAAAGTGTGGAAGGAAGAAGTGGATGGAGTGAACATGAGGGGTGACATAGGATGAGATGGATGGATGAGGTGAAAGGGGTATTGAGCAAAGAAGGGAGAAGACAAGATAGGGGTGAGTGGAGAATTGGTGTGCATGAATGATACTGTGAGAAATGGAAGGGAGTGGGTAGGGGATGGGGGTTAGGGAGCAGTTATGAGTAAATTGCATTTTGACGCAACCCGAACTGTTGCATTAGGGGACAGAGGGGGTTGCTGATTAAATGAAGTGGCTTTGCTGTGGAGGTGCTGTGTCTTGCTGCATTGCTTCTGACCTAGGGCATTCTTATGATAAATAATTCAGTTTAGCTTTATGATAAGATTGAGAAAAATGCTTGTATTGATATAATTATTTGAAATCCAGGTGAAGGAAAGAAGTTGGGCACTGATGAATCAGAATTCAACAGAATTATGGCCAACTACTCGTATCCTCTTCTGAGGCTTGTCTTCGAGGAGTATGAAAAGATTAAAGGCAAACCCTTTTCTGATGCCATCAAATCAGAACTTTCTGGAGACTTAGAGAAGGGAATGTTGGCTATATGTAAGTATTATATTTTTTATGCATAACCAATAAAACTTAAGCTGTGACTTTTTGTGTAAGTAGATGTTTTTAAGGTTGGAAAAATATACATTTATTTATTTTTTGTGTAGATAATAAATAAATGTAGAGGGACCAATGATGGGTACCTGCATTTGGTGGTCCTGCAAGATGGAGAGCAAAGCTGCCCATTTTCAAAACCCATCAACCCCCTTGCCTCCATCAGGAGGTGGAGCTCTTGAGGGGATAACACTCGACCTCAAGACTGGGCCCAGAATCTCTTGATCAACTTCCACTGTATTTCTTGCACTTTCTCATACATTGAGATCTGACAACTGGCAACTGCTCTCCTTTCCCTACCTCTTTGAACCAGTGACATAGAAATAGTCTGACACTTGTACAATAGACAGTTCAAAATTTTCTTCCCAAAGAAATTTGTAGGAGATACAAAGGAGTGCTGCCAGCTTGTGGAATTGCAGGTTTTCCACTTAGTGAAAGTTAAGGCAACATTTGATTGATTAAATTTTAGTGACGATGAAAATTGCAAATGGCCTAATTTGTCATTTATATTACTAAGAAACTGTTCATCATCTGAGCACGTGATACTTGATCAAGGTTTTTAGTAACAAGATAGTTTCTGAATTTTTTTTAGGGATTTCCTAAATATTAGCCTTCATTTTTTTATTTTTTTTTATTTCCTTTTATGGGTTACTGATGGCTAAAGTTTTATAACATCCCAATGCAGTCATGCATATTTTTTTTAACGATTGCTGGCTTATCTTAATTAAAAGAATGGTACTGATACTTTTCATGTCCCTCCTCTCTGATGCCCACCTTGATTAAAAGAATTATACTGATACTTTTCCTATCCCTCCTTTCTGCTGCCCACCTTACATCTCTACTGTACCACTTCTGGTTCATTTTGGTATAATAATATCCCCCAAGGATAGAAGTCCTAGTTGTTGCTGACAAATGACTAAATATTTAATTTTTATTGATTTACCTTTTTTCTGGATCATTTAAGATCGCTGCATCCAGAATCGTGCTGCATTCTTTGCTGTAGAGATCCATGATGCCATGTCAGGGGCAGGTACTAATGACAGAGCACTTATTCGCTTGATTGTGACACGTTCAGAAATTGACATGGGCAACATCAAAGAAGAATATGTGAAGATTTACGAAAAGCCATTGGAAAAAGACATCAAGGTAAGCTATGCAAGATTCAGGTTATTAGACATTTTTTTTTTTTTGTCAGAATGACACTTTTGTACAAAACAAGCATCAAAGCAGTGTACTATAATCTTTCTCTCTTTATCATTGTATACCTCCTATTTACGTGTTCATCTTTTTATTTTGCATCTGGCCTTGGTATAGACTAAAATTTCTCTAACTGGCCAATGTTATCTTTCTAATCCATTGTTCTTCACTATTTGTCATGATTTAGGAAATGCACGTGTTAGGAAGACTCTAGGGTTAATATGAAAGCAGAGACTAATAATGGGCACATGTATGCAGTGATTCTGCAAGACAGATATAGAAAAAATTCTTGGTCATTTATGACCCATCATCACCCTCGGATACATTAGGGCTAAAAATTTTCTATCGGTTTAGACTATTTCTTCTCCACTTTTGGTCATAAGGAGAGTTGACAGGCAGGAACTTTTCCTTAGTCTTCCTACAGGCCATTGACAGAAATAGATCCAGGGAATGGACAGAATTGATAGAAATCTCTTAGTATAGGACAGGAAGCTGTTGTAAGGCCTTGAGAACAAATTGAAAATGGCCTCTTGTCTGAAGAATGTAAAGATAGCTTTCCATACAGATATCCCAACTCCTATAATAGCCTGCCATCACAATTATGATGTTAAATTTTAAATTCGTGTATGGTTTCAGTTTGGGCTCTATTGTCTTCAAGGCTATTCTGGGAATTTACACTAGATTGATGATACTGTGATGCAAGGATGGGAGAGAGCAAGGGATGGGGGGGGAGGGAGTAGGGAGTGGTTTTGTGTGAATGATATATTTTAATGCAGCCTGTGGTGATCTAAGCTTCATGTAACTTTATATGTATAATTGCCTGATGGGTTACACTACATTTTTTTTGTCTACTTGTAACTAATTTTGCATGTTAACCTGATTAGAATGGGTATGTTTACTTGAATTGTTTCTGTTTTGTTTTCAGACTGTATTGATATTTTGTTAGTTGAATAAAGCCTAGAGAAAGGTATAGACACTTCTTTATGATTATAACAATTTATTCAACTAACATATTGTGTATGATCTGATGATGGATAAATTCCTGAGACCTGAACACCTGGATGTATCTCCCCTCACTTGCTGCTGTACAAGAATGGAGTTACTGAAACCATACTTTCTCTGCATTCCTGCAATACATTGCAAGCCTTAATCCTAACAAACTGGATACATTGCTCAATTTTATCTCTCCAACCATATATGGTTACATTGCAGAGTGTAATACCTATAATTCAGCTTTAGATCTTCTCAAAGACATCTGTCAAACCCAAAAATGAATTCTTCTTGAGACATTTATTGGCTACTCATAGGCAGCATGAAGGGGAGACAATAGATGAGTACCTACAAGATCTTCAGCTGCTCAGCTAGGATCATAACTAAGGCTGTGCTTCACAGAATATGGATGACTACATACAGGATTCTTTCATCAATGGCTTGCTCTCTCATACAATCAGGCAATGATTGCTTGAAAACAAAACTTTGGACCTAAGTACAGCTGTTGATCAAGCCAGGGCACTTGATGTTACTCTTATTCTTGTTTTACTGTCTGGTGTAAGTGCTGCTGCAACATCTGAAACTAAGTATTCAGCTGAAAGGACCTGTGCTGCTGCCAATTCAAAGTTCTGATGCTATTTCTGTGGTGGTCCCCATGACAATCATGGACAGTGCTCTGCAAGAAACATCACTTGTCATAAGTGTAATAAGCAGGGACACTTTGCTAAGGTGTGCCAGTCTACTACATTTTCTACTTCTGCATCCACTCAGTCTTCTACACTGGCTGTCATCTCTGCTTCTTCCCCAGGACTACTATGGCGAGCTACTGTGTATGTTTTGGTTGGTAATAATGAAGCAACCTCTCTTATCAACACGGGAAGCTCTGAATCTTTCATCTCGCATAGCTGTGTCAAGAGGCACAAGTTGAAGGTTGTCCCAGTGACTGGAAGATCTATGGCCTCTTCATCACTCACATCTCCTGTGAAGGGATGCTGCATGGCTGACATCAATCTGTAGGGTGAATGCTATTACATACAAGGTCTTCTGTGTTGCCAGACTTGTGCTGTGATCTCATTCTTGGTCAAGACTTCATGAGCCAGCACTCTAGTGTGGACTTTGGCAGATCCAAGAAAGATAATATCTCCAACCCTGCCACTTGCAGTGTACTGTCTGCTTTGATGGATACACCTAGTCTCTTCAAGTCTTGCTCCTCATTGGAAACCCATTACAACAAAATCTTGGAGGTTTGGGGATGACGATAAGAAGTTCATAAATTCTGAAATTAACAAGATATTATATGATGGTGTTATTAAGGAAAGCATGTCTCCATGGAGGGCACAAGTTCTTGTGTCGAATGAGTGCCACCGAAAGAGATTGGTTGTTTACTTTGGAGAGATCATTAATAGATTCACTCATTTGCATGCATACTCTCTTCCAAGAATAGATGACCTTGTCACTAGACTGTCTCATTACTGGTACTATAGTTCACTGGACCTGAAAAGTGCTTATGACCAGATACCTATATGGGAAGAGGACAAGCCATATACTGCTTTTGAAGTGAATGGCAAGCAATATCAGTTCCACAGAATGCCATTTGGGGTTATGAATGGTGTTGCTCACTATTGACAACAACATCAAGCAACACGATCTGCATGGAACCTATGCTCCAGCTGGAGCATGATGAGAAGTTGGTGAAGTTTCAAGAGGCTGCATGATTCCGCATCCTTAGCTTTAATGAGACTAAGTCTCGTTTCTACAAAATTGATAGATTTTCTTGGTTACAGAATAACCCATGGCTCTCTCAAACCGATGTTTATATCCATTAAAGGAATTACAGATTCCTAAAGACTGTACTTCCTCACGCCGCATTATTGGTACATTTTCCTATTATTCACAGTGGGTTTCTAGATTCTCTGACAAGATCAGATTTCTTGTAGCCACTGACACTTATCGTCGGAGTCCAGAGGCCCTGAAAGCCATCAATGATCTCAAAGAAGATTAAGAAGGCTGTTGTGCACTCTATTGATGAAACTATTCCATTGGTAATTGAGACTGATGCCTCCAATACAGCCATTACTGCTATTCTGAATCAGGCAGGCTGTCCAGTTGCCTTTTTCTCTTGCACCCTCACACCTACTGAATGCAAACACTCTTCAGTATAATAGAAGGCATGTGTAATTGTGGAATCTGTAAAGAGGTGATCCCATTACTTGAAAGGGCAACATTTTACCTTAGTTATGGACCAACAGGCTGTCTGTTTCATGTTCCATATGAATTGGTTTGGAAAGAATCATAAAATTCAGTGATGGAGGATTGAGTTGGGGTGCTACAACTGTGACATCATGTACTGTCATGGTAAATACAACATTCCTACAGACACACTCTCATGTGCTCATTGTGGAGCTACTGTCAGTAACGAGAAACTGTCTGAGCTCCATGCTCAACTTTGCCATCTTGTTGCAACAAGACTTGCTCATTTTGTCAGAGTGAAAAATCTTCCTTATTCCATGGAAGATGTGAGGAGGATTTACTCTGAATACCCTCAGTGTGCCCGATTGAAGCCTCATTTCTACAAACCACACCAAATTCCCCTTATCAAGGCCATGCAGCTCTTTGAACATCTTAGTTTGGACTTCAAGGGACCTCTACCCTTGAACTCCAGAAACTGCTATATGCTCATGTTGGTGGATGATAATTCTTGTTTTCTGTTTGCATTTGCCTGTTAGAACATGACTACTGGTACTATAATCCAATGTCTAAATCAGATTTTTGCAATATGTATTTGGTATGCCTTCCTACCTGCATTCTGATTGCGGATCCTCATTTATGGCCAAGAATTTATATGAGTTCTTGCACAATCAAGGCATCTTTACTAGTTGAATGACACCTTATAATCCTCAAGGGAATGGGCAGTGTGAGAGGTATAATGCTATAATCTGGAAGCACGTAACCCTTGCTCTGGCATCTACGAACGTTCAAGAATGTCAGTAGGAAATGGTGCTGCCTGACACACTTCATTCAATTAGATCTTTGCTTTGCACAGCCACCAATGGTATGCCACATAAGAGGCTCTTATTGTACCAGTGTTGATCTCCCAGTGGCCATTTGCTGCCAACTTGGTTATCCATTCCAGGTCCTGTCTTACTATGACTTCACATTTGCACCAGTAAATATGAACCCCTTATTGATAAATTTCAGTTTTTAAAGGCAAACCCACAATATACTCATGTTAGATTTGCTGATGGATGTACATACATACATACATATACCAAAGGCTTTTTCCCCCTTACACGGGGGGTAGCCAAAAAGATGTGAATCGACAATATCTGTGTATGATTTGGCTCTGACTGGTAATGTATTATTGTGTGGGCAAGAGGATCTCAATGTCGATCCTCCTACAGAGACTGGTTTGGTGGAGTCTTATGGTGCCTATTGCCGATTCATCTGAGTTGAATTCTTCCAATACTGCAGGTGATCAGAGTATATTCATCAAAGAAGGAGATATGAAGGTTGATTCTCTTCCAGCTGGGTATCTGGTGCTCCAGCTAACCTCCAACATAGGGTTGAACCCTCCACTCCTGTGCTTGCTGGCCCAGAACAACTGCGCTGATCTATGTGGGAACACCACAAGTCTCTTTGCTATATAGAACAATGATTCTTCAAGGGAGGGGGAATGTGGTGATCTAAGCTTCAAGTAACTTTATATGTATAATTGCCTGATGGGTTATACTACATTATTTTGTCTACTTATAACTAATTGTGCATGTTAATCTGATTAAAATGGGTATGTTTACTTATATTTGTTTTGTTTTCAGACTGTATTGATATTTTGTTAGTTGAGTAAAGCCTAAAGAAAGGTAGTGACACTTCTTTATGATTACAACACAGCCCAAAGGAATGTCTTCCTATCTTTGTTTACTGCTTGAGGGGAGTGAGAGGGGGGGGAGGTCACTTATTAAGTGAAGTGGCCTTGCTGTGGATATACTCCATCTTGCTGAATTGTTTCTGACTTGATCCTGGGCAGTGGGCAGGATACAGGGATGACCCTTCATCCATGAGGAGCTAAGATGAGAGGGAGGAAAGGGTGGTGGAGGGGAGTGGAATGGGTGGGAGTGGGTGCATACCCTTGGCTACCTCCCTGTAAGGGGGGAAAAAAATCCTTGTTATATAGATATAAAAAAAAATCACATTCTTCAGACATGTGGTATTGTTCCCATGATCTTATGGTGCCCTCTCATCCCAGATAAAGAGAAATATCAATTTACCAGCCACCTATCGGTGATCTGAACATAACAATCAAATCACCTTTCACTCTTCAATTCTTTAATGATGGCAGATTTAGTATTTGTGTTTTATCCTTGTATGGCTCATTAGCAATCCTGGGAATCATTTTGGTATTGTTCTCTGTATTCTCAGTCATACTTACATCCCCATTCTTTTTGTGGGGACCATACACCACTGCTACATATTCCAATCTAGGGAAGATTAGGATCTGACTTTTTTCATCTTTTCATCCATGTAATGAAAAGCCAGCTTTGTTCATCAGCAGCCTGTACATCTCCACAGTCTGATATAAAAGTCAAATGACATATTATATCTATTATCAACACCCTCAGATCCTCTTTTGCCTTAGTAATGGATTCTGTTCTCGTTAGGCAATTGAATTGTCATTTTTGGAGCTAATTCTCGTTTCCAAAATTCTGTACTTTCTGACATTGATATTGATGTTCCATTTTGACTCCAGGAACATATGTTGTCCATTAGTTCATCTATACATTCTTTTAGTATCTAGTTTGTAATTCCATCTGGTCCATGTGATTTTCTGACATCAAGGTTTGTTATTTGGTCCCTTGTATATGTGTCACAATTATTTCTTTCGTTGGGGAGGATCTTTCTCACTTTCCTTCATCCCAGTTGTATTTTCATTTATGAATTACCTTACCTTACCAGGGTGCCATATTGACTTGGACGCTGGCCACCATGGAGCTCCATTCCTGTCTGCACATGGCTCTTCTTAACAAGATGGCATTTATTTCTTCTCCTACAGGTGTCTTTAATACATCTACATATTTTATGTGTGGTCTTCCTCTTGCCCTGTTTCCTTCTATTTTCCTGTTAGGCACATATGTTCTAACTGTCGTTTTTTCATGACGTGTCCTATAAAGTGTAACTGTATTTTCGTGTTAGTTGTTATTATTTATTTGTGAATACAGATTTGAAATGTTTGTTCATAATTTCAGCCATTTCTATATCTTCTATATATTCTGTATTCCCTTGACTCAGTTTCACTATTTCCTGTTTATTTTTTAATTTACCATTTACATATCTGTAGAATAATTGTCTAATGTCTTTTTCATAGTTTTTTTCTTCCTTGCGTATTTTTACATATTTCTTAGTTTTATATATGTCACTTACCCATTTTTTCTTTCTTTTTCCATCTTTTCCAAGCTTTATCTCTTCTATATTTTGCCTCACTACATTTTTTGTTGTACCAGCACTTAATGTACACATTTTCCCGTTTTTTTTTTGGGGGGGGGGTACGTATTTGTCAGGAAGCTCTCTGGCTGACTGGGTTAGGGCATTGTTACTTGTGGCAAAGGTTGAGAGGATGGCGGTTCGAATCCTGCCACCAGTGAAGTTGAACCAGGGGCATGGTTCATTAAATTGCATACTAGAAAGCCTCTGAGGGGCACTTTCCTAACCTTCCAATAGGGGGGAGTTTGTGACGTTAAACCATATCATCATCATGTATTTATCCACTCCTTCATTATAGATTTTTTTTAATATCGTCAATTTCTCTTCCATCTGTGTTTCTTCATTAAAGAAGTTTTCCTAACTCTCTTTTTGAAAGAATTTTCTGAGTTTCCCAAAATCTGTTTTGTTATACATTAGTCTTCCATTACTGTGTTTCTCATTTCTCCCCAAATAAATTTCCTCTTTTAGTTCAAAATCAGTATGTGGTCACTTCTTAATTGGTGGCTTGTATTCCATTTTATCCACAATTTTTGACATAAATATTATTTCTATATCTGGTATTCCCTTTTACCCATTGAGTCATTGTGTATTTAATGGTCATGTCCAGTAGTATGTTTCCCTGAAGGTCCTCTCCACCTTTCACTGTTATCTGCCAACATATTTCTTTAGTGTTAAAGCCACCCATAATTACTAAGTTTCCTTTCAGTACTTCATTTAACACATGCCATGTGTCTTCCAACATTTTGAAATGGTCACTCTCCAAGAATATGTTTTTGGGGGCACATATATCACTACAATTTTTCTACTTTTCATGTCACTATTTTCAACTTTTATCATAATCAATTCCACATTATTTCCTTCTGTTATCTTTGTCACACTTAAGCCTTTCTTAGTCAAAAACACGACTCCTCCACCCTGTTTCTCCTCTCTATTTTAATCCAGTGATTATATAAATGTCACACAGTCTTTGGTGGTAATGGACCTTTTTAATTTCATCTCCATGATTCCCATTATATCCATTTTCTCTTCTGCCAGATAATCGTTTAATTAATTTAATTCTGAAATCATGCCATCTATGTTGGTATACATTACTTTTAATTTTTTCCTTTTTCCTCCTTTTTTTCTCCGTTTTTTTATTTATTTATTTTTTTCCGTTTCCCCCCCGTTTTTTTTTTTTTTTTTTACCATTTTACAGCCTCAAGTCCAGTACTCTTAAAAAAAAAAAAAAAATTGTTTTGTTCTTTCATTTTTTTTCATTAGCTTAATTTTTTAGTGTCTTTTCCCTCTCTTTTTCCCCATTACTCTTTTCCTTTTTTATCCATATATTTTTGTAAATTTTACTTATTGCCAATTTTGCTGTTTTTTGTTAGTACATCTATCATTTGAGACCTTAGTTTAATTTTCAGTGGTCTATTTTTTTTTTTTTTTTTTTTTTAGTCCCATTCTATTCACTTTATTTCTTTCCATCTCTTGCCCCTCTTGTATCTCTCAGAATTTCTTTTGTTATTTCTTTCTCTTTTTCTCTTAAGTTCTAGCTACATTGTGTTTTTCTTTAATACCATAAACTACTATACACTTCATTATCAACTGTGTCTCTGACTCAATTTTCTTTCTCTTTAATTACTTTAATGACTGTTTCCTTTGCATTTATCTCTTGAAGATCTGTCTCTTTTATGGTATTTCCAACTTTCTCTGTCACTGCTTATATTTGTTTTATTTTTTTTCAAAGCCTCATTTTTGTTAGTATCCTCATTTTTCATCCTTTTGTTTTAATTTTTGACTGTTTAACTCCTTTTTTAGATTATTAAGCTCCTTGTTTGTTTCAGCATTTTGTCTTTTCAACTCGTTCACTTCTCTATATATTGCCCTGTTCTGCTTTCAGATCTATAATTTCATTTATTAGTTCTGTAATCTCCTGATTTCTTAGACTATTTTTATACCTTGTTTCCCATTCCAAATCCCCATTTAGGTGTTCTACCCTCTCATGCAAACCCTGAAAATCCAATAATATCTTCGTACCTTTGATTCCTCTGTGGTGTTTCTATGTTACAGCTCTTTTTTGGGATGACACCTAACAGCGATTCAACCCTGCTCACATCTAGTCTTCTTTTCATTGGTTCACCTTATTTTTGTCTATCTTCACCATCCTCCAGGGAAGGGATTTCTCCCAGTCTTCAGCGATACTACATGAGGGGACAGAGAGGGGGGGGTTTCTGATTAAATGAAGTAGCCTTGCTGTGGATGTGCTGTATCTTGCTGCATTGCTTCTGACCTAGGGCAGTGGGCAAGATGCAGGGATAGCCCATCATCCAGGGGAAGCCAAGACAAGAGGGAGGGAGTGAGTGTTGGTGAATGGGAATGGGAGTGGGATGGGTGGGGATGAAATGGGTGAGAGTAGAATTGTGCCTTTTGACTTTGGCTAACTCCATTGTAAGGGGGGAAAATGCCCTTGGTATATGTACCACATGCAGGTACCCATCTTTGTGTCCTCTATAGTAGTCAGTTGTGAGATACTTCATCAGAGCCCTTCTTTAGATCTAGGTGCATACATTCCACCCAACTCACTCTCTTGCAGCACATCAGTTATCCTCAGATAAAAGCTTAAAATGTTTGGTACACCTAGTCCACCAGGTATGAAGCTAAATTGAATTTGTCAAAATGTCTTGTCAAGGTATTTATCCTATCATTCTTTCACAATTCTCTGTTTCATTATCATGCTGGTCAGGGATACTGGTCTATAATTTAGTGGTATCTCTACTTCCTCTTTTATGGGCTATCGTGTTTACCGTTTTTCAGTCCTGTGGCACCACTCCTTTCTTTGTCACTTGCTAGTAGGAATGGAGCAGTTACAGGTTTTCAGCTCGTATGTGAAAACATGGTGGAAAAAGGATGGCAGCAGGAAATCATGTGCCATGTCTGGAGACTAAGGCCCACATGTTTAAATGAAAATGTGGGGCACAAGATCACACACCATATCACCTATGCTCTGTGGTAAAGGGGGAAAGCCCTTGGTGTATATTTCTTTACCAATTTCAATGTGATGAATTTAAATTTCTGAACAGTTTTGCTCTATCACCCCTAGTTTTTGTTTTTACATATCCCACTTAATTCTACTGCATAGAAATTCAAAATATAATGTATTTATTTCATCACTTACAGTGGCATATTACAGAAAAAACAGCATAGGTACAGAAGAGTTATGGAACTAAATTACTTGTATAATACAATACATTTAAATCAAAGTTTAATAGACAGCAGTAAGTTTTTTTTTTCTTATGATCTTGTGTACTTTTCCTGTAGAATGTCATGTAAGTGCATCCAACAGAAGCCACATCATGCTGGGGTTTCACTTGCCTTGGTAGTTTCTCTCCATCTCTGTAATATCTTAGTGGAACCTTTCTCCATACTCATCACTCACTGCTACAAAGTTTGGAGGGAACAAGTTAAGGTGGGAGTGGAAAAAAGTGAATTTTTAGTGACATTGGCATCACATATCCTCATAAAACTGCAACAACTTCTTGATACATTCATGGTAATCTAGTACCCATGTGTTACCAAGGAACCCATGGCAGACTGACTTGAATGATTACCATGCTCTCAGTTCCTTCAAGGTAAGAAGCTCCTCAAAGTCCTTGTTCTTCAACACCTCTTGGATTTGAGGTCTGACAAAGATCCTTGAGCTTAACAGAACTTGGAGCTGGGAATAGAGTGTACAAGTATTGGAAGGCAGCACCATTTTTGTCCTTGGCCTTCATGAAATTCTTGATTAGACTGAGCTTGATATAAAGAGGAGGAAGAAGCACCTTGTCCCAGTCCACCAGAAGATTTTCTTGGACACTGTATTCACCAGGCATGAAAGTGATCCAAGGCCCCCTGTCTATCTGCTTGTAGAGCTAGGACACAGCCTGGCTGTCCCAGAGACAGAAAAAGCAACAGTACTTTGTGAAACTCTTGCATACCCATAAAGAGCCCAATCACCCGAGGTCCCTGCAGAGACTCCAGGGACTGATTGTACTTGACAGCTTCCAAAGGAGCTCCATATTGTCATGTGATTCCTTCAGATGGACTGAATGGCCAATGGGGATACTTGAGTATTTAATTTCTTTTAAAAAGACCACAATTCCTAAAATTTCTAATTAAATAAAGAACACTGATTTCCTAAATAGGATATATCTAGAAGCCCTAAATTCATGTACATATTTTACATATGTATCTCAAAAACTAGAGGTGAGGAGTGAAAATTTGTTTCATATCTTATATCAACACCACAAAATTAGGCTAGAACAACTAGTTTTATGCTTGCCTCAGTTTCTCTAAACCAATGTTATATGTGATGGCCTTGAGATTTTCATTCCCTCATTTTTGTTTAAGCATACAATAGTAAGTTTGGAGAGGTGATCTCTGTCATGCAGGATCACCACATGTATCTGTCCACTGCTGGTTCTGGTATTTATTTATATTTTTCCACCACCTCAGAGATGAAATACATTTATATATATTGTAAAATTAATATTAATTATATTTTTTTTATCTTGCAGGATGACACTAGTGGTGATTACAAGAAGATACTGCTTGATCTTATTGAGGATTAGTTCTAGTGGAATTGTAGTGACTTGCTCCTATTTAGCATGTTGCTTCTTTTAACATTCCTGCTGTTCTGTGCCAGTGAGTGAATCAAAAGCAAGCCACATCAAGCTTTATAACTCCTCTCCATAATTAGTTGAAGGATATCCCCTAGAATGAAGAGATTGACATTATCTCATCATCTTCAACTTGATGAAATACTATAAAGAATTATGGGTATTACCATACAGTTTAGATCCTTTGATAGGTAGTCCCCCAACATAA
This sequence comes from Oratosquilla oratoria, assembly GCF_046742065.1. Taxonomy (NCBI): domain Eukaryota; kingdom Metazoa; phylum Arthropoda; class Malacostraca; order Stomatopoda; family Squillidae; genus Oratosquilla; species Oratosquilla oratoria. The sequence continues at coordinate 35,862,502 of NC_134799.1, read as the reverse complement.
AGGGTTAAGACACAAGGAATTTGGTATTCAAATAGACTAGGAAATTTTAGGTAAAAAATGTAACTCAACAATGCAATGCTCTATTCACAAATATTTAGTTTTTAAACTGTTAGATGAGGAATAAAATATTTTGGTTATGTGATAAGGAATAAGACACTTTCAATAAGATAGAAATGTATATACACTTTGTACATGTGTATTTGTATACATATTTGTGAGATTATATGAACATGTATAAATGTTGTGAAGAATATCCACAAGGCCTTACCTACTTGGAAGAATAAATTTTCACTTGTTTAATTTCTATCATGACTGTCACACATGATAAGTGATTGTGTTTGATCTACCAAAAACTGATAAATTGATATAGTATTCCATCAAACAGAAGAATGAAATCTGTTGCATTTGAAATTGTATTCCTCCTGTGAAACCAGATTACAAATAAAGGGAAATGGATCTTATATATATTGTGTTTGGTAGATATACATTGTTTTAATGTGACGGTGATCTTTCTTTTTAGTCAAGATAGTATTAGATTAGACTTAGTGGTACTCATATATAAGACATCATTTCTTGGTACATACTGTAATAGGTTGATACTTAAAAAATGTTTTGCAAATTTTTCACTTGCAGTGAGGTTGTTATATGATCTGCATTGAAGCTATTATTGGATTTTAATGTGGAAGGTGATCTGCATCAAGATGTACATTAGAAGTCATTGGAACAGTGGAAGTACTTAAACATAATTGGAAAAAAAAATACCAGTAGATGGAAATAGACTTACTGTATGTTAGTTGTAGCCTGTCAAACTGATCATGACTATTCCCCCACAATGAAAGCATTAAGAGAAATCCCAGGGATGAAGATGTATTATCTTTGGTCACATAGGCATAGGTATATTCAGATCTGCTGGATAGCATGTGTATGATAGAAAGGTGCTGCATTTGTGCTATTTCTATGTTTGTGTTTTTTATGGAAGGCATCAGGCAAGCCCAGTAGGGCACAAACATCCAAAATTATTACATATGAAGTCTTATGAAGTACCAGTTTGTGTTGATCTTGGAGTTTTGAGCTTGGCTCATCTCTATGTAAATTGAATATTCCCAGATCCACCTGAGATGCTGAATGGGAAAAAAGTACTTAATAAAAATGTACTTAGATTCCTGTAATAATGACTGTTGCCTCAAGTTTCACTGGCTGAAAACCCACACACCCCCATTTTGGCCAGTGGTCCTTGGGCCTTCCCATAGATCTCTCTGGTAAGGAACATTACGCTAATGTTTGTTGTATTAGTGTGGGTCTGTTTCTCTGCCACTGGGTTATAGTAGTAAGAGGAGAGGAGCAGTTACTGATTGTCTGCTCTCCTTGTGTGGAAAGCTGGAGGGAATACAGTCAAATTGATGGAAAGATATGTTGGGATCAGCCCAGAGACTCGGCCACTCGTATGGTAAGGGGGGGTTGACAGGATATGATGATGACCACCAGGAAGAATATTTTCTCTGATGGCCATTTTCCAGGACTACATCTTGCTGGTACACATGCTGGTATTTATATGTAAATGAACCATTTATGAAAAAAATGTAGATGTAGTTTTACCAGTGTGAACATGACATTGTCAGATGCTAATAACATGTTATTTGTGTGCAGTTACCTAGTGTTTCTATGAACAAGTGCTAAAAATTGTAAAAAACAAAGATGGAATATATTCAAAATGAGAATACATTTTAATGTCATGTCTTGCTACATCTTGTTAAATTTCTGGTATTGCATGTATGAAAAAGACAAACTACTAATACTTTGTTTCTTGTTGATGATTTTGGTTATTAAATATTTACACTAACAAATATGTTACTTGCCTATATTTCCTAAGTGTTATTGATGTATTACTGCATTTCTACATCTAGGTCTTTGTTTCTCATACTGCATGAAGACAGTGATATGGGATTCTGCATTAACCAGAAGGGTTAGTCTCCTTATCCCCCATTTATGGAGGAGTAGCTAACTGCTGCAGCACTACCACCTTGTGATACCTTGTAGGGCTAACTCCTATTAGTGTAGTCAGTTCTTAGAATGAGATAGTTACAGATTCACCAGGGGTATAACTGGTCCTTTTCTCAAAACTACTGTCTCTTTCGCAAAGTGCCTATGTGATTTCTCAGAAAATGTGGTTTAATTCTGACTCATAGTAACTAGAACACTATTCCCTCCAGTCTGTCTTGGATATTGGTAAAAAAAAAAAAAAAAAAAAAACTGAATTCAAAACAGTTGCCACCTATTTGCTATATTTTTCACCATGGAAATAGCACATTAAAAAGCCTAGAGATGGTGATTTCAAAGTAAGCACTCTTCGGCTTCCTTGGACCTTCTACCGTTTTTTGTCCTAATTCCTATCCCACCATGTTTTCTGAATGCACATGGGGACATCTCGGTCCTCTTCAGACAAAGGGATTAAGACTCTCTCCAGACTTTCCTTCCTGGAGGAGAGTGGGTTTAGAACTTGCTCCTGATTTTGCTTCATGTAGAGAGACCAACTGCAGCCTCACCATCTCCATGTTGTTGTTGTTGTTGTTGTCGTTCCCTAGACTGTCTGTCTGAGCAGTCCCGTCTCCCCAAGGAATGCCACAGCTGAAACTGGGTTTTTCCACAAATCCTTTATAGAGTGTATGTTGTGTTGTTTGCGTGCATGATTGTGTATAATGCAGTCTTCCATTATGTGTTGTATGGTATGAGGTGAAGTGTTACATCCTGGGCAGCTGTTCACAATGCGGTCATCCAGCCTCTTCTGGTAGCTTAGAAGTGCTGGGTGGTGGCCGCACTGCAGTCTGGCCAGGTGGACTCTGTCCTTTCGTGGGAGAGAGGATTCAGAAGGATGGATATCAGGGGGTCTGGCATGCAGCAGTGTGTTGTCTTTCAGTGTGTTAATGGAGCGGTGAGTGATATGATTATGAATATGTTTCCGGAGGCTGGTATTTGGTGGTTGTGGAGGAAGAGAAGAGAGTATCTGTGTGTGACACAGGTCTTTGGGTGTTGTTTTAATGTTTCTTGGTGTGTGTGGGTGTTCTGCTATGTAGTGTAGCGGGTGTGATGTGTTTGTGGTTGCTGCAGCAAGTGTTTGTCTGCCTCTCATGTCAAGGTGGTCCTTGACTTTGAGGACTTTTGTTTCATGGTGTAAATGGTCTGTAGGTGTTGTATTTGTGCAGCCTGTAATTGTTTTTAGGGCTTTGTTTTGTATGATTTGAAGGGTGTTGTGGTGTGTCTCACTGAGATTAGGAGCCCATGCAGGACTCGCATAATTCATCACTGAGCGTATGCATTGTTTGTATATCGTTGTATAAGTTTCTTTGTTTTGTCCAAATGTTGTTCCAGTGATTGACTTAAGTGCGTTAAGTCTAGGTGTGCATTTATTTTTTATGTTTGTGATGTGTTGTTTGAAAGACATGGATGTATCGTATGTTACACCAAGAATTTTTGGTGTGTTTGTGTGTGGTATTAGAGTGTTGTTGATGTAGAGATGAGGTATGTATTTGTGTTCTTTTGTCCAGTTGGTGAGAAGTGTTGCTGTAGATTTGGTCGGAGCTATTTTGAGTCTGTTTGTGATGAACCATGTGTTGAGTGTATCAAGGTATGGCTGGATTATTTCTGCAGCTTTGTGTTACGATGTGTGTATGTGATTGTTATGTCATCTGTGTAGGAAGAGATTTGTATTTCTGAGGTGTCTGGTGTGGGTAAGTCATGCATGTATAGATTACTGAGCGTGGGGGATAGAACAGAGCCCTGTGGTACTCCATTCTTAATGTTTCTGATGTGCGATGATTGGCCATTATATGACACGTAAGCATTCTCACCTGCCAGATAATTGGCCAGCCATCTTTTGGTGTTATTGTACATGTCTGTGTTATATATTTTATTTGTTAGGTTGTGGCGGGGGATAGCATCAAAAGCTTTATTAGTGTTGAATGTTATAAGAAGTGTTCTGTGGTGGGGCCTATCTGAATTGATGCCATCTAAAATTCTTTGTGTAAGGTTTATCAGAAGAGTGTTTGTGGAGTGTAGTGGCCTAAAACCGTGTTGTGAGTCAGCAAGGGGAATATGTGGTGTGACAAGTGTAAGTATTAGGCGTTCAATGACTTTAGAGGGGGTGCAGAGAAGTGTGATTGGGCTGTGCGATGTTGGGATTGTTGGGTCTTTGTTAGGTTTTGGAATGGTATAGTGTTGTGTGAATAGCTGTAGTTTGCAATGTTTGTGAGTGCATGTATACCTTGTGGTCCAATATGTTTTAGGTGGATGTTACTTATGTTATCAGGGGCACAGGCGGATGAGTGCTTGAGATTATGTATTATGTGTTTTGTCTGACTGTCTATGAAGGGTGTATAGCCTGAGTCTGTGGGAAAGTCTTTCTTACGTCGAATAGTGCGTCGGTTGTCAGGGTGAGAAGTGAAATGGCTTGTCTGTGCAAAATGATTTATGAGTGTGTTTGCTTGTTGTCTGTTTGAGGGTAGATTGTCTGTTGTTGTGATTATTGCTGCGTGAGAGCGTATTGTGTTACTGTTGGATAGTGTAATACTGTTGAGTGTTTTGTACAATTTGCTGGTGTTTGTTTTGTGATCAAGTGTATTGATAAAGTTTTGCCAATTTTGTGTTTTTTGTTCGTGTATTTTATTGGCAATCACAGTGTTTAGTGTTTGTATTTGGTCTGCTATGTTTTGAGGGATAGGTGTGGGGGTATTGTGTTTAACTGTGTCTCGTTGTCTGATGAGGCCTTGGATTTCTGGTGGGAAGTTGGGGTTGTGTGATTTTCTGTTGCCTCTAGAGATGTATCTTTTATCTGCATTTTGTATGATTGTATTAAAAGTGTGCACAGCATTGTTTATGTTTGTGATTGGTGTACTGTTAAGTGTTTCAAAATGTTGTTCTGTCTCTTCAGTAAAAGCTTCCCAGTTAGTCAATGAGTCAAACCGAGTCTGTATATCAAGCCCTCTGTCTGTGTCAGGGTTGTTGACATACCAGGCAGACGACTTGGCGTTGAAGTCGTCACCCACGATCAGGTTGGGGATTGAGGCTAGTTGGCTAAATTGAGGTCTGAAGGTGTTTGGAACTGTGGGGGATGATTGGGGGGGAATGTACATGTTAACTATTTACCTAGTTGTATTTTGCGGGAAGGGGAGCTATGCTCGTGATGTCCCGCCTTTGTATCTTGCAGTGTCTAGTTTGTTTTTAAACTCATGAATGGTTTTTGCGCATACTATTTCATTGTCCAGTTTGTTCCAAGTGTCCAAAACTCTATGAGGAAAACTGTTTTTCTTCAGTTCTCTTCTATAGCTATGTTTTTTTATTTTCTTTCCATGTCCTCTTGTGTTTCTTTTGTCCCAGTTAAGTAAGCTCTCACTATCGAGTACCTCTGTGCCTTTCATGATTCTGTAGATGGTCAATAGGTCACCTCTCTCTCTTCTTTGCTCCAGTGTCGGTAACTCCAGTTTAGCCAATCTCTCTTCGTATGATAGGTTTGCAAGTGCAGGTGCCATTTTTGTAGCTGCTCTTTGGATTCTTTCTATTTTCTTTATATTCTTTTTGGTACTGGGGGACCACAATGTCGCTGCATACTCTAATCTAGGCCTTATCAATGTAACCAATATTTTTTTCATCATGTCTTCGTCCAAGTATGTAAACGCCACTTTTATTGATCTTAGCAAGTTGTAAGTCTCCCCGACAATTTTGTTAATCTGTATATCATAGGACAAGTCGTTCGTGATAATTACTCCCAAATCTTTTTCGGATCCTACTTTCTTTACTTCTTTGGTTCCAATTGTATATTTTCCTGATAATCTGTTTTTGCTTTTTCCAAACTCCATTATGCTACACTTCTTAGTATTAAAGTCCACTTCCCATTTCTGACTCCAGTTCCATACCCTATTTAGGTCTTCTTGCAGTGCTTCACAGTCCTCATCAGTTTCTATTTTCCTTAGCAGTTTGGCGTCATCGGCAAAGAAGCTCATGTAGCAGTTCACGTCCTCATCCATGTCATTCATATAGATAGCAAACATTATTGGTGCCAGCACAGATCCTTGCGGTACTCCACTGATCACCTCTTTCCAGTCTGAATATTTTTCTCTGAGCACTACTCTCATCTTTCTACTAGTCAGAAAGTCCTCTATCCATTTTAGTAGGTTTCCCTGTATTCCTCCTATGTGTTCCAGTTTTTTTAGTAGTTTTCTGTGTGGTACTTTGTCAAAGGCTTTTTGCAAGTCTAGGAATGCACAATCAGCCCATCCATTTCTTTCTTGCACTATGTCTATTAGTCTTGAGTAAAAGCATATTAAGTTTGTGGAGCATGATCTTCCTTGTCTGAATCCGAATTGTCTTGGGTTTAATATGTCATTGTCTTCCAGATGTTTTACCCATCTATTCTTGATTATTTTCTCACAAATTTTGGCTATGGTGCTTGTTAGTGATACTGGCCTATAGTTGGTGGGTTCTTCTTTGTTTCCTCCTTTGTGTATTGGTACAATGTTAGCGTTTTTCCAGTCCTCGGGTATCTTTCCTTCTTTGAGTGAGCTGTTTATTAAGATGTGTATTTTGTCTGTTAGTTCTTCTTTGCACTCCTTTAGTGTTGATTTGTTGCCTAGGCGGATTCGAATGGATTGGATTTCTGTAGTGTTATCTGTGGTAGGGAGGAGAATTTTGGTTGTGCCACTTGTGTCCACAAAACAGATGGAGTGGTGGATGAGGGAGATGAGTCCACCACCATTGCCGTCGGTCCAGTCTTGTCTGATGGTGGTGTAATTATGAAATGATGGTGTTTTGTGTGAGTGTCTTAATTTTGTTTCTTGTATAATTGCAATGTGTATGTTGTGTTGTTTAAGAAAGTGTTCGAGTTCATGTTTTTTCGTGTTAATACCGTCAATGTTGTGTTAATATGTTGATGTTGTGTGTTCTGTATGTGTTGTATGTTGCCGTTTGGGGTTGAGGTTGGGGTGTTAATGGGGAAGGTATAGGATCTGGGTTAGAGGGGGGGGAAAGGAGAGATTGGGGACAAAGGAAGGGGAGTACTGATTAGGGATAAGGGCAAAGGGAAATTGGGAGTGGGTAAGGGTGCTGGCTGTGGTTGGGGAGGTGGGAGTGGGGTTACTGGAGGGCAGGTAGAACATGTCCAAGTGTTTGTGTATTGGTTTGTGTCAGCAAGTGTTGTACAAGTGAGGTGGGCCCAGTTTTTGCACATATTGCACTGAACTGAGCCCTTTGTCTGTCTGCTCGAAGTAATGGGTTTAGAGCATGTTAGGCATGGCTTCAGGACCCTATCTCCATGTTGTTCACCCAGGTTTGAACTCCAACCAGATAAGTTGATATTAATTATTTACCTATTTGTAGTATACAGGAAAGGAGCCACACTTATGAGGCCCCATCTCCTACTCTCCAATTAATCATGGAAGCTCAAATTCATTCATAGATCCAACTTGGTTTACATTCTTAATTTCCAATGATCATATTTAGGTTTGAATTTGTGTGTTGTTCCAGCTTGGGCTGTATCACCTAAGTTATTCCAAGTATTTATCAATCTATACGGAAAACTGTATTTCTTCACATCCTTTAGATATGTAGTCTTTCTTGATTTATTCTTATGATCTCTTTTAAGTCCTATCCCTAATTTTCACTTGGATCCTGCACTGTAATTATCTAAAAGCATCCTGATTTCAAACCTGCAGTCTTCTAAAATAATTACGTAGGAAGCTAATAGATAATATCTTTGGAATCTCTACCAAACCCTCATACAGAGCTAAATCAATTGTAAATGCCAGATGTACTCTGTCTCAACCACAGCCCTTTGAATATTAGACCCCATATGCTTTTTCAGCCTGTGTCTGCACAGGTGCCTTCTGTAGCACCCAAGAGAAAGGCTTGTATTTAGAAAGTGAATACCCTCTCTCCCTCAGACATAATTGTTCTTTGACATCACTAGAATACTGTCCCTACATTGAATTACCCCACTACTCTAATTTTTCACTCTTCAAACTTTCTACCCCTCAAGGATTCTATAGATACCCACACTGTACCTATCCATGTGGCACCCATGTCTCATTGTTACTCCCAGTATGCTCCAGCCAATATCATCCAACAAAAATCTCCCATTTATCTTCCTTTTCATATGCCACTAACAGAGGCAAACTATTCCTGTTCTAACTATGGACTGGGTTATGCAGGTTATCTCCCGCAGACACAGAATCCAGATCCTCCATCCCCTTTTTCGGCTCGGTCTATACTGCTGAACCTTTTGCCATTCTTGCTGCCTTGTATCTTCTTTACACACACCCTCTCATCCTGTATAATCATGTGACTAAAAAGTACCCTGGAAACACACTTTACCCTCCACCCACTAATCCACAAAATCCACTTGGAAGTCATCCAAACCTTCCTCCATTCTCAAATTGTATATTTTTGCTGGTTGCCATATCATGTTGCCATTAATAATAATGAATGGGTTAAGAACACACCTTATGGTGTGGCATCATGCAACAGACTACCATCCTACCCTGGTCCACACTGCAAAATGTGGCAAAAAAATGCAATGAAGAATACCTGAATAATCATGAAAACAACCAAACCTCATATGCATTACACCCACTAACCTCTTCTCACCAATGTAATTGACATTTTGAGACCGCATCAATATGTTTAAGAAAAATTCTCATTTCACACAAGGCAGTGTGGTACCTATCCTACATAATATACTAGAGTGGCCTACCCACACAATACTTCACAACAATCTCTTGCTCCATATACTCTCTTAAGCAACAATTGCACTACACATTGTGTTATATGAGGCAACACCAATACCTCTGTCATCTCTGTATTTTTTTTTATGAGAAATAGAACTTTTTCAAACAATAATTATTCTACATAACAACCTAGCACATCATATTAGTTCACCCATAACTGAAGAACTCTATACTCCCATAGTAACCATGTAGTGAGTGCTGAAACTATTGTTTTAAGAGAAGGTTAGATAACTTTCTGTATGGGGATGATAGGTGTTAATGGACATGGAACTGCCTAGTATAGGCCTTATGGTCTTTTGTAGTCTGCTTCTTTGTTTTCCCTCTAGCTAAACCATTACCATGAACCAAAATTATACCACACCAGTGGCATTATACTGTTCATAAGATAATGCATTGGTGAACTATCAGTGACGATACCAAACTACCATCCTCTTTAGACACTGCTAGAATGAGCTATCAAAGGAATCATTCTCGCTATCCTTTTCTTTACTGTAGGTATAAAAATTATACAGAGGAAATGACTAGCAAAAATATGATAATTACAATATGATTTTTCAAGGCGATCAGGAAAACACAATAGATTCCATTTATCAGTTTATTCCAGTTACTGTTGTAAATTATGGTCAAAGGTGGTAATTATTGGAAGGTACTTAGGTGAACTTCCTTTACATTATTATAAACAATATGGGATGGGTTGACTTTTATTGAACCATTGTGCTGCTTCTCCATCAGGTTCAGTAGAGTAACTATATGTGATGACAAAATGCAGAAGACTCAAGATTGGAAAAAAAAGTTATGTTAATCAACACTTAGTGTTTAATGGTAATAAGATCAGTGATTACATCATTGCAGGATCAGGTACTTTTGTACAAACATTACCTCTATGGTCTCTGTAGTCAGGTTTTACCATCCTGTTTGTCAATTTCAAAACAATAGATCTTTCTTTAGGTCAGGCACACACACATATATAATGCCAGTTTTAGTAGGCTTAATAAAGTAATTGACAATGAGTAACCAACATGACACCAAAGAGCCTCACCAGTTGGTAAAATGAACAGCTGCTGCATGCCTTTGATTAAGGATGGAATAGACATTATATTATTGTTGGTATTTTTTTTCTGTAATTCACCATGGTCTTGGATCATGTGTTGGACTCTTGTCACACAACAAATGCACAAACAAACTGCTTTTATTAATTCCACTCTACAAATGATGAGAAATATTAACTATCAAAACTCCTTGTGCAAAGAAATTTGTCACCCAAAATTTTTCCAGTTGGTGTGTTCAGAAAACTTGTCAGTTGACCAACTAATAGTGGTATATACATACAGTACCTGACTTTAGGCTTGAAATAATTTGAGAGGTTAAAACAACAACTTTCAAAATAAGTTCAAATGTTTAGCTAATGCAACAGTATTAATAATGGCACATGATAATACTAAACAATACTGTAGAGACCAAAATAATTGCAAAGTAGAGGCGAGTTCACCAAAGCACAAGACATGAATATGATACAAGGGGACTTTACCTTAATTGACCTTGACAAAAATATACAATGTAGACTTGACATGTGACTTCACTTAGTCATTTAAGGCTGATATACAAGATATTTGTGTTCAGTTCAGGCAAGGCACTAACATTCTTTGTAGAAGGCTAAAAGTAATTTTTGTGTTTATTGCACAAGTAATTCATAACAGTTTGCAGAAAACATAGCAACACTAATATGTAAAAATGTGAGATCCTCAACAGTGTAACTTAAACCTGTTCCATTCAGTGATATAAAATGACAGATCTTATGCTGTGGCCATTGCCAGACTGTTCTTTAAAACTGAGGGCTTTCCTTAGTATTGAAAAGCAAATATCCCTTCTTTACATGCCAGGCAATTTTGTTCAGCTAAAGGACAATATACCAATGGAGTGAACAGAGATATGGCACAAGTGTATGAAGATAGCAACAGTATTTTTGTACTGATATACATGAACCATCCAGTTCATTAGACATTCAGAGCCCAGTGCTGAATGAAGGCCTCTTCTAACCTCTTCCATGAATCACACAATTGCACTAACATCTGCCATGTTACTCCTAAAACTTTCTCTATTTCATCTCTTTGCCTGGTCTAGTCCTCCACATTTCCTGTCTTGCAGCATCTAGTATCTAATGCATATTCTTTCATCCACATTCCTAGCTACATTTCCTGCTCAATTCCATTTCTGGTCCTTTATTGCCTCAACACTATCTTTTACTTCACTCTGCTCCCTTACTAAGCTTGTCCTCTTCCTGTGTGTGAGCACCATTCCTAGCATTGATCTCTTCATTCCTGTCTATGCAGTCCTTAGCTTTGTCTCCATGGCCTTCAGCAATTCCCAAGTCTCACATCTGTGGATCATGCTTCTCATGTTACTCTATTTACTAATCATTTTCCAACATTTTGTATTATATTTTTATTTTTATCATTATTATTTTTTTTACAGTTTTAGTTACTTTTAGCATCTGACCTAAATAATTACTCTTACTTCAAGGTTTTCATCATTAATTATGATTGCTTTACTTAAAATTTAGAATTGAACATTACTTTGGATTTACTTTTGTTCATCTTGAAATCTATTTTAAGACTTCTTGATAAGACCACTAAATGTAAGTCCTTTGTTTCTGAAATGAGAATAATATCACTCACAAATCTCTGATGACAAAAATATTCACAATATTGTTTAATGCCACGTCCACACGGTCGAGCACTGTCCGCCGGGCATGAGGGCTTTGCTCGACAATGGGCAATTTCAGCGGGCAAACCATCAAACTGTCTGTTCCCGGCGCCATTTGCGGGCAGTGGATGGAGGGCTGACATCGCTGCCAAACGCACGAGGTGAGGTGCGAGCAAATTTAGCAAACCCGCTCAGTACAGACCGAAGTTACCTTTACCACCATGTCCGCACCTAGTATTAGTGTGTACTGGTCTCGACAAGACGTGATATTGGTGCTATGCTTTTTCTCATATTTGTCTCTTGCCTTTGTATATATGGCTCCACTTTCGAAAGGAAAACAGAAAAGCTGCTTATGTTAATTCTCATGTAATTGCAAAACAATTGTTCATTTTCATCCTGCAATTCACGTAGGATTGTCACTGAGCTTCCCATTAAATCACGTCTTTGTAACCACTCCCGGCACCAGACATGTCTCCGTGATTTCTTGTTTTTCTTTTTAATGCAGGCAGCAATTATAATGCTGTAAAGTGCTACCTTCTTTCCAAGTATGACGGGAACCATGGTTATCGTACCGCACTGAACCCCTCCCTCCCAACCTCTGCTTGTGGCCAACTAACCTCCAACCACCATCGTCAGCCGTGTGGACACTTCGCGGGCAGAGTCTGCGGACTTTGCCTGGTAAGGGCAGTCTGCCAGGCACAGCTCGACCGTGTGGACGCGGCATAAGCCTTGGGTGAAATTGTATCACCTTTCTATTCTTTTATCAAATTTTATTTATTAATCTTTTATGTAGTCAAACTGCATCAGTGTCTTTTTGAAAATGTTATGTAGACCCTTATTAATGTGTTTATTTGTATATAGAGTTTGATAATGCTGCTTGCACTAGAGTCAAAAGCCTTTTGTAATCTACAAAAGCTGAACACAAAGCCTTATTGTGTTCTGTCATTATGTACTGTATGTGTATATGCATTTACCTAATTCCAGTATACTAAAAAGAAGTAATGCTTGATGGGTCTCATCTCCTGCTCACCAATTTATCACACTTAGCCTCAAGTTCATGCATGGTTCTAACATGGTTTATATCCTTAATTTCTAATTATCATATTTAGATTTGAATTTGTGTACTGTTCCAGTTTGGGCTAAATTACATAAGTTATTTAAAGTTTTTATATAGAAAACTCCAAGCATTTATTAAGAAAACTGTATTTTTTCTCATTCTTTAAACATGCAATCAACCAAATTAGCAACCTGAATATTGTAATCATATCACTTCTTTCTCTTTGATCTTTCAAAGTTAGCAGATTCAATGCTTTTAGTCTTTCCTTATATGGTTTATCTACCAGGTTGGGATCCAGTTTGGCAGCTACCTTTAGTACCACTGATTCATATTCTAGTCCTAGACAGATCAAGGTTTCTATGAATTTTTTTTATCATCTCTTCGTCCACATAATGAAAAGCTATTCTAATCTTCTGCAGTAGTCCGTATGTTTCTCCCAAAATACCATTGATATGTCTGTCAGGGGACAGATTGTCTTTTATTAACACTTAAATCTTTCTTCTCTTTTGCTTTTCTTAGGTTCACTTCCCAAGGATTAGTTCAGAGACGGTCTTTTGCAGTTATTGTCCATTTCCAGCACTTTTTGCATTTTTTGGTATTAGAATTCAGTTTCCATTCTTGACTCTATGCAAAAATAGTGTCTAGATCTCTTTTGCCATAGCTTAAAATCCTTGTTTACCCCTTGACTTCTCATGATTTTTACATTATCTGTGAACATGTTGGAATAGCTTCTAATGCTGTCCATCATGTCATTGACATAGATAAGAAACATTATTGGTGCTTACATGAATCATTGTGGAACTCCACTGGTCAATATTCTTCATCCTGACATCTTATCCTTTGCTACTGTCCTCATATATCGTCCCTTCAAAAATTCTTTCATCTATTTGAGTTGTTGTCAGACCCAGTGCTTTATAGTCTTTCCTCATATATCTTACCAGTCAGTCTATAAAATAGTTTGGGTTGATCTTTACATTTTTCTATGATGTCTTTTTCGTAGTTTCTTTTTTCCTCTCAGCACACTTTTACATATTCATTTCTATGGTTGATATGTATTTTGCCACTTTCCAGATTTTTATCTTTTTCCATCTTTTCCAAGCTTTATCTCCTCTATCTTTCACCTCACTGCATCTTCTGTTGAGCCAGCACTTAATATACACCTTTTCCTGTTTCTGTCTTGGTACGTATTTATTCACATCTAGTGTATTTTACCTAGTTGTATTTTATGGGAATGGGAGCTATGCTTGTGGTGTCCCGTCTTCATATCTCATTTTATCTAGACTGTTTTTAAATTCGTGTATTGTTTTTGCACACACCACTTTCTCATCTAACTTGTTCCAAATGTCTATTACCCTGTGGGGAAAGCTGTTCTTTTTCAGGTCTCTTCTATAACTGTCTTTCTTGATTTTCTTTGTGTGTCCCCTTGTGTTTCTACTATCCCATTTTATTGGATCCTCTCTATCAATAGTTTCTATGCCTTTCATGATTCTATAAATAGTTATCAAGTCTCCTCTCTTCTTTGCTCTAATGTCTGTAGTTCAATTTTTGTTAGTCTCTCTTCATATGATAGTTCTGAGAGTGTTGGTGCCAATTTTGTAATTGCTCTTTGTATTCTTTCAAGTTTTGTTATACATTTTTTTGTACTTGGTGACCACGTCGTCGCTGCATACTCCAATGTTGGTCTTATCAAAGTGACCAGTATTTGTTTCATCATTTCTTCGTCCAGGTACGTAAATGCCACTTCGATTGTTCTTATTAAATTATAAGTTTCTCCAAAAATCTTTTTTATATGTTTCTCAGGTGACATATTATTCATAATAATGACTCTCAGGTCCTTCTCATTTTCTACTTTTTTAATTTCTTCTCCCAATTTATATGCTCCCACTATTTTTTTTTTTGCTTCTTCCAAATTCCATTATACTATACTTCTTAATATTGAATTCCATCTCCCACTCCCTACTCCATTCCCATATTTTATTGAGGTCACTCTGTAGTGACTCACAATCTTCTTCAGTGTTCACTTTTTTCAACAATTTTGCATCATCCGCAAAGAAGCTCATATAACTTTCAATTCCTTTATCCATATCATTAATATATATAGCAAACATTATTGGGACCAGAACTGTTTCTTGTGGAACACCACTTATCACTTCATCCAAATTTGAGTGTGTCTCTTATCACTCCTCTCATTTTTCTTTAATGCATGAAGTCTTCCATCCACTTCAGCAGTTTGTCTTGTACTCCTGCAGTTTCTAATTTCTCAAGCAACTTCTTATGTGGCACCTTATCAAAAGCTTTTTTCAGGTCTAGAAATGCACAAACAGCCCATCCATCTCTTTCTTGCATTACATCTATTAACCTTGAATAGAAACACATTAAGTTTGTGACACATGATCGTCCTTGTCTAAATCCAAATTGCCTTGGATTTAGTATATATATATATATTTTTTTCCAAATGCCTTACCCATCTACTTTTGATAGTTCTTTCACAATTTTTTGCCATCGTACTTGTTAGAGAGACCAGTCTATAGTTAGTAGGGTCCTCCTTGTTTCCCCCTTTATATATTGGTACTATATTTGCTCTTTTCCAATCTTCTGGAACTTTTCCTTCTTTCAGTGAACTGTTTATTAGGCTATGTATTTTGTCTGTTAATTCATTCCTGCATTCTCTCAAAATCCAGTTTGCTCTTTCATCTGGTCCATGCAATTTTCTGACATCGAGATTACTTAAGTGTTTCATTATTTCATTCCTTGATACTTCTATCTCTTTCATAGGGGGGACTTTCTCCTCCCATTCGATATCTCTAAGTTGTATGTTCTCCCTTGTAAACACCGATTTAAAATGCTTGTTCATAATTTCTGCCATTTCTATTTCCTGTGTGTATTCAGCTCCTCCTTGTCGTAGTTTCTCTAATTCTTGTTTGTTTTTTAGTTTGTTTACATATCTGTAAAATAGTTTCGGTTGATCTTTACATTTTTCTATGACATCTTTTTCGTATGTTCTCTTTTCTTCTCTGCACACTTGTACATATTCAATTCTATAACTAGTATATATTTTCCATTTTTCAGGTCTTTTGTCTTTTTTCCATCCTATCCAAGCTTTATATCTTTTGTCTTTTAACTCCCTACATCTTTTGCTGTACCAGCACTTTACATATTCTTTTTCTTGTTTTTGTCTTGGGACATACTTTTCCACTCCTTTATATTTTTTTGTCAAAATATTCCATTTCTCTTCTACTGTTGTTTCCTTCTTGTGTATTCTTTCCCAGTCTGCTTTTTGAAAGAATTCTCTTATTTCATCAAAATTTGTTTTTTCATACATCAATCTTCTCTATTGTTCGTTTTTTTTCTATGTATTTTTCCTCATTTAGTTCCATTTCAACCAATATGTGGTCACTTTTACTTATTGGCGTCTTATATTCAATCTTGTCAACTATTTCTGGTTCTGATGTGATTATTAGGTCTAGTCTCGATGGTTCTTCCTCATTTCTATACCTAATATTCTCTTGTATCCATTGTGTCATTGTATGTTCTATAATCATATCAAGTAATATATTTCCCCATAGGTCATCTCCACCCTTCATTGTCATCTCTACCCAGCAGATTTCTTTACAGTTAAAGTCACCCATTATAACTATTCTTCCTCCATCTTCCATTATCTTATTTAGTGTTATCCTTGTGTCTTCTAACATATTTTTGTGTTCTTTCTCCTCCCACGAAGTCGTTTTAGGAGGCACATAATTTACTACAAACTTCCTGCTCTTCCCATCCTTGTCTTCCATTTCCATCATAATCATCTCTATTCTTTCCATATGTGATATTCCTCACATTTATATCCTTCTTAGTCAGGAATAACTCCACCCCCTTGTTTTACCTCTCTGTTTCTAATCCAATAATTATATGCACCATGTCCTACACTGTTGGGTGGTAGTGAACCTTTCAATTTTGTCTCTACAATTCCCATTATTGACGAAGACGGAGCCTTTATTTGTACGACCTTTCGCTTATTACAGCTTTTTCAAGTACAAGTTGAGATACAAATGCGAAACGTCGTACAAATAAAGGCTCCGTCCTCATATAGTGTTTAACTCGTCAGTCTTGTCTGCAACTGCTACTTTCATGAAAATTCCCATTACGTCCGGCTGTTTTTCCTTCAGTTAGTCATTCAATTCGTTCAAGCCTGTTATTAAGCCATCTATATTTGTGCAAGACACTTAATTTTCTGCTACTTCCATTGTGTTTTCTGTTTTCCTCTGCTTTGAACCATTTCCTCACTTTCATATTCACTACTCTCCAATAGAATTTCCCTTTTTCTGACTGTTCTGCTCTCGTTTTTTCCCTTAGCTTCTAGTCTTATTGTTTTCTCATCCTCTTTCCTCTTTATTAATTTCTTTTTATCCATACCTGTTTATATTGTTCACTGTCAGCTAGTTTCCCTGTTTTTGCTAAGATATTCTCTACTGTTGTTTGTGATCTGAATTTAACCTTAATTGGTCTGGTCTTATCTGTATTGTATTTCCCTAGCCTATATATTTCTTCTATTTGTTCCCCTATTTCTGGTTCATCTTCTTGAACTACTTCTAATATCTTATTAACCTTTTCCCTTTCTTCCTTTATCTTGTAGTCCTATTTAGATTATACTTCTCTTCCATCCCTAATATAATTATACATTTCTTTTTATCCGCTAAGTCTCTTACTACATTCTCCTTCTTCCTCATCACTTTAATAAATATGTCTTTAGTTTGTTCTTTCATCTGCTGTTCCATTATACCTCTAAATTCCATTTTATTGTTCTCTTGTACTTTTTTCCAACCACTTACCTCTTTTGCTATGGACTCTTTATTCTCTTTATTATTCCTCTTCAATTCCTCATTCTCATCCTTTACTTCTCTTAACTGTCTTTTTAATTCTACTATTTCTTTAGCTAGGTTTTGTTTCTCCTTCTTTAGTTCTTCCAGCTTATCACTCTTTGAGTAATTGACTTTATTTGGTTAAACTTAGCTTCCCAATTTCCATTCATTTCTTTTAGTTTCTCCTCTAGATTTACTAGTCGGGGGAGGTTGTCATTTCGTCCCTCATTAAATCCATGGAAATAGTTATCTTCACCTTCCATTGCGCTGCTCTTATCTATATTTCTAATTTATACATTTTTACTAATCACATCGACTTCACCACTATTTTCAAGCCGTCTCTTGTTTACATACTGTTTGAGTTACTGGGCCCTATTTTCCCCTTCCTCATTTCCTTCCATTTTCCTCAGTAATCCCTCCCCTTCTCCTTTTCTCCACCTTCCCACTACACCACGAGCTTTTCCCTTCCCTATTAATACAACACAGGTACTTCCTTGTCGTTGTGATCCTCGAAATTTGAAGAAATCACCGGAGTCCAGACTTCGCTGCCACTCTGACCGACGTGTGTGTGTGTGTGTGTATGTGTGTGTAATTATCTCGGTAACTGCTGAATTGAACTGGGATCCATAGAAGTTATTCTCCCATAGCTGGAGACCGTATTATTACGTATATCACCCGCATTCTCAAGTAAAATATCAGGGCCTTTGATGACCTAGAATCTGGCTCATGCCTGTCACTCCCGTTTGGTCTTGCTATCGCATGGGGGAAGAGTAGAGCTCGAAACCAGTCTTCATCGTAAACAACGACCATATAACCTCAGGGCATAAGGTCTATTGTAGCTGACATGACTTCTTGTGTTCTCGAGCCGTCGCCCCACAGCATCCAGCCCTTTGGCATTGGTATCCAAATTTCTAGTCCATCTTCAATTTCATTCCACTATGGTGGCCACAGTAGCTTCTGACACACTCATCCGTTCATTTGTTCCCATTGTAAACGCGACGAAGTAATACTGTAGCTGAAACACTTGCAAATACTGTATGACGGCTTATACGGATCATCTTACTGAGCTTTTAACACACGTCAGCGGCGCGAGATTGTTGAGAAGGATGGAGGCACTGGTAACTACAGGTTATAACAACAATACTATATTTCGTGTAGAGCCTTCCTTCAAGGCAACTTAACATGCAGAATTACTCTTCAATAATGCAAATCTTAAGTCACAAGGGTGTCAATGAGGAGGCAGTCCCGCATTGTAAACTCACCCCGACCCCGAGCGCCATCCCCAAACTCTACCCCCTAACTCCTTTTTTCTCTTCAGGTGTTTCTAGTAAAGAAAGAAAGAAAAAAAATTATGACAACAATCAGTGCCCTGCACTGACCGTTACCAAGAACAAAAAAAGCTGATCCCACGAAGTCACGTTTATACCTACAACATTAACTACTTCACCTTGTTTAAATTCACCAGTTTCATAAGTCAGTTCTCAAATGTGTCTGAATAGATTGTCATAGCTATATAGTAATATACATCAGCACTACATAAATATTTACAAATGTCGTATTTTATATCACTGTAGATGTCTTTTCCGATAATGCAGAAAAGAAAATAAGAGTTCAAATCACATTTAGGAGATCTTTAGGACAAAAAATTTTTGTCCCCGAAGGTACACACAATTTTTAGGTGTTCTTGGAGTTTTCTCCGTTCCTTGTTAACTGAGCGTAGGCATTTGATTTTCACTTACAGTTTCTGGAATTATGAATTTTCATTCACAACACAACTACGAAGCGGCATAAACCTACTACCACCTGTGTCATGTGTGGTTTTATTCATTTAGTTTCTTGATTAGAAGGTTTCTTCGTATACAGAGCGTTTCATACGACAAACGTAATTGGTCAGATTCCCTCCAGCCCTCGCTTTCCAAACAAGGAAAGGACAGTAGCAACAGTTCGTTACACTTTCGTTTGCGAATGTTTTCAGGATGCAGGTTGCCCAGTTTCTCACGTGGGGGCAGGGCGTGGAGATGCACCGAAACTATGACGAAACTACTGTCTGTTTATCATAATCTGGCAGAAAGCCCGCGCCGTCTGGAATGCAAGTAACACTATCAACCCTTCTATTACTATGGCGAGCTCTACATATTCTTTCTGGTTAACGCCCAACATATCCTTTTATCATAAAGGACATCCTCGTACCCCTCCTCTCCCCCCCAGTTCGCCATGATGGCGGTTCGTCCTTCTTGTTTTCACGGTTGTGGGAGAGGTCTTCCACGGTGTTAGGATACTGCGCTCTTCACTGTAGTCATGGGGGTCTTGTGCTCCTCCTGGTCTGCGATTTTTTAGTCTTCAGCAGATTCCTCGAGTTCCTCGGCGTCCCACAGGAGTTAAGCAAGTCGTGCAGGGAAGTAGTCTCCTCCTCCTCCTGAGACTCGGGGAGCACGGAGGGAGAAAATCCAGCCAACGCCTTGGGGAAGTGGCACCGCTCCCACATTGCAACACATGGACGTACTATGAGCGCAGGCACCCGGTTGATGCGGTGGGGACGATTCCTTCGCGGTCGCAGTGCAAGTTTAGGTGGTCAAAGGGCTCCATTTCGGTCCTCG